>NC_090446.1:293336200-293946200 GCF_031143425.1 Pleurodeles waltl | reverse complement strand
GGCTGCATTACAAAAAAAAAAAAAAAAAAAAAGCTTTATTGAAATGCAGTCACAGACATAGTGGTCTGCTGTCTCCAGCAGGCCACCATCCCTGTGAGGGTCGCCATTCGCGAGGGGGTCACAAATTGCGACCCACCTCATGATTATTCATGAGGTGGGCATTTGCGAAGACCTTGCGAATCACAGATGGTGTCGGGGACACCATCCTACATTCGGATTAGCGACTCGCAATTTGCAGGTTGCAATTTGCAAATCTGAACCTACCTACATGTGGCCCCAAATTCTTAAAGAAAGTCACAAAAGTGCACCCATGGTATATGTCGTACCCCTATAAAATATTTGTGAACTGTATTTTAGCATGGGTAAATACGATGTGTAGATTTGCTCATGTGAAAATCTATTGAGCATTTGCAAGTTCATTTTCCCTCCAGCCACTTTCTTCCCAACACTGGAAGAAGTTCTAATTCTGCCATTGTCAGGAGTAAATGTCCAACCTTTCTTATCATGGGAAAATATTAGAGAGAAGCTGGTAAAAATCTTTAAAACATGCAAGTTAGTAGGTTTGCAGACTCAAAGGCATTCCAGCCCTGGAACTATTGCTTACTGCTTCCTCCAGCCCCAGTATGCAGATCTGCAGAAAGGTGGCAAAATAAGGAAATTGCTACAGTAGGGATTGAAACTGCAAGTATTCAAGCCCTACTATGGTAGTAGCCCTGGCATAATCAGCGAGGCTATTATCAGAGCTCTTACATAATGAGATTGCTGCCATAATTTGTCGCCAAACTACATGGCACCAAAGGGACAAGTAGATCTTTTTACAGGACAAGTAGATTTGAGAAGCAACCTGTCCCCTGGACAAGTAGATATTTTAATAAATTCCACACCCCTGCACTTGGGAGGAGCACTTGACACACCTAGATACTATATTACAAGCTCTTCGAAAGGCCTAGTTAACTGCTAATCCTGAGAAATGTAGACTTGGACAGACTAGTATAAAATACCTGGGGCATATTGTAGGGAACGGTCAAATAAGACCCCAAGTGGAAAAAATTGAAGCCATCTCCAGAATGTCATTCCCCAAGAGAAAGAAAGATATCAGAGCATTCTTAGGTTTAATTGGGTATTATAGATGTTTTATTCCCCATTTCTCTACGGTGGCGGAACCCCTTACTGAGATGCTCAAAAACACATATCCCAACACCGTTGGTCCTCCCTCGGTGGCTGCCTTGCAAAGCTTTGACAAGTTGAAAACAGCCCTCATGTCTGAACCTGTACTTTGCTGTCCTGATTTCTGTAAACCCTTTGTGTTATTGACTGATGCCTCTGACGTAGGTCTAGGAGCAGTGTTGTCCCAACAACAGGATGATGATGTCCTCCACCCTATATTATATATCAACAGGAAGCTTCTACCGCGGGAATTGCATTATCCAACTATAGAGCAGGAATGTTTGGCGATTAAGTGGGCAATTGAATCCCTCAGATATTATCTGTCTGGCAGGACCTTTACTTTGATTACTGATCACACTCCTCTTACGTGGCTTGCCCATCATAAGGACACTAATTCCCGTGTTCTCCGCTGGTTCCTTTCCCTACAGCCCTTTTTCTATCGGATACAGCTTCTTCCGGGTACACAAATGGTGACCGCGGATTTTCTTTCCCGCTATCCGGTCTTGGAGCGTCTCAACAGGCCGCTCTCTAGGGGAGGTGTATGTGACGGGATGGAACCTGCTCGCCCGCACTCAGCTCCTGCTTGTGCTGACTCTGCCCCCGGTGCTCTGAGGCTCCCTGCACGTGATTGGTGGAAGGGTCGGAAGTGGCGGAACGCTGGAAGTTCAAAAGTGCCGCGGCATACTGGTACGGCATTCAGAGCTTTGGAGGAGAAACCCGGAGACCAGAGAGGAGCTGTGAACCCTTTCATAGAGGAAGAAACACTTAGCAACAGAGAGGTGAATGTGAGAACCCAGGACCGGATATCGCCAGACAGTCGGAGACGGCGGTCTCATCCAAGCACCGCAGCTGAAGATGGAAGACGAGCGTCAGGAGATCCTGCTCCAGGCAACCGGGAAGACGAGGGGCTGCAACCCGCCACGCTTCAGGAGAAGCGTGGCCATTCAGGTGCGTGGGACTACGTCCCTGAACGAGAGTGCGAGTGAGAGTGAGAGACAGAGAGTGGAAAGAGGGGGGGTCGGAAAGCACGGAAAGGCGGGAGGGGAAGGACAAAACGAGAAACCATAACAAGCACGAGCACAGGGAAAAGGGCAGGGGGGTGGAACAGAGAAACGGACAAGTAGAAGAGAGGGGGGGGGGACGAAAACAATACCTACCACGAGTCACTATAGAGCATCCTCACCTATACGGAGACCAGCAAACCCACACACAGGTCCGTTTAAGCACTAAAAAGAGAGAAAAGGACAGGAGTGGAAACACTGAGAGACAGAAGGGATACAACACATACTAATCTATAACAATCGGAATACTAAGAAGACCAGTGAGTCAGGGAAGGGGGAAAGAATATAGAGGCTAAACAGAGGTCGCTGCCATGTACACTTACCGCTATCTTCTCTTCTCTCCACATGCACTTCCCAGGAACGACCTGTGAGCCAGGGAGACAGAAACGAAGAGTGAAGACCAAACCTCAAGAACATCCCCACCCTCAAGTCACACAACCAAATACTCACCTGTTTTCTACTACATCTTCTAATCTCAATAAAAGACCTTTTGTTCAGACTACTGCAGTCTAGATTGCTTTATCCACGAGCTCCCGCTCACAGCGGCCTAACTCGACCTCCGCCTTTCCGCCCTGCTTGAAGATCACCAAATACACGAGTGCAGGCCAGGAAATAACTGGATAGGCCTCCGGGACAGGAGATCTGGAAAATGCTGCTGCTCTGCACCGGGACCTCTGAATAGTGAGCACGTGGAGCTGGGCTGGCTCCCTTATATAGAGCCAAGCCCCGCCCACGAGCCACACCCAACCATGCTGCAAGAAAGGCTTCTAGAAAGTCTTAGAACAAAGGACCACACCCGGTAGTCCTGCAAACAAGCCTTGCAAATGAACAATGAATTACAAACAGCATTAATGACTTTTCAAGGTGAAAGCTCTGCAATGCAAAAGGTTAACATACTGCATAGAAACACAATGCCTCTGCATAAGGACTGGGGTTTTGCATTTACGTCGCCCGTAGAGCGCACACTGTCCTGATGTTGACAGTCTGTTAGTGTTTGAGTGGGTCTGTGAGTGGGTGCATGAGGGTCTGAGTCCATCTGTGAGTGGGTGAAAGTCTCAGTGGGTCTGTGAGTGGATGTGTGAGGGTCTGAGTGGATGTGTTAGTGGGTACGTCACTGTTTGAGTGAGTCTGTGAGTGGTTCCTTAAGTTTTTTTATTGGGTCTATGAGTGGGTGCTTGAGTGTATTTATGGGCCTGTGAATGGGTGAGTGATAGTCTGAGTGGGGCAGTGAGTGGGTGCATGAGGGTCAGAGGGTCTGTGAGTGGGTGCATGACCGCCAAGCACCCGCTCAAATTAAGTACAGCCGGCCCATGTCTGATCACAGCAGCTGCCCTAGAGCAACAGTCAGTGCTGCCCCAGACAAGAAGAAGCACCTCATGATCCCTGCCCCATATTCCACCCACTCCTAAAGGGGCTTTAAGTGTTCACAATTAATTTGTGTAGTTTAAGATCACAGCCCAAGGTTGTACAACAGTTGATTAAAGGTCGTTGATAGCATCTGGGAATAAAGAGCATTTACCCTATTGTTTGCAGATGTACTTTTTTACAAATTACTCTCAAAGGTAGTCTGCTAAAATTTTACATTAATCTGAAAACAATCACAAGAAACACTGAAGATAAAAGGCCATGTCCTTCATCAAAGGTGCAAGAAAATGCTCCTGAGCTAGTGTAGAACCAGCAAACACCCAAATAGAACTGTTTGCCCTTAATCCTTAATGTTCTACCTAGAGGAAACACAGAAACAAACTGTCAACACCCATGCTGCAGCCACAGGAAACATGGGCTTCTCTCGAAACTAGGCATGTTGACTGGAAGTGTCTGAGTGGGTCTGTGAGTGGGTGCATCAGTGTCTGAGTGGGTCTGTGAGCGGATGCATGAGGCTCTAAGTGGGTCCGTGTGTGGGTGCTTAAGGGTCTGAGTGGGTCTGTGAGTGGGTGTATGACTATCTGAGTGGGTCTGTGAGTGGGTGCATGAGAGTCTGACTGCCCCTATGAATGAATGATTTAGATGAATGAATCTGTGAATTTTTCATTTTTGTAAAACATTTTTTGCCGATATTTGCAAATTCATCGCAACATTACACGGGGACCTATTCGCGAATATTGCATGTCCTCAAAAAAAATAATTATAAGGTCATATTTGCATCCTCAAAGACCCTCTAAAACACAGCCCTGGGGTCAGGGTACCTCCACCCTGACCCCTTATTCCACTTTTCATTTTATTTTCCAGCCCTAGGAACCGTGTCCCATTAACTAAAATGACGCCTGAAACTTTCTGGTCAGGTTGCAGCCAGCCACTTACAGCATTCCTATACGCGGGGGCATTCGCAAATAGGCCACGATCACCGCAAAAACTTATTGCCAGATCTGCGACCCCAGACATACAAATTTATTTCCCCTTTAATATCTCAAAATCTACTGAACAGATTTACACCAAGTAACAAAAAGCATAATCTGCAAACTAAAAGCTACCTTTCTGCCAAATTTGATGTAATTCCATCCAACGGATCAGGCTGTAATCGTTTTCGAAAGTTCTATGAGAATTATCATGGGAAATGCATTGTTTTTGACCCCCTGCTTTTTTTCGTCCCTGCTTGATAGATCATCCCAAAACTTTCTATGTGCAGCGATAATCACCAGCGCACTTTTATTAAATGGCACCAAAGATATAGGCAAGTCAAAAAATACTTTTCCTATGGAAATATAGTCCTAATTTTAACTGCCTACTGGCAACTGCCAGTAGGTAATATATATATGTATTACCTAGTGACAGTTGCCACTGGGTAGTTTTAGTTAGGACTTAGGGGGTCATTCTGACCCCGGCGGTCATGAACCGCCAGGGTTGGCGGGAGCACCGCCAACAGGCTGGCGGTGCCCCGCAGGGCATTCTGACCGCGGCGGTTTGGCCGCGGTCAGATGAGGAAAACCGGCGGTCTCCCGCCGGTTTTCCGCTGCCCAAATGAATCCTCCATGGCGGTGCAGCTCGCTGCGCCACCATGGAGGATTCTGACACCCCATACCGCCATCCTGTTCCTGGCGGTTCGCCCGCCAGGAACAGGATGGCGGTATGGGGTGTCGTGGGGCCCCTGGGGGCCCCTGCAGTGCCCATGCCAATGGCATGGGCACTGCAGGGGCCCCCGTAAGAGGGCCCCACTTTGTATTTCAGTGTCTGCTTTGCAGACACTGAAATACGCGACGGGTGCCACTGCACCCGTCGCACCTTCCCACTCCGCCGGCTCAATTCTGAGCCGGCGTCCTCGTGGGAAGGGGGTTTTGCACTGGGCTGGCGGGCGGCCTTTTGGCGGTCGCCCGCCAGCCCAGTGCAAAACCCAAAATACCCTCAGCGGTCTTTCGACTGCGGAGCGGTATTTTGGAGGGGGGAACTCTTGCGGGCGGCCTCTGCCGCCCGCCAGGGTGAGAATCACCCCCTTAGTTTTTTACCATAGACGGAGCGTTTTTTGTTTTGCCAGTAACTTTGACGCCGCTTGACGAATCTTCACAAACTTTTCAAAACTCATACTTTGGTCAGTTCAGCTGCTTTCTAGAAAGTTTCAGGGTGATCTGTCAAGCTGGGGCCTAGAAAAAGAGGGAGCCCCAAAACACTTTTTCCCCATTCTATGTCAATGGGATTTTTCAAAATTTTGAACACAACTACAGCCCAAACAGCTGATTGGAATTACAACAAATTTGGCAGAAAGTTGGATCTTGTTGCTGAAGGCACACGTACAGTGATTTGGTCTAAATCTATTTACTAGTGTTGGTGTTGTTTTATAGGGACGCGGATCCATAAGCCATAGTAAGCATCTTATTGGCTGGCTGCAACCTGACAGGGAAGTTACAGGTGCCATTTTTTTCTTTATCAGGGAATGGTCTCTGGGACTGAAATTTTGGACTGTAATTCATATGAAGGGGTCAGGGTAGGACTTCCCTGACACCAGAATGTTCATGAAAATGTGACTGATGAGTAAATAGTTTGGAAACAATTTTGTAAAACGTATTTTTTTTACAGTTTCCAAAATCCACGGATTGACCTGCAGATTCAGACTATGGGCTATGCTGAGCCCGCAGATGGATCCACGTAGCTTGGAAACCATAAAAAAAACATAAAATATTAGCGCATACACTCAGACATTCATACAGACACTCTCACACCCATTCTGACACCAAGACATACTCTGTGACACCTAATCTCACACCCAGACAGGCACTCTTATACCCACTTACACATCAACAGAGATACTCTCACACCCACTCTCATAGCAGAACATACCCTCTCACATACAGGCCCGTATTTAAACTTTTTTTGCGCCGCATTTGCGTAGTTTTTTGACGCAAAAAATGGCGCAAACTTGCAAAATACCATTGTATTTTGTAGGTTTGCGCCGTTTTGCGTCAAAAAGCGGCGCAAATGCGGTGCTAAAAAAAGTATAAATACGGGCCACAGTGTCACACCCAGACACTCTCACACCCAGACACTCTTACACCTATTCCCACACTAAGACAAACTCTCACACCCACTCTTTCACCCAGACAGACACTCTCACACCCCGATGGACACTCTTACACCCACTCTTGCATCAGACAGTCTTACACCCACTTGCACACCCAGACAGACACTCTTATAGTCACACTCACACATAGACACTCTCACACCCTCTCGCACACCAAGAGAGACACTCTTATAGTCACACTCACACATAGACACTCTCACACCCTCTCGCACACCAAGAGAGACACTCTCACACCAAGACAGACACATTCACACCCACTCTCACACCTATACAGAAAGTCTCACACCCACTCTCAGACCCCGAGAGACACTCTCACATGTAGTGTGATGCTCAGAGTCAGCGTATCACAGCCACTGTCACACTCACACAGAGTGTTACAACCACTCTCACACCCAGACATACACTCTTGCACCCACTCTCACACCCTGAGACACCTTCTCACACCCACTCTCATAGATAGGCACTATCATACTCACTGTGATATTCAGAAACTCTCACACTCAGACTCTCTCTCACAGACTCTTACAGATACACACTCTGACAGTTACACTCACACTCAGAGCCACCCTCTTACACGCACTCAAAAGGTCAGATAGATACTGTTACATTCACTCTCACACTTAGAAAAAGTCTTACCCCACTCATATACCCAGATAGATACTCTTCCAGCCACATTGATATCCAGTCACACACTCTCACACACATTCTCACACTCAGAGGAATACACAAACAGAGTAGGGTACCTGTGACCTGAGATACAGAGTGGTGGGTGCCATTTTATAATGAAAAAGGGGCCCAAGGCATAAATGTGGGCTGTAATACATATGAAGGGGTCAGCGTAGGAGTTCCCTAACCAGAAGAGTTCAGATAAATGCGGTACATTAGGAAAGTTTTTTTTTTGTTATGGAGATCCCCAAGTGGATCCGCAGATTCCGATGAGATTTTTTAAAATACATTTTGTTTTTAGACATAAATTAATATGTTTATGCTAAAAGGATTGGCTTTGCAAAGAGCCTTTGTGTGTACGATGCATAGGTGATCACTACACATGAAACAGGATTCAATCTCAAGTTCTAGAGGAACTCCCTGTTGCCTTTCTCTGTCAAGTGAACTTTATAATTTTGGCTTATACGATCCATACCAAACCATAAACTATTGTGGTATGTACAGCCCATGTTATGGTCTCTGAGGAATGCAGAAACAGTTTGATTAACATGTGTTAACATGAGGGCTGCCTTCAAATAACTTTAAAGTACAGATTCCCTTTGGCAGCAGATAGAAATTTGGTGTCTAAACTCACAATTTTAAAATACATCTTTTAGTGAAGTTGGTTTTTAGATTGTTACTTTGAAAATGCCACTTTTAGGAAGTAGGCATTTGCTTGCTTAAACCATTCTGTGACTCTGCCTGTCTGTGGATTCCCTGTCTGGGTCAGTTTGACAGTTGAGTTGTTTGTGAATCCCCTCTAGACAGTGAAACAAAGGGAACTTGGGGTGTAGCCTGCATATCCTCATGGGCCATCTGTGCTAGAGTGGAGGGAGGAGTGCTTACTTACACCTGAATGGGCTTTGCCTGCCCTCTCACAATGCAATCTCCAACCCCCTGGTGTGTGTCTGAGGCCAAGCCTGGGCAATGCAGGATCTTGTGAACAACGGAGACTTTCATTTGAAGTTTGCCTACTTCAAAGGCAGAAAGGGGTATAAGTAGTGGACCCAAAACCCAATACTTTAGATTTCTTCAAGATCACTTTTGGATTCAAGAGGAACCTCTGCCAAGGAGAAGAGCTGAAGAGCTGAGGAGAAGTGCTGCCCTGCCTGTGACTTTGCTTTATTAGGCTATTCTACAGTTGCTGCCTCTACCAGTGAAAGCGGACAAAGACTGGACTTTGTTGGGCATTCCTGCTTCAGAAGAATCTCCAAGGGCTTGAACTAAGCTTGCCTCCTGTTTTGAAGTCTCAGGGCCATCAAAGACTTCCTCTGCCAGCACCTGGACTCTCTGCTGAGACTCCTGCCCTGTCAAGTGGTGTCCTACCCAGTCCTGGGGCCTTTGAAAGGTGAAGTTGGCAGAACGAGAGCTTAAAACCATGCACAGAACTCTGTGCAGGGAACTTTTTGATGCACCATCTGCAACACAGCTGATAAATGACGCACTGCCGGCTTCGTGGCTGAAATCGATGATCCACCTGCATCGCTGCTGGGAGATTGATCCATCACAGCTGGAGAAACAACACTGAACACCTGCTTGTGGCTGATAATAATGATGCAAACCCCACACAGTGCATTTTTCTAACACCGTGCAACCGGATTTCTCATGCATTATCCCTGGGTGTCAAAGTCATCCCAACCCCATGTGGATCTGAGGTGCCCTGTCTGGAAATCAATGCATCGCTTCCTTGCAAGGGAGAAAAAAGATGCATCACTGACCCGACCGGAGAAGAAACAACACACAGCCTCACTTGCGTGTAAGGAATCAACGCATCGCTGACTTTCCGATGCCCGTGCAGCTTTATTTTTGATGCACACCAAGTACTTTGTGTAAAATCCACAATTCAATTGTTTTTTATGGAGTGAGCATCTTATTCTTTTGAAAATTCATATCTTGACTTGTGTTTGTTGGATTTTTGTCTTGTTTGATTTAGATAAATATTACCTATTTTTGTAAACTGGTGTGGTGTCCATTTTGTAGTGTTTTCACTATATTACTGTATGTGTTGGTACAAAAACTTTTCACATTGCTTCTGAGTTAAGCCTGCTTGCTCATGCCAAGCTACCAAGGGGGTGAGTGGGGGGTTAACCAGGCATGTTTCTCCTTTGCCCTGATTAGGGTGAGGGCCCTTGCTTGGACAGGGAATAACCTGACTGTCAACCAAAGACCCCCATTTCTAACATTCTGTTTCTTGGATTTGTTTATTTGTGGACAGAATTCACTTGACCACTTTTACTTCTGCCTTGGCAAATGTTAGAAAAAAACAAAGCAGTGTGTGGGAAAAGTGACATTCGTTTTCTAAAGGTATCCGTCATTAGGATTTCCGATCCTACCTCTGTAACTGCGCCTACGTCATTGCCACCACAGTGCACCATCATAAGGTCTGGATGTTGGCAATCCTTACTGCTTTCAAGCAAAGGGAGCCATTGATGCCACTTTAACCCTCTGTGGCCTATCCAAGTAACGTCTACATTAGATAAACCCAGGTCTTTGTCAATGTAACTCCTTCTTGTACTCTCTCTAGCCCAAAACACACAGCTGTGTCCCACAACCCAGACTCTGCGCGTTCTGGAGGGAAGCTGGAGCACTACAGAATACAAGGCTACAGCTGGATGATGCAGTGTTGAAATGGAGAAATTTATTTGAAAATGGAGGGTACTAGTTAAAACCTGAAACAACAGTTTTTATTGTTTTTTATTGGTTGTTCTACATATATTGGTATGTAAAGCTAAGTAGTGACATTGTGAGAAATTAATATAGATGTGGGCTTGGCTTTTGAGAAAGCAGAAAAAGCTTTGTTGTGTGTGAAATGTGTATTATTTAAAGAAAAGTCAACCACACCTGCTGTTTTTCATTTATAAGTGGAAATTGTGCCTACAGAAACTGTTATGAACGTGTGACCTACTGCTGCAAGAGAATGTTACAAACTACGTTACTATGGAAGCACAGCTAGAGGAGCATGGGGGGAAGGCTATAAAAAAGACTAGACTGTGACTTGGCAGTTACAGTTCAACGGGGGAAAAGTATTAAAAAGTATATTTAGTTTACAATACATTTATTTATTAAAAGAGGATTATTAGCATTATTTTAGAATATATACTAAAAATAAATGTTGTCCTCCCGTGTGGATGCACGGATCCAACCGTTGAGTTACATGGGGGCTGCGCCTAGCACCACGGTGGATCCGCGGATCCGGTGAACACTGATGTGGAATTGGGCTATGTTTTGAGGAGTGTGGGAAAAGCTTAACTAGGATATCCCGTGGGAAGATGCACAGCATAACTTACATGTGAAAAAGAGATTCTGATTGGCTTTGTGATTGAGTAACCTTGAAAGCAAAGTTGAAAGGGTTGCCATTAATGGTTCACTTACTTGAGAGTGGTGTGCCATTCTTCTTCTTGGTTTTTGCATATTTTAAGTGAGAAGAAATTCAAACTAATTCTGAGACAGGAATATACAGAGCAAGAAACATACTTAAGAGGTGGGTGTAATACACTACAGGGATAATTGTGTATTAGATGTATGAGAATGGGTAGTATGTTCATAAGCACTAACATGAATATAAATAATATCTACATGATGACAATAAAGAAAGGTATAGTTATCATGAAAGAAATATTATAGTTTTTTTTTTTTACCACACAAGAGATAACCCCTACATGGTTTATAGGTAGCTCATAGAGCAGGGTCGTTTGTTATTAAGAGATAAGCCATATTGTTCTAAGTTTAACTGAGTTATATGTGGCCTTGCAGTGTATTATGCTCACATATGTATAAACGCTGTGCATATGTATGAAACTACAACTCATATTGCTATTAACAGAGGGACAGAGCCACTGACATAAAACTTACATACTTAGATGGCTGCTTATGCATTGGTACAGCCAGACAGTAGTTATGTTTCCAGCAGTATTGGAGCCAGTTGAACAGTTACCCCTGTACTTACCGTATTTACTTGAACATCTGGTGGGACATTCATAGATGTACTAAAACAGTCAGACAGATATGTATCTAAATAGTTACACAGTCTATTCCCCTATCCACACAAGTACTCGTTTAAACATACTTGAGACATTCCGCTGGAGGAGGCACTCAGTATGCATGTTTATTGTCGGGTTGAGTAGCCATTAGAAAGGCTGATTGAGAATTCTCAAATTGTGGTTTTACTACTGTAAACTGAGCACTCAGTTGGTCTGTAGGTAGGTGGTAGAAGCCGGTTCTTTGTGGTTAAAACAATAAACATGTATTTCTAAGTTTTAGTGAGTTAACATGTACTTCCACACTCCTGTTCTCACTTATATAAGCAGTGCCCCACCCATACTTCAACTCATACATTTATTAGGGAAAGGATATAGACACTGACACAGCTAGGCAGTTGATGAAAAGGCTGCTTTTGGATTCATGCACACATGGAGGCAGCAGTTATGTGTCCAATTGACAGTGAGTCAGTAACACATGCAGATACATATTTATCACATGCTCACCATATTTATTTAGACATTTGGTGGTACACTCATAGAGGTACTGATACACTTACTCAGATTTGTACCAAATACGGACATATTGTGCACATCAATACACAGAAGTACTACTTTAAACATGCCTCAGGCCTTCTACTCTAGACCCTGAGTAAGCAGTTTTACTGTCAGGAGAACATGCCATTACAAAACCTGCTTGTTAATCATTAAAATATCGTTCACATATACACCAAGGTAGCAGTTATGTATTCAGCAGTATAGGCAGCAATTGCACCACATTTACATACCCCTTTATTCAGCATATATAGTTAAATATATGGTGGGATAGTTATAGAGGTGCTCATAAATTCAGTCAGATATGTACCAAATACGAACATAACCTATTTAGCTATCCACACAAGTACTATTTAAAATATGGCTAAGGCCCAGCAATGTTGACACTGAGGCCCTCATTACCACTTTGGTGGTTTCCGGACAAGACTACTGTGCAGAATACCGCCACCATACCGTCAGTGCCGGCGGTACAGTGACTGCCATATTGCGAGTCACAAAGTGAAAACCGCCTAAAAACAGCCAGAAACGCTGCACCGCCAACTGACAGAGAAATAAAATGACTGTCTGACCACCAGCCCGCCCGCCAACACCATTCTGTCCACCCTATCTTGTGTCAGAGCCCTGCCCAGTGGTCCATGCATGGCGGAACACGATTGGCTGTGCACACTGCCGCGGTTCAAAAAGGTACAATCACTAGTAGGCAACACCATAATGGGCAGTTTGAATACCCCACACCTGAGACACATACACAAACTACACACACCTGCTTACAGCATTATTAAACACCCACCCCATATACACCAACAATCCCTAGTGAACCCTACAAACAGCACACATACGACGACCCATTTACACAGAACCCATACACCACAGGCATATTCACACTGTGCACTCGGCACACACCACACAACTGAATGTGCTGCACTAGGCACACATCACACTCACATACCAACCCCACATCCCACCTGCATCCACAACCAAACACCCCCACCCCACCGAAATGGCATGCTAAAAGCATCCACGTTTCACTGACAATGAGTTGAGGGTCATGGTAGATGAAATCGTCAGGGTAGAGCCACACCTTTTCGGAGCCCAGGTCCAGCAAACATCGAATGCAAGGAAAAGGTTTATGGCAGAGTATTGTTGACAGGGTCAACTGAGTGGGCATACATCCACGCACAAGGGAGGATATCAGTAAGAGGTGGAACGACCTACAGGCAAAGGTGAGTTCCATGGCGTTCAGGCACCAGATCGCCTTGAACAAGACTGGCGGTGGGCCCCCACCTCCACCCCTTGAGCTAACATCCTGAGAGGAGATGGTCATGGACATCATGCATCCTCGGGGCCTGACTGGAATCATCAGAGGGATCGACTCTGGTAAGTCAACAACACCCCCCCAGGCATCAGCCACTCCTGACCAGCATACATTCCCACCACCCATCACTCCCTAATCAACCCCATCCCACACCTCTGCCCCCTCCCAGGCACCCCACGCCACTCCCCTGCATGCCACACCACTCCACTGCCACCAACCCCACATAGTCAACCCCAATGCACGGATACCAAGAACAATGCTAAAAACCACAACTCCCACTCAGGAACATGTCACAGTGGAACACCTGCATGGACAACCAATCCACATGCCACACCAACTGCTAGACTTGACTGCGTTCCAACACCTGGCAATGTCATCCACTATCCTCAACCCTCAATGGCACATGGAAACAATGGCACAATCCGCATCCCCCAAACAATGTCTACATCACTGCAGCTGTGCAGCTGTCATTGCCATCACTGGGAAGCAAGTGAAGCTCCACCATGCATCACACGATGTGGCCAACAAAGACATCTACAAAATTGAACTTGCTCCCTTCCCATCCACAGGCCCCGCTGCCACTGCCACCTGCCAACGGATGCCAGGGTCAGAGAGCCCTCCCCAGGATGAAGGTCCCAGTGGATGTCCGGACAGTGACGACTTGCCTGGTCCATCAGGGATGACTGGTCATTCCATACCCAGCAGCCCCACCCCGGACACACCAGACTTCCTTGTGGCAGCCACACCTCTGACAGGCTTTCCTCCCGAAACCAGTGCCCCAGGGACAGGTCAATCAGAAGTGTGCCCCACTGAACAGGGGCCGGAGTCAAGGGCACACACTCAAGACAATGAAGATACAGGTGCTAATGAGAGTGGGCACGCTGTGCCAGGGGCACAGGGGGCCAGGGGTAGTGGAAGGGGACTTGTGGTCCAAGGGACGGGGCAAGCACAATAACAGACTGCCCAGGTGGCCCTCTCCTAAGTCCTGGGTGCATAACATCAAACCCAGGACACGATGGGGCAGATACTCACCACTGTGCCGGAGAACCAGAGGCTACAATGGTTATACCATTCAGGAGGCCATGCAGCAGTTGCAGGCCCTTAATGCCACCATGCCCATCATTGCAGGGGTGCTCAAGAAACTGATCAGCATCCTGTGTCAGTCCTCCACCCACCAGCAAACCCCTTCCACTAGCCACATCACAACAGAGCCCTCCACTACAGAGACAGCTAGTGGAATGGAGGCCCTTCCGTAGAACCCGCAGGCCACCAGCAGCCCTCCTCCGGTAGCTGAGGGCCCCCCACACACGTGAGGATGTCCAACCAGATATCCTGCAGCTACTGATGCCAAGACTAACACCACCGCCAGAAAGTGACCCTCTCCTAAGCATTCTCCCTTGTGAGCCACAGAGACACACTGTTGACTGTCCACTGTCATCTCTCCATTCTTCCATGGCCCCATATACTGGACCCAGACACACAGCAGGCCAGACTCTCTGATGAGTCCACCCACCATGACCCCACCAATCCTCCTTGTATGTGTCAGTCATAAATAAACACTATTGAGCACAGCTACTGTCTACGTGCTTTATTGCAAGAAATACAATTTACTATGTCATTGCATGTTTAACTGTGAACCCATTGCCGTGCCATAGTTGTGTAAGTGACAGAAGGGGGGGGCAATATGCAGCATGGATGATAGTGGAGCAGGCAGGGGCTGGACACATATGTCAAGGGAGGCAACAGGTGATGCAATAACCGGAGTACACCACACAGATGCCCTGCAAGTAAAACAAGAAAGGAACAACATTTACTGTAGGGGTTAAAATGCCCACCCAACACACATGCACCACAATAACAAAGTCCCAAGGCTGATTTGGCAAGTGTCAGCTCTGGCTATATGTCCATGTGAGACCCACATTTCGAAGACCACCTTCCTGATTGGTCCCTCTATCACAGAAGACAAAGCTAAACTTAAGGTATGTTCCACAGTAAATACAGTAATGTTGCACTGCCTCCCAATGTGTACTCTTAGGAGAGGTAGCAATACTGTTGACACCACAATGTGTAGCACACATATTGCAGTTGAAGTGGTAGTACAGGTAACAATCGAAAAGCACAAACTTGTCACATGTGAAGCAACACAACAGCAGGGAGCTGATTGAACTGAAATGTGTACAGTAACAACCACATTAATGGTGAAATGTGCCCCCCAACCCACCCAGAGGCAGAGCTGCACCCAGTTCCACCAGTGCTAACAGACTCCAGGAGGATCAATGTCACAAGGCAGCCAGGAGTACAGGCCACATAACAAACATCTGCCACATACCTGTACCTGTATCAACTCTGCTCTGGAGTCAGCTGCATCCTCATCATCTTCATGCTCTTCACTCCCCATGTCCCCTTCATCAGCCACTGGTCCAGCTGCCACCTCCTCTGCATCCATCAATGTGATGTGACATATCAGAGCCACATTATGTAGCATGCAGCAGGCAACCCCAATCTGGTACATTTTCTGTGGTTTGTAGACTAGGGCACCTTCGGAGATGTGTAGACACCCGAATCTGGCTTTCAGTAGCCCAAAGGTTTTTTCTATCACACGCCTTCTCCTACCGTGGGCCTTATTGAAACGGTTTTCAGCATCTGTAGACGGATGTCTCACAGGTGTCAGTAGCCAAGGAAGGTTGGGATAGCCAGAGTCACCTGTGTGCACAGAGGTAGGAACCATGTCAAGACCGGGAGGGAGATAGTTGTGAAGAGAGTTGAGTGTACAGGGGCACACATACTATTGGATACATACCGATGAGCCAGGCCCAGTCCCTCTGTAGTGGTGCCATTATGTGTGGGACGTTGCTGTTCCACAGAATGTAGGAGTCATGCACAGAACCAGGGAACTTTGCAGTCACTTGTGAGATACTTTGGTCAGCAAGACACACCACCTGCACATTTATGGAACAGACATTTTTACGGTTCCTGAACACTTGTTCATTTCTCCTGGGTGGAACCAAGGCAATGTGTGTGCTATCTATGGCCACTTTCACATGAGGGACATGCTCAAAATTGTAGAAGGCACCTTTTGCAGTGGTTAAATCAGCACGTTGGGGCAACCTGATGTAGCAAGGCAGATGTCTCAACAGGGCAAACAGTACATCCCTCAAAACGTTACTGAACACTGGATGTGAAATCCCTGCTGCCAAGCCCACTGTCATCTGGAATGACCCTGTGGCAAGAAAGTGGAGGACTCACAACACATGTACTGTGGGAGGGATGGCATTGGGATGACGGATGGCAGGCAACAGAGCAGGCTCCAACTGGGTCACCAACTCCATGATGGTCTGACAGTTCAGGCGATACGTCTGAATGACGTGTCGCTCTTCCGCGGTGGCAAGGTCGACTAGGGGCCGGAGCACAGGAGCATGTCTTATCTTCAACATTGCACCGTCATGGCGGTAGGCAGTTTCAACCGCTGTGCAACTCATCATTGGATAACATGGTTGTCTATGGGAGTCTGGAGCCAATGGTGATTTCTGCCCGCATTGATGGTGATATCTGTGGTGGACGTGACCGCTATTTCATGTGGCAATGCTCACTTGACTCCTGACACTCCTACACCCAAGACCTCCAGTGCGTGTGCTGCTGTGTTCTGACTCTGGTAGCTAAGATGCCACGTCATTCAGGTGATAGGGCCCCAGCCTTCTCCCAGGAGGAACGTAAGAAGCTTGTGTATGGGGTCCTAACCCTCCATGGACAGTTGTAGAGGGCACCAGAGCAGCAGGTGAGTCTCTGTCACTGTCCTGTCTGATAGCTATGTGGTTGTAGATGTAAAAATTGGGACATGGCAGATAGAGTGGATGCATGGAGATGGATGAGAAGTCTGACCATTATTTGTGTGTCGACATGTGAGTGTGGGCATGAGATGTGTGAGATGTGTGCTGTCCACTGCTGTCCCAGGGACTCCACTCTTCATGACTTTATCCTTCTGTCCCATGCAGGTCAGCGCCCTTCAGAAGAAGGGGATTTGGCGGGCCATTGCCATGCAAGTGAGGGCACTAGGGGTCCATTCCCGGCAGAGCACCCACTGCAGAAGGCAATGGGAGGACCTGAGATGCTGGGCCTGGAAGACCACGGAGGCCCAGCTGGGAATGTCCTCCCAACTAGGGAGGGGTGTCCGTCGGCCCCTGACCCCCCTAATGGCCCACATTTTGGCAGTGGACTACCTTGAGGTGGATGGGCATTTGAGGGACGCACAGCAGCCATAAGGGGGTAAGTACACACTCTCACCTCGTTAATGTGTTGCTTAGGTGCTTTTGGATTGTGGACTAGTGGGAAGCTGTAGCATAGGTACTAGGTAGATGCCTGTCTACTATGGGTCTCAGTCAATCTGAGAGGATTGGTATCACAGATGTTTGCCCATTCCATGCAGTAAGTGACTTATGAGGGCTTCCAATGTGTAATGTGTGTGGTCACCCTCAAACAAGTTTCAGGGCATTGTCATCTGTGTTTTCTGACCACTGAGCCAGATGAGATGAGTGAGTCCTCATGCTGCTGCCTTGTACTGTATGTGTTGTGAGGCAGAGTGGGGCAAAATGCCAGTATTGTAGATGTCACTGGCTTAATAGGCATGCTACCTACCCCTGCAGGATTCAGTTGCTACAGGAGTACAGGTTTTGTTTCCCTAAATGGCCATGTGGAGTTGACAGGTACTGGGCATGTGTGACTAGTGTGACTCACATCAAGTACATGGGTACAATTGTACCACCATCAGCAGTATAGATCAGCATAGCTGTAGTTTGGCTCATGGTGTCCCACTGTTGTAGCATGTATAGATTAGGGCATGGTGTGGCATTGTATAGCAGCAGATGATGATGTTGTTAGAGCTGGATTGTTATCCTGACAGAGAGCAGCTGGGGACTCCCTGTCCAAAGTACCCTGTGTGACTGGAGGGGGCGGAGACACCAGACAAGCACTTTTAGCGCAGCACAGCGTCCCGCAGTCCAGGAGTGTTATCTAGACAGAGAGCAGCCTGGTACTCCCAGTCCCAAGTGCCATGTGTGAGTGGAGAGGGTGGAGCCACCAGACAAGTGCTTTTAGTGAGGCAGAGCGTCTCGCAGCCCGGGCCAATGGCGGGCCCATCCATGCCCGCCTGAGACCATGCCAGGCTGGGCTGGGCCACCCCCCTCGGCTTTAAGGTAGGATTTTTGGGTGTTTCCTGTTCATTTTTTGAGTTTGTGTAAGGCAACATTGTTCTGGAATGGGGAAGCATAAGGCAAAAAGAAGCCCTGTAGTGGGCTCAGTTCGGCCTAAACTTCAAAAGCTCCACCAATCTTCATATGCCTTCTCTAATTGTGTATCTAATGAGATCGATAACCTGATAGAGGAGGTTGAATCTATATTGAATAAAAAACAGAAGCCTCTACGGAAAGGGCGGAAATCTGGTACCCTTGATCCCTTTTTGACTACAAAACCCTCCAGAGGAAATGTTCCCTTAAATGAAAATCCCCTCTCACTCCCATATCCCAATCTGATGGTCTTAATAAAGATTCTACGGGACGGGGCACGGAACATCTGATTTCAGATGACCCCGTGCCGGACGCTGTGATCGGGCATAATGTCCCTTGCTCGAATCGCTTACTGCCATTGGACTCGCAGGCCCAAACACGGGAACAAGGGGACCTTTATTTAAATCCACGATCCCCAGAACATCTACCCCCTACAGCTCCCTCTCAGGCGGAGATGGTTTCTCTCATATTGGGTTTACAAGGAGAGGTGAGAGAACTAAAGCAAGCACTAACAGAAGTACTGACCATTTTGCGTGCAACTAGCTCAATGGGAGACACTGTATCCATACAAAAAGAAAAATCTCTGACTTCCAATATTCCAGCTTCCTTGCAAACAGGAACTGGCATAAATGCACCTGCCTTCGACAGTATATGATACAAGAGTCCCCTCTGTCAAGCCTTAAGGCCTACAGTGTACTAAGGACCACATTAAAGTTTTACCCGGGCAACAATCGCATGTAAAAATGATGTGGGACTCCATGGGTGCTCAAACATCTTGTGTTCATCCCAGTGAGAATCATTCAACCAAAGGTGCGTGAAGATAACACATCCCTGATTAACAAAGTTGTACATTGGTTAAGACAGACTAGACAATGTGGCTCTATTATTTATTCAGACATAATCTCCGCTAGACGTTTTTCTGAAAAGGCTGACAAATGGGATTTCATTAAGTTAACATTAGCCACTCCAAGACTGGTAACGGGACTGTTATCTATGGAAGCCCACCACCCTATGCAAAACGGGTCAAGTATTTGTTTTCGTAGCACTTGTCCTGAGAATAACGTTTTGCGGAATTCTGCACTTCCATGCTCTAATACTAGCCCTGATATGGTGGGTGGTGGCTTACTAGTAAAGTCCCAAAACCAGAGACACAAGTTTATGGGAGAGCACCCAATAGACAAGCTACAAACTAAGAAATTTGAATGTGTGGAAGGGAGGTTTAGTCCATGCGTCCCAGGCTCAGCAGGTGCTGCTTCAGATACATATTGACTGCCATTTTATGAGGATAGCGACCTGCTTATTTCCAAAATCAGTATAAAGGTAGCCAGAGATGAGAACTTAAACCCTCCTTTTCAGAAGAGCTTGGTTTTTGCCACCCAAAGACACTATGGCCCTCATGACAACTCTGGCGGTCGGTGGTAAAGCGGCGGTAAGACCACCGACAGGCCGGTGGAACAAAAAATTGAATCACGACCATGGCAGAAACCGCCAACATAGACAGCCACTTTAACACTCCAACCGCCACAGCGGTACAAACAAACAGCATGGCAGTCACCGCCAACAGACAGGCGGAAGACAATGTACCGCCCACACCATTATGAGAGGCCAATCCGCCACCTTTTCCAGGGCAGATTCAATGTGAAAAAAAACATGGCGGAAACTGGACTTGGAAGGGAAAATGCTCACCTCTACACACGCCACGAGGAACCAGGACGCCATGGAGCCGGAACTCCAAATTCTACCTGCCATTCTGTTCCTGCTCCTCTACCAGGAGCACGACCTGACGGCGGCGACCACCACAGTGAGTACTGCACCCACGACACAGGGGAGGGGTGAGGGAAAAGAGAGTGACACACACACGCAACACGTGACACCCCCACCCCCACCCTCACACACAACATACACACAGATAAATGCAGCAACATTACATTCACACCCCCCTACACCCTGGAAGAACGCAAGGACAAAAGGAAATTATTTGAACAATTGTAATCAGGAAAAATCCTTTAGTCAAAAATATATATACACTATTAACAAATATGTACACCAAGATTTCAAGTCCATGTACTACACCTACATAGTCCGTTGGCCACTGGGCCCAAAATGCATGGACGAGGCCCACACTCAATACCCGATCCAAACAGAGAGAACACTGCAGGGGCATCAGTTTTAAAAAAAAACAGGCACCTCAGGGGGAAGGGAAGGGGGGGCACCTCAGCTGGATGAGTGCACGACGATAGCTCCATGAGGGGGCTCCATGCCCATTGATGTATCCTGGGGAGTGCAAAGCCACAGTATCTCAAGTCTCTCCAGTGGGTGGTTTGCCCACTGATTTATCCTGGGGAGTGCAAAGCCACAGTCTCTCCAGTGGGTGGATTGCCCACTTCTGCATCCTGGGGAGTGCAAAGCCACAGTCTCTCAAGTCTCTCCAGTGGGTGGTTTGCCCACTGCCGCATCCTGGGGAGTGCAAAGCCACAGTCTCTCAAGTCTCTCCAGTGGGTGGTTTGCCCACTGCCGCATCCTGGGGAGTGCAAAGCCACAGTCTCTCAAGTCTTTCCAGTGGGTGGTTTGCCCACTGCAGCATCCTGGGGAGTGCAAAGCCACAGTCTCTCAAGTCTCTCCAGTGGGTGGTTTGCCCACTGCCGCATCCTGGGGAGTGCAAAGCCACAGTCTCTCAAGTGGATAACAGTCTCCACTGGTTCTGGAGGGGTCTTTGTGCCCAGAGTGCTTCATGCTGCCAAGGACAGAGGTAATGGATGTGATACTCCACTGGTTCTGGAGGGGGATTTGTGCCCAGAGTGCTTCATCCTGCCAAGGACTGAGGTAGTGGATGCCTTTCTACCCTGGTTCTGGAGGGGACTTTGTGCCCAGAGTGCTTCATCCTGCCAAGTACTGAGGTAGTGGATGCCTTTCTCCACTGGTGCTGGAGGGGGCTTTGTGTCCAGAGTGCTTCATCCTGCCAAGGACTGAGGTAGTGGATGTGATACTCCACTGGTTCTGGAGGGGGCTTTATGCCCAGAGTGCTTCATCCTGCCAAAGACTGAGGTAGTGGATGTGATACTCTACTGGTTCTGGAGGGGGCTTTGTGCCCAGAGTGCTTCATCCTGCCAAGGACTGAGGTAGTGGATGTGCTACTCCACTGGTTCTGGAGGGGGCTTTGTGCCTAGAGTGCTACATCCTGCCAAGGACAGAGGTAGTGGATGTGATACCCCACTGACGGTGGGCCAACATGGAAGCTGTCCAGGCCCCACTGGGGATGGCAGCCATGTCTGCAGTGGTGCCACTGGCACAGGATGTGGCGTGGCCGCTGGCAGTGTTGGCGGTGGCCTCAGTAGCAGCGGTGCTAGCGGCGCTCATTGGGCAGCGGTGCTGGTGGGGGGCTCAGTCAGTGAGCGTGCTGCTGGCGGCGGTGTCCTGGGCAGCGGTGCTGGTGGGTGGCTCACTGAGCGTGCTGCTGGCGGTGGTGTCCTGGCCAGCGGTGCTGGTGGGTGGCTCAGTGAGTGTGCTACTGGCGGCAGTGTCCTGGGCAGCGGTGCTGGTGGGTGGCTCAATGAGCGTGCTGCTGGCGGCGGTGTCCTGGGCAGCAGTGCTGGTGGCGGCGGTGCATGTGGCAGTGCTGGTGGTGGTCTTGTCCGCCGTGCAGGTTGGCTGTGACTTCCCTTTCTTTCTCTGACCCTTCCCCCCCTTGGATGGTGGCGCAGCTGTCTTGCCACTCACAACTGTAGTCCTGGGAGAGCCCTTGGTGGCAGGTGTTTTGGCCTTCTCCCTCCGGGCTGTGGCCAACTTCTTTAGTTTTTGAGGTGGGGGGATGTCCTTGGGCTGGCTCCTTGGCACACTGGCTGCCCTGCTGCTTGGCGCACTCCAGAAGTCGGTTACTGCTGGCACCACTGTTCCCTGTGATGTGGTGGCTGAGGTGCTGGGTTGGGACCTGGAAAGGCGGGCCCTAGGGGATGGAAGGGGTGAGGGAGGTGTAGGTAAGAGGTCAAGGTTTGACAGGAGAAATGTTTTAGACACACTGGGACTGGTAGATGGAGGGGGTTTGGGAGTGGAGGAAGAGGTAGTGGTTGCAGGAGGTGTTCGTGTGATGACTTTGGGTGAAGGTGCATGGGCTGGAGTCTGTTGTGAGGTGGATGGCTGTTGGGTGGGTGTGTGACTGCGTTTGTGTAGTTTGGGAGGTGGGCTCACAGACACACTGGCAGAGGACACAGGGGATGTGTGAATGGTAGTGTGGGTGGTGAGTGCACGTGAGAGGTGTAGTGGCTGAAGATGTAGTGCATGCAGGTGTGAGTGGAGACGGGACAGGGAGGGAGGAGGGAGACGGTGAGGAGGGGGACACAGTAGAGGAAGTGGCTGTTGGTTTTTGTGCATGGGTATGATGCTTGTGTGTGTGTGCCTGTGGGATATGTGGTGCTCATGATTGCCAGAGCTACCCTTGTGTGTTGAGGTGTGTGCATGCTAGTCTGATGGTGTGCTTGGGATAGGCTGAGGTACTGGGGATTGGGTCTGGGTGGAGGAAGTTGGAGGGGGGGAGGCTGGACACAGGGACAATGGTTGCCATCAGTGCTGAGGCCAGAGTTTGAAAAGCTTGCTGTTGGGCTGCCTGACCAGAATGAATGCCCTCCAGGTATGCATTTGTCTGTTGCAACTGCCTCTCTACACCCTGGATGGCATTCAGAATGGCAGACTGCCCAACAGTGAGGGATCTGAGGAGGTTAATGGCCTCCTCACTGAGGGCAGCAGGGCTGACAGGGGCAGGGGCTGAGGTGCCTGGGGCGAAGGAGATGCCCACGCTCCTGGCTGAGTGGCCACAGGACACACGCTGAGGGGCTGCTGGGAGGGCGGTGCTGGTAGGGGGGTGGCGGCTGTACCTGTAGATGCGGTGGGCACAGAGGGGCCAGCCACCGCAAGGGAGCTCCCATCAGAGTAGGAGTCGGTGTCGCTGGTTTCAGCTCCTGTCCCCGCCGTGGAGCTCCCCTCGCCCTCCATCCCACTGGTGACTTCGGAGTCCATAGTCTTGCCCTCCAGGGCCCTGTGGGATGCAGCTCCCTCCTGCTCCGGTGGCACAGCTCCTCCGCCTGATGATGCTAGTGCACACAAGAACAGGGAGACCACAAAAAGGGGGGGAAAGAAAGTAGAAGGACATGTTCAGTACATGCTATACCGCTGGCGGACACTACAGACACAGCAGCCCTCTGCACTACGCCATGCTCTTAGAGTTCCCTAAATAATCACAGGGACATGGGGTACAAGGCCTATGCCCGATTGCTGCACACATGGAAGTCACAGGAGCCTGAGTAGGGGTAGATGGCTCTTAACACTGGTGGGGTGCCACACAGCCTGCCTCACGAAGGGACCTTGCCTGCAAAACTCGCCCTGGCCTAGGGAACCCACTGCCCACCTCCCCCACCCAGACACCTCCCAAGTGCCCTGAATCAGCTGAATGAGAGTGTACTCACCCCCTTGCTGATGCCCTCAAGCACCCATCCAACTCCGGATACGCCACCGCCAGGATCTGGAACATCAGGGGGGTCATGGTGCGAAGGTCACCCCTTCCACGTTGGGAAGCCATCCCCAGCTGGGCCTCCGCTGTCTACTTGCTCCAGCGGCGAATGTCTTCCCATCTTTTTTTAGCAGTGGGTGCTCCATCTGTGGTGGACCCCCAGGGTCTGGACTTCCTTGGCAATGGCACGCCAAATATCCTTCTTCTGGTGGGCGCTGACCTACAGGAATAGTACAGGGGGAAAGGAGAAAATATAACCGTCCGGACCGTCACAGTAATTGGCCGAAGTTCCCACCCTTGCCCTGATGCACACACACTCACCGTCATTTCATGCACGCCTCATTCCCCCCCACTCCAAACAGGCATTGCCCATACAGCATGCCCACAGTGTACTCACCTGTTTGTCTGGAGGACCATAGAGTAGCGTGTACTGGGGGAGGACCCCATCCACTAGTTGTCCAACTCCTCCGATGTGAAGGCAGGGGCCCTTTCCCCAGACACTGTAGCCATTGTCGCTTCCAGACTGAGGTCACAGCAGCACTTGCAGTGTAGGTCCTCTCCTGTCGAAGATCAGGTATCGAGTGAGTGAACAGATAGAAAATGGTGGTCACGTCCGCGGCAGTGCGTACCGTCACTGTCGGCGTACATCGTCATTGGCTCCTGGGACCCATAGGGTCCAATGTTAACCAATGCAGGATTGCGCCACGGTCTTCGACCGCCTACCGCGACGGAGTACAATGCCAGCGCAGTTACCTCATATCCCATTGTCCCACCTTACAAGTCAGGAAGCCCCCATTTCAGGGGGCCACATGGCATTATTTTTAAATGCGTCACACATATCTAGGCCTTGCATACACACTAAGACAGGCACATAGCGGATTGACAAGTGTGAGCAATAAAGTTGTGTTTTCGTACCTCAGTGTTGGCTGACCCTCTGCCTGCTGTTCTCATCCATAGAGCACGCCCGCTGGGGCAGGTGAGGAGATGGCGGCATCCTCTGGTGCACAGACCACTGGTGGACCTGTCGACAATGGAAGAGCGACATGTAATTGTGACCTACAGACTTGATCATGCCACAATCCATGAACTGTGTGCCCAGTTGGAGCCAGACCTGATGTCAGCTATCTGCCATCCCACAGGTATCCCCCCTCTAGCGCAGGTCCTGTCAGTTCTCCATTTCCTGGCAAGTGGGTCTTTTCAAAGTACAGTGGCCATTGCATCAGGGATGTCCCAGCCTATGTTCTCAAACGTGTTGTCCAGAGTGTTGTCTGCCCTGCTGAAACACATGCGCAGCTACATCGTGTTCCCTGAGGTGGAGGATTTGCCTACAGTGAAAGGTGACTTCTGTACTCTGGGACATATCCCCAACATCATAGGTGCCATTGATGGGACACATGTGGCCTTGGTCCCCCCGCAGGAGTGAACAGGTGTACAGAAACCGGAAGAGTTACCATTCTATGAATGTGCAGATGGTATGTTTGGCCGACCAGTACATCTCCCATGTGAATGCCAAGTTTCCTGGCTCAGTGCATGACGCTTACATTCTGAGGAATAGCAGCATCCCTTATTTGATGGGGCAACTCCAGATGCACCGTGTGTGGCTATTAGGTGAGGACATGGACCCTATACCCTGTGAATAGTTGTCTGGGGCTTTCCCTAATGGTTAGTGTGTGTCTAACAGTTGTCCCTCGACATTTTCAGGTGACTCTGGCTACCCCAACCTGTCATGGCTACTGACCCCAGTGAGGAATCCCAGGACAAGGGCAGAGGAGCTACAATGAGGCACATGGGCGAACTAGGAGGGTTATAGAGAGGACCTTCGGCCTCCTGAAGGCCAGGTTCAGGTGCCTCCATATGGTTCCCTATACTACTCACCAAAGAAGGTGTGCCAGATCATCGTGGCCTGCTGTATGCTTCACAACTTGGCTTTGCAACAACAGGTGCCTTTTCTGCAGGAGTATGGTCCTGAAGGAGGTGTTGTGGCAGCTGTGGAGCCTGTGGACAGTGAAGAAGAGGAGGCAGAAGAAGAGGACATAGACAACAGAAACACCGTGATCCATCAATACTTCCAGTGAGACACAGGTAAGAAGACATCAGTGCCTCTTACATCTGATACACTTGTTCTACCTCTCATCTGTCTGTCACTTTCACCCAGTTTATGGACCCTGATTTGTCACTTTCCCTTTCGATTTCACAGATGTGGGTCCCACTGTGTTATCTCTGCTATGTTCCCTCATGGACTAGAGCTGTGTGACATAGGTATGTTGACAATACAATGGACATTGCTATATCCCTCAGTTATTGCAAATACACATTGGTGAAAGCACAGAATGTCTATAGATTGTTTTGTGATTTAAGGGTGTTTATTTAAGTGCTAAATAGTGGAGGGGGTTGTAAAATGGTCAGGGGTGATGGTGGAGGAATGTCCATGCCGGAGTCCAGTCTATTAGTCTCACAGGTGCATTGTCCAAAGGGGCATAGGAAGTGGAGCTGGGGCAGTTTAACGATGGGCAGGGTAACAAAGTGGGACAGAAGGAAAACAATCAGGGTGGTCTAATTTCTTGGCGGGGGTCTTGGCATTGTTCACTGTCTTTGCCCTGGATCTCAGGGACCGCTTGCGGGGTGGTTCGCCATCTGTAGGGGGTGGGGTACTGGTGTCGGGGTCCTGTGGCGGTGCCTCCTGTCCACTAGCGCCGGCGGAGGTGGAGGGAAGTTCTTCATCCAGGCTAGTGTCCAGGGCCCCTTTTTGTGCCACAGTGTCCATCCTTTGTGTTCACAAGTTCCTTCAGCACCCCTACAATGGTGCCCAGGTGGTATTGATGGATTTGATTTCCTCCCTGAACTCCAAATACTGTTCCTCCTGCAGCCGCTGGGTCTCCTGAAACTTGGCCAGTACAGTTGCCATTGTCTCCTGGGAATGATGGTAGGCTCCCATGATGTTGGAGAGGGCCTCGTGGAGAGTGGGTTCCCTGGGCCTGTTCTCCCCCTGTTGCACAGCAGTCCTCCCAGTTCCCCTGTGTTCCTGGGCCTCTGTCCCCTGGACTGTGTGCCCACTACCACTGCACCCAGGTCCCTGCTGTTGTTGGGGTTGTGGGTTAGCCTGGGTTCCCTGTAGTGGTGGACACACTGCTGCTTGACGTGTCCTGGGGACAGAGGTATGGGGCCGCTGGGTGGGTGCTGTGCTGGTGTTTCCTGAGGGGGGAGGCTCTGTGGTGGCCTGTGCCAGTGAGAGGGGAACCGACTGTCCCGAGGTCCCAGATGGGCCGGGCTGGTAATCACTGTGGGCCTCTTCTGTGTGTGGAGTGGACATGTCTGGAACCTCCTGTCCGGTGACGTTAGGTAGGGGTCCTGCAGGGGTGTAAAGGCATGATTATTGCATCTGTGTGCCATGGTGTGCAATGGGTGGGTGACCCTGTAGCCCAGTGCTTCCATTCCTGTGTAGGATCTTGTGTGCTAATTGTTTAGGGGTCTGTGTGGGTATGTGTAGTGGACATGCATTGGTGATGGGTGTCCATGCTTTGTTGTTGCATGCAGGGCTTGGTATTGGGATGTGTGGTTTGTGATAGTGGGACATCTGTGAGGAGTTGGAGTGATGGGGGTGAGGGTGAGGGTGGGATATGTGATAGCATGCAGGTAGGGTGGGGGATGTAATAGTTAAGATTTGGCCTACCAGAGTCCATTCCTCCAGCTACTCCTGCGAGGCCCTCAGGATGCAGTATAGCCAAGACCTGCTCCTCCCTTGTTGTTAGTTGTGGGGGAGGAGGTGGGGGTCCACCGCCAGTCCTCTGAACTGCGATGTGGTGTCTTGAGACCACGGAATGCACCTTCCCCCGTAGGTCGTTCCACCTCTTCCTGATGTCATCCCGTGTTCTTGGGTGCTGTCCCACTGCGTTGACCCTGTCCACGATTCTGCGCCATAGCTTCATCTTCCTAGCTATGGTGGTGTTCTGCTCCTGTGATCCGAATAGCTGTGGCTCTAACCGGATGATTTCTTCCACCATGACCCTGAGCTCCTCCTCAGTCAACCTGGGGTGTATTTGCAGTGCCATGGAGTGGTGTGGGTGATATGTGAGGTGGTGTGTGTAGTGATGTGTGGGGTGATGTTTAGGGGTGCGTGGTGTTTTGTGCGTGGATGTGTATGTGTGATGGTGTTGTGTGCCTCTGTATGCTGGTGTTGTCTTTGCTGTGCTGTCTCTCTGGCCTTTGTCAGAATTTTTGGTAGTAAGGGTTTGTGGGTAATGTGGGTGTGTGTTTTATATTGTACTGGGTGTGTGGGAGTGGTGTGCGTATGTGTATCAGGTGTGTGTATTTCGATTTGTCCAATGTGGTAGTGTTTTGTATATGTGTGCGTATTTTGAGCGCAGCGGTGTGTACCGCCAATGGAATGCCGCGGTTGAATGACCTCCGTGTGGATTCGTGGGTCGTGATAGTGTGGGCGTATTCCTGTTGGCATGACGGTGGAGGTTTTGTTATCGCCAGTTTATCACTGACTTTGGTGTGGCAGACTTGTGTGGGTGTCTAGATTTTGGCAGATTCCGAGCTGTGGGTCGTAATACCTGTGGCTGAATTCCGCGGCGGTGTGTTGGCAGTCTTCTGCATGGCGGTAAGCGGCATTTACCACCAATGTTGTAATGAGGGCCTATATCTAATTCACAATTTATACAGATTCATGTTGGAGAGGGTTTTTCTGGGCTCGCTCAAAAGAACTCTTGGGCTTTTGAGATATTAACATCAAACTTTCTAAAACGGAATGTGGCGGGAATTAGAAATAAAATAGATGATGTTGAATGGGTGATGTACAAAGATACATTTAGTATATGTCTGCTCCAGGAAACTTGGGCTACATCAAACATAGATAGACAGGGGTTTTGCTCATTCTGTAAGGCAGCGAGGAGGTCCGCTGCTGGTAGAGCTGCAGGAGGGCTCATCACTTGGATAAGAATATCAGAGGTGGGGAAAGTTAACCCCTGCGCTGCCAGGCCTTTTCCCCTCCTGTGCCATTTAGCTATTTGGGGCAGTTCGCGATTAGGCCCTCATAACATTTTGTTGACATAAGCTACCAACGCCAAGTTTGTGTCCTTTTTTTCCAACATCCTAGGGATTCTGGAGGTACCCAGACTTTGTGGGTTGCGCTGAAGGAGACTGAGAAATTAGCCAAAATACAGCGAACATTTTGTTTTTTTCAAAACAAATTGGAAAAGAGGGCTGTAGAAGAAGGCTTGTGTTTTTTTTCCCTGAAAATGGCATCAACAAAGGGTTTGTGGTACTACAATCACCATCTTCCCAGCTTTCAGGAACAGGCAGACTTAAATCACAAAACCCCATTTTTCAACACAATTTTGGCATTTTACTGGGACATACCCCATTTTTACTATTTTTTGTGCTTTCAGCCTCCTTCCAGTTAGTGACAGAAATGGGTGTGAAACCAATGCTGGATCCCAGAAACCTAAACATTTCTGAAAAGTAGACAAAATTCTGAATTCAGCAAGGGGTCATTTGTGTAGATCCCACAAGGGTTTCCTACAGAAAATAACAGCTGAAATAAAAAAATATTGAAATTGAGGTGAAAAAACAGCCATTTTTATTTTTCAAAAGTAATATACCGTTACGTCTGCTGGACTTTTCTGGTTGCGGGGATATATAGGGCTTGTAGGTTCATCAAGAACTCTAGGTATCTAGTATCAATAAAGGAGTTGCACCTTGCAACTGGTTTTCATTTTATACCGGGCACACAGCAATTAATTTGGTGAAATATAAAATGTGAGAAATAGGTATCAAGAAAACCTTTGTATTTCCAAAATGGACAGAAGATAAGGTGTTGAGAAGCAGTGGTTATTTGCACATCTCTGAATTCCGGGGTGCCCATACTAGCATGTGAATTCAGGGCATTTCTCAAATTATTTACACACTGTCTTACTTTTGGAAGGAAAAAATGTAGAGAAAGACAAGGGGCAATAACACTTGTATTGCTATTCTGTGTTCCCCCAAGTCTCCCGATGAAAATGGTACCTCACTTGCGTGGGTAGGCCTAATGCTTGTAACAGGAAACGCAACATGGACATATCACATTTCTACACTGAAATCTGATGTGTTTCTTGCAAAGTGCCTAGCTGTAGATTTTGGCCTCTAGCTCAGCCCGCACCTAGGGAAACCTACCAAACCTGTGCATTTTATAAAACTAGACACCTAGGGGAATCCAAGATGAGGTGACTTGCGGGACTCTCACCAGGTTCTGTTACCCAGAATCCTTTTCAAACCTCAAAATTTGGCCAAAAAAAACCTTTTTGTCCTCACATTTCTGTGACAGAAAGTTCTGGAATCTGAGAGGAGCCACAAATTTCCTTCCACCCAGCGTTCCCACAAGTCTCCCGATAAAAATGGTACCTCACTTGTGTGGGTAGGCCTAGCACCCGTGACAGGATATGCCCCAAAACACAATGTGGGCATATCACATTTTCCCAAAGAAAACAGACCTGTTTTTTGCAAAGTGTCTAGCTGTGGATTTTGGCCTCTATCTCAGCCGGCATCTAGGAAAACCTACCAAACCTGTGTATTTTTTAAAACTAGACACCTAGGGGAATCCAAGATGGGGTGACTTGTGGGGCTCTCCCCAGGTTCTGTTACCCAGAATCCTTTGCAAACCTCAAAATTTGGCCAACAAAAACACTTTTTCCTCACATTTCAGTGACAGAAAGTTCTGGAATCTGAGAGAAGCCACAAATTTCCTTCCACCCAGCATTCCCCCAAGTCTTCCGATAAACATGGTACCTCACTGGTGTGGGTAGGCCTAGCGCCCGTGACAGGATATGCCCCAAAACACAACTTGGACACATCACATTTTCCCAAAGAAAACAGACAGTTTTTTTGCAAATTGCCTATTTGTGGATTTTGGCCTCTAGCTCAGCCGGCAACTAGGAAAACATACAAAATCTGTACATTTTTTAAAACTATACACCTAGGGGAATCCAAGATGGGGTGACTTGTGGGGCTCTCCCCAGGTTCTGTTACCCAGAATCCTTTGCAAACCTCAACATTTGGCCAAAAAAACACTTTTTCCTCACATTTCGGTGACAGAAAGTTCTGGAATCTGAGAGGAGCCACAAATTTCCTTCCACCCAGCGTTCCCCCAAGTCTCCCGATAAACATGGTACCTCACTGGTGTGGGTAGGCCTAGCGCCCGTGACAGGATAAGCCACAAAACACAACTTGGACACATCACATTTTCCTAAAGAAAACAGACCGTTTTTTTGCAAATTGCCTAGCTGTGGATTTTGGCCTCTAGCTCAGCTGGCACCTAGGAAAACCTACTAAATCTGTGCATTTTTTAAAACTATACACCTAGGGGAATCCAAGATGGGGTGACTTGTGGGGCTCTCCCTAGGTTCTGTTACCCAGAATCATTTGCAAACCTCACAATTTGGCCAAAAAAACACTTTTTCCTCACATTTCGGAGACAGAAAGTTCGAGAATCTAAGAGGTGGCACAAATTTTCTTCCACCCAGCGTTCCTCCAAGTATCCTGATAAAAATGGTACTCACTTGTGTAGGTGGGCCAAGTGCTTGTGACAAGGTAGAGCCAAAAACATGTTGAAACTGAGGGGGAACCAAAGCGGGTCCAAAAGGGCAGTTTGAAAAAAAAAACATTTTTAGGCTGACAAGTGCAGCAGAATTTTTAGCAGTATAGATGAGATAATGCTGGGTGGTAGGAATTTTGTGGATTCCTGCAGATTCCGGAAGGTTCTATTACAAAAATGAGGGGAAAATGTGTGATTTCCAGCAAAGTTGGAGGTTTGCAGGGCATTGTGGGTAAGAAAATGGTGTGGGGTGCCTGTGAAGCACACCACCCTGGAATCAACCAGATGTTTAGTTTTCAGAAGTGTCTAAGTCTCGTGGATTTTTCTACATGGCAGAGTCCCAAAGTCCATAAAGTGCAGCCCCCACCATTCCAAGTGAGACGATTTTGAGAGTTAACCAAGCTCTCATGGCCCAAATCTAAAACGAAAACCCAAAATAATCAAAAGTCCTCTTGCTTGCTGTGGGATAAGATGTTTTAGTGTGCGTGGGAGAGCTGAAAGACTGTTACCCCTTCAGTTGGGTTGGGGCATAACCAGGCCCATACTGGTTGGTAGCCATCACCCCACTATTTTTTTTATTTTTTATTCCCTGGCATCTAGTATTCTTTCTGCCCCCTCCCCCAGGGTGTGGATCGGGGTAATTGTCCCATCTGCCCACTGGTGGGCAGAACAACTTTGTCCCATTTATTTGGGTTGGGGGTATGGCCACATCCCCACCCTTTTATTTTGAAAAACAAATCTTCCCTGGTCTCTGGTGGGCTTTCTGCCCCCCTTGGTGGCAGATGGGCCTTCCAAAAAGAAGCCAATCTGCCCCCAAGGGGGCAGATATGGCCAACAATAATGTGCCCCCATGGGAAGCGACTCTTGCCCAAGAGGCTGCCCCCCCAAACAAAACACACACACACCAATCCCTGGTGCCTAAGTGGTTTCTGCCCCCCCCGGGGGCAGGTCGACCTAATAGAAATAGGCCGATCTGTCCCCAAGGGGAGGAGAAATGGCCTAAAATAAATTCCCTCCCCCAGGGGAGCGACCCTTGTCAAAGAGGTTGCTCCCCTTGCTTGAAATTGGCACTAAAACAAAAAAATCCCAGGTGCCTAGTGGTTTCTGACCCCCTTGGGGGCAGATTGGCCTAATAAAAATATGGTGATCTACCCCCAAGGGGGGCAGAAATGGCCTAAAATAAATGTGCCGCACAGGGGAATGACCCTTGCCTAAGGGGTCGCTCCTCTTGCGTGAAATTGACACAAAAAATAAAGATCCCAGGTGTCTAGTGGTTTCTGCCTCCCTTGGTGGCAGATTTGCGTAGCAAAAATTGTGCGATCTGCCCAAGGGGGCAGAAATGGCCTAAATACAATTTGCCCCCCCCCCAGGGGAGCGACCCTTGACTAAGGGGTCGCTCCCCATCTGTAAAACAAAAAACTAAATCCCTGGTGCCTAGTGGTTTCTGCCTCATAAAAATAGGCCAATCTGCCCTCAAGGGGGGCAGAAAAGGCCTAAATATAATTTGTCCCCCAAGGGAGCGACCCTTGCCTAAGGAGTCCCTCCCCTTGTGTGAAATTTGTGTAAAAGAAAACTCCCTGGTGTCTAGTGGTTTCTGCAAAAAAGGCCTTAAATACAAATTCCCCCCTGGGGAGCAACCCTTGCCCAAGGGGTCGCTTCCCTTATGCCAATTTCCCAAATGAAAATAATCCCTGGTGTCTAGTGGGCATTTTAGCAGCCAGATCGCTTCATGATCCTGCTGCTAAAATGCTCTGAGAGACTTCAAAGGGAAGGAAATTCATTTCCTTCCCTTTGAAGCCTCTCAGGGCCCCCATCACATGATCGGAAAGAGAAATGCAAAATCATTTCTCTTCTGATCGCGCTGGAAGCTGAGCTTCCAGCGCAATGGGAGGGGGCCTCTATGAGGTCAGCGTGTGATTGTGCACTGACGTCACATGGGGGGTGGGGGGCTCGGGTGGAAGGGGAAGGGCTTCCCCTTCCATCCCTGCCTTTGGGGGTTGGGAGGGAAGACCACTGAGGGAGCGCTAGCGCTCCCTCTGAGCTCTGTGCCCAAGACGTAATGGTTACGTCTTGGGCACACGAGCACTGTGCCGCAGGACGTAACCCTTAAGTCCGCGGCACAGAACCGGTTTAAGAAGTGAATGTGGACTCGCTTGATTTACTGCCCTTGTCTATTCAGACAAAGCAAGGCTCACCGCTACTTTGTGTGAATGTGTACAACAGGCCCGACAAACTAAATAAAATGTCTCAAACCATTCAGATCATGAATGCCCTTGTGATGGATTATCGTTTGACAAATTATATCATCATTGCAGGTGATTTTAATGTGTCTTTGGAACCGAATTCTGCATTAGCAGAAATTACACAGGTAGAGGATGTGATATGGAATATTCCTCCATATACATCTCAGCGAAAGCAGATAACATCCAATGTCAGGTCCCTGCAGGTTATAGATCTTATATTAATCCATGGTCTTCTTCCATGGAATGGCTGATTTCCATCTGATGTCCCTGCCAAACCCACATATTTTAGAGGGTCTTATAGCAGCACTCTTGATTTTGTACTCATTGATGTAAGATTATGGCATTTTTTTTATGATCTCAAGATGGGGGAGCAATATAACAGTGATATGCCCCCCCTTTGGGTAATATACGATAGGCAGCTCCTCACAAAAAAATGTGCGCAATTTCATCATGAGGTTCCTCTTTCTTTGGAGGTATTTTCTAATAAGCGCACTTTGAAATGGGTTTCTCTTAGGAACTTGAATAAACTATGGAAAGAAATGTGTAATTTAATTTCTTCTCATCAACTATTCATTAGTTTCTCCACATGCTCCCCGAATGAGGTAATGAATTCGCATGAGGGCCTTTTTCTTGCTATGAGAGCGCTATTTATTAGATCCTGTGGTGCGAACAAATGTGTGGGAGCAAATCCGCACCACAGGTGGTTTGGTAAGCTGTGCAAAGATGCTAAGAGCAATCTTTTAAGAGCAATCAAACAAAAAAATAGAAATGAGATATTCCAAGCTAGGCATGCATCGGCAATCAAGATTAGTAAACATCAATGAGAAGAAACAACTTGGCAGGAGTTATTGCTGGCGGCAAGGGACAAAGATTCTTACGTTTTTGGACCCTCATTGCCAAAAAGGGACGTAGTGAAAACTCTAGACCTGACTGCCATATTTCCCCTGAACAATGGATAATCCATTTCTCTGAGTTGTATAGCTGTGAGCCGCTTTCCTTGCTTGTCCTTGGTAATAAACCCACTGAAGAGCTGCCACCTATATCTAGTCTTACTGCGTTTTCTTTGAAGGAAACTATGAATGCCGTTAAGGCCCAAAAATCTGGTAAAGCCCCTGGGTTGGATGGTGTACCAGTAGAAATGTATAAATCTGATCTTGCCTAATGGGGTCCCTATATTAATAAGGTATCTAATGCCGTTTTGGCAAGCAGCATCCATCCTAAAACCTGGAAGGGAGCAATTGTTGTACCCATCTATAAAAAAGGTGACAGAGGCATACCGGGAAATTATAGACCAATTAGCCTCCTTGATAATTTACAAAACATATTCTGCTATCAGGTATTGAGCAGGCTTAAGGAATTGATGGAAGATAATCAAGCAGTGAGCCATCTACAGGCAGGCTTCAGGCAGAAGATTAGCACCGTTGAACAGGCCTTTCATTTCCTTACGATGAAATGGAAATTGGTGGATCTGGAAGCTAGGACCCTTTATGTTGCATTTGTCGACCTTAGGTCTGCCTTTGACCTGGTTCCTCGTGGAAAAATCTGGGAAGGAATGAATAAAGTTGGTGTACCAGGCCCCTTGCTAAATCTCATTAAAGAGCTGTATTCTGGGAGTTATGTCAGAATTAGATGGGGGATAAAAGGGGAATTGACAGACAAGATTGCAGTATGTAGAAGAGTGAGGCGGGGTTGTGTGTTGGCCCCTACCCTCTTTTTAGTATTTATCAACACCTGTATTACCCACCTAATGGATTGTGCTAGTGATGCACCCAAAATAGAGGGGGGGAGGGTTCCTTGCCTGCTGTTCGCGGACGCTACTCTGCTATTATCCCAAACTGCCTTAGGCCTTACTAATCTGCTCGAGAAGTTTACGGGTTTGTGCAAAAATCATGGCCTGGAAATTAATACTTCCAAAACCAAATATATGGTGTTTGGTGACCTTAAACAAAAAATAAGGAGGAAGGTATGTCTGGAAGGAGAGGTCCTGGAGAGAGTAACTGACTTTGATTATCTGGGACTAAGACTGGCGGACTCCCATAAATGGCAGGCACATTTATTGAAGTCTCTTATGAGTTTAAAACTAAAATCTGGGTGTATCTTAAAACATGCTGTTAAATCCCCCAGCTTCGCAATTACACCTGCGATGGAAATATACATAGCCCAGGCAAGGGGTGGACTATTATATGGTGCAGAGTTATGGGGTTATTGTAAACTGAATGATTTGGAGAAAGCAGAAAACACCTTTTTGAAAGCTAAAAAGACCAGCAAGCTCCCCTGCTCTGCCTATTAGGTTGGATCTGAATCTTCACCCTATTTCGCATATTGCCGCCTTAAGGACATTGATGCACTGGATCAGGATATGGTCCTTGGACACTTGTGGACCACATAGAGCTGGAATTGGTGCTCTGATGAGTACGCAAGCTGCAAAGAAAGTTAGGTGGTGTAGTTATGTTAGAGAAACCTTTTTTAATCTTGGATTGGGGAACTTTTGGTCTGATTACACTCACCTCCCAAAAAATTCAGCACAGATCCTGAGGGATGCATACTGGCTGAGTGTCCAAGTGAAAAAACTAGCGGAGGTTCCTTTGCTTAGTTTAACCAATAGTTTTCTATCTTTGAAATGTCATTATGAATTTGAACAATAAATGGATTTGATTGTTTTTCCTTTAGCATGTGCACTTTACATTAGATTTAGGTTAGGTACTTTACCACTTTGTTCTTTTACTTGCAAATCGACAAATTCTGTTACTGATAATGCTCTATGTCCGATGGGATGTGGAGCTATTGAACATACAGCCCATGTTTTATTTCATTGTCCTGCTTAATAGAGGCAGAGAACATGCTGGCTTATACCACTGTATTTATCCATGGGCTTTAGGAGTGGGATATGAGCCCTCAGGATCCTTAAATCTTATGCCCATAGCAATGTGGTATGTGCAGTGGCAAAATACTTAGAGGCAATTTGTCCCATTAGAAGTAAAGTTTTGAAATGTCAATTTTGACACTCAGTATTATCCTTGTCAGGAGTCAGTGATTGTAAATTGGGAGCTAATATCCCAGTGAGGGCATATGAAAAACAGTTTTTAACTGAGAATATGTAATGTGCTCTACTTTTACAGACATGATTTTTAACATCGCTTGTATCAGTTTTATATGTTTTTATTATATTGTACTCCGTTTTAAACTAGCTTTTTATCTGGTAGAATTGACACACGTATTGTCTGTTATTATTAGTCAGTGATCTTATAATTTTCTCCTTTTTATTATATTATTGGATGAGCCATTTAATTGTTTATGTGCTTTTATGGTATTTTTTCTTACCGAAATAAAGCTACTACTACTTCTACTACTAGACTGTGTGACTGTTGTGCTGGCATTGACCCATTGCACCCTGTCTCTCTCTCCCACCCTCATTCCCTCCCTCTCCTTCTCTGTAGTTGTGTGCATCAGCATCATCCAGTGGAGGAGAAGGTGCACTAGCGAGTGGGGAAGCTGCAGCCCACGGGACCCAGAAGGCTCAATCAAGCAGAACCGTGGGGACCAGTGGGACGGAGGGCGAAGGTAGTGCCCCGGGGCAGACAGGATCGGCCACACCATCTTCAGATTCTCCCTGCGATGGCGGCTCCCTGAGGGTGGCGGACCCATCTTGGCCCACTCTAGTTACATCATTGTCCACCACCCCCCTTTCCAGCACCCCCCTCCCTGTAGCTCCCCACCCAGTTGCCCATGCCCGCTCACCCAGGAGGGTGGCATCTCCTTTTCCGCAGGCACCTCTGGCCCGCACCAGTCTGCCCTGCTGCCCTCAATGAGGAGGCTATTGACCTCCGGATGTCCATCTCTTTTGGACAGTCAACCATTGTAAATGCCATCAGGGACTGGCATCACAGATGCAGCAGTCCGATGCATTCCTGGAAGGCATGGACTGTGCCCTGGTTGCCCTACAGGGATCGTTTCAGGCTCTGGCCTCCTCATTGATGGCAGCCAGTGGCCCTGCGTCTTCCGTCCCCCTCTAGCTACCTGCTCCCAATCCCACATACCTCTCCCCTCACCTATCCAGGCACACTATCTGACACACATGCAGCCACATCAACAGACTCGGTACGCAGGAACAGACATAAGCACCACTAACGCCACTACCACCATGCACACACACAAGATTCAGATGCAGACATGACACACTTACTCCCCCACCACTTACTCCCCCACCACCACCACTCCCCTCACCGGCACTACACCACTCACACCTGCAGTCACCACCTCATCAGTTGCAGATCCTGCCACATTTGCACTCATTGCCACCATCACCAGAACATCAGATCGGCAACCATGCACCATATGTGCACTTAGCATGACTGTCAACACCCCCGCATGCAACACACCCACCCTACCTGCAGTCACCACCCCTGCATGCAACACACCCACCCTACCTGCAGACACCACCACAACATTCACTCACACATCCCCCTGCCATCGCCCTGCATCTCCTTCCCCCTCCTCCTACTACATCTAAACGCTCATAGTCACCCACCCAACAGTCACGCAGCACACACATGGAATCCAAGAACGTACCTGCACCAAAATTACCTTTACATACTCAGCTCTCAAACACTCCCTCTACCTCCACTCCCATACCTTACTCTCATGACCATCCCTGTTCCCCTAAGAAATGTTTCCTATGTGAATTTTCCCTGTCCCTACCAGTGAACTTGTCCCTGCCCCACCACAAGATCCCTGTTACTCTCCCCACACTCCTACCTTCCACATCCCAATCCTCCTTTGGTCATCGCCCTACTCCTCCCCGCCTAAGACTTCCAGCCCCACCAAGTCAGCAGTCATCCCTCCCAAGCCCAGGCCGAAATCCACTCCACCTAAATCAAAGTCTAAGCCCAAACCCCCCTTCCAAGCCTAAGGACCCCCCCTCAAAGCCAAAACCTAAGGACCCCCTCTCCAAACCCAAACCACAACCCCTGGCACCCCCTCACCCCTGAGGTCTCTGCATGCCTCATTGTTGCCCCTGCCCAGTGGAGGCCATCTGTTTGCACCCAGGAGTCAAGTTGGGCCCTCATTCTGTGCCCAGTGTGCAAGGGGCACTATGGACAATATGGACTGGGCCTTGGACCCCTTTGCACATAGTTATTCCTGATGGTTTCAACATTTAAATATATATATGTGTATGTGTAGATGGTAACAACCTTGTCCTGGCTTCCCTTCCTCATGTATGTGTGGTAAAAATGCGATTTGGCGTGTGTGAGGGTGTGTGTGTGTCTTGGTACGGGTGTTTATTTGCACAATGTGTGTGTGGGTGTACTTGCCGTGCCGTGTGTGTGTGCTATGTGCGTGTACTAATGTCCTTCCCTCCAGTGTGTGCTAGGTGGGTGTACTACGGTTGGTGTCTTCGTCACCGTCGCTGGTCGTGGAGTTCAATAGCCAGCAGGAGCATTGAGAAGACATGTAATTTGCGTGCCATAGCACCTGCGGACGTGCCTGTGTTCCTAAAGGTAAGTGTTACCTTTTGAGTGATTTGTTTCCGCCAGGCTTTTCGTAGCGGTGCAACTGCCCTGGAAATCCTGGCGGTGTGCTGCCTTGTAATAGAGTCATGGGAAACAGTCTGAACCCCGGCCTAGATATGCCAGCTGTGGTGGTCCGTCCGCAGTGGCAGTTCGGGTGGCGACTTGGCTGTGTTCTTTTGGTGCTGCCCATGCTCATAATATGACGGTCTGCTCTGCCGCCGCGGTGCAACCGCCACCTCCACCATGGCCGTCCACGGACCGCCAGACTCATAATGAGGCCTGAGTATACAGTTTTACTGTCAGCTGGACTTCCCATTAGAAAGGCTGCTTGTCAGTCCTTACATTGTCATTTTAGTTCTCAAAGGTCACTTCTCAAGTGGGCTGTAGGTAGGACATAGACCAGGGAGCTTTATATGAAAGATGTCCTAAGTTTCACTGAGTTACATAAGTAGTTACAGAGTCTTGTCTAATAACAAAAAGGATAGACCCATTGACACATCCAGTCATACAGTGAGAGAGATGCTCATACATGCATTCACAAACAATCAGTCACCACTTATGTTCTCAATAGCATTGGAGCCAGTTGTACACACAGTAACATATCACTGTGGGAAGAATATTTGCTTAAAGGTCTATCACACCCACTCTCACAGAGAAATACAAAAGCAGTGTCTCACCCAAACAGACACAGTTTCACTCACTCTCATGTATATACAGACCATCTCCTACTCACTGACACACCTAGACAGACACTCTCAGAACTACTCTCACAGCCACACAAACACTCAAACACCCATTGTTATAACCAGTCTCACACTCAGACAGATGCTCTTACGTCCAGTTTCACATCTATACAGAGATTCCCAGCTACACTGTCACTGTCCACTCATACACTCACATAGACACTGTCACACACACTATAATAGCAAACCAGACACTCACATACCGATGCCTACAGCCAGACAGCGTCACACCAAGATGGCTACTCTCACACCAGGTTCACACCTAGATAGCGTCTGTCACAACCAGTCTCACACCAAAACACTCTCACAGCCCCTCTCACATCCACAGATTCAGACACCCAATCTCACATCCGGACAGACAGTCTCACATCCAGCCTTACAGCGGAACACATAGTTTTATAGTGATTTTAGACAGATAGTGAGATTGTTACATCTAAATTCAATCACATACCTATGTACTGGTTAGGTAGCCAGCAGTATCAGAGTGAATTGCAGACCGAGTTATACACCATTGTACTTACCAACACAACAAGTAACTTATTTATAGTCACTTAGAGACACATTTCCAGATTCATAGAGTTAGTAAAAGAGCTGATGATATACTTTTATATTTACTTAAACATCTGAGGGACTCGTACAGTCACTCAGATATGTAGTCAGGTACTGATACACACTAATCAGCTACTTAGACAACTACTCCTTAAAACATGACTACACCCTACTACTGCAGAGGCTGAGTGTGCACTTTTAATCCTTCCTTGAGCTGACGTTAAAAATAGGATTTTAAAGTGTTAAAGTGTACGTCTAGCACAAATAATGTATTACTTCATTAGATAATCACTAGGACACATGTATTTAGTAGTGAACATACTGGCATAGCTGATTGGTTCTAGTATATAATTTTATGCTGTTTTCTAAAGAGGTAAATTTATTTTTCATTTGATTTGCAGATATTCAGTTGTACTGGAAAAAGAAGAATCAGAATGCCTAACAAGAGAGAAACAAGCATTTGCAATGCAATGGGTCTTGCGTTTGCTTGAGTTGGATCTGTTAGCGTTATAAATTTCTAATTGGACTTTTCTTGCCACACAAACCGGAAATAAAAAGTAAAACAGTTGACATAAGCAAGCAGATTCAAAGCTCCCCAGCCAAGGAGAGGCACAAAAGGAAAAAGAAATCTGCTCGCAGTCAAAGTTATGGGCAAAAGTGGAATTATCCATGTAGTGGGGTCGATGGCCAAGGCGGTAACAAAACCCAAACAGACACAGTTTCACTCACTCTCATGTATATACAGACCATCTCCTACTCACTGACACAACAGACAGACACTCTCAGAACTACTCTCACAGCCACACAAACACTCAAACGCCCATTGTTACACCTAGAGAAAGACTGTTATAACCAGTCTCACACTCAGACAGATGCTCTTACGTCCAGTTTCACATCTATACAGAGATTCCCAGCTACACTGTCACTGTGGCAAACTGTCACTGTCCACTCATACACCCACATAGACACTGTCACACACACTATAATAGCAAACCAGACACTCACATACCGATGCCTACAGCCAGACAGCGTCACACCAAGATGGCTACTCTCACACCAGGTTCACACCTAGATAGCGTCTGTCACAACCAGTCTCACACCAAAACACTCTCACAGCCCCTCTCACATCCACAGATTCAGACACCCAATCTCACATCCGGACAGACAGTCTCACATCCAGCCTTACAGCGGAACACATAGTTTTATAGTGATTTTAGACAGATAGTGAGATTGTTACATCTAAATTCAATCACATACCTATGTACTGGTTAGGTAGCCAGCAGTATCAGAGTGAATTGCAGACCGAGTTATATACCATTGTACTTACCAACACAACAAGTAACTTATTTATAGTCACTTAGAGACACATTTCCAGATTCATAGAGTTAGTAAAAGAGCTGATGATATACTTTTATATTTACTTAAACATCTGAGGGACTCGTACAGTCACTCAGATATGTAGTCAGGTACTGATACACACTAATCAGCTACTTAGACAACTACTCCTTAAAACATGACTACACCCTACTACTGCAGAGGCTGAGTGTGCACTTTTAATCCTTCCTTGAGCTGACGTTAAAAATAGGATTTTAAAGTGTTAAAGTGTACGTCTAGCACAAATAATGTATTACTTCATTAGATAATCACTAGGACACATGTATTTAGTAGTGAACATACTGGCATAGCTGATTGGTTCTAGTATATAATTTTATGCTGTTTTCTAAAGAGGTAAATTTATTTTTCATTTGATTTGCAGATATTCAGTTGTACTGGAAAAAGAAGAACCAGAATGCCTAACAAGAGAGAAACAAGCATTTGCAATGCAATGGGTCTCGCGTTTGCTTGAGTTGGATCTGTTAGCGTTATAAATTTCTAATTGGACTTTTCTTGCCACACAAATCGGAAATAAAAAGTAAAACAGTTGACATAAGCAAGCAGATTCAAAGTTCCCCAGCCAAGGAGAGGCACAAAAGGAAAAAGAAGTCTGCTCGCAGTCAAAGTTATGGGCAAAAGTGGAATTATCCATGTAGTGGGGTCGATGGCCAAGGCGGTAACAAAACCGCCGCAAGGAAGGACAAACGTAAAGCATTTACCAATGATAACAAATGATTTTTGAAAGGCGAGCCCATGAACGAGTGATAGTGATGGGCATGCGGTGGGTGTGGTTAAAAGCCCAGATACATACCAACTCGTCAGAAAAGCAGTGCTTGCGCGGTGCTATGCTCGACCTAAAAACCGGAGTAAACACCATGCATCAGTTTGTTAAAATTTTGAAATATTTAAGGGGGACAGGTAAAGTTTAATGCACCATCCTGATTTAAAAAAAAAAAAAAAGCAAGAACACACTCCTGGATACTTAATAAATGAAAGAGGATCTAAAGTTTGGTCTACGATTTGAGTAAATTCATTTATTGCCCAAAATCACATATACATAACTGCCAAGATTTCAGATTGCCATGTGTGACACTTACATAATTTCAGTGTAAATGAGTGACATTTCAACGACTATGAGTAACATTTTCTCGCAGGCGAAATCAAGCGATGAAGAAGAGGGAACCATAGAAATTTCATAATATCTCGAGAATTCTATACCTACTGTTGTACTCCAATGCCACACTACTCGGGGTTTACCTAGCTAAGTGAGAAACTGGAATGGAAGAAGGATTTATTGCACTTCAGGACACGGTTCTTTTGCGTGACAGTCTCAGGCGTTGCTGGAAAATGACCGGATATGCGTTATTATAAAACGAGATGCGTGACACTTGGCAGGGCTACATATAACACTAGTCAGGGTAATCACCTTAGTCAAGATTGCCGCATTGTATTTCATAGCAATGGTCCACATTTCAGCAGATCGGCAAAGGCGTCAACCGCAGCTTTATTTCAGGAAGATAAAAGGGGGCGCGAGTCATGAGAGGGAAATGCCCGGGTTGTTTATCAGAAAACACAGAAACCTCCTAATAGCTAAATTCACTCCTATTGCTGGCATCTGTTATCATGCAGAGTGGTTCATTCCTGGCCTATCTACATCCTTATGTTACAGCAGCAGTGATTGTTTATTGAGGAAGGGGGTATGCTTTTACTGTGGCTTCTGAAGCTACCTCAGCCAGACTTATATCACCGACCCATGGCCATTGACTCCCGGCTTGTCGCCTGCTTCCTTCTGGTGTACTTATCGGCATACTTTGCAATTATGAGGCCAGACTCGGTGCTGTTCTGCTTTGTGATTAGGGTGCGGTGTCTGGGCTTTCCAAGCTTTTCCCGGTTCATTAGATGACGTAATAAGCATCTCGCTCTCAGGTCGGTTTTATCCCGAATCTATGTTTTACCAGATTGTTTTTCTTGTAAACCGCAGTATGTTGCTTTGATCTTTCCTAAGAATCAACCCTCAAATAACTATTTGCCTGTTTATACTGTGATAAAAGACCATTGGTATTCCAGTTCTCAGAGTTTATCATCATGTATTTTAAATGTTCGAGAGACTTATTGCTGCGGATTAAATGTTTAAGCTGAATCATCTTTTTTTAGAAGTGGAAAATGGAGGAAAAAAAAACAAGCGCGATTGCGCTGCTAAAGAAGCGAGATCGTACTGCGAAAAATTTGAAAAAGTAGTACACAAACCAGACTGAAAACTGCGATCTTCGTATGTTTTCAGTACTTGGTCACTGCGCTCAAGGAGGGCTAACCACCGGAAAAGGCATGACGTATGCATGCCTTCCACTAATGAAAGCAAGCAGATTTTAAAAGGCAAGCCCATGAACCAATGAAAGACACTGACATGACATGGGCGGGGCTCCGAGCCCTTTTCTAACTCCTAAAGCATCTTTCAAGCAATACACATGTGCAAGCGCATGCAACGCAGGCTCAACCCTAAAAAGGGAAACAGAGGAAACAATACTACCTAATTCAAACTGACAGTAAATGGCCAGATAAGGTGGACAATGACGAAAGAAAAAAGAACAGATGGTACGAGCCCTAAGGACTTTCTAAAAAATAGTATGTCAAAAATTGCTGACTGAAAAAAATATCCAATGAAAAGAGGAGCTGTAAATCAAATGACAAAGAGGAAGGATTACATGCTTGTAAAAGTAGAAAATACACTCAGGAATGGAAGGATTTGACTTGGAGACAAAAACAGTTTAAGGAGATAAGAGTAACAATGTTTCAAACTAGAGTATTATGAAATTTGCTGAAAAAGATGAAGACGTATAGAAAGAGGAGTGCTATAATTAAGCAGAAGCAACTTATTGAGAGTATAGTTAACAAAGCATTTGTTTTGAAAAGGGAAATTTGTATCCTAATATTTAACATAATGAAGACACTAATCAAAACAGTAGTCGTCATGAGGAAAAGAACAATAAGGAAAAGGCTTATTACCAAAAGTAATTTTTGTAAAGTTTTTAAAGGTGAATGGATGCACACATCTAGCACAGAACCATGTTTTAATGAAGAGAACTACTTGCAAGAGAACACATTAGTGCATGTAGTTGACACAAGTGACCATTGCTATGAAGTGGAGGATGGCACTCCCATAGAAAAAAGAACAGATAGTTCCTTGGAATGGAGAACAGGTGATAGCTGAAGAAGTACTAGGTAGGTATTTCTAAGGCCTTGTGTACAAGTGGAAGTGTAGCAGTATTTCTACTATCCATCAAGAATCATTTCAAATATTAAAACATTTTCTAAGAGAACTTTCATTGAGGAATCCCAAACAGCAAATTAAGATGCTTCAAGAATTAGATCCATGCAAAGTTAGAAAATGCACTAACTTACAAGGTCATTCATTGGCATGTCATTTCAAAGAAAGTGTGAAAAGCACTTTTCACCCCTTTAGAATGTTAGCTCTGCATTATTCAAAAATGTGTAATCTAGGTAGGAGACTTTTTTTATGTAAAAAGTCCAGCTTTATATTTGGGAGATTTGAATAGAGCTTTGTTACATGGTAGTGTGGCAGAAGCTGAGAAAGTTTCCGAAGATAATCAGTTCAGTTTCTTTGGGCGTGAAAAAGATAATAGTTAAAATGAGGAGGAAGTGTCAAGAGCTGTAAAATAAGTGGATACACAGATAGTACTGAAAAATGTAAACAGGAGCTAGAAAATTGAAATACACTGTGTTCTGAGAAACCTGAGTAAGTATGTATTTGTATTCGCTGTACTAATCGCAAAAATCAAACTCGTAATGTAATTCTATTTTCTAAAGCTGAAGAAAACAGCAATGATCAGTGGAAGGAATTTGGTGCATATTTGTTTGTATAAGAACGGTTTAATTTAGACACAAAAGACACAATGGTCCTCATTACAACCCTGGCAGTCAGTGATAAAGCGGCGGTAATACCGCTAACAGGCCGGCGGAAACAAAAATGAAATTACGACCATGGCGGCAACCACCAACACAGACAGCCACTTTAACACTCCGACCGCCACGGTGGTAGCAACAAACACTGCGGCAGTCACAGCCAACAGACAGGTGGAATACAATGTACCGCCCACACTATTACAAGGCACCAATCCACCAGCTTTTCTGGGGAGGTACCAACGCCATCAAAAGCACGGCTGAAACAGTCTTTGGAAGGGAAACCACTCACTGCTCGACACTCAACGAGGAACCAGGACGCCATGGAGCCCGAACTACAGGTGTTACCAATGTTGGTGAATCTTCTCATCTACCAGGAGTACGAACGGTGGCGGCGATGACCACCATGGGTACTGCACCTAGCACACAGGGGAGGGAAGGAGTGAAAAGAGAGTGACACACACACGCAAAACACAACATCCCCATCCCCACCCACAACAACACACACACACACACACACACATATCCAATAACATCACAGATACACTCTGTCACCCCCTGGAAGAACGCAAGGACCAATGGAAATGAGTTTAACTAGTGTAATATTCGAACAATCAGATAGCACAAGAGAACAGTAAATAATCAGTATACACAAATATTTACAGCAAGTACACAAGTCCGTACACTTCCCATGAAATGTCCGTGGACCAGTGGTCCCAAAAAGCATGGGCGAAGCCCACACATGACACCTGCCTCAAAATGGAGAGAAGACTGCAGGGGCATCACATAGAGGAAAAAAACAGGCACCTCAGGGTGAAGGGGTTGGGGGGCACCTCAGGGTGAAGGGGATGGGGGGTACCTCAGCCGGATGATGGTACAACCCCATTGGTCCCCGAGGGGGCTCCATGCCCACTGCCTGGTCCTGGGGAGTGCAAAGCAACAGTCTCTGAAGTCTCTCAAGTGGGTGCACTGCCTACTGCTTGGTCCTGGGGGGTGCAAAGCCACAGTCTCTCAAGTCTCTCAATTGGGTTCACTGCCCACTGCTCGGTCCTGGGGAATGCAAAGCCACAGTCTCTCAAGTTTCTCAAGTGGGTTCACTGCACACTGCTCGGTCCTGGGGAGTGCAAAGCCACAGTCTCTCAAGTCTCTCAAGTGGGTACACTGCCCACTGCCTGGTCCTGGGAGTGCAAAGCCACAGTCTCTCAAGTCTCTCAAGTGGGTTCACTGCCCACTGCTCGGTCCTGGGAAGTGCAAAGTCACAGACTCTCAAGTGGGTGGTTTGCACACTGCTTGGTCCTGGGGAGTACAAAGCCACAGTCTCTCAAGTGGGTGGCATCTTCCACTGCTTCTGGTGGGGGCTTTGTGCCCAGAGTGCTTCATCCTGCCAAGGATAGGTTTAGTGGATGCTTTTCTCCACTGGTTCTGGAGGGGGCTTTGTGCCCAGAGAGCTTCATCCTGCCAAGGATAGGGTTAGTGGATGCTTTTCTCCACTGGTTCTGGAGGGGGCTTTGTGCCCAGAGTGCTTCATCCTGCCAAGGACTGGGTTAGTGGATGCTTTTATCCACTGGTTCTGGAGGGGTCTTTGTGCCCAGAGTGCTACATCCTGCCAAGGACTGGGTTAGTGGATGCTTTTCTCCACTGGTTCTGGAGGGGGCTTTGTGCCCAGAGTGCTTCATCCTGCCAAGGATAGGGTTAGTGGATGCTTTTCTCCACTGGTTCTGGAGGGGGCTTTGTGCCCAGAGTGCTTCATACTGCCAAGGACTGGGTTAGTGGATGCTTTTATCCACTGGTTCTGGAGGGGGCTTTGTGCCCAGAGTGCTTCATCCTGCCAAGGACTGTGTTAGTGGATGCTTTTCTCCACTGGTTCTGTAGGGGGCTTTGTGCCCAGAGTGCTTCATCCTGCCAAGGATAGGTTTAGTCAATGCTTTTTTCCACTGGTTCTGGAGGGGGCTTTGTGCCCAGAGTGCTTCATCCTGCCAAGGACTGTGTTAGTGGATGGTTCTATCCACTGGTTCTGGAGGGGGCTTTGTGCCCAGAGTGCTTCATCCTGCCAAGGACTGTTAGTGGATGCTTTTCTCCACTGGTTCTGTAGGGGGCTTAGTGCCCAGAGTGCTTCATCCTGCCAAGGATAGGTTTAGTCGATGTTTTTTTCCACTGGTTCTGGAGGGGGCTTTGTGCCCAGAGTGCTTCATCCTGCCAAGGACTGTGTTAGTGGATGGTTCTATCCACTGGTTCTGGAGGGGGCTTTGTGCCATAGTGCTTCATCCTGCCAAAGACTGTGTTAGTGGATGCTTTTCTCCACTGGTTCTGGAGGGGGCTTTGTGACCAGAGTGCTTCATCCTGCCAAGGACTGTGTTAGTGGATGCTTTTCTCCACTGGTTCTGGAGGGGGCTTTGTGCCCAGTGATGTTGCTCCTGGGGTGTGGCATGTTGGCATCATCTCACCTGAGTGTCACAGCCACACGATGTGCCCGGAACAGGTAGCATGATACTCCATGGAGGCAGACCCACACTCCATCCTGCGGCGATTTAGGCTGCCAATTGCTGGTTCATGTCAGTGCTGGAGGTGGTGTCTCAAGTGGCGTGTCCAGGGTCCAGGATGTCACCTGTAGACTCTGGCGGCTGCACACTGGGGATGGGGCTGACGTCCGACAGAGTGGCATCGGCTGTGCACGTGGCAGTGCTGATGGTGGTGCAGGCGGCAGTGGCTGCGGCGGAGATGCTGCCAGTGCAGGCCATCGTGCAAGTGACTGTTGGGGTGGATGGAGACACCATACCGTCTCCGGCAACCTCGGATGGCTGATCCTTGGGGAGGATGCTGCAGACTGATGTTGTGGTATGTACCTGTGAATGGTAGTGGGGGTGGTGATTGCACGTGAGCGGTGTGTAGTGATGGGTGTGCTGGTGATGGAGTTAGTGGCCGAGGATGTAGTGCATGCAGGTGTGAGTGGAGACGAGACAGGGAGGGAGGTCGAGGACGTGGAGGAGGGGGACACAGTGGAGGCAGTGGATGTTGGTGTGTCTGCATGGGTATGGTGCTTGTGTGAGTGCCTGTGGGATGTGTGGTGCTTATGTTTGCCTGAGCCACTTTTGTGTGTTGATGTGTGTGCATACTGGTCTGATGGTGTGCTTGGGATAGGCTGAGGAAAAGAGGGGATTGGGTCTGGGTAGTGGAAGTTGGAGGAAGGAGGCCGGACACAGGGACAATGGCTGCCATCAGTGCTGAGGCCAGAGCCTGGAATGCTCTTTGTTGGGCCACCACGCCAGAATGAATGCCCTCCAGGTATGCATTTGTTTGCTGCAAATGCCTCTCACCTCCCTGGATGGCATTCAAAATGGTTGACTGCCCAACAGTGAGGGATCTCAGGAGGTCAATAGCCTCCTCACTGAGGGCAGTAGGGCTGCCTGGGGCAGGGTCTGAGGTGCCTGGGGCGAAGGAGATGCCCACCCTCCTGGGTGAGTGGGCACGGGAAACAAGCTGAGGGGCTGTTGGGAGGGGGTGCTGGTAGGGGGGGTGGCGCCAATACCTGTTGTTGCGGTGGGCATAAAGGTGTCCACCACTGCAAGGGAGCTCACATCAGAGGAGGAGTCGCTGTTGCTGGTGTCCCCTCCTGTCCCTGTCGTGGAGCTCCCCTCGCCCTCCGTCCCTCTGGTGCCCACACCATCGGTGGATTCACCCTCCTAGGCCATGTGGGATGCAGCTCCCTTTGTCTCCAGTGCCTCTGCTCCTCCGCCAGATGATGCTAATGCACACAAGGACAGGGTGACAAAACAAGAAGGGGGGGAAAGACAGAGGAGACACATGGTCAATGCCAGCAAAACCACTACAGTTGACGGACACAACACACAGGGAGCAGCCTCATCCACTAGGCCATGCACTAGCAGTTGGTAGGAAAATCACCTGCCCTTGGGGGACTATGCCTAACACCATTTGCTGCACACCTCAAACCCATAGGAGGCTGACTAGTTGTAGATGCCCACTACCACTATTGGGGTTAGAGTGCCACAGAGCCTGCCAAACAAGTGACCTACCCTAACAAGTTCACCCTGGCCTAGAGGAACCCACAGCCCACATCCCCACCCAGACATCTCGTAAAGCGCGCAGAGTCAGCTGAATGAGACTGTACTCACCCCTTGTGGCTGCTGTGATGCCCTCAAGCACCCATCCAACTCCGGATATGCCACCGCCAGGATCCGGAACATCAGGGGGGTCATGGTGCGACGGGCACCCATTCCAAGTTGGGAGGCCAGCCCCAGCTGGGCCTTCGCCGTCTTCTTGCTCCAGCGGTGCAGGTCCTCCCTTCTCTTGCAGCAGTGGGTGCTCTGTCTACGATAGACCCCCAGGGTCTGCACTTCCTTGGTGATGGCAAGCAAAATACCCTTCTTCTGGTGGGCGCTGACCTAAAGGAAAGGTATAGGATGAAAGGAAATTACTCCCCCATCCGGTTTGTCATACTCATTGCCCACCAGTTCCCACCCATGCCCTGACACACATACACTCATCATCCTCACATGCAGGCCTCAGCCCCCACCCCCACCCCCACATGTATCTTCCATCCACACCACTCCAAACATTCATGGCCCACGCATCATGTTCACAGTGTACTCACCTGTTTGTCTGGAGGACCGTAGAGTAGCGTGTACTGGGGGAGGACCCCATCCACTAATCTCTCCAACTCCTCGGAAGTGAAGGCAGGAGTCCTTTCCCCAGACACTCGGGCCATTGTTGCTTCCAGACACAGGTCACAGCAGCACTTGATTTGTAGGTCCTCTCCTATTGAAGGTCAGGTATCAAGTAAGTGAACAGATAGAAAATGGTGGTCAAGGCTGCGGCGGTGCGTACCGTCACCGCCGTCGTACATCGTCATTGGCTCCTGGAACCCTTAGGGCGCAATGATATCCAATGCTGAATTGCGCGGTGGTCTTCGACCGCCAACCGCGACGCTACACAACGCCAGCACAGTTACCTCATTTCTCCTTGTCCCTCCTTACAGGTCAGGCAGCCGCCATTTCAGGGTGGCACATGGCATGGCAACTAACTGCATCACAGCATATTTGGGAAGAAATACAGACAGACAACGCCACACACAGATTTCCTCACATTGCAGCAAAAACACTTGTGCAACCAATGTGGTACGTGACCCTCAGGGCACATCCGCTGGGGAAGATGATGAGATGGCGTAATTCTCCGGTGTACAGACCCCTGGTGGACCTGTCGACAATGGAAGACAGACACATCATTATCACCTACAGACTTGATCATGCCACAATCCAAGAACTGTGTGCCCAATTGGAGCCTGACGTGATGTCAGCTATCCACAATCCCACAGAAATACCCCCTCTAGTGCAGGTCCTGTCAGTGCTCCATTTCCTGGCAAGTGGCTCCTTTCAAACTACAGTGGCCATGGCATCAGAGATGTCTCAGCCAATGTTCTCCAATGTGTTGACCAGAGTGTTGTCTGCCCTGCTGAAGCACATGTGCAGCTACATTGCATTCCCCCAGCTGGAGGATTTGGCCACAGTGAAAGCTGACTTCTACAAATGCTCTGGGACATATCCCCAACATTATTGGTGCCTTTGATGGTACACTTGTGGCATTTGTCCCCCCTGTAAAACTGAACAGGTGTACAGAAATCGAAAAAGCTACCATTCAATGAATGTGCAGATGGTGTGTTTGGCGGACCAGTACATCTCCCATGTGAATGCCAAGTATCCTGGCTCTGTGCATGACGCTTACATTTTGAGGAATAGCAGCATCCCTTATTTGATGGGCCAACTCCAGAGGCACCGAGTGTGGCTAATAGGTGAGCTCAAGGTCCCCACACAGTATGAATAGGTGTCTGAGTATGGGGTAGTCCATAAGGGTTAGTGTGTGTCTAATAGATTTCCCTCAATATTTGCAGGTGACTCTGGTTAACCCAGCCTCTCATGGCTACTAACCCCAGTGAGGAATGCCAGGACAAGGGCAGAGGAACGCTACAGTGAGGCACATGGGAGAACTAGGCGTATTATTGAGCGGACTTTCGTGCCTCTGTCCCCTGAACCGTGTGCCCACTGACACTGACCCCAGGTCCCTGATTGTCCTGTGTTTGTGGGTTTGCCTGGGGTCACTGTAGTGGTGGACACACTGCTGATTGATGTGTCCTGGGGACAGCAGCATGGGCCCGCTGGGTGGGTGCTGTGCTGGTGTTTCCTGGGGGGGGGAGGTTCTGTGGTGGTTTGGAACTGTGGCAGGGGAACCAACTGTCCAGAGGTCCCTGATGGGCTGGGCTGGTCATCTTGATCCAGCTGTGCAGAGCTGCTGTCATCACTGTGGGCCTCTTTTGTGGGGGGACTGGATATGTCTGGCACCTCCTGTCCGGTGACGTTGTGTAGGGGTCCTGTTGGGGTGGAAATGCATTGTTATTGTATCTGTGTGTGCCATCTTTTGTGATGGGTGTGTTTACCTTTACTAATGTGCTTGCAATATCGCCTTGGCCCCTGTGTGAGTGGTGATTGTGTGCCCTGGGTGAGTCTTTCCGTTGGACATACTTTGGTGATGGGTGTCCATGCAGGTCTGTGATGGGTGTCCATGCATTGGTGTAACATGCAGGGCTTGGTATTGGGATGTGTGGGTTGTCATAGTGGGGTATTTGTGAGGTGGTGGAGTGACTGGAGTGAGGGTAGGGGTTGGGATTTGTGATGGCATGCAGGTACGGGGGGTGATAGTAGTAAAGATTTGTTCCTGCAAGGCCTTCAGGATGCATGATCTCCAAGACTTGCTCCTCCAATGTTGTTAGTTGTGGGGGAGGAAGTGGGGGTCCACCGTCAGTCCTCTATGCGGCTACCTGGTGTCTGGATACCACGGAACATACCTTCCCCCGTAGGTCGTTCCACCTCTTCCTGATGTCATCCCGTGTTCTTGGATGCTGTCCCACTGTGTTGACCCTGTCGAAAATTCTCTTCATAGTTCCATCTTCCTAGCAATGGATGTCTGCTGCACCTGTGATCTAAATAGCTGTGGCTCTAGTCGGATGATTTCCTCCACCATGACCCTGAGCTCCTCCTCAGAAAACCAGGGGTGTCTTTGAGGTGCCATGATGTGGTGTGAGTGATGGGTGAGGTGATGGTTAGTATGATGTGTGGGGTGATGTGTTGGTGTGTGTGGTGTTTTGTGCGTGGATGGTGTATGAGTGATGGTTTTGTGTGTCTCTGGATGCTGGTGTTGCCTTTGCTTTTCTCTCTTTCAGCTTCTTCCAAAGATTTTGTTGTAAGGGGTTGTGGGTAATGTGGGTGTGTGTTTTATATTGGAATGGGTTTGTGGGTGTGGTGTGTGTATGTGTATCAGGTGTGTGTATTTTGAATTGTCCAATGTGGTTGTGTTTTGTAAATGTGTGTGTATTTTGAGCGCGGCGGTGTGTACCGCCAATGGTTTACAGCGGTTGAATGACCGCCGCGTTGATTCGTGGGTCGTGATAGTGTGGGCGTATTCCTGTTGGCGTGACAGTGGAGGTTTTGTTTTCACCATTTTATCACTGACCTTTGGTGTGGTGGCCTCGTGTGGGTGTCTGTATTGTGGAGGATTTCGAAGTGTGGGTCATAATATCCCTAGCGGATTCTCGCCGCGGACACGGTATGTTGGCAGCCGTCAGCACGGCGGTCAGCGGACTTTACCGCCAGGGTTGTAATGAGGGCCAATATGTCAGTATGGTTATAACAAATTAGAGAGTGATATAAAGCCAACTAAAGCGATCCATAATAGATTAGAATTAGTGCCAATTCCAAAAGAACTTAATCAATTAAATGTGTATGAATCAAATCTAATACCAACTGTGCACCCATTTCAAGCAATTATTCAAATGGAGCCAAAAACATAGAAACTGCTACCAACAGAACTACAGAAAGAACTTAAAGGAAAAGTTGTGCATTTACCTCTCGATTTTTAAATAATGGTTGATACTGTTGGTGTTAAAAAAGATGTAGATGAACCACTCATAATTCCAGTAAATGGAGTACCCACATTCAGTAAAAGAAAAAGTCTGGCAAGAATTAGTGGATGTAAAGAAAGTAAAAAATAGCTACAATATACTTGGAAGAAAATCATGTTTTTTACAAACATGTTGATATTACTGGAGAAGTAAGTTGTATTGATGATGAAGAACTGCAATTAAGTGGACACATAGAAAAAGCGGATAAGCAGAATTCAGACTAAATATATGAGCATTATAGTATTCATGCACTACATACAAAAGTGACTGTTGGAGATGCTATTAATCTGTTTCAAATTAAACAAGCTAGTGGAGCTCCAATAAGTGTGTGGGGAAAAAAGTTTAGAGTTTCCATAGCTATTTCCGACAGGAGTAGGTGGACGCTACAATGAGAGACCTATACCAATACCAGCAACCAAATATAGGTCAACAAGACTATGGCCCTCATTACAACATTGGCAGTAAATCCCGCTTACCGCCGTGCAGAAGACCACCAACACACCGCTGCGGCGGCGGAAATCTGCTACAGCTATTACAGCCCACAGGCCGGAATCCTCCAAAATCCAGACACCCACACAAGTCCACCACACCAAAGGTCAGTGATAAACTGGTGATGACACAACCGACACTGTCACGCAAACAGAAATACGCCTCCACTATCACGACCCACGAATCCACGCGGCGGTCTTTCAACCGCGGTATTCCATTGGCGCTACACACCGGCGCACTCAAAATGCACACGCGTTTACAAAACACTACCACATTGGACAATTCGAAATACACACACCTGATACATATACACACACCACTTCCACACACCCAATACAATATAAAACACAGACCCACATCACCCACAAACCCCTACGACAAAAATTGAGAACGAAGCATAGAGAGAGACACCACATCAACAAACTAGCATCCACAGGCACACAACACCATCACTCACACAACATCCACGCACCTCACACAACATACACACACATCCCCTCACACATCACAACACACACCACCCCATACATCACCCACACCACACCATGGCACCGTAAAGACACCCCAGGTTCTCTGAGGAGGAGCTTAGGGTCATGGTGGAGGAAATCGTCGGGTAGAGCCACAGCTATAAGGATCACGGGTGCAGCACACCTCCATAGCTAGGAAGATGGAGCTATGGCGCAGAATCGTAGACAGGGTCAATGCAGTGGGTCAGCATCCAAGAACACGGGATGACATTAGGAAGAGGTGGAATGACCTACGGGGGAAGGTGCGTTCCGTGGTCTCAAGACAGCAGATTGCAGCTCAGGGGACTGGCGGCGGACCCCCACCTCCTCCCCCACAACTAACAACATGGGAGGAGCAGGTTTTGGCTATACTGCATCCTGAGGGCCTCGCAGGATTAGCAGGAGGAATGGATTCTGGTAAGTCAAATCTTAACTATTACATCCCCCACCCTACCTGCTTTGCTATCACAAACCCCACCCACACCCTCACCCCCATCACTCCACCACCTCACAACTGTCCCACTATCACAACCCACACATCCCAATACCAAGCCCTGCATGCAACACCAAAGCATGGACACCCATCACCAAAGCATGTCCACTACAGATACCCACACAGATCCCCAGACCAAATATCACACAAGGTCCTAGACAAGAATGTAAGAACTGGGGTACAGGGTCATCCACCCATTGCACACAATGGCACACACAGATGCAATAATCATGCCTTTACACCCCTGCAGGACCCCTACCCAACGTCACTGGAGAGGAGGTTCCAGACATGTCCACACCCCCCACAGAAGAGGCCCACAGTGATGACAGCAGCTCTGTCCAACCGGATCTAGAATTACTAGCCAGGCGCATCTGGGGCAGTTGGTTCCCCAGACAGTGGCAGATGCCACCACAGAGCCTCCCCCCTCAGGAAACACCAGCACAGCACCCACCCAGCGGGCCCATACCTCTGTCCCCAGGACACGTCAAGCAGCAGTGTGTCCACCACTACAGGGAACTCAGGCAAATCCACCAACCCAAGAACAGTAGGGACCTGGGGGCATTGGCAGTGGGCGCACGTTTCAGGGGACAGAGGAACAGGAAAACTGGGAGGACTGCTGTGTGACAGGGGGAGGAAGGCCCAGGGAACCCACTCTCCACGAGGCCCTCTCCAACATCATGGGAGCGTACCATCATTCCCAGGAGAGGATGGCAACGGTACTGGCCAAGTTTCAGGAGACCCAGCGGCTGCAGGAGGAACAGTGTTTGGGGATCAGGGAGGAACTCAAGTCCATCAACACCACCCTGGTCACCATTGTAGGGGTGCTGAAGGGCCTTGTGAACACCAGGAGGGACACTGTGGCACAACAAGGGGACCCTGACACTAGCCTCGATGATGAACAGCCCACCACCTCCGCCGGCGCTAGTGGGCAGGAGGCACCGCCACAGGACCACGACCCCAACACCCCACCCCCTGCAGGAGAACCACCCCACAAACGGTCCCTGAGATCCAGGACAAAGACAGAGAACAATGCCAAGATCCCCACCAAGAAATGAGACCACCCAGAATGTCATCCTTCTGTCCCACTTCGTCACCCTGTCCATCCTTAAACTGCCCTATCTCCACTTCCTATGGTCATTTGGACAATGCACCTGTGAGACTAATAACTGGACTCTGCCATGGACATTCCTCCGCCATCACCCCTGACCATTTTACAACCCCCTCCACTATTTTGCACTTAAAGAAACACTCTTGAATCACAAAACAATCTGGAGTCAGTCTGTGCTTTCACAAATGTGTATTTGCTATAACTACGGAAAATAGCAATGTCCATTGTATTGTCAACATACCTGTGTCACACAGCTCTAGTCCATGAGGTAATATAGCAGAGGTCACACAGTGGGTCCCACATCTGTGAAATGGAAATGTAAAGTGACAAGTCAGGGTCCATACACTTGGTGAAATTGACAGACACATGCTAGGTCTAACAATTGTATGAGATGTAGGAGGCAGTGATGTCTTCTTACCTGTGTCTCACTGGAAGTGTTGCTGGATAACGTTGCTTCTGTTGTCGATATCCTCTTCTTCTGCCTCCTCTTCTTTACTGTCCACAGGCTCCACAGCTGCCACAAGAACTCCTTCTGGACCATCCTCCTGCAGGAAAGGCACCTGTCGTCGCAAAGCCAGGTTGTGCAGCATACAGCAGGCCACGATGATCTGGTAGACCTTCTTTGGTGAGTAGTAGAGAGAACCACCTGTCATATGGAGGCACTGGAATCTGGCCTTCAGCAGGCCGAAGGTCCTTTCGACCACTCTCCTAGTTTGCCCATGAGCCTCATTGTAGCGTTCCTCTGCCCTTGTCCTGGGATTTCTTACTGGGGTCAGTAGCCATGACAGGTTGGGGTACCCAGAGTCACCTGCAAATGTTGAGGGACAATTGTTACACACACACTAACCCCTAGGGACAACCCCAGACCCAGACAGTCATTCACACGGAATAGGGTACTTCTCCGGACCGATTAGCCACACACAGTGCCTCTGGAGTTGCCCCATCACATAAGGGATGCTGCTATTCCTCAAAATGTAAGCATCATGCACTGAGCCTGGAAGCTTGGCATTAACATGGGAGATGTAGTGGTCGGCCAAACACACCATCTGCACATCATCGAATGGTAGCTCTTCCTCTTTCTGTACACCTGTTCACTCCTGCAGGGGGGTACCAATGCCACATGTGTCCCATCAATGGCACCTATGATGTCGGGGATATGTCCCACGGCATAGAAGTGACCTTTCACTGTGGGCAAATCCTCCACCTGTCACTGTGTGTATGCAAGGCCTAGATATGTGTGATGCATTTAAAATGAATGCCATGTGGCCCCCTGAAATGACGGCTGCCTGACCTGTAATGTGGGACAAGGGGATATGACGTAACTGCGCTGGCGTTGTACACTGGCGCGGTATGCTGTCGAAGACCGCGGCGCAATCCTGCATTGGTTAGCATTGGACCCTATGGGTCCCAGGAGCCAATGAAGATGTACGCCGGCGGTGACGGTACGCACCGTCGCGGACGTGACTGCCATTTTCTGTCTGTTCACTCACTTGATACATGACCTCCGTCAGGAGAGTGCCTACACTGCAAGTGCTGCTGTGACCTCAGTCTGGAAGCGACGATGGCTCATGTGTCTGGGGAAAGGGCCACTGCCTTCACTTCGGAGGAGTTGGAGAAGTTAGTGGATGGGGTCCTCCCCCAGTACACACTACTCTACGGTCCTCCAGACAAACAGGTGAGTACACTGTGAGCATGCTGTATGGGCAATGCCTGTATGGAGTGGTGTGGATGGAAGATACAGGTGGTGGAACTGAGGCCTGTATGAGCGGAGGGTGAGTGTATGTGTGTCAGGGCAAGGGTGGGAACGTGGGTCAACAACTGTGACAGTCCGGACGGTTAAAGATTATCCTTTTTTCCCTGTACTATTCCTCCAGGTCAGCGCCCACCAGAAGAAGGATATTTGGTGTGCCATCGCCAAAGACATCCGGACCCTGGGGGTCCACCACAGACAGAGCACCCACTTCTGGAAAAGATGGGAGGACGGCGGAGGCACAGCTGGGGACGGCCTCCCAATGTGGGAGGGGTGCCCGTCGCACCATGACCCCCCCTGATGTTCCGGATCCTGGCGGTGGCGTATCCGGAGTTGGATGGGCGCTTGAGGGCATTACAGCAGCCACAAGGGGGTGAGTACGTTCACATCCATCTGACTCTGGGCTGTGGGTTCCCCTAGGCCAGGGAGAGTTTTGTAGGCAAGGTCCCTTCGTGAGGCAGGCTATGTGGCACTCCAACCTCACCAGTGGTAAGAGCCATCTACACCTAGTCAGGCTCCTGTGACTTCCATGTGTGCAGCAATCGGGCATAGGCCTTGTACCCCATGTCCCTGTGATTAATTCGGGAACGCTAAGTGCATGGTGTAGTGTAGAGGGCTGGTGTGTCTGTAGTGTCCGCCAATGGTAGAGGTATTGCATGCACTGAACATGTCTTTCTTCTGTCTCCCCCCCACTATTTGTGGTCTCCCTGTTCTTGTGTGCATTAGCATCATCAGGCGGAGGAGCAGTGTCACCAGAGCAGGAGGGAGCTGCATCCCACATGGCCCTGGAGGGCGAGACAACGGAGTCTGAAGCCACCAGTGGGACGGAGGGAGAGGGGAGCTCCACGGCGGGGACAGGAGGTGACATCAGCGACTCCTCCTCTGATCGGAGCTCCCTTGTGGTGGCGGGCCCCTCTGTGCCCCCCGCATCAACAGGTACAGCTGCCACCCCCCCTACAAGCGCCGCCCTCCCAGCAGCCCCTCAGAGTGTGTCCCGTGGCCACTCACCCAGGAGGGTGGGCATCTCCTTCGCCCCAGGCACCTCAGGCCCTGCCCCAGTCAGCCCTGCTGCCCTCAGTGAGGAGGCTATTGACCTCCTGAGATCCCTCACTGTTGGGCAGTCTACCATTCTGAACACCAACAGGCCGACGGTACAAAAAATGGAATCACGACTGTGGCGGAAACCGCCAACATAGACAGCCACTTTGACACTCCAACCGCCATGGCAGTACAAACAAACACCGCGGCAGTAACCGCCAACAGACAGGCGGAACACAATGTACCGCCCACAGTATTACAACAGTCCAATCCACCACCTTTTCCGGGGCGGATTCACTGCGAACAAAAAACAGGCGGAAACAGGACTTGGAAGGGAAAACGCTCACCTCTACACACCCCACGAGGAACCAGGCGCCATGGAACCGGAACTCCAAATACTCCCTGCCTTTGTCTTCCTGCTCCTCTACCAGGAGCACGAACGCTGGCGGCGAAGACCACGGTGAGTACTGCACCTATGACACAGGGGAGGGGGGAGGGAAAAGAGAGTGACACACACATGCAACACGCAACACCCCCACCCTCACCCACAGCACAATACACGCAAATACATCATTATACTTAACAGTCACACCCCCCAACCCCCCGTAAGAATGCAAAGACAAAAGGAAATGAGGTGAACAATTGTAATCTATTAAAATTCAGTACTCAAAAAATATATATACACTATCAACAAATATATACATCAAGAATACAAGTCCAAGGTATTCCACCATTAAAGTCCGTGGAGCACTGGGCCCAAAATGCATGGGCGAGGCCCACGCAAGATACCCGATCAAAACAGAGAGAACACTGCTGGGGTATCAGTTCGAAATATAACAGGCACATCAGGGGGAAGGGAAGGGGGGGCACCTCAGCCGGATGAGTGCACGACGCCAGATCCACGAGGGGGCTCCATGCCCATTGATGTATCCTGGGGAGTGCAAAGTTAGAGTCTCACAATTCTCTCAAGTGGGTGGGTTGCCCACAGCTGTATCTTGGGGAGTGCAAAGCCACAGTCTCAAGTCTCTCAAGTGGGTGGTTTGCCCTCTGCTTTATCCTGGGGAGTGCAAAGCCACAGTCTCTCAAGTCTCTCAAGTGGGTGGTTTGCCCACTGCTTTATCCTGGGGAGTGCAAAGCCACAGTCTCTCAAGTCTCTCAACTGGGTGCTTTGCCCACTGCTTCATCCTGGGGAGTGCAAAGCCACAGTCTCTCAAGTCTCTCCAGTGGGTCGGTTGCCCGCTGCTTTATCCTGGGGAGTGCAAAGCCACAGTCTCTCAAGTCTCTCAAGTGGGTGGTTTGCCCACTGCTTTATCCTGGGGAGTGCAAAGCCACAGTCTCTCAAGTGGATAACAGTCTCCACTGGTTCTGGAGGGGGCTTTGTGCCCAGAGTGCTTCAGCCTGCCAAGTCTGAGGTAGTAGATGGGATACTCCACTGGTTCTGAAGGGGGCTTTGTGCCTAGAGTGCTTCATCCTGCCAAGGACTGAGGTAGTGGATGGGATACTCCACTGGCTCTGGAGGGGGCTTTGTGCCCAGAGTGCTTCATCCTGCCAAGGACTGAGGTAGTGGATGGGATTCTCCACTGGTTCTGGAGGGGGCTTGGTGCCCAGAGTGCTTCATCCTGCCAAGGACTGAGGTAGGGGATGACTTTCCCACTGGTTCTGGAGGGGGCTCTGTGCCCAGAGTGCTTAATCCTGCCAAGGACTGAGGTAGTGGATGGGCTACTCCACTGGTTCTGGAGGGGGCTTGGTGCCCAGAGTGCTTCATCCTGTCAAGGACTGATGTAGTGGATGCCTTTCCCCACTGGTTCTGGAGGGGGCTTGGTGCCCAGAGTGCTTCATCCTGTCAAGGACTGATGTAGTGGATGCCTTTCTCCACTGGTTCTGGAGGGGGCTTGGTGCCCAGAGTGTTCCATCCTACTCGTGGCGGCCCCAGTAGCGTGGGAGCTTTTGGCGCTCATTGGCCTGCGGTGCTGGTGGCGGCGGTGTCCTGTGAAGTCATGCTGGTGGCGGTGGTGTCCTTGGCAGCAGTGCTTGTGGCGGCGGTGTCCTGTGAAGTGGTGCTGGTGGCGGCGGTGTCCTTGGCAGCGGTGCTGGTGGCGGCGGTGTCCTTGTCAGCGGTGCTTGTGGCGGCGGTGTCCTTGGCAGCGGTGCTGGTGGCGGCGGTGTCCTTGGCAGCGGGGCTGGTGGTGGCGATGTCCTTGGCAGCGGTGCTTGTGGCGGCGGTGTCCTTGGCAGCGGTGCTGGTGGCGGTATTGTCTGCCGTACAGGTTTCTGGCGACTTGCCTGTCTTTCTGTGCCCCTTCCCCACCTTGGATGGTGGCGCAGCTGTCTTCCTATTCCCAACTGTACTCTTGGGAGATGCTTTGGTGGTAGATGTTTTGCCTTTCTCCCGCCGAGCACTGGCCAACTTTTTATGCTTTTGAGGTGGGGGACTATCCGCGGTCTGGCTCCTTGGCACACTGGCTGCCCTGCTGCTTGGCACACTCCAGAAGCCAGTTACTGCTGGCACCACTGTTCCCGCTGATGTAGTGGCTGAGGTGCTGGGTTGGGACCTGGAAAGGTGGGCCCTACGGGACTGAAGGGGTGGAGGAGGTGAGGGGAAGAGGTTAAGGTTGGACAGGAAAAGTTTTTGGGACATACTGGGATGGGTAGATGGAGGGGGTTTGGGTGTGGATGAAGAGGTAGTGGTTGTAGGAGGTGTGCGTTTGCTGACTTTGGGTGAAGGTGCATGTGCTGGAGGCTGTTGTGAGGTGGATGGCTGTTGGGTGGGTGTGTGGCTGTGTTTGTGTACCTTGGGAGGTGCGCTCACAGACACACAGGGAGAGGACACAGGGGATGTGTGAATGGTAGTGGGGGTGGTGAGTGCAAGTGAGCGGGGTGTGGTGATGGGTGTGCTGGTGATGGACGTAGTGGAAGAAGATGTAGTGCATGCAGGTGTGAGTGGAGACGAGACAGGGAGGGAGACGTGAAGGAGGGGGACACAGTGGAGGCAGTGGATGTTGGTATGTGTGCATGGGTATGATGCTTGTGTGAGTGCCTCTGGGATGTGTGGTGCTTATGTTTGCCAGAGCTTCCCTTGTGTGTTGAGGTATGTGCATGCTGGTCTGATGGTGTGCTTGGGATAGGCTGAGGTAAAGGGGTTTGGGTCCTGGGTAGAGGAAGTTGGAGGGGGGAGGCTGGACACAGGGACAATGGCTGCCATCAGTGCTGAGGCCAGAGTCTGAAAAGCTCGCTGTTGGGCTGCTTGACCAGAATTAATGCCCTCCAGGTATGCATTGGTCTGTTCCAACTGCCTCTCTACACCCTGGGTGGCATTCAAAATGGTAGACTGCCCAACAGTGAGGGACCTGAGGAGGTCAATGGCCTCCTCACTGAGGGCAGCAGGGCTGACTGGGGAAGGGGCTGTGGGGAAGGGGCTGCGGTGCCTGGGGCGAAGGAGATGCCCACCCTCCTGGGTGAGCGGCCATGGGGCAGACACTGAGGGGCTGCTGGTAGGGCGGTGCTGGTAGCGGGTTGGCGGCTGTACCTGTAGATGCGGGGGGCAAAGAGGGGCCCGCCCCCGCAAGGGAGCTCCCATCAGAGGAGGAGTCTGTGTCTCTGGTCTCAGCTCCTGTCCCCACCGTGGAGCTGCCGTCCAGCTGCTGGCTTCAGACTCCGTTGTCTCGCCCTCCATGGCCATGTGGGATGCAGCTCCCTCCAGCTCCGGTGCCACTGCTCCTCCACCTGATGATGCTAATGCACACAAGAACAGGGAGACCACAAAAAGGGGGGGAAGACAGAAGAAAGACATGTTGAGTGCATGCAATACCGCTGCTGTTGGCGGACACTACAGACAATGAAGCCCCCTGCACTACGCCGTGCACGTTGAGTTCCCTAATTAATCACAAGGACATGGGTTACAAGGCCAAGCCCGATTGCTGCACACATGGAAGTCACAGGAGCCTGATTAGGTGTAGTTGGCTCTGAACACAGGTGGGATGGGGTGCCACATGGCCTGCCTTATGACGGGACCTTGCCTACTAAACTCACCCTGGCCTAGGGGAACTCACAGCCCACCTCCCCCACCCAGACACCTCCACTGCGCGCAGAATCAGCTGATGAGACCGTACTCACCCCCTTGTGGCTGGTGTGATGCCCTCAAGCGCCCATCCAACTCCGGATACACCACCGCCAGGATCCAGAACATCAGGGGGGTCATGGTGCGACGGGCACCCCTCCCACGTTGGGAGGCCATCCCCAGCTGGGCCTCCACCGTCTGCTCCAGCAGCGAATGTCCTCCCATCTTTTATGGCAGTGGGTGCTCTGTCTGTGGTGGAACCCCAGGGCCCGGACTTCCTTGGCAATGGCACGCCAAATATCCTTCTTCTGGTGGGCGCTGACCTACAGGAATAGCACAGGGGAAAAGGAGAAGATATAACCGTCCGCACCATCACAGTCATTGGCCCGCATCCCTACCCTTGCCATGACACACGTGCACTCACCGTCGTTTCATGCACGCCTCATTCTCCCCCCCCATCTTCCATCCACACCCCTCCACACAGGCATTGCCCATTCGGCATGCTCACAGTGTACTTACCTGTTTGTCTGGAGGACCGTAGAGTAGCTTGTACTGGGGGAGGACCCCATCCACTAGTTTCTCCAACTCCTCCGTGCTGAAGGCAGGGGCCCTTTCCCCAGACACATGAGCCATTGTCTCTTCCAGACTGAGGTCACAGCAGCACTTGCAGTGTAGGTCCTCTCCTGTCGAAGATCAGGTATCAAGTGATTGAACAGAGAAAAAATTGCTGTCACGTCCACGGCGGTGTGTACCGTCACCGCCGGCGTACATCGTCATTTGCTCCTCGGACCCATAGGGTCCAATGTTAACCAATGCAGGTTTGTGCTGCGGTCTTCGACCGCCTGCTGCGACGGTGTACAACGCCAGCGCAGTTACCTCATATCCCCTTGTCCCACATTACAGGTCAGGCAGACGCCATTTCAGGGGGTCACATGGCATTAATACTAACTGCGTCCCACATATCTAGGCCTTGTCTGCACACTAATACAGGCACATAGCGGTTTAAATAAATTGAGGAATAAAGTTTTGTTAACGTACCTCAGTGTTGGTTGACTCTTTGCTCGGTGTTCTCCTCCATGGAGCACGTCCGCTGGGGCAGATGAGGAGGTGGTGGCATCCTCCGGTGTACAGACCGCTGGTGGACCTTTCGACATTGGAGGAGCGACATGTAATTGTCACCTACAGACTTGATCGTGCCACAATCCTAGAACTGTGTGCCCAGTTGGAGCCAGACCTGATGTCAGCAATCAGCCATCCCACAGGAATCCCCCCTCTAGTGCAGGTGCTGTCGGTACTCCATTTCCTGGCAAGTGGGTCTTTTCAAACAACAGTGGCCATTGCATCAGGGATGTCCCAGCCTTTGTTTTCCAACGTGTTGTCCAGAGTGTTGTCTGCCCTGCTGAAACACATGCCCAGCTACATCGTTTTCCCTAAGGTAGAGGATTTGCCTACAGTGAAAGGTGACTCAATGCCCTGGGACATATCCCCAACATCATAGGTGCCATTGATGGTACACATGTGGCCGTGGTCCCCCCCCGCAGGAGTGAACAGGTGTACAGAAACCGGAGGAGTTACCATTCAATGAATGTGCAGATGGTGTGTTTGGCCGACCAGTACATCTCCCATGTGAATGCCAAGTTTCCTGGCTCAGCACATGACGCTTACATTTTGAGGAATAGCAGCATCCCTTATGTGATGGGGCAACTCCAGAGGCACCGTGTGTGGCTATTAGGTGAGGACATGGAGCCTATACAATGTGACTAGGTGTCTGGGTCTGGGGATGTCCCTAGGAGTTAGTGTGTGGCTAACAGATTTCCCTCAACATTTGCAGGTGACCCTAGCTACCCCAACCTGTCATGGCTACTGACCCCAGTGAGGAATCCCAGGACAATGGCAGAGGAACACTACAATGAGGCCCATGGGTGAACTATGAGGGTTATAGAGAGGACCTTCGGCCTCCTGAAGGCCAGGTTCAGGTACCTCCATCTGACAGGTGGTTCCCTATTCTACTCACCAAAGAAGGTGTACCAGATCATCGTGGCCTGCTGTATGCTTCACAACTTGGCTTTCCGATGACAGGTGCCTTTTCTGCAGGAGGATGGTCCAGATGGAGGTTTTGTGGCAGCTGTGGAGCATGTGGATAGTGAAGGAGAGGAAGCAGAAGAAGAGGACATCAACAACAGAAACACAGTGATTCATCAATATTTCCAGTGAGACACAGGTAAGAAGACATCACTGCCTGCTACATCTGATATAATTTTCCTACCTCTCATCTGTCTATCACTTTCACCCAGTGAATGGACCCTGAGTTGTCACTTTCCTTTCAATTTCACAGATGTGGGTCCCACTGTGTGACATCTGCTTTGTTTCCTCGTGGACTAGAGATGTGTGACATAGGTATGTTGACAATACAAGGAATATAGCATTTTTACACAGTTAATGCAACTACACATTTTCGAAAGCACAGACTGGCTCCAGATTGTTTTGTACTTTAAGGGTGTTTATTTAAGTTGTCAGTATTGGAGGGGGTTGTAAAATGGTCAGGGTTGATGGTGGAGGAATGTCCATGGCAGAGTCCAGTCTATTAGTCTCACAGGTGCATTGTCCAGAGGGGCATAGGAAGTGGAGCTAGGGCAGTTTAAGGATGGACAGGGTGACAAAGTGGGGCAATACAAAAGGATGATGGACGGAGTGCTGACAATGCAAACACTCACTCCCAGTCACAGATCTGGGTTTAATCCATCGTTCTTTTGCTCACCATGCCACCCCAGTTTGGACCCAGCCATATGCAAATCAGTCTTGACCCTGTTCCTCATGGGAACAGTCCAGCCCGAAACTGCCAGGCCAGGTCCTCCCTGGACCAGAAACAAGCATCCTGGGGCCAGTTTCAGGGTATCACCTTTCTTCAACCAGGCTAGCTTGATTCCAGTGGCACAGTGAGCAAGGGACCCACGTCTGGGCATACCCTTCCCACTTAGGGCAATTTTAGCAATACAAAAGGATGATGGACATAGTGCTGACAATGCAAACACTCACTCCCAGTCACAGATCTGGGTTTAATCTATCGTTCTTTTGGTCACCATGCCACCCCAGCTTGGACCCAGCCATATGCAAATCAGTCTTGACACTGTTCCTCATGGGAAAAGTCCAGCCTGAACTGCCAGGCCAGATCCTCCCTGGACCGGAAACAAGCATCCTGGGACCAATTTTAGGGAATCACCCTTCTTCAGCCAGGCTAGCTTGATTCCAGTGGCACAGTGAGCAAGTGACCCACGTTTGGGCATACCCTTCCCACTTAGGGCAACTTAAGCAATACAAAAGGATGATGGACAGAGTGCTGACAATACAAACACTCACCCCAGTCACAGATCTGGGTTTGATCCATCGTTCTTTTGCTCACCATGCCACCCCAGTTTGGACCAAGCCATATGCAAATCAGTCTTGACCCTCTTCCTCATGGGAACAGTCCAGCCCGCACTGCCAGGCCAGGTCTTCCCTGGACTGGAAACAAGCATCCTGGAACCAGCCCTGCATGGACACCCATCACTAAAGCATGCACATTAGAGAGAATCACCTAGCCCACAAAATCACTACTCACATAAGGCAAAGCTGATAGGGCAATCACAACCATAGAGAACAACACACCCATGCACAAGATGTCACACATAGAAACAATAACACTGCATTTACATCCCCACAGGTCCCCCATACATCATCAGAGAGGAGGTGCCAGCAACATCCAGTCCCCCTACAGAAGAGGCACACAGTGATGACAGCAGCTCTGGACACCTGGAACTGGATGACCAACCTGGCCCATCATCCGCAATCCCCGGACAGTCGGTTACCCAGGCACAGTCCCATACCACCACAACGTCACCCGAGAGTAGGTGCCATCAACATCCAGTCCCCCCTCCCCAGAAGAGACCCCACAGTGATGAAAGCAGCTCTGCATGCCTGGATCAGGATGACTAAGGGACCTTCTGGACAGTCGCACAGGCTCAGTCCCATACCACCACAGACCCTCCCCCCTCAGGAATCACCAGCACAGTACCCACCCTTCGGGCCCATACCTCTGTCCCCAGGACACGTCAATCAGCAGTGTGTCCACCACTACAGAGACCACAGGGCACACCACAAACACAGGATGATCAGGGACCTGGGTTCAGTGGCAGAGGGCACATGTTTCAGGGGACAGAGGCACAGGCCAACAGGGAAGCTGAGAGGACTGCTGTGAGACAGGGGGAGGACAGGCCCAGGGAACCGTCTCTCCAGGAGGCACTCACCAACATCCTGGGAAATACCACCATTCCCAGGAGGCGATAGGCCAGATACTGGACAAGTTGCAGGATATCCAGCGGCTGCAGGAGGGACAGTACCTGGGGATCAGGGAGGACATGAAGGACATCCACACCACCCTGGTCACCATTGCAGGGGTGCTGGCAGACATGGCCAACACCATGAGGGAGGCAGTGGCACACCACTGGGCCCCTGACACTAGCCACACCGATGAACAGCCGTCCACCTCCGCTGCCGCTAGTGAACAGGAGGCCCCGCCACAGGAACAACAGGCCACCAGCACCCCTCCCCTGCAGAAGGAGAACCTCCCCCACCAGGAAATAAGACTCTCCTGATTGTCACCCTTGTGTCCCACTCTGCCACCCTGTCTACCTTGAACTGCCATTGCTCCCCTTCCTATGCCCCCTTGGACAATACACCTGTGAAATAAATAGACTGGACTCTATCCTGGACTTACCTCCACCATCAACCCAGCCCATTCCACTACCCCCTCTACATCTTAGCACTTAAATAAACACCATTTACAAAATACAAGTATGGAGTCTGTCAAATGATTGCACAAAGTATTCATTTAACAAGCTTTAAACACTACAATACAACTGTACAGGAATAAATACATAGGAATGACCTCTAGTAGGCTGCAGGCAACACAGCAGGTGCCAGAGTGGGGCACAGATATCTGAAAATAGAGATGCCAAAGGGTACAGTAAGTGGCCATAGAATTGGGTGAATCTGCCTGCCATGTACAATGTCAAACAAAAAACTGTCAGTGTAAAATGAAGTTACAGTGTCTTACCTGTGTGTAACCGGAAGTACTGTTGTATAATTCTGTTGTCCTCATCTTCATCCTCTGCCTCCTCATCTTCACTGTCCACAGGGTCCAATGCTGCCACACACCCATCTCCAGCCTCTTCCTCCTGCAGAAAAGGCACCTGGCATCTCAAGGCAAGGTTATGCAACATGAAACATGCCACAATTATCTGGCAGACCTTCTTGAGTGAATAGTACAGGGATCCACCAGTTGGATGGAGGTAACGAAACCTAGCCTTCAGGAGGCCGAATGTCCTTTCTATTCTTCTTCTTGTTCACCCTTCTGCCTCATTGTAACGTTCCTCTGCCCTTGTCCTGGGATGCCTCACAGGGGTCAGTAGCCATTAGAGTTTGGGGTAACCAGAGTCACCTGCAAATATCGAGCCACACACTAACCCTCATAGCCAACACCATACCTATAGACCAACATACACTGGGTGGGAACCAGGGCTCACCTATTAGCCACACCCGGTGCCTCTGGAGTTGAGCCATCACATATGGGATGCTGCTATCCCTCAGGATAAAGGCATCATGCATAGACCCAGGATACTTCGCATTGACGTGGGAGATGTACTGGTCCGCCAGACACACTATCTACACATTCATGGAGTGAAAGCTCTTTCGATTTCTGAACACCTGCTCATTTCTCCGGGAGGGGGGCAAATGCAATATGCGTACTATCGATTGCCCCAATGATGTTGGGGATATGTCCCATTACATAGAATTCAGCTTTCACTGTGGCAAAATCCTCCACCTGGGGGAAAACAATGTAGCTGCGCATGTGTTTAATCAGTGCATACAGCACTCTAATCAGCACTATGGGGTGACGGATAGCAGATATCAGGCCAGGCTCCAATTGGGCACACAGCTCTGTGTTTGTGGCCCTGTCCAGTCTATAGGTGAAGATAATGTGCCAGTCCTCCATTGTTGCCAAGTCCACCAGGGGTCTGTACAAGGGGGATGTCTTCATCTCCTATTCATCCTCAGCTGTTGTAATCTAGGGGGCAAAATAGGGAGCACCTGGTCAGTATTTCACATTTCCAAACACTACACTGCCTTGCATGTTGTGACTGTAACAGTATTTTGTTGGATGGCCCAAAATGGTGTCTACGTGTACTGTGACGCAGTTAGGTGCCATGGCCTGCCCCCCCCCACAAAATGGCGTCTGCCTTTCCTGTGTGCATTGACATGTGGAAATGAAGTAATGCCGCTGATGTTGTGCGCTGTTGCGGGACCATGGCTCATGTCACTGGGGAAAGGGCCCCTGCCTTCACCACTGCAGAGTTGGAGAGACTGGTGGATGGGGTCCTACCCCAGTACTGAATACTGTATGGGCCTCCAGGCCAACAGGTGAGTACGCTTTTAGCGTGATACAAAGGGTGTGAATGCATGGAGTGCTGTGTGTGAGGGCCATGTGTAGGGGTGTTGGTAGAACGGTCCTGGGCAACATGATACATGTATGGTGGGCAATGTCTGTACATAAGGGTATGTGAGGGCTATGGTGGGTCATGAGTTTAACATGCCGGACGGTCTGACTGATACCTTTTTCTATGTGTATTTTTCTGCAGGGACTGATTTTGAGCCCTCACCACCAAACTTGGTGGTTCAGCCATCCAAGGCTGCAGGGGAAGGTCTGGAGCCTCCTCCCCCCACCCCAACTGCCTGCACTGCCACCAGCACTGCCACCAGCAGCAGCAGCCCCAGTGGGCAGCTGTCCGAGGCTACAGGGGATGGGTTGGAGCCTCCCCCACCCCTGCCTGCACTGCCACCAGTAGCAGCAGCCCCAGTGGGCAGCCGTCCGAGGCTGCAGGGGATGGGCTGGAGCCTCCCACACAGCCATCAGCACCACCAGAATCACAGCCAGCATCAGCAGCCCCAGTGGGCAGCCGTCCGAGGCTGCAAGGGAAGGGCTGAAGCCTCCCCTCACTGCCACATGCACCACCACCAGCAACGCCACAATTAGCACTGCCAGCATCAGCAGGACCAATGGGCAGCCGTCTGAGGCTGCAGGGGATGTGCTGGATCCTCCCCCCCACACCTCTCACACCCGAGACCAGCCCCGCACTGCCACCACTGAGCAGCCGTCACCACCGGCGGGCAGTGTGTAGTCCTGCCTCCATGGGCTGTAGTGCGTCCTGGACCCTGCAAATCCTGTAGGTGTGACACCCAGGTCAGAGACTGTGACCTTGCACTCCCCAAGTGCTGCATCACAGGGCACAATGCCCCCTCCAGGACCAGTTGAAGAAGCCATCCACTCACCCCCTCCTTGCCAGGATGAAGCACACTGGGCACAAGGCCCCCTCCAGAACCAGTGGAAGAAGCCATTCACCCACTGCATCCTTACCAGGATGAAGCACACTGGGCACTATGCCCCTTCCAGAACCAGTGGAGAAGCCATCCATTCACTGCATCCTTGCCAGGATGAAGCATACTGGGCACTATGCCCCCTCCAGAACCAGTGGAGTAGCCATCCACTTGAGAGACTGTGGCCTTGCACTCCCCAGGACCAATCAGTTGCAAACCACCCACATGAGAGATTGTGGCCTTGCACTCTCCAAGACCAAGCAGTGGGCAAACCATCCACTTGAGAGACTGTGGCCTTGTACTCCCCAGGGGAGAGTAATGGGCATGTTGTCCCCTCCAGGACCAGTGGTGTTATACCATCTTCCGGCTGAGGTGCCCCCCTATTCCCTGCCCCCTGAGGTGCCCGTGTATTTTCAACCTGATGCCCCTGAAGTGTTCTCTCTGTGTTGTTTCGGTAGTGAGGTGGGGCCTTGGCCTATGTGTAGTGGTCCTGTGGCCCATGGACATTGAGGACAGTCCCTCCATTTGTATATATGTATATACTGTTTTGATTTAGAAGCACGTATTTCTGCTATTTTATCTTATTACACTCACTTTAATCAATTCCTTTTGTCCTTGCATTATTTCTGAGGGGTAGGGGTGGATATGTAATGTTATTGCGTTTGTTTGAGTGTATGGTGTTGGGGGTGGGGATATTGCGTGTGTGTGTGTGTCAGTCTCTTTTTACTCCCCCCTCCCTTGTGTGCTAGGTGACAGTACTCACTGTGGTCGTCTCCACCTGCGTTGATATTCGTAATGCATGAAGAGGTATACAAGCATGGGGAAGATGTGCAACTCGGGCTCCATGGCGTTGTGGTTGCTCCGTGAGTGTCCAGAGGTGAGACCTTTGACTTCTGTGTTCTGTTTCCGCCGTGCGTTTGATGTCATTGGTACCACCCCGGAAAAGGTGGCGGATAGGCCTGTCTTAATACAGTGGGTGGAACTTTGTCTTCCGCCTTGCTGTGGGAGGTTACTGTGCGTTAAAGTGGCTGTCTGTCTGAGCGGTTTCTGCTGTGGTCATAATTCCATATTTTTTACTGCCGGCCTGTTGCCGCTATTACCGCCTCTTTGTCACCCACTGCCAGGTTTGTAATGAGGGCCTATAATACTCCTGAAATTATAGAATGCAAATATTGACATACAGTTTGTTGCTGACAACTCCATTGCTGTTGCTCGCTATGTCACTTCATACATCACAAATCAGAGGAAACAGAGGTGAAGGAAACTTGGGAGAAGATTTCTGCAGAAAACTCTCTATCAAAGAAATTATACAGTGTCAGCTTGAAAATGCTCTGACATAGAGAGATAAACTCATTTGAGTGTTGTGATAGGTTGAGTTCAACTAGTTTGTTCTCCAAGTCTAAAGGAATTGTTTGGGTTAGTCTAGGCCTCAGAAACATGAGAAACAGAGTCTTGAAATCTTATCCAGAAATGCAGTACTTAGCAGAGTTTGATCCAGAGGGTACAGATATTGCAAAAACTAATATGCTGGATACTTACTATCCAAGAAGAAGTCCACACCCAGAAAATGTGTCTTTATGAAATTCTGCAGCACTATAGGTAAAAAATTATGTTTCAGAAAAAATTGATGAAGGGAAATATTGTTTAGCTGATTGCGATGGTTGTTTGGTTTGACATGCAAAGAGTAACTTAATAAACCATAGAAAACGTACTTGTCAAACAGCTTAGACATTTTTTTTCTATTTCGCAATTCTCCAGCTCTTCAAACCTTAGTGTTCTCAAACAAAGTTACTTGAACGGTATAACTGCTATGAAGACTCTTTCAATGCTATAAAAGATATGTTACAAATGGAGTTGGCAGAGGTATTCACTGTTGTCCAAATAAGCACCACAACCCTAGTCAGGTTAAGTCACACACAATCCAAATTATCCTGAGCCCACCCTCTGGCACCTTGGCACTGAGCAGTCAGGCTTATCTTAGAAGGCATGTGTAAAGTATTTGTGCAATACATAATACAGTAACACAATGAAAACATCACAAAAATACACCTCACAGGTTTAGAAAAAGATAAGATATGTATCTGGTTAAACGATAAAGATTCAATAAGCAAAGCTGAAATATCACTTTTGCAGTATTAAGAAGAGTCTTAAATCTTAGAAATCAACAATTTTCTCTTGTTAGCACAAAGCACCTAGTTTGTGTAAAAAAGTACATGCACAGAGACTGCAGAGGAGGAGACGTGTGGAAAAATAGGGTGTGCGACGGAATTTCTGGCATGGCACAGACGATGTGTTTTTCTTTCCACGATGCAAGGGACTTTGCGTCGATTTCCGGTGCGCAGTCAAGGTTCCTCATTGCGATGCAGGTTTCTCTTTGACGCCCAGAGACAATGCGGGTAAAATCCTGGGCGTTCGAAAAGGAGTCACAGGTGTTGCGTTGAACCAGAAGGTGATGTGTTGAATTTTCTGTCGATTTTTCCCTCCGAAACTCGGGCTGCATCGTTCCTGCTCAGCTGTGTGTTGATCCTGTAAGGCTGTGCGTCACATTTTGGGTCGCAATGCAGGCACTGCCTCAATCTTTGTTCGGGAAGTCGGGCTGCGTCGTTCCTGTTCGGCTGTGCAGTGATTTTCCCATCGCAGAGCAGGCTGTGCATCGCTTCCGGCAGGCTGTGCCTCGATTTTCAGCACACAAGGAGTTTCCTCGAAAAGATGAAGTCTTTTTGGCCCTGCGACTTCAGAAAACAGGAAGCAAGCTCCATCCAAGCCCTTGGAAAGCATTTCTCAGAAAAGTCAGAGTGAGGCAGGGCAACAGCAGGGCAGCAGGCCTTCACAGCAAAGCAGTCCAGATGAGTCCTTTGGGCAGCAAGGCAGTTCCTCTTGACAGGTTGCAGGTTCAGGTCCAGAAGTGTCTGATTTGGTGGGGTCAGAGACCCAGTTTATATACCCAAAAATGCCTTTGAAGTGGGGGAGATTTCAAAGAGTGGTTTTAAAGTTCAAAAGGTCACCTTTGAGTACAGTACTGTCTGCCAGGGTCCCAGTAGGGGGTTTGGCAGTCCATTGTGTGAGTGCAGGCCACTAGCCTTTGAAATGTAAGTGTCAGTCCCTACACACTCCTAGCCTAAAAAGACCCATTAGTATCAGATGAGTACAGGTGTGACTGAGTATCTTGTGGGTGTCTGGGTAAAATGCACAAGGGAGCTGTCAGCCAGAACTGGTTACCCCATTTTGATCAGAATCTACCACTCAAACACTATATGACGGTAGCCCTAATGCTATCCTATGAAAGGAGCAGACTTCACAGAAGTGGAAAACCAATCTAGGAGTTTTCCACTACCAGGACAGATAAACCATACATGTACATGTCCTGCCTTTTAACTATATAGCTCCCTGCCCTATGGGTTACCTAGGGCCTACCTTAGGGGTGACTTATATGTAGAAAAAGGGGAGTTTCAGACTTGGCAGGTACTTTCAAATGCCAAGTCGAAGTGGCAGTGAAACTGCACATACAGGCTTTGCAATGGCAGGCCTGAGGCATGGTTAAGGGGATACTTATGTGAGTGGCACAACCAGTGCTGCAGGCCCACTAGTAACATTCAATCTACAGGCCCTGGGCACATGTAGAGAACTTTACTACGGACTTACAAGCAGATTAAATATGCTAATTGGGTATAAGCCAATGTTACCATGTTTAAGGGAGAGAGCATATGCACTTTAGCACTGGTTAACAGTGGTAAAGTATGCAGAGTCCTAAAACCAGCAAATACAGTGTCAGAAAAGTGGAGGGAGGCAGCAGGCAAAATGTTGGGGGATGATCACCCTAAGGCAGTCAGGTCTATCAAGATACCATTGAGTGCCCAATATTTCTGAACTACCTGAAAATGCTGAATGAAGAAATCGAACAAGAGGAAATAGTTGCTATTGAGATAGCAAAGGATAGTTGTTAGAAATGGGATTTCTGGTTGGCTGGGGTATGCACTGCAGTCTGCACTCTAGGCAGGACAACGGAGTTGCACGTCCAAGATAACCTTGGCTCACCCCTTGGTAGCCTGGCCTGAGCAGTCAGGCCTATCCCAGAGGCAATGTGTAAAGCGTTTGCACAACACACATAACGCATGTGATGCGCTATCCCCACCACAAAGGAAACTCAACACCAAGTTATGTAAAATTAAAAGGGGTCATTCCGACCCCGGCGGTCAAAAGACTGCAGAGGCCATTCTGACTTTCCTGCTGGGCCGGCGGGCGCCCGCCAAGGGAGCGCCCGCCGGCCCAGCGGGAAAGGCCCTGCAACACAGAAGCTGGCTCCGAATGGAGCTGGCGGTGTTGCAGGGGTGCGACGGGTGCAGTTGCACCCGTCGCAATTTTCACTGTGTGCTATGCAGACAGTGAAAATCATGCTGGGGCCCTGTTAGGGGGCCCCTGCACTGCCCATGCCGGTGGCATGGGCAGTGCAGGGGCCCCCAGGGGCCCCACGACACCTGTTCCCGCCATCCTGTTCCTGGCGGTAAAAAACGCCAGAAACAGGCTGGCGGGAAGGGGGTCGGAATCCCCATGGCGGCGCTGCTTGCAGCGCCGCCATGGAGGTTCAGCCCAGCCAGGAGAAATCCGGCGGGAAACCGCCGGATCCCCTTTTCTGACCGCGGCGGTAAGCAGGAAAGCACCGCCAGCCTGTTGGCGGTGCTTTCCGTCGTTCACTGCCCTGGCGGGTTTTACCGCCAGGGTCGGAATGACCCCCAAAGTGTATTGTACACAACATAATTAGTAGACCAAACACAACATGTCAGTAGTATCCTGCTACCCAAGCAGTTTTCAGAACGTTACACAAAAGTTACTCTACAGAACCAGCAGTAGTCACACATAACACACAGGTTATTTATTATTCTGCAACATAAGCAGTAGTCAGGAATCACATTACTAAATATATGCACTTGTCATAGAAATAGCATAAATGCCCATATCAGGAACATGGCAGTTCAGGAAAACATATCAGCGTGGAATGTCCAAAAGAGGGACATCAGCAGACATATATGGCACATCATCATAAGAGACAGCAAAACATATTAATCTATAATGTCCATACCAGGATCATTCAGAAATCATATGTCCCCAAAAAGAGTACCTGTTTACTGATGTGAAGGTACCTGTAGTGACACGAAGAGAACAAAGGAGGCCCCGGCGCTCCACAGCGCAAAACGGAGGCTTCACAATGATTTGGTAATAGGGGATGACACGCACCCTCCTCTGGATTTTATATCGGGTCTTCCAGGGGGCTGTGATCTCTGGGGGCCCCCGGCTGCAACTGGCCCTCCAGATGGGAGGAGACCACAGCCAACACAGCAATCTGGGGCCAAACAGCAAGGGCCTCACCCGACTTTTGTGGGGGCCCAAAACAACAAAGAAGGAGCACGCAGTGAAGGGAGCCTCCGGCGATGTTTCCATCCACCCGCTTCCTGCAGAGGGCAACTTGGGGCTCCGCTGTGGCAGGGGGAGCCTCCAATGAGGCTTCCTTCACCCCTGCCTGTCTACCACACCAGCGAGGGGCTCTGGTGGGGTGGGAAACCTCAGATGAGACTTCCTTCCCTGCTCCTCTCCGTCAGCTACAGAAATGCCCTCCCGGGCCGCAGGTGGTGAGCAGGCACCAAAGTAGGTGCCTGCTTGTACCACGGGGGCGCTCCTCAGAGCGTGCTTTGCCCCAGGGGCACAGTAGGCGTGTGCTTGCTACTTTGTTGATTTCAGTGGTGCCCTGGGGGTCCCAGTGGCAGCGCGACTCCTGCGCACTTACAAACAAAGCCAGGTTGCGTCAGTGTTATTGGGCAGAAACAATGCGCTTCACAGAGCGCTCAACAATGCACTGCCACAGAGCTTCCAAGCGCAAGACACCCAAAAAGAAAGCTCTTAGGCTAATTTCTGCAGAGCACTCACCAGGGGCTCAATATAAGCACTGCAATGCGCTCTGCAGGCGCTATGTGATTGAATGAAGCACTCCTTGTGATTTAGGCAGTTGCTGGGGTCAGGAGCCATGACACCCTGCCCCTGGGGGCAAAATTCAAAGAAAGCATAGGGTGGCAGGGCACAGCAGCAGGCCAGCACAAGGTGAATGAAGGCAGTTGGCAGTTCCTTCACATGACCAAGCAGGTCACAGGTCAGCACAGCAGCAGCAGTCCATGGCGGTTCCTGGTGAGTCCCTCTAGCAGCATTCTGTGTCCATTTCCAAAATGTCACCTAATTGTGGGGAAAACTCCCCTGTACTTATACTCATTTTTGCAAGGGTTTCACAACGAAGGGGTGAGGAGGTTCCAACCAGTTACATCTGGTTCTGGGAGTGCCCCCTCTCTCCTATAGTACAGGCTCCAAACATCAGATGGGTGTAAACAACCCTCTTGTGTTAGACCAGGGCACAGTCTTTACCAATGCATGTGTGCCCCGCCTCTCCCTTCTCTCAACCCAGGAAGACTATTCAAAATACAGATGCACCTCTGTGACACCTCCACCCTCCCTGTTTACAGGCTGTCTTAAAAGTATGCACAAAGCCCAACTGTCATTCTGCCCAGATGTGGATTGGAGTCAAGCTGCAAAACGGCAGAGTCATAAGCACAGACAAATGCTCACGTTCTAGAAGTGGCATTTCTATAATAGCAATAAAAAACCCACTTACACCAATAAGCAGCATTTCACACTACCATTACAATCATGCAAAACATGCCTACGCTACACCTCATAAATCAGACATTACCCCCTACACATAAGGCAGGGCATTTCCAATGCAATCATATGAGAAGGCAGCACTCACAGCAGTGAGAAACCAAATAGGCTGTTTGTCACTACCATCACAGGCCACGCTACCAGGCACATGTCCTGCCTTCTACATACATAGCATCCTTCCCATAGGGCTAGCTAGGGCCTACCTAAGGGGTGACTTACATGTAGTAAAAGGGGAGTTTGGGCCTGGCAAGTAAAGTAAGATGCCAGTTCCCTGTGGCAGAAAACTGTGCATGCAGGCCCTGCGCCAGCAGGCCTGAGACAGGTTTGAAAGGCTACTTCAGTGGGTGGCGCAAGCAGCACTGCAGGCCCACTGGTAGCATTTCATTTACAGGCCATGGGTATAGATATACCACTGTACAATTGATTTACAGGTAAATTAAACATGCCAATTGGGTATAAGTCAATCATACCAACTTTAGAAGGGAGAGCACCTGCACTTTAGCACTGATCAGCAGTGATAAAGTGCTCAGAGTCCTAGAGCCAACAGCGAGAGGTCAGAAAAAATAGAAGGAAGGAAGCAAAATTCAGGGGATGAACCTACTAAAAGGGCCAAGTCCAACAATAGTTCTCAAAGCAGCGAGAGTACTGGACCTTTAAGTCAAGATCCCCTTGGACAGCCAATAATCACAAATGAAGCTGCCATAGCGATGAATTAAGTGGAGAGACCAAAGCAACAAGCAAGAGAAGAAAATGTTGAATTGGAACAGTTAGTTCAACAACTCAATGAAGAGCAGAAAGAAATATACATGGAAGTTAAACAAAAAAATAGATCATAGATTCCTAAATGAAAAGAATCAATGTAAATGTTCAAGCTTTAACCCTATTCTCTTGTATGTATGCAGGCAAGCTGCCACTGGAAAAGGTTTTTAAATACAAGTTCTATTCACTTATAAGCAAAAGACTGCAGACTCCATTTTATCATGTGTAGTAATGCCCCCTACCAGATCGGCTGCATACAATATCAAAAGAATTACCTTACATTGTCTACTTATGCTCCTTGTTGAACACACTAGAGTACAAAAAGTTATCTGGAGAAACTTGTCACAAAGTTTCAAGAGCCTTGAAGAAATATACATTTTTAATCATTGATGAGGTGAGAATAGTTTCAAACTTAATTCTCACATTTATACATTTAAGAATGCAACAGATATTGAAGAAGCAAGAATATGATGTATGTTTCTGGAGGAAAGCATCTAACTGTTTTTGGTGATTTATTACAACTCACCCCTGTAAAAAGACAGCCTGTCTTTAACGCTCTCTTACCTGAAGAAACTCATAATTTTTTAGGAAGCATTGGAAATGTTAACATTTTGTTGAATTTCCAGTACAAAGAACTAATTAGAAACATGTGTCAAGCATGTGATATGCAATATGGAAATATTCTGAAGGATATTAGAGTCCAAAGAATGGAAACATTGTTTGGAAACTAAACTCATAAAGAACATGTTTCCTTCTAAGACATCTGCAGCACAGCTAATGTTTGAATTAATTCAACAAGGAAATTCCATTGTGTGTCTAATGCCTACTCTGAAAGAATGTACTTCTTTCAATGAAGAATTGCTACAACTGGAGAAACTGGAGAAAGAATGAATATTTGAAAAAATATCAATATATAGAATTGAACACGAAGGACTGACAATACTGTTGAGAGAAAAACTACAGTCAAAACTGAACTCTTTGGAAAACTGTTTCCAAAACTGCCAGATTAGAAAAGTGTTTATGTGTTTGTAAGAATTCTGGGGTAATTTTGTGGCGTACTTTAAATGTTGAAGAAGTATTGGTTAATGGAGCCATAGAAAAAATAATAGATTTTATTTTGTATCCAAACAAAAATGAGGTTCAATACCTAGTAATTAAGTTTGTTGATCTTGAAGGTGTAAAACAGAGTATAATTTTTACTTGTAAAATACTTCTATGTTCACAGAAAGCAGTTTCCAATATCTCTAGCTAATGTTGTAACAATACATAGGTCTCAAGGCCTAAGGGTAGATGCAGCATGTATTAACACTGGTAGTACTCTATTCAAAGAAGGTATGTGTTATGTAGCATGTCATGGGTTAGAACTATGGCGGTCATTATGAACAAGGCGGGAAAGACCGCCGACTGCAGTGTCGGCGGTGAACAGAATCCCGCTGTTGGCTTTGAATGTAAACCCGCCATATAATGAACGAAAAACCCAACCTTGCCAAACATTCCCAGACCACCACTCCCCACCATGACTCTGTCTACGGGAATCCCAGCCCACCCCACCCCACCCCGCCACCGCCAAGCACATCCACATCCCGCCCTCCAAATAATGATGCTCAAATCACCTCAGCAGACAGTGTAGGTCAGGCGATCATTGGCGGTTGCGACCGCCACGAGCGGCAAGTGGACTCAACAGCAACAAGTTCACAAACTGGATAGGTGTATCACCCACAAACCTGACACACATCCAGAACCCCATAAAACACCCGCAGAGACGCCCCACAATCCCTTGCAACGAAACCAGGACCAGAAGATGGAGAGCAACAGAGCCAGACAGCGAACGGTAGCATACAGGAGACGCACATCAACCCACAGACATTTTGCCATCACCTACGCATATTGAATTTCCTACTACTCACAATGCAGGGCCTACTAGCCACATCAAGCGCCTAGGCCTCTATCCATTCCACATAGTAGCACACATGATTTACTCTGTTTCCTCCTAGTGAAGTACATGTATATCTGTCAGGCAGCAGTTATTGTAGAGACACTACAATGAACAATGCAGTGCAGAAATGTTGAGAAGTGTGCCTATGTATGTGTCTTCATCACTCCTTTTTGTAACCCCTTGTAGGTACCGACCCTTGTGGAGAGGAAGGGCACCATCGGTGTACAGACCACGTGTGGATATGGGGACCATGGTGGTGCATCAGATCATAATCACTTACAGACTCACACGCGCAACTATTCAGGACCTTAGTGCATTCCTGGATCCTGCACTAACTCCGGGAAATTGTAATCAGCATGCCATTCCAACTGAAGTGCAGGCTCACTCCGCACTCCATTTCCTGGCCACAGGCTCATTTCAAGTGACTGTGAGCATGGGTGCTGGTTTCTCACAGCCAATGTTCAGCCAGGTACTGACAAGATTTCTGAATGCCTTTGTACAACATCTGCAATCCCATGTGCAGTTTCCCCAAAGTACTGACCTCCCTGCCATCAAGTCTGACGTCTATGCCTTTGCAAACATTTCCCATGTCATAGGTGCCATTGATGGCACACACATACCCATCATCCCCCCAAGAGTGAGTGAACAGGTGTACAGAAACAGGAAGAACTTTCACTCCATGAACATCCAATTGGTGTGTACTGCAGGCCAGTACATTTCACATGTGAATGCCATGTTTCCAGGTTCAGTCAATGATTCATTTGTGTTGAGGAACAGTAGTGTGCCATAGAAGATGGAAAAACTACAAGAGGAGAGAGGGTGGATCATAGGTAAGTTTGCCTGTCAATAACTCATACATTGCAGAAAACCAGCCTGTCTGACTAAAGGACATAACAAAAACGAGTCTGAATTGAATCGTTTTGTAGGTGATTCTGGCTATCCAAACTTGCGTTGGCTCCTGACACCAGTGAGCAATCCCAAGTCGGATGCAGAGAGGGAATACAATGAGGGCCATGGACGTACTAGGAGGGTAATAGAGCATACTATAGGTCTCCTGAAGGCTAGATTCCAGTGTACAGTATATCTGGGGGTTCCCTGGCCTATGGGCCTGGTAAGGTATGTAGAATAGTGGTGGCCTGCTGCATGCTGCAAAACGTGGCAGTGAGACATTCTATCCCCCTCTTGGAGGTGGAGGGTGCTATAGGTCCAGATCAGCTACCTCAGAGAGGTAAGGAGAGTGATGGTGAGGATGAGGAAGGGGAAGATTACCATTCCAGGAACCAACTGATACAACTCTACTTCCACTAACTGTGTGGGACATAAGCCTGTCATTGGGGTTAGTGACTAATACTGGCAGTGTGCTCTGTAATATAGGGGGAATTGGTCATGATAGACAATACATGGACCACTTCTGCATTGTACTGAAAGAAAATATATGCATTCCCTCCTTGCCACCATTTGGGTACACAGTACCACCATCAAGCATAAATTGACAATAAAGTGGTTCTCTGCCAGTTGCATCCATACTCCACTTTGTTCACAATTTAAGACAGGGGACAGTGTTACAGGTGTAAAATGTGTTTTATTGGTTGAATTGAGTGAATTGTGCTATATACAGTGATGGGAGTCGTAAGGGTTGGGTGTCCTCAAAACCAACTTGGTGGCAGCCTTCTTGGATGGTTTAGATGGGTCCATTTTGTCGAACAGTACTTCATATTGCCCTCAGCTAAGTGTTGATGGTGAATGGCTGGGATGGTTGCTTTGCATTAGTAGCAGAGTCAATTGTTGGAGGGGGCCTTGTTCTTAACTGGGTTTCCACGGCCATATCTTGGCCTAAGAGTATGTTTGGGCGCCTGCTGTGGAGCTTCTTGGGGTGGCATGGTTGGCCCTTGGGTTTCCTGGGAGGGTATTTCCTGGGATGTTTCTGCTGCTTTGGTCATGAGATGCTGGTTGTACAGGCTGTTATGGGGGGCTCTTGTCCAGTGTGGGTGTCAGACTGTTTTTTTACCAACTGCAGCAGTGCTCCAGCAATGGTGGCCATTGTGGTATTGTGCTCTTTCCACTGCTCCATGGCCTGTTGGTGTTGTTGCTGCTGCATCCTCTGACTTTGCTACAGGGTGGACACAATCTGTGCCAACCTTTCTTGGGTATGTTGGTAGGCCCCCAATAACGTCCTGGGATGCTGCATCCATCCTGTGGCCTCCCCCTGGCCCACTGGGACACTTGAACTTGCCCTAGCCCCCTGTGCCTGTGTCCCCTGTACAGGTCTGGATGTTGTACTGGCACCCTTGCCTTCCTGCATGTTGGGAGTGGGAGACTGTGGCCTCTGTACCTGTGTTCCACCAGTCTGTGCCCTGGGTACACTGGTGTGGGTACGCCTCCACTGGCCTGCTGGTCTTGACTGGGTGTTAGGGGTGACAGTCGTTTTCTGGGTGGGGTTGCTGCATGGTGAGAATCCAGGACTGTGTGAGGGTCCTGCCTGTTCATCATTGTCCAGGGATCCTTCGCCAAGGTCTTGTGAGGTGGCTCTGTCTCCATGGAGGACAGTGGCACTCCTTGTCCCGTCGGATAGGGTTGCATGGGTGGTGGTGCCTGTTGGGGGACATACACATGTCTGTTACATAGGCATGTAGGCTTGAGGTGTACAGGACTGTGCTATTTTGTGCTGGTGTTAATTTCAGTGGCCTTCCATGGTGCCTTTGTGAGGTTGGCATAGCATTTAGTGCCAGTAGTGGGGTTGCATTGTGGTGGGAGGTATTGTTCCATTGTGGGTATGTGCAGGGGTGGGTGGCTGCGCACAGCGGGAATGATGTGGGCCTGTTAGTGGGTTGTAGGTAATTCAAGGTGGTGGATGTGGTGGGTAATGGTGGGGTGGGTGGTCCATGCATTGCAGATGCAGCGCTGGGTGTGAAAGATCAGTGAGGCCCAGCAGGGGAAGTCCTCCCAACGTGGAAGGGGTGCCCGACGGGGGCACTGACCCCCCGTCGGGTACAGACCCCCCGCAGTGGCGTACCCAGATCTGGATGGGCGCTTGAAGGCTGTACAGCAGTCACAAGGGGGTGAGTACTCATTTACCATACTTCAGTCTGGAAGGATGACTGGTAGTGCAATAAGGCTGATGCTGCTTAAAGCAGGGAATTTGACTGGTGTCCATCTACTGTATGTTCCCCAAAGGGTGCAGGGGTGTCCCTGTCAGGTTACACCTACCTCAGCTCCAAAAGTATTTCAGGGGATGGGTGTAGAGCAAGATTCTGGTCAGTAGTCAGGGGCATGGCCATGGGCATAGTATACAGTGCTGCCTGTTGGGTGTGTTTGCTGGGTGGGTGTATGTCTGGCCATTCTGTATCTGCATTCTGCTATTTACAAGTGTCTTTCCTGTTTTGTCTCCCCATACCTGTTCTCTTGTGTTGGTTTGGTACAGCATCAACATCAGGCAAGGGAGCTGAGGCACCGGCTAGTGGGGAGGCAGCAGCTCACGGATCCTCTGAGGCAGAGACAACGGACGCCCAGGGGACCAGTGGGTGGGACGGCGAGTGGACTTCCAGGGGGAAGGCTACTACCACAGGAGGTAGTGACTCTGAGACCTCCTCCGATGGGGGTTCCCCGGCGGTGGCAGATCTTAGTGCACACACCACTACCGTGAGATCTTCCGCCACCCTCATACCATCACCGCCCTCCCTTCTGCTCCCCACCGAGTTGCCCGTGCCCGCCCACCCAGAAAGGTGGGCGTCTCCTTCGCCCCAGGCACCTCCTCCCCTGCCCCACCCAGCCCTGCTGCCCTCACAGAGGAGGCTATTGACCTCCTGAGAACCATCTCTGTAGGGCAGACAACCATTGTTAATGCCATCCAGGGGCGAGCATCAGAGGTGCAGCAGACCAATGCCTATCTGGATGGTATTCACGGTGCCGTGTCTGCCCTACAGAGATCTTTTCAGGCTCTGGCCTCCTCTCAGACGGCAGCCAGTTTCTCTGGCCATTCCGTCCCCCCTCCAACCTCCTCTACCCCTTCCAGCACTCCACTCCCTTCACACGTCCAAAGCACACAATCAGACCCGCTGACAGGCACATCAACACACAAGAAGCACACTTCAAAACACAAGCACCACACCTCCCACCACAAGCATTCACACAGCCAACAGACACCTGCACACACAACAAGGTCCACTTCCCCAATGTGCCCACCTCTTCCACCTTCCTGTCTGTCCCCTCTACATCCACACCCTCATGCATTGCACCTTCACTCACTGTTACTGCTCCTCTTCCTGCACTCACCACAATAGCAGACACCATACATGCACCCCATACACCACACCTGCACTCACCACCTCTACTGTAGTTAACACATGCAGCACACTCACCAGACTTGCAGACACCCACCCAACATACATCCACACTAGCTGTCTGTCTTTTCCCACTGTGTCCATCCCCACCTCCCAAGACACACAAACGCACAAAGACACCCACCAGTCAGACATCCACTGCATGACAGCATACTGCACCCCCATACATCCACTCCCTCTGCCTCCACTCCCACTCCCTCATCCATGCCCACTCCAATTGCTCCCAAGAAACTTTTGCCCTCCCATGCTGATCTCTTCCAACCCCACTGGCCCACCTCGTCTTGTCCCCAAACATGCCCACCTCCTTGCCCTTACCACTTCTTCCACATCACAGCCTACCCCGGTCCACCCTTCACATTCCTGTGCCACTTTCCCAGAGAAGAAGGAGGCTCGGTCAGAGCCTAGGCCATCTAGCTCCACCCGAGCCAAACAGCCCCCACCCCTTTCAAAGGAGAAGCCCACCCCCCCTACACCCTTCACAAGAAAGTCAAAGGCCCACCCCCGTCGAGAATACCCACCCCCCCACCCCCTGCCCCCCTTCCGTGAGGTGCTTGGCTCCCCATATGGTGCCCCGTTCTGTGGAGTATCCAGCACTTGTGGGAGTCAGGTGTGGCACGGTGTGGCCCATGACAGTTGGGATTTTACGGACTGGCCATTGGCCCTGTTTGCACTGTTTGGCTCAGTGAACTTCTTATTAAAGTTTCTGTGTGGCCTGTGTTTGGGCTGCACGCAGTTACACCCTGGTGTTTGTTTAGATTTTTTATGGGTGTGGGGCTTTTGTATATACTATGGCCAAGTTGCATTAGCCTTCGGTCGGGTACATACCTCTTGGTGTGGAGAGTGTGACTTGTGCTGCTGGGAAGGGTTGGGGGCGTTGCCTGATGGGTGGAGTGGGTGGGTATGTAACTGTGCCCTTTCCTCCCTTGTTCTGTAGGTTGCGGTACTTACCGGTGTCATCTTCGTCGGCGGTCTCGGTCGTGTAGGTATATGGCAAAGAGCAGGGCTGGCAGGATCTGCAGCTCTCTATCCATGGCTGCCACTGCACGTTCTGTGGGACTCCACTACGTGGTTCCTTATATTTGGTTCATTTCCGCCTGGCTTTGTGTGGTGGTGGTTCCCGCCACTGAACTGACGGCGGAATGGTGGTTCATTATTTGATGGGCAGGTTGGACCTTTCCGATGGCCTGTGGGCGGACTCTGCCATCGTCGGCGGGACTCCTCTCCTGGCGGTGGGTGGTTCGAGGGATACATGTGTTTTGTTTGGATCATTATTTGGCAGTCCGGTCCGCTCCTCTGTTTCCAGTATCGACAGCCACCGCTGGCTCAGCGGAACGGATCGCCATGTTCATAATGAGGGCCTTTGTCTGGTTTATATCTGATAGAGTTTGATGACACTAGAGTAAATGCTGATTCCAGTTGTGTAATTGAGTATAACCGTTTGAGAAGCCTATATGCTCCTCATCTAGGGCAGTACCCACTTTACAAAAAGTCTACACTCTTACCAAAATGAAAGATTTTAAAGGATCATAGTGAAATTCCTGAGAAAAATAGAAAAAAGACAAGAAAGAAGTATTACATAAAAACAACACTGAAAATGCTGGTGACATTGTAGGTCAGCAGTTCTCAAACATCTCTGGAATCAACTGTTATGCCAATTTAGTTCTCAATACACTATTCTCTTTAGCAACTCTGGTTCATGAAATTAATTAAAAAAGAATAAAAGATTATGGCCCTCATTACGACCCTGGCGGTCGGCGGTAATTTGGGGAAAGGTACTGGCAACAGGCTGGCGGTACCTTATCCCAAATTATGACATTGGCGGTTTGGCTCAAGCCAAACCGCCAATGTACCACTCCGGCTGTCAGGGTGGTAACGGCCGCTGGGCTGGAGACTTTGGTCTCCAGCCAGACGGCCGTCACAATCCCACCCTCAGGATTATGACCCCGCCTATCGCCATGGTTTTTGTTGCAAGCGTACCGCCACAAAAACCATGGTGATAGGCACTATCAGTGCCAGGGAATTCCTTCCATGGCACTGATAGGAGTCTCACCCGCACCCCCTCCCCAGACCTCTCCCCCCACCCTCCACCTCTCTTGACTGCCCCCTGCACATTTACACACCCACACGATAACACATACACAATCATACACACACGCATACCCACATCCACCCACGCGTGCACTCATACACAATCACACACCGCAACACACATCAACATACATTGTCACACACAAGCATTCACAACATACACGTTCACTCACATTCAGTCATTCATGCACGCATTCAACGCGACTGACACCCGCATGCATGCATACAAAAACACACACAACACCCCCACACACGCACACACCACCCCCACCCTCCTCTCCTGTCAGAGAACCCAACTTACCTGCTTGCAGGGGGTCCTCTGGCAGGAGACGGGATGCGGTGCTGCTGCCAGCAGCAGCATCTACCAGCAAAACACCACCAGGCCATATCATTGCTCATGATACGGTCAGAAGTGCTTTGCTGGCGTGGCGCTGCTGCTGCCAGCAGCGCCACCTTACTGCCATCCGCCGCCATGACTGTCAATGGTATTCTGCCAGCATTGTAGCGGAATTCCATCTACGGTCATAATGCGGGTGGGCGGCTGTTAGCCATGGCGATGGTATGTTGGCGTTCGTTGCTGTGGCGGTAGGTGGCAGTTACTGGCAAAGTTGTAATGAGGGCATCATCTATTAGAAATCTTGCAGATTTCTGCACTGGATCTGTATATTTCACTGAAAACATTCAACAAGATGCACAAGAATTCCTTATGGTTGTACTTTGGGGGGGGGCAAGTATCCAACATGGCGGACGCCTAATTCAGCGGCTCCGGACCCAGGTCGTAAAATCTACCTGAGATCCATCCCCAACATTGCGGGGATGGCGCACTACACACCGTATCAGAGAGGTGCCGGTCATGACGCAACGCCCAGATTGAAGAGTGGCGGCCCCTGTACGGTGACGACAGCAGGCAGTGGCAACCTGTAGTGAGGCCTCCCGTTGAATACTTGCTTTCCCCTTGCCGCCGAGCGGCCCAGCGGGAAGACCTGGACGGCCTGAGCAAATTGGTGACTGACGGGAGAGTGGCCAGGCCTGGTGGGGGCCAGGTGTGGTGCCCAACTACCTTGAAAAACTGGAAGAGGAAAGTGGTCACGCACCTCGGAGGCCCCGTGCGGACAGGCCTGGCACGCTGGAGGCCTGCTGAATGATGCAAGTCTTCACGCATATTGTCCTGTGGCCTGTTTGTGTCTGCTGGGGGTGCCGGCAGCTGCCTGCCCCAAAAACGATCGCCTAGAGGAGTGCCTGGAGCTGACACAGATGATTTGAGTGGAATACTGAGCAGAGGCCACCTGGCGCGGCCCACTGAAGTTACAGAACAGACCGTAGAGGAGCGATGGAGAAGTAATCAAGACAGCAAACTAAATCAATCAGAACCTCCATAGAAGCAGAAAAGCTGAGCGCGCTGTGTGTGTTGAAGGACTGCGCTATTGTGGTGGGACATGCAGGGTTTCCCTGCAGTATGGAGGGCTGTAGTAGGTTTATAATGTGCTGATTTGCGGGGTGGCCCGGCGGCAGAGACCAGTGGCAGTGACTGGGGGCATGAGGGACTGAACAGCCTGGAAGCTAGCCCCCGATCAGCCACAGAAATGAGATGTTGGACAGGGCGGCGGCCTGTGGCAGGCAGTGGGATCCCGGAATCTACCAGATGTGCCTGAACTAGAGAGCCCAACCCGAACTTTGGCTGTCTCAATCCGACCACACCCTGGAGGTACTACGAATGTTCTGGGAAACTACCCCACGCAACTACAGGCCAGTCGGTGGTGATCGTTTCCACATAAAACTCTAGGGGGTAAACATCTGCAGCAATGAGTGCGGCCCCCTGACCTTACAGTGACAATTCATCATCGAGATGGGGCGCAATAAAACCAAACCTCCTAGGTTGGAGGAACATGAGCTGCAGCGCTCCCCACCCTCAGAAGACTTGATTGCCTCCACGCCTTCTGAACGTGTTTTCCTCACAAGAGCAGAGGTATCAGGGGACAAGCTAGATCTTCTTTTACAGGAAATCTGTGACTTCAGAGTAATCATGGAACAGAAACATGGCGCTATTACTACGGACCTCAATCTGCTGAAAGATGACCACCACATATTGGAGGACAGAGTCAAATCGACTGAGCAAACATTGGCCACCTTAGTACCGGCACAAGCAGAGCTCGACTCAATATTGAAACAACTGCACAAAGAAGTGGAACAACTCCAAGACTGAGCAGAGGATGCTGAAGGCAGAGCGCGCAGGAATAACATACGTATAGTGGGCATTTCAGAGGGCACTGAGGGAGATCGTCCCACACAGTACATTGAGACCTGGCTACAGTTGAAGGTGGTTGCTGTGTACCTGTCTGCCCTCTTCACAGTAGAACAGGCACACTCTACACCTACCAAGAGACCGATCCCGGGGGCTTCAATGTGGCCAATAGTGGTGAAAATACTGAACTACAGAGACAGAGACATGTTACTCCGGGCCAAACAGCAATGTGCGCCGATCACTGTGGATGGCATCTTTATCCAGATTACATGATGTTAGTACAACCTCGCCAGGTTTCCTTCCAAGAAGTTAAGAAACACCTCAGAGCACACAGCCTTGGATATGCATTGATCTTTCTAGAAAAGTTGAAAGTTCTACATGAACGATGTTCTAATTTCTTTGATTCTCCAACAGCAGCCAGAGAATGGCTTGAGCAGAACTTTCAGGAAACACAGAGTGACCAACAACAGGAGTTTACATCACACAACTTGAACCATCGGACTCGGCGCGCCTCCCATAAACAGGATGCCGCGAACAGTGGAGGAGACGGCCTTTCCTCATGGAAGGTGCGTAAAAGTCAACTGGAGGCCATCCAACTTGCTACTGCTCTGAGGGATCCCAGCCACAGGTCCAGCACGGAGTCATCCATGGCTAGAGACTCCAACATTAAAACTGAGGGCAGTGTAGCATTGTTCCCAACAGTTACACCTCAGACTGCTAATGAACTATGATAAAACAGAGGGCTGCCCTTATTGTTACTCGTCTCCACTTCAGGGATCCTGTGAACGATGCTGGAGGGAACCTCCATCACACTGCACTGCAGCCTGGATCACTACACTGATTCCTCTCTGATGACATTATGGTTAGCAAACGTCATTACATTTGCATTTCACCATCCACATGTGATATCCTTGTATTATTAGCCTGAAGTTAGGGATTCCTATATGAGTAACTAATTACTGATGAGACCTGGGTCCGGACCTTTATTATGTGTTATGTTTGCGGTGCAGATATATAGTTTGGCGAATGAGCCACAGCATCCCACTAGCGTAAGCCTTGCTATCTTTATGTTTGTATTAGTTGCACTGGTCAAGTACAGTTGTCCATGCTGGACCATGTTTTAAGTAGGGTTGTTGTTCGTTACTGGTACGCTTCCATCATCACTGAAACACTGGGGGAACTCAGTAGAGCCATGGGGTACTCCTAGAGCACTTGTGTGTGGTAGATTACAGATCTTACACTCAAAGGACACATGTAGAGGATGACAAACTGGGCGACTTTCTTGCCAAACTAATCAGACCACAGCAATCTCCCCGGCCTATAACAATGATACAATCTCCACAGTTGGGTATAGTCAATAATCAAACTAGCATCAATGACGCCTTTCGTCTATAATATACTGAGCTGTACGCCACAGCTCCACCTGTAGACCAGCACTCCATACACGTTTCTGCACCAGCATCCGCTTCAACAGGTGACAGCATTAGCGAGAGAGGCACTGTGTGCTCCAATCCTGATCACTAAGATTTGCAAGGCATTGAAAGAGATAACACAATAATAAGGCACCGGGCTCTGAATGATTGCTGTTGGAATTTTAAGCCACATATGCCAATTGCCTACTTTTTCACCTAGAGAAGTTATGTAAGAGGTCTCTCGAGGAAGGAATGCTTCCAGTCACAACTCGAGAAGCAGTGGTGACCTCGCTTCTTAAACCGGATAGAACTCCTACACAGATGTCCTCTTATAAACTCCTGTCTATTTTAAATACAGAATACAAACTCCTCAGTAAAGTATTAGCGCGCAGACTACTCCCACTACTTCTGCGTCTACTACACACGGACCAATGTGAGTTTGTTCCTCACCGTGGTACATCAATGAATATCCACCGCCTATTTCAGTTGATAGATAAGACGAAACACCAATATCCGCATTCCGGCTGCATCTCCTTAGATATGCGGCAAGCATTTGATAGTCTCAGATGGCAATATATGTTGGCCTATCTGGAAGCCTATGGCATACCCCCAGATTTTTTATGGTGGGTTAAGCTCTTATACACGGCTCCTACTGCTAAGGCTAAGACAGGAGTGTATATATCCACCTCTTAGCCCATATACCGTGGAACTAGGCAGGGTTGTCCTCTGCCCGCCCTCTTGTTTGTATTGGCATTGGAGCCCCTGGTACAACACCTTTGCCACAGCGTAAATTGTGCTCAACCCCACTACCCATGCTTGCTCCTTGTAAGCAGATGATATGATACTTTATTATAGGGATTTGTGGCAAGGCACTGAGAGGACAGAGCCCATTTTTTCTCGATTTGCACTCCTTTCAGGGCTCCAAATGAATCCCTATAAATCATATGAATACTCCTTCCGGGGCACCTGTTCGGAACCTGCTGTCCGATTCAGACCCATTTCCATTTCAATAGCACCTGTATCCTTCTGTTATCTTGGTATTCGCATATACCGGGACCAAGCGGATTTGCTAGAAGGTAATTTAAACAAGACAATTACATTGCACCAGTCCCAAGTCGACTTCTAGATCACTCTACCCCTTTCGGTGACAAGGAGGGTAGCACTGGCAAAAATGGTACTGTTACCTCATGTGTTATACCATTTTGTGAACTTGCCGCTTATGTTACCACCCTGCATATTTCAAGCATTGAACTCCTTACTGATTGATTTATTATGGGGGAGGGGTCTGACAAAACTACAGTTACCCTCAGATATGGGTAGCTTGGGCGCTCCAGACTTCAAAGCCTAATGTATAGCAGGCCAACTCCAATGGCTGTCCTACTGGCTAGCTGGCCATAATCGGGGAGTGATAAATTGTACAGCTGTGATGTGGAAGGAGGGCTTCATTCATCGCTTGCTCTGTCCTGGGTCCCCAAAATTACCCAAAAGGGCTACCTTGCAATTGCAAACATTGTTGGCTTATTGGGAACTAGCTACATGTTACACAGCCTCATCAACCCCCTATGCACCCAACATACCATTATGCGGGCACCCTACCCCCTCAGGAACTATCTCAGCAGCTATACTTAGAGTTTGGGAACAGCGGGGTCCACTTACCTTAGGAGACTTGTTTGAAGATGGCATGTTAATGCCGCACTCAGACTTTGTGCAAGTACATGGGTTATCTGAGACTCTCTTTTTAACCCATGCTAAAATATTATCATATGTACACAATCATTGGGCACCACAGGGTACTGAGCCAATAACACGGAGTCCTTCAGGCTCTTCACAAAATGGGACAAGGCAGTCATCTTATTAGATGGCTATTCCGTGGGGTCCGAGCACATCTCCACACATCCTTGGATACACTGAAGGCTAAGTGGGCAACTGATATAGGTAGAGACATTACTGCTGAAGAGTGGACTTTCCTATTACAATATGCTAAATAAGTATCTCTCAACACTAGATTTAAGTTGATACAATTTTACCTTTTTCATCCAGCGTACCTCACTCAGCATAGGCTCAATAAGATCTATAACACTACAACAGCTCAATGTCCTCAGTGTCTGCCCATTGATGCCGCTCTTCTCCATATGAACTGGACATGTCCGTCCCTCTCACAGGTACTGGACTGCAATTTGACAAAGGTCACGTAGGTGACAGTGGAAGTGACACCTGCTTATTTCCTCCTGGGACTACACTCTAGAAAACATAGCTCTAAGGTATTTCCATGCTTCATGGACCTGGCTATGCTGTTGGGGAAACGATAGCTGATGAGGTGTTGGAAGTCTCCTCATGCCCCATCTCTCCTCTCATGGAGGGAAGAAGTATTACAATGGAGCCAGGCTGAAAGTTTGGCTCTCAGAAGAGAAGAATACAGAGGGCTGAGAAGAAAACAAATATCTCTAGAGTGGGACACACTAGTGGAAGTGTTTAGGGCACGGAGTCAGATACAGGATTAACTGCACTGACACAAGCAGCGTCCCTTAAAGATGTTGTGAGGAAAGTGTGAGTAGAAAACCTGAGCTTAAACATATTTCGACCAAAGGAGTTTTCATCCTCACCTTCCCTGCATATGACTAGCAAGGAGTGGTATTGTTCTTAAGAAGATTACATACGCCAGTCCTTCCTTCGAGGAGATGTACTCCCGAGAAGCTCAGTGTTAATTGCAGCCCATATAATTCATATAATTAATTGATGTAAGCGGGTTGGTGCGGGGGGTAGGGTTTTGTTGTTCATCATCAATGTTAAGTAATATAAGAATGCTCAGACACATCTGTAGGTCTGGAAGGTAGACGGCTTGTTTGCACTTCTGTTATATATGCAGAGCTACTTGATCTATCCACTGTACGCTGAACCAGTCTAAGGCTGAAAACGAACACAATTTTGTTTTAAAAAAAAAAGGTTTTCCTTGGTCTTAGAAGAAGAGATGGTGCCTATTGAAGACCCATTTGGACTAGGTTATTCATGGGAGAACAATTGTGACAGTTGTTCCTTTCAAAAACAGAAATATATTCGGAAAGATTTATCTACATAACTTTTCCAGCTTGTAAAACTGTCAGTTTTGAAAAACTGTTTAAAGATGTGTCACAGAACAATACCTGCACAAAATGCAAGTCAAATCTGCTGTCAACTTTGATCATAAGAAAAACAACTGACAAATATATCTTCTTAATGCTACAGCAATGCAAAGCCATGGAACTAAATTGGAAACTCAAATTACAAATTTTAAAGCTAGTCAAATCTCAACTTCTGGTAAAACATATACCTGTACAACCATTATTTTTCCTTAAAGGAATAAATGTTACATCTGATCATTACACCATCTATATAATGAATACAACTGGGTGGACAGAATGTAATGATACCAAACTTACATTTAAGTAGAGATTACCCTATAAATTACCAAATTCCTACCTTCTGTTTCTTGAACCAAAGTTCTATTAAGGATTACAGCTGCACAAATGGAATAGTACATCTCCTGTTCAAATCTCAATTTCTGGTAAAACATATACCTGTACAACCATTATTTTTCCTTAAAGGAATAAATGTTACATCTGGTCATTACACCATCTATATAAAGAATACAACTGGGTGGACAGAGTGGAATGATACCAAACTTACATTTAAGTAGAGATTACCCTATAAATTACCAAATTCTTACCTTCTGTTTCTTGAACCAAAGTTCTATAAAGGATTACTACTGCACAAATGTAATAGTACATCTCCTGGTCAAAAAGGATTACTACTGCAAAAATGGAATACAACAAAATAGGGCATCTTACAGCCTACCAAGGGTGATGTCTTTCTAAGGAATTCTAAATCTTAAAATTGTCTTACTTTTTGAAGGAAACCAAAGATATGGGCAGTCATTACAACATTGGCGGTAAAAGCTGCTTACCGCCGTGCAGAACACCGCCAACACACAGCCGCGCCCGTGGAAATCCGCCACAGCTATTATGACCCACAGCACGGAATCCGCCAATATTCAGACACCCACACAAGTCCGCCACACCAAAGGTCAGGGATAAACTGGCGAAAACAAAACCTCCACCGTCACGCCAACAGAAATATGCCCACACAATCACGACCCACGAATCCATGGGCGGTCTTTCAACCGCGGTATTCCATTGGCGGTACACACTGCTGCGCTCAAAATACACACACATTTACAAAACACAACCACATTAGACAAATCTAACACACACCTGATACACATACACACACCCAATACTATATAAAACACACACCCACATCACCCACAAACCCCTACGACCAGAATCACAGAGAGCAGGCCAGAGAGAGACACCACCATCAACAAACTAGCATCCATAGGCACACAACACCATCACCCACATAACTTCCACGCACCTCACACTACACACCACTACATATCAGCACACTTATCACCACACACACCACCCCACACATCACCCACACCACCCCATGGCACGGCAAAGACACCCCAGGTTCTCGGAGGATGAGCTCAGGGTCATGGTGGAGGAAATTATCCGGGTAGAGCCACAGCTATTCGGATCACAGGTGCAGCACACCTCCATTGCTAGGAAGATGGAGCTATGGCGAAGAATAGTGGACAGGGTCAACGCAGTGGGACAGCACCCAAGAAATAGGGATGACATCAGGAAGAGGTGGAACGACCTACGGGGGAAGGTGCGTTCCTTGGTCTCAAGACACCACCTTGCGGTTCAGCGGACTGGCGACGGACCCCCACGTCCTCCCCCACAACTAACAACATGGTAGGAGCAGGTCTTGGCGATTCTGCATCCTGAGGGCCTCGCAGGAGTAGCAGGAGGAATGGACTCTGCTAAGTCAAATCTCTCACTATTTCATCCTCCACCCAACCTGCATGCCATCACATACCCCCACCATCACCCCCATCAGTCCAACTCCTCACAAATGTCCCAATATCACAAACCACACATCCCAACACCAAGCCCTGCATGCAACAACAAAGCATGGACAACCAACACCAAAGCATGCCCCCTGCACAAACCCATACACCCCCCTAAACCATCCTCATACAAGGTCCCACACAGGAATGCAAGCACTGGGGTACACAGTCAACCACCCATTGCACACCATGGCACGCACAGATGCAATAATCGTGCTTTTCTACCCCTGCAGGACCCCTACCCAACGTCACCACACAGGAGGGTCCTGACATGTCCACACCACCAACAGAAGAGGCCCACAGTGATGACAGCAGCACTGTCCAACTGGATCTAGATGACCAGCCCGGCCCATCGGGGAACTCGGGCCAGTCAGTTCCCTTGACACAGTCACAGGCCACTACAGAGCTTCCCCCCTCTGGAAACACCAGCACAGCACCCACCCGGCGGGCCCATACCTCTGTCCCCAGGACACGTCAAGCAGCAGTGTGTCCACCACTACAGGGAACCCAGGCTAACCCACCATCCCATAAAACCAGGGACCTGGGGGCAGTGGCAGTGGGCACACCGTTCAGGGGACAGAGGCCCAGGAACTGGGACGGCTGCTGTGCGACAGGGGGAGGACAGACCAAGGGAACCCACTCTCCACGAGGCCCTCTCCAACATGATGGGAGCCTACCACCACTCCCAGGAGACGATGGCAACGGTACTGGCCAAGTTTCAGGAGACCCAGCGGCTGCAGGAGGAACAGTATCTGGGCTTCAGGGAGGAACTCAGAGCCATCAATTCCACCCTGGACACCATTGTAGGGGTGCTGAAGGAAGTACTCAACACCAGGAGAGACACTGTGGAACAGCAAGGGGCCCCTGACACTAGCCTGGATGATGAACTGCCCACCACCTCCGCATGCGCTAGTGGACAGGAGGCACCGCCACAGGACCACCACACCAGCACCCCACCCCCTCCAGAGGGAGAACCACCATGCAAACGGTCCCTGAGATTCAGAACAAAGACAGAGAACAATGCCAAGAGCCCCGCCAAGAAATTAGACCACCCTGAATGTCATCTTTTTGTCCCACTTTGTCACCCTGTCCATCCTCAAACTGCCCCAGCTCCACTTCCGATGCCCATTTGGGCAGTGCACCTGTGAGACCAATAGACTGGACTCTGCCATGGACATACCTCCACCATCACCCCTCCCCATTTTGCAACCCCCTCCAATGCTTGAAGCACAAAACAATCTGGAGTCAGTCTGTGATTTCAAATTAGTGTATTATCAATTACTGTGGCAAACAGCTCTTACAATTGTAATGTCAACATACCTATGCCACACAGCTCTAATCTATGATGAATCAAAGCAGATGTCACACAGTGGGACCCACATCTGTGAAATCATAAGGGAAAGTGACAACTCAGTGACCATACACTGGGTGAAAACGACAGACAGTAGAGAGGTAGTAATGTTAAAGTACATGTAGTAGGCAGGTTTGTATTCTTACCTGTGTCTCACTGGAAATATTGAAGGATCACTGAGTCCCTGTTGTCGATGTCCTCTTCTTCTGCTTCCTCGTCTTCACTGTCCACAGGCTCCACAGCTGCAACAACACCACCATCTGGACCAGCCTCCTGCAGAAAAGGCACCTGTCATCGCAAAGCTAAGTTGTGAAGCATACAGCAGGACATGATGATCTAGCACACCTTCTTTGGTGAGTAGAATAGGGATCCATTTGTCATATGGAGGCACCGGAACCTGGCCTTCAGGAGGCCAAAGAGCCGCTCGATTATCCGCCGTGTTCGCCCATGGGCCTCATTGTAGCGTTCCTCTGCCCTTGTCCTGGAATTCCTCACTGGGGTCAGTAGCCATGATAGGTTGGGGTAACCAGAGTCACCTGCAAATGGCGAGGGACAACTGTTAGACACACACTAACCTGTAGGGATATCCCCAGACCCAGACAACCATTCCCACTGACTTGCTTCCAGGTGCTCACCTAATAGCCACACACGGTGCCTCTGGAGTCAACCCATCACATAAGGGATGCTGCTATTCCGCAGGATGTAGGCGTCATGCACTGAGCCAGGGAACTTGGCATTCACATGGGAGATGTACTGGTCGGCCAAACATACCATCTGCACATTCATGGAATGATAACTCTTCTGGTTTCTGTACACCTGTTCACTCCTGCGGGGGGGGGACCAAAGCCACATGTGTCCCATCAATGGCACCTATGATGTTGGGGATATGTCCCAGGGCATAGAAGTCACCTTTCACTGTAGGCAAATCCTACACCTGATGAAAAATGATGTAGCTCCGCATGTGTTTCAGCAGGGCAGACAACACTCTGGACAACACCTTGGAAAACAAAGGCTGGGACATCCCTGTAGCTATGGCCACTGTTGTTTGAAATTACCCACTTGCAAGGAAATGGAGCACTGACAGCGCCTGCACTTGAGGGGGATTCCTGTGGAATGGCGGATAGCTGACATCAGGTCTGGCTCCAGCTGGGTACACAGTTCATGGATTGTGGCACGGTCAAGCCTGTATGTGATGATCACATGTCTTTCCTCCATTGTCGATAGGTCCACAAGCGGTCTGTACAACGGAGGATGCCGCCATCTACTCACATGTCCCAGCGGACGGTGCCTATGAAGGACAACAACAAACACAGAATCAACCAACTCAGAGGTACGTACCCACTGCTTACACAGAACACGAATCGTAATCTGAAAAAGTGGCCTGTATGTGTGTAGAGTCTAGGCATAGGTATGTGTGACGCAGTTACAAATAAAGCCATGTGGGCCCCTGAAATGGTGGCTGCCTGACCTCTAAAGTGGGACAATGGGATGTGAGGTAACTGCGCTGGCGTTGTACACCGTTGCGTTAGGCGGTCGAAGCCTGCGGCGCAATGCTGCATTGGTTAACATTGGACCCTATGGGTCCCAGGAGCCAATGACGATGTACGCCGGCGGTGACGGTAACGTGACCGCCATTTTCTATCTGTTCAATCACTCAATGCCTGATCTTCGACAGGAGAGGACCTACACTGCAAGTGCTGCTGTGACCTCGGTCTGGAAGAGACAATGGTTCGAGTGTCTGGGGAAAGGGCCCCTGCCTTCAGCACGGAGGGGTTGGAGAAACTTGTGGATGGCGTCCTCCCCCAGTACACGCTACTCTACGGTCTTCGAGACAAACAGGTAAGTACACTGAGAGCATGCTGTATGGGCTATGCCTGTGTGGAGAGGGGTGGATGTAAGAAGGAAGGGGGGAGAGTGCGACGTGCATGAAATGACGGTGAGTGCATGTGCCACATGCCAAGGGTAGGGATAGGGGCCAATGACTGTGACGGTGCAGTTGGTAATACGTTTCTCTTCCCCCTGTACAAATCATGTAGGTCAGTGCCCACCAGAAAAAATATATTTGGCGTGCCATCGCCAAGGACGTCCGGACCCCGGGGGTCTACCACAGACGGAGCACCCACTGCCGGAAAAGATGGGAGGACATTCGCCGCTGGAGCAAGAAGATGGCGGAGGCTCAGCTGGGGATGGCCTCCCAACGTGGGAGGGGTGCCCGTCGCACCATGACCCCCCTGATGTTCAGGATCCTGGTGGTGGCGTACCCGGAGTTGGATGGGCGCTTGAGGGCATCACAGTAGCCACAAGGTGGTGAGTACACTCTCATCCTGCTGGTTTAGCGCGCAGTGGAGGTGTCTGGGTGGGGAGGTGGGCTGTGGTGGGCAGTGGGTTTTCCTAGGCCAAGGCGAGTTTAGTAGGCAAGGTCCCTCCATAAGGCAGGCCATGTGGCACCCCACCCCACCTCTGTAGAGTGCCAAGTACACCTAGTCATGCCCCTGTGTCATCCATGTGTGCAAATCTCGTCCATAGCCTAGTAAGCCATGTCCCAGGGATTGCACAGTGGAGCCCAAGAGCGCACGTAGTGCAGGGAGCTTCTGTGTCTGTCGTGTCTGCCAAAAGTAGCGGTAATGCATGCATTCAACATGTCTTTCTTCTGTTCCCCCCCCCTTTTTGTTGTCTCCCTGTTCTTGTGTACATTAGCATCATCAGGCGGAGGAGCAGTGGCACCGAAGCACGAGGGAGCTGCATCCCACATGGCCATGGAAGGCAAAATTACAAACTCGGAGTTCACCAGTGGGACGGAGGGTGAGGGGAGCTCCACAGCGGGGACAGGAGCTGACACCAGTGACACGGACTCGTCCTCTGATGGGAGCTCCCTTGTGGTGGCGGCAACATCTGTGCCCCCCGCATCTACAGGTACAGCTGCCACCCCCCCTACCAGCACCACCCTCCCAGCAGCCCCTCAGCCTTTCCCCATTGCCACTCACCCAGGAGTGTGGGCATCACCTTCACCCCAGGCACCTCAGGCCCTGCCCCAGTCACCCCTGCTGCCCTCAGTGAGGAGGCCATTGACCTCCAGAGGTCCCTCACTGTTGGGCAGTCTACCATTTTGAATGCCATCCAGGGAGTAGAAAGGCAGTTGCAACAAACAAAGGCATTCCTGGAGGGCATTCATTCTGGTCAGATGGCCCTTCAGCGAGCTTTTCAGACTCTGGCCTCAGCACTGATGGCAGCCATTGTTCCCGTCTCTAGCCTCCCCCCTCCAACTTCCTCCACCCAATCCCCTGTACCCCAGCCCATCCCAAGCACACCTTCAGACCAGCATGCACACACCTCAACACACAAGGGAAGCTCAGGAAGACATAAGCACCACACATCCCACAGGCACTCATGCAAGCATCACACACATGCAGACACACCAAAATCCACTGCCTCCACTTTGCCCCCCTCCTCCTCGTCTCCCTCCTCCCTCCCAGTCTCATCTACACTCACACCTGCATGCACTACATCTACAGCTACTACTGCCATCACCAGCACACACACCACCACACCCCGCTCACATGCAGTCACCACCCCCACTACCATCCACACATCCCCTGTGTCCTCTCCCAGTTTGTCTGTGACGCTACCTCCCAAGATACACAAACGCAGGCACACACCCACCCAACAGCCATCCACCTCACGACCGGCTCCAGCGCATGCACCTTCACCCAAAGTCACCAAACGAACACCTCCTACAACCACAACCTCTTTCTCCACTCCCAAACACCCTCCAGCTACCCGTCCCAGTGTCTCCAAAAAACTTTTCCTGTCCAACCTTGACCTCTTTCCCACACCTCCCCCATCCGTCTCCTAGGTCCCGACTCTCCAGGTCCCAACCTAGCACCTCAGCCACAACATCTCCGGGACCAGTGGTGCCTGTAGTCACCGGAATCTGGAGTGCACCAGCCACCAGGCAGCCATTGTGGCACGGAGCCACAGCACGGACAGTCCCCCACCTGTCAAGCATCAGAAGTTGGCCAGTGCCCGGTGGGAGAGGGGGAAGACTCCAGCCACCAAAGCCGCTCCCAGGGGTCCCGGTGGGAGTGTGGAGTCAGCTGCGACACCTTCAAAGGTGGAGAAGGGCCACAAGAAACCGACAAGTCTGGGAAGAGCAGCACGGCGGAGGAGACTGCCATCATCCCCGCTGCCCAGGAGGCCACTGCCATCATCCCCGTTACACAGGAGGCCACCGCCATCATCCCCACTGCCCAGGAGGCCAATGCCACCATCCCCGCTGGGACAGAGAGGACCGCCAGCACAAGCCCCGCTGGGCTAGAGAGGACTGCCAGCACAAGCCCCACTGGGACAGAGAGGACAGCCAGCATAATCCCCGCTGGGCTATAGAGGACCGCGTGCACAAGCCCCGCTGGGACAGAGAGGACCGCGATCACAAGCCCCGCTGGGTTAGAGAGGACCACCAGCACAAGCCCCGCTGGGACAGAGAGGACCACCAGCACAAGCCCCGCTGGACTAGAGAGGAACGCCAGCACAAGCCCTGCTGGGACAGAGAGGACCGCCAGCACAAGCCCCGCTGGGCTAGAGAGGGACGCCAGCACAAGCCCCGCTGGGCTAGAGAGGACCGCCAGCACAAGCCCCGCTGGGCCAGAGAGGACCGCCAGCACAAGCCCCGCTGGGACAGAGAGGACCGCCAGCACAAGCCCGCTGGGACAGAGAGGACCGCCAGCAGCTGAGACGCTGCAAAGGAGCCTGCCGCCTCAAGCACCACTGAACAGGGCACCGCCGCCTCAAGCACCGCTGAACAGGGCACCGCCGCCTCAAGCACCGCTGAACAGGGCACCGCTGCTCCAAGCACCGCTGAACAGGGCACCGCCGCCTCAAGCACCGCTGAACAGGGCATCGCCGCTCCAAGCACCGCTGAACAGGGCACCGCCGCCACAAGCACAGCTGAACAGGGCACTGCCGCCACAAGCACCGCTGAACAGGGCACCGCCGCCACAAGCACCGCTGGCCCATGAGCACCAAGGCCACTGACGCTACTGAGTCAGTGACAAGCAGGATAAAGCACTCTGGGCACCAGGCCCCCTCCAGAACCAGTGGAGTATCACATCCACTACCTCTGTCCTTAGCAGGATGAAGCACTCTGGGCACCAGGACCCCTCGAGAACCAGTGGAGTATCACATCCACTACCTCTGTCCTTAGCAGGATGAAGCACCCTGGGCACCAGGCCCCCTCCAGAACCAGTGGAGTATCAGATCCACTACCTCTGTCCTTAGCAGGATGAAGCACGCTGGGCACCAGGCCCCCTCCAGAACCAGTAGGAGACTGTTATCCACTTGAGAGACTGTGGCTTTGCACGCCCCAGGATGCAGCAGTGGGCAACCCACCCACTGTAGTGACTTGAGAGACTGTGGCTTTGCACTCCCCAGGATGCAGCAGTGGGCAACCCACCCACTGTAGTGACTTGAGAGACTGTGGCTTTGCACTCCACAGGATGGAACAGTGGGAAACCCACCCACTGTAGAGAGTTGAGAGACTGTGGCTTTGCACTCCCCAGGATAAAGCAGTGGGCAACCCACCCACTGTAGAGACTTGAGAGACTGTGGCTTTGCACTCCCCAGGATGGAACAGTGGGCAACCCACCCACTGTAGTGACTTGAGAGACTGTGGCTTTGCACTCCCCAGGATAGAACAGTGGGCATGTGGCCCCCTCGTGGATTTGGCGTCGTGCACTCAACCGGCTGAGGTGCCCCCCCTTTCCCTCCCCCTGAGGTGCCTGTTTTCTTGCTCTCTGATGCCCTTGCAGTGTTCTCTCCGTCATGGTCGGGGATCTTGTGTGGGCCTCGCCCATACCGTGTGGTCCCAGTGTTCCACGGACTTCATTGGAGCACTACCTGGACTACTAAGATTGGTGTATATTTTGTTTATGGTGTATATATATATTTTTGCGTACTTGATTTTAATATATTACAATGGTTACACTCATTTTCTTTTGTCTTTGCATTCTTCCGGGGGGGGTGGGGGTGTAACTATAATGCATAAATATGTATTTGTGTGTATGTTGTAGTGGGTGAGGGTGGGGGTGTTGCGTGTGTGTGTCCCTGTTTTTTCCCTCCACCTCCCCTGTGTCGTAGGTGCAGTACTCACCGTTGTCTTCGCCGCCGGCGTTCGTGCTCCTGGTAGAGGAGCAAGAAGATGTGGGCTGGCAGGATGTGCAGCTCTGGTTCTATGGCGTCCGGATTCCTCGGGGGTGTGCAGAGGTGAGCGTTTTCTCTTCGAAGTCCTGTTTTTGTCCACGGTGAATCCGCCCCGGAAAAGGTGGCGGATTGATAGGTTGTGATACTGTGGGCGGTACATTGACTTCCGACTGTCTGTTGGCGGTGACGGCAAAGCTGTTTGTCTGTACCGCCGTGGCGGTCGGAGTGTTAAAGTGGCTGTCTTTGTTGGCGGTTTCAGCCACGGTCGTAATTCCAATTTTTTTACCGCCGGCCTATTGGCCGCTTTAACACCGTCCGCCAGGTTTGTAATGACCACCATAGTACTAAACTGGAAATAGAGATTAGAATGTTTCAACAAACACAAACATCTGCAGAAGATAAAAAGAAAGCCTGCTAAACTTCTGTTTCAAGAACATGTGAACATTAATGAAAATAATGACAACACTGACATTGCCCTTCTTCAATTGATTCCTGGACTTTATGACATCATGTGGCCTAGCAAAGGTGATGTCTTTACACGCCTTTTTAACTACTACTGTGATACATACACATTAATTATATTATAAAGTTATAATATATTTTACATTATTTAACACGCATACCTCAAGAAGTTTGGTAAATATTTGTAGTGAGTGTCATAGATAGTGATGCTAATTTCAAATAACATGCTATGCAGTTATGGGGTTTTTGTACAGTCCATATGACTTTTACCCCCACTGTTCAAGGATGAGTAGCAATACACACTTTATTTATAGTGCAAAAGTACAGAAGCTGAGCACAGTGGACAAGGGAATGTCATATGATTAAATAGTATTTGTAATTGCTATACAGTAATATAGGTTTTTGTGTCTTCTAATTAACAATATCATTTTGTTTACAGATTGTGACATTTTAATAGATAACTTAATAGCATGCAACTTTATCTTCTATTTATGTTTTCTCTCTTTTCAGACAGATTAAAGGACGTATTTATTGTGGTAATGTACTGTAGGTAGCTAATTCCATTTTCCTACATTGATAAACCATCCATAAACATACTGAAGTAGACATAGATAATTATACTGATACACCAACACACTAGCGCAAATATACATTTGTATACACATAAGCATACACTAATGCACCCAGGAAACACTAATGTATAATCTTATATACACTAACACATACACTGATGCACAAAAGCAAACACTGGTATTTATCCTGATACATCTAGTGACTCACTCATCTATACGGTTACACATACAGGTACATCCTAATCCTGATACTGACACATTCAAATAGAAACATATCTATACACTACATATCTACGGAAACAATTAAGCATTCACTAACATAACCAGCTGCACACTTACAGATATACACTATACACAAATAGACATATCCAGATACTCTTTCATGCATACACTGACACACCCAGGCAGACACCTAGGCATTCACTAACACACACAGGTACACACTGATGTATATACTAACACCCCCCAGTTACACTCTCATAGATATACTTAGACACCTAGCCACACTTACGTGCACACTGACCCACCCAGTTACACTCTCATGTATACACTGGCACACCCAGACACTCACTGATACATATATTTCTGACACACCCAGACACTCACTGATCTATACCCTGATACAATCACAGACACACTAATCTATACACTGATATATGCAGGCATATACTGATACAGGGACTTCCACATCCATATAGACTCTGAAGTCGTCATTGACATACCCAAGCAAACACTAATGCACACACTAACATATCCACTCACACACTTATCTATAAACTGACACACATTGCTACATCCTGATATCTCTGCTAACATACCCAGACACACACTTATACATACACTAACATACACAGACACACACTCATGGATACCCTGGTACATTCATGCACACACTAATATATGCACTAACACACCCAGGCATATACTAATACATACACTATTATACTAAGGCACATACTCATGTATGGACTGATACACCTGGGCACACACGAATGCATACATTTACAAAGCAGGGCACACACTGTTGTATACACTGACACAGCCAGGCACACACTTATGCATACATTGACACACCCATGCATATACTCATACATGCACTGACAAACAGAGGGAGCCACTGATACTCTAACACATCCAGGCAAACACAATTCATACAGTAACATGCCAGGTACACTCACATCCATACACTCATAAACCAAAACACACACTGACGTATAGACTAACACACCCAGGCATACACTAATGTATACATTAATATACCCAGACATACAATGACACACACAATAAGACACTAAGGGCCTCATTACAACCCTGGCAGTCAAAGACCGCCAGGGCTGTTTTGGAGATTGTACCGCCAACAGGCTGGTGGTACAATCTTGCGGATTACGACTGCGGTGGAAGCGCCGCAGTTGCACTGCCGGGACCAGCGGTTTACCACCATGGTTTGCCCCGGCGGTTTTAATCCGCCAGTGCAGCACTGCTTGCAGCGCTGCCCAGGGGATTACAAGTCCCCTTCCTGCCAGCCTGTCCATCGTGGTAGAGACCGCCATGGAAAGGCTGGTGGGAAGGGGAGTCGCGAGACCCCTGGGGGCCCCTTCTCTGCCCATGCACTTGGCATGGGCAGTGCAGGGGGCCCCAAGCACAGCCCCACACTGCTTTTCACTGTCTGCATAGCAGACAGTGAAAAGTGCGACGGGTGCAGCGGCACCCGTTGCACGGCCGCAACACCGCCGGCTCCATTAGGAGTCGCCTCCCATGTTGCAGCCAACATCCCCTCTGGGCCGGCGGGCGGAAACTCTGTTTCCATCTGCCGGCCCAGCGGGATGTCAAAATGGGGCCGGCTGGAGTGTGGCCGCATTGGCGGCTGCACTGTGGTTAAACCTTGTAATGAGGCACTAAGGGCCAGATTTACAAGGCCCTATCACCACCAGAGTGTCACTGTTTACACTTCCTTGTAAAAATGGCCCCCTCCGACGCAGTTTTCTGCGTCAGATGGGCTTGCAATGGGTTTTGCAGTGGGCATTCCAGCACAACACCCATTGCTTTTGACGCAACCCCAGAATCGTAAATCTGTGACAGCACCAAAAACTAACGCCACCCTTTGGGTGGTGTTAGCATGGCAAAACGAGGAGGAATACTTTTATTCTTCCTCGTTTTTTGCTTTTACTATGTGTGCTGCATTATGCATAGAAGAAGCAAAAATGCCACGGATGATTGTTTATGTGCAGGAAGGTGTCTCTTCCTGCGCATAAACAATCATCCACATAGAAGTGCCAAATCGCCATTGTAGATTGTTTATGTGCATGAGGGACACATCTTCCTGCACGTAAACAATCGCTCCCCTCAACACCGACACCCTTGCAGTTTTGTGCAAGGATGCCTGCATTGGTGCAGACAGCTTAATTTAGCACAGGCACAAGGGAAACATGTGGCTGCAACTGTATTCTTCTAAATACAGTGCAACCCTGTGTTTCAAAACTGGCGAAGTGCGGCTCTGCTGATTTTGGTGCAACACCGCACTGAGCCAGTTTCTTGATATAGGGCCCTAAGATACCCTTGCACACACTTATGTACATACTGATACACCCGGGCAAAAACAGATTTGTACTATAACATATCAAAGGACACACTAATCTATACACTAATACTTGCAGACAAATACCATTCCAGACACTGACACACCCAGATAGACATAGATGCATACACTCATAAACCCAAACAAACAGTAACAAATACACCAACACACTCAGACACACATCAATATATACCCTTATACACCCAGGGGCACACTAATCAATACAATGATACATGCAGGCATACACAGAGGCTGACACATGCAGATAGGCACTAAAGCCTACACTGACATACTCAGTCAAACACTGATACATACACTAACATATCCAAACACACACTTATCTATGAAATGACTTACTCATGCATATCCTGACATCTCTACTAACATACCCAGACACACACTGATACATACACTAATTTACCCAGGCAGACACTCATGCATATACTGACACACTCACACGGAGAGTAATGCATACATTAACACACCCAGGCAGACATGTATACGAACACTGAACACCAAAGACATATCTACTGACATACCCGACAAACACTGATACATAAGGTAACATAGCCAGATACACACTCATCCATACACTCACACACCCAAGCACATGCTGATGTATGCACTAACACACCAAGAAAAAAACAATACGTACACTAACACAACTAAGCAGCCACACATACAGTAAACCACCCCAGCACACACATATGCATACAGTGACACACCCAGGTACACATAGATGCATACACTGACACACCCAGGCATACACTTATACGTACATTTACATACTCAGGCACACACTGATACAGACAGTAGGACACCCATGCACACACTGACACACACACTGACACACCCAGGCACACACTCATGCATCCAGTGTCACACCCAGGCAAACACTGGTGCATACAATAAAACAGCGGCACACACTGATGCATACACTGACAAACCCATACACGCACACATGCATACATTATCACACCCAGGCACACACTCATGCACACAGTGACACACCCAGAGACACACTGATGCGTACAATGACACTCTCAGGTACACACTGATGCAGACACTTACACACCTAGCCATACACTTATACACACACGAACACACCTAGGCACACTATGATGCATACACTCATACACCCATGCACACACTGATGCATACACTGAGAGACACAGGCACTCACTGATCCATACAATAATACAACCAGGCACACACTGATGCATACACTGACCCATCCAGGCTAACACTCGTTCGTACAGTGACACACCCAGGGACACACTGCTGCACACACTTTCACACTTAGCCATACCCATATACAGGCACTAACATACCTAGGCAAACACTGATGCATACACTCATACACCCATGCACACACTGATGCATCCACTTAGACACAGGGACCCATACACTAATACAACCAGACACACATTGTTGTATACACTGACACACCTAGGGACACACTGATGCATACTGTTACACATCTAAGCTCACACTGATACATTGACACAATCAGGCACACACTGATGCACCCAGTGACACATTAAGGCACACACTGATGCATACACTAAAACACCAGTGCACACACTGATGCACATACTTACACACACACATGCAAACACTGATGCACACACTTACACACCCAGGCACACACTAATGCATACACTGACACACACAGGGGCATGCTGATGCAGACATTGACTCATCTAGACACTCACTGATGCACTCACTTACACACTCGGTACTCACTGCTGAATACACTAACACACCTATAACGAGGCTGATGCACACTGAAGCACAAACTCATTCATTCACAGTCACAGCTAGGGACACACTGATGCAAACACTGACACAATCAGACACTCACTGACGCACACACTTACACACCCAGGCACACACTGATCCATACACTAACATACCCATGTGCACATTGACCATTCACTAAAACACCCAGGCACTCACTGATATATACACTAACAACCATACACACGCATGCATACACTGACACACCCAGGCACATACTGATGCATACAATTACACACCAATTTGTACACTAATGCATGCAATGACATACCCAGGCACACACTCATGCATACACTGAAACACCCAAGCACGCACTGATGCATACACTGATACACCGAGGGACATACTAATGCACATGGTGACACACCCAGGTACCCACTTTGGCATACACTGACACACCTAGGGACACACTGATGCACACCCTGACACACCCATGCACTCACTGATACACACACTGACGCACCCAGGCAGACACTGATGCATATACCTACATACATAGGCACACATTGATGCATTCACTAAAACACCCATGCAATCACTGATATATACACTAACACAACCAAGCACACACTCATGCATACAGTGACACACCCAGGTACGCACTGATACATACAGTGGCACACCAGTTTACACACTAGTGCATGCACTGACACACCCTGGCACACGCTGAAGCATGCACTAATACACCCAGGTATACACTGATGCATACACTGACACACATAGGCACACAATGATGCATACACTAATACACCCAGACACACACTGATGCTCACACTGACACACCCAGGCACACAATGATGAACACAGTAACACACCTTGGGACACACTGATGCATAAACGAACACACACGTAGGCACACACTGATGCACACAGTCACACACTCAAGCACACACTGATGCATACAGTAACACAGCCAGGAACACACTGAGGCATACACTCACACCCCTGTGCACATACTGATGCATACACTTACACACCTGTGTACACACTGATGCATACAGTGACACATCCAAGAACATGCTGATGCATACACTGACACACTTAGGGACACACTCATGCATACACTAACACACCCGAGCCCAAATCGATGCACACTCCCACACCCAGGAACACACTAATGCATACACTAATACACCCAGGCACACAGAGATGCTCACACTGACACACCCAGACATACACTGATGAATACACAAGCACACCTACGAGCAGACTGATGCACATATTGACACATGCAAGCACACACTCGTTCATTCACTGACACACCCAGGTACTCACTGATATATAAAAAGATAAGGATAGTGCACCACTGCGCAAAGTCAGTAAAGTCCAGTAACACAACGTTGTCTTTTAAAAATCTTCATTTTTTATTATTATTTTTGCTTGAACAAATGAGCAATCAGCCAACGTATTTCGTCCTACACAAACTGACTTCTTCAGGGCATGTCTAAGGAGCTCGGTTGAGTTTTCTGTTCTGTTAGCTTGTAGCTGGCCTTTTCTTTTCCTGGAATCGTGGCAGAACAGCGGCCTCCAGTGAGTGATATCTGAACACTGCCTGTCTACGGCTCTCAGTCAGTGGTGTCTGCAGGAGAGGCAGTGGTGCACTATCCATATCTTTTTGCATGTAATCCTTTCAGGATTGCCCCTGTGGTGGCAGGTGCCGTGATTTGTGCACAAGTATAGCCATAGATATTGGGCAACAATATAGTTGACAGAGTTTTAATATTTATGGTAGTCCAAGGCAAGTGCATTTGTAACCCGCCACCAATTCAGTAGCAGTTTTTTTTTTGTTTTTTTTTACTCACTGATATATACACTTACATAACTATACAAACACTATTGCATACACTGACACACCCAGGCACATACTAATACAAACAATGACACAGCAGTTTACCCAATAATGCATGCACTGACATACCCAGGCACACACTGATGCATACACTGAAACACCCAAGCACACACTGATGCATACACTGACACACCTAGGGACACTTTAATGCACACACTGCCCAAGTACACACTGGTGCATACACCGACATACCTATTGTACACACTGATGCATACACTGACACACCAAGGCACTCACTGATGCATACTCTGGTACACCCAGGCAGACACTGATGCATACAGTAATATACCCAGACACACACTGATGTACACACAGGCACTCAGGCACATACTGATGCATACATTAACAAACCCAGGCACACACTAATACATACACTGAAACACCTAGGCACACACCGATGCGCACAATAGAACACCCAGGCACACACTACTGCATACCCTAACACAACTAGGGACACACTGATTCATACACTGACACACCAAGTCACACAAAGATGTACACACTGACACAACGATGCACCCACTGACATACCCAGACAAACAATGATATACCTAGGGAAACAGTGATGCGTACATCAACACACCCAGGCACACACTTCTCTATACACTGACAAACCCAGGTATATCCTGACATGTATACTGACATACCCATGCAGACATTGATGCACACACTAACACACTCAGAAACACACTTATGTATACAGTAACACATAGTAACACACTGTAGTACACTCAGTCACATATCGTATCAATAAATAACACAGACTCAGCTTTTTTTAAATAAATGGAATGGTTCTAACAGAACCTTTTTGTGTTACTTAAGCTTTTGTAACAATTTTGTGTTGTTCTTTGTTTTTGAAAAAAATTGGCTGTAGCACAAATTAGCCAAGAATAAACAAAAAAGCAACATGCTTTAGTCTATAAAATTAATAAACATTATTTGAAAATTGGAAATAAAAATAAACTAGCAGTAGTGGTTGTGAACAGCATTAAAAAAACTCTGCAACAGATGACTCCTGTACAGAAAGGAAGGAGAGGCAAGTTGCACAATATGTCACTATTGCCCTCATTACAACCCTGGTGCTCGGTAATAAAGCGGTGGTAATACCGCCAACAGGCCAGTGGTAAAAAAAATGGAATTATGGCCACAGCGGAAACCGCCCAGACAGACAGCCACTTTAACACACCGACCACCACTGTGGTAGCAACAAGCACCACGGCGGTGGCCGCCAAAGGCCAGGCGGAAGACAATGTTCCATCCACTGTATTAAGAGAGGCCTATCCGTCACCTTTTCTGGGGCGGTACCAACTACAACAAAAGCACGGAGGAAACAGAACACAGAAGTCAAAGGACGCACCCCTGGAGACTCAGGGAACAACCACAACACCATGGAGCCTGAGTTGCACATCTTCCCCATGCTTGTATACCTCTTCATGCATTACGAACATAAAAGCCGGCGAAGACAACCACAGTGAGTACTGCCGCCTAGCACACAAGGGAGGGGGGAGGAAAAAGAGAGTGACACACACACACGCAACACACACACCCCCACCCCCATACACACAAGCAGATGCAGCAACATAACATATGTACCCCGTTCCCATCAGGAATAATGTGAGGACAACACCAATAGATTAAAGTGAGTGTAATAAGATGAAACAGTATAAATACGTGCTTCAAAAAAATATATATATATATATATATATATATATATATATATATATATATTTACAAATTGAGGGACACTGTCCAGTCCTCAATGTCCGTGGGCCACTACACATAGGCAAAGGCCCAACCTCACTCTTGCAACAACAAGGAGAGAACACTGCAGGGGCATCAGGTTGAAAATACACAGGCACCTCAGGGGGACGGGGAATGGGGGGGCACCTCAGCCAGAAGATGGTACAACTCCACTGGTCCTGGATGGGGCTACATGCCTACTGCTTGGCCGTGGGGAGTGCAAGGCCATAGTCTCTCTAGTGGGTGGTTTGCCCACTGCCTGGTCCTGGGAAGTACAAGACCACAGTCTCTCTAGTGGGTGGTTTGCCCACTGCTTGGTCCTGGGGATTGCAAGGCCACAGTCTCTCTAGTGGGTGGTTTGCTCATTGCTTGGTCCTGGGGAGTGCAAGGCCGCAGTCTCTCTAGTAGATGGCTTCTTCACTGGGTCTGGAGGGGTCTTGTGCCCAGTGTCCTTCATTCTGGCAAGGATGGAGTGAGTGAATGGCTTCTTCCACTGCTCTCGAGGGGTTCTTGTGCCCAGTGTGCTCCATCCTGGCAAGGATGGGTGAGTGGATGGCTTCTTCCACTGGTTCTGGAGGGAGCCTTGTGCCCAGTGTGCTTCATCCTGGCAAGGATGGGGTGAGTGGATGGCATCTTCCACTGATTCTGGAGGGGGCCTTGTGCCCTGTGAGGCAAATCTTGGGGAGTGCAAGGTCATAGTCTCTCACCTGGGTGTCACACCTACAGGATTTGCAGGTTCCAGGACGTACTACTGCCAATGGAGGCAGTACTACACACTTCCTGACGGTGGTGATGGCTGCTCATTGGTGGCAGTGACGGGGCTGGTGTTGAGGCTGGCAGTGGTGGGGATGCCCACTGGGGCTGCTGCTGCTGGCAGTGGTGCTGCCTGTGGTGCTGGTGGCGGTGCAGGCATTGGTGGGGGGGAGGCTCCAGCCCTTCCCCTGCTGCCTCAGACTGCTGCCCACTGGGGCTGCTGCTGCTGGCAGTGGTGCTGGTGGCGGTCTGGTGGCGGTGCAGGCAGTGGTGGGGGAAGCTCCAGCCCTTCCCCTGTAGCCTCAGATGGCTGCCCATTGGGGCTGCTGTTGCTGGCAGTGGTGCTGTTGGCTGTGCTGGTGGTGGTGCAGGCAGTGGTGGAGGGAGGCTCCAGCCCTTCCCCTGCTGCCTCGGACGGCTGCCCACTGGGGCTGCTGTTGCTGGCAGTGGTGCTGCTGGCTGTGCTGGTGGTGGTGCAGGCATTGGTGGGGGGAGGCTCCAGACCTTCCCCTGCTGCCTCGGACGGCTGCCCACTGGGGCTGCTGCTGCTGGCAGTGGTGCTGGTGGCGGTCTGGTGGCGGTGCAGGCAGTGGTGGGGGAAGCTCTGGCCCTTCCCCTGCAGCCTCGGATGGCTGGCCACTGGGACTGCTGCTGCTGGCAGTGGTGCTGCTGGTGGTGCTGGTGGCAGTGCTGGTGGCGGTGCAGGCGGTCGTGGGGGGAGGCTCCAGCCCATCCCCTGCAGCCTCAGACAGCTGAACCGCCATGGTTGGTGGTGGGGGCTCAGAATCAGTCCCAGCACCAGGCCTCCTGTCCTTCCTGCCTGCTGGTGCAAGCCCCCTGCCCTTCCCTTTATCAGCTGGTGGTGCCTCCTTGCCCTTCCCTGTGGAAGCTGGTGATGCCTCCTTGCCATTCCCTATGGCAGCTGGTGGTGCCTCCTTGCCCTTTCCTTTGGCAGCTGGTGCAGGCACACTTTCAGTGCTGATGCCTGGTTCCCTGGAGCCTCTCCCACCTGTAGGAGCTGTCAACACTACTGTGGCCATGGACTGGGTGGCTGAGGTGCTAGCCTGGGTTCTGCCCACCCTGGCCCGACATGAAGGTTGGGGGGAGGGGTAGGGAAGAGGTCAACGGTGGAGAGGAAAAGTTTCTTAGGGACATTGGGGCAAGAAGAGGGTGAAGATTTGGGAGTGGAGGAAGAGGAAGTGATTGTAGGAGGTGTCTGCTGATTTTGGGTGCAGGTGCATGGGCTGGATGCTGTTGTGAGGTGGATGGCTGTTGGGTGTCTAAGTGCTTGTGTTTGTGTACTTTGGGAGGAGGGGGCACAGACACAGTGGGAGAGGACACAGGGGACATGTGCATGGATGTGGGGGTGGTGACTGCCAGTGAGGGCTGTGTACTAATAGTTGTGCTGGTGATGGTGGTAATGGATGAGGATATAGTGCATGCAGGTGTGAGTGGGGACGCTAATGGGAGGGAGGTGGAGGACGAGGAGGGGGACACAGTGGAGGCAGTTGATGTTGGTATTTCTGTATCTGGAAGGTGTTTGTGTGAGAGCCTGTGGGATGATGTGTGGTGCTTGTGTTCACCTGAGCCCCTCCTGTGTGTTGTCTTGTGTGCATGCTGGTCTGCCTGTGTGCTTGGGATAGGTTGGGATTGAGGGGAATGGGACTGGGTAGAGGAGGTTAGAGGGGGGAGGCTAGAAACAGGGACAATGGCTGCCATCAGGGAGGATGCCAGAGCCTGCATTGATCTCTGTTGGGCCTCCATGCCAGAGTGAATGTCCTCCAGGAATGCATTTGTTTGTTGCAAATGGGCTGCAGCCCCTGGATGGTATTCAGTATGGTTGACTGCCCAACAGAGATTGATGGCGGTGTATTTTTTGCGTGTTTGCTTAAAGTATTAGGCTTCTGTGCACTTTGCCCTAGATGCATTTTATTTAGCCGTGCACTGTTATTTTACAATAACCAGTTTCACGGTCTTGTTTTATTTTCTTCTATCACACTGTTTAGCCTACTTCAGCACTGAAGTTCTCAAACAATCACTCTGTGCTTCAGTCAAGGATACAGTCTGGTACATTGCCGATAGACGTGGTAGAAGTTTAGTCTTTATGGTTCGTAGACAGTACACATTCTTACGCAGGAACATCGGGGTGTTAGTTCACATCAATAGTATAAAAACACTTTCTAGTCCAAGTATACGTAAGAGGGAGATTCCGACCAGGAACCCACAACTAGATGCTGACTGCCCTGTTGCAGATGCTGATCCAGATCACAGGCATTTGCTCAGGTATGAGGGTCGATGTCCTCCTGGGGGAACCTGAAAGGCAGGCTTAGAGCTTAACATGCTGTGCTCATAATATAACTTAGAGAGAGAACGTAATCTAGTTGCACTATGATAGCATTATTCGTATGTTTCACTCTCCTCGTTACTATTTCAATCCTACTGTGTTGTAGGTTTCTGGTTATTGCGTCTCACGCCTTGTTATCTAAAATGCAGTTGTTTTATTAAACCAATCTTTAAAACTCAAACTGCCTTTGTCATTTATATATGAGATCACACTTGTTACAAGAGAACTTCCCTGGGAAGCACTAAGATGTCATGATCTCGCCTGCCCAATTGTCTCTTCCCTCTGGGAGAGATAAGGCACTGCTAGTTAGCTGGAGCACAACCCCGATTCGGGGTGACAAGGGTCCTTCGCCGTGGGTCAGACTTAGTCCCCCACACTGTGAACGATCTTGCCACCCAACAATCCAGTAGTCTCATTAGGATAATGAGAGCCTACGCGACATGGCGCCCCACGTTGGGCCTGGCACTAATTTTCGGGTCCACCACTTCCTCTCGGTCTCATATAATATAAATGATACCTCAGTTCCTTTAAAGGAGACGTCCGTGGCCCTGAGGATTTCCACCACAGCGGTATAGGTAATCCTAATTACAGCGGATGGTTGTTCAAGTTTGAACCTTAAAAGGAAAGACCCCATCTAGAGTGCCTTCTCTGAACTCTTGCTGTTTTTTCAATGGTGAATCCCCAGGTTATACAAATAGCTCTTAACATGAGACAGCCCCTCACAGCACATTTGCTAGCACATGGCCTTACGGCCCAGGGTGGTCCAGTCACGTTTGTGGTGGCCGCCCACGCAGCCTACAGAACAGAACTTTTTTATTCCTGGGTCACATTTCCAGCAGTTGATGGGAACACACATGCATTTCACACACACATGGACAGTACGGGGCGTATGTAGACCTAGGGATACCTCTATCTTATCAAGAACATAATAATTGTCTTGATGGCGCCCTACCCCATACAATTTTACCTGTAAGGTTGGGTCCCCTAAGTAATGATGGTCCAACTTGGCCTTTATTGGCCACATATACACCACATCCTGCGGTTGCTAATATGGCAGTGGCTGAAGTTCGTCGTTTATATACAGACTTAACAGCTACATATAGACGCTTAGTACAATTTGTGATGCAGACACTAAATACAAACCCAGCGTGTGCTGCTCCAGCACAACCACATGCAGTACTACAGGTATAAACCCGGTGACTGTACACTCTATTATGGGTAAAGTTCCAGCAAAATGGGAGGAGACTCCATTTTGGCTGGCACAGAAAATTAATACGCTGGAGGCGGTATTTCCCCATACAGGACCTCAGGGCAAACATAGAATACTAACTATGTGTTTACCATTTGGAATGGTTCCCACAGTGGAACACTGTAATACATGGGGTACGGTTTTGCCGCACTCTATGCAACGGCCCACGGTACACCGACATTAGCCAACTTACCGTAAGTGCTTAAACAAATTCTTGATGAATACGGGGCTGCCCCGGCCCTTGATTTAGGAATGCAACTGATGGGCAGCTTTGCTACGGTTTCTTCAATAATTCTCAGTAATCTTAAAGGAGAAGCAGTTGCGCTTGCAGTGTGTATGCGTCTTTGTGACGTCCCGCAACAAGATCAGGAGCGGGAACTGCCAAAAATAATAGCTGAAACATATTCCAGTATCGGTCGCGATAGCCTAGGGGCTAGACCAAAAAAAACTCAATTTCAGGGAAAAGTAAGTAAAGAAAATGCTAAACAGCAACCTGAGGGTAATAAGAAGTGCTGGAAGAAAAAACAACAAACACCTAAAAAAGACAGGGGTGAATCTCCGCGTACGGAGACCCCACAGAATAGGTATAACCTCAGGAATAGGGATAATATAAAAACGCCTGATAGATATCAATATACTTATACAGGCCAATCTAGTTCCTTTCAGGACTCATCGGAAAAGAGAAATGATAGAGGTGGGCGGTCAGAACGGAGAACAGAGTACGTGAAACCGAGACAGGAGTCACAACGCTCTCCGGAGGTTTCTGTCAAAATGGAAGAGAAACCAGTACAACAAAAACAACAGTTTAAAAAGAAAAAAGTGGCAGCGGTCTCGGTTCGACATGCCACTCAGGAAGAGAGTTCTCTTGAAGAACAAGACATTGGCGCTAGCACTCCTAGACAGCGCGGCCGAGGTCACAATAGTTCGCCGGAATCTTCTAGAGCAGCTGGAGGTGAAAGCAACGGATGACTTCATACAGGTTGAAACAGCAGATATGCGTGTCTCTAAACCCGATAGGGTGTACACAGTGACTTTACAATTGGAAGGAGACATTGAACGCACTATACATGCAATCTTTTAGGATCATGGAGTTAAGATATATGATATTTTGCTGGCTGAACAAGATTGGACGCCTGACTTTGTCCATACCTGCCCAGTGGGGGAGGAGGTTATTAAACCTTTGTTCTCGCCCCTTGTTCCAGGGGAACTCGCGGAGTCCTATTGCATCAAATAGGCTCTGGCACAAGCACCTGCCTTATATAGAAATCACGTAGGGTGGGATAGGGATTCTCCATATCATGTTATTCTGATTAAAAGTGAACCTCAGCCACAACTGCAGTATCCCATAAAACATGAAGCAAGGGCACCGGTGAGGGAAATACTTACACAACTGGAATACCAGGGGGTGATTGAACCCTGTGTCTCACCGATGAATAATCCCTTATTCCCTGTAGCTAAACCAGACCATTCATACAGGATAGTCTTAGACTACAGGCTTTTGAACGCACACTCACGTACATATGCTATACAAAATTCACATAGTGCCGCACTGATGAACAACATTGTGCGGAGAAAATATAAAACCACTTTAGACATCTCGAATGGATTGTTATGGCAGAATATAGCACCCAAAAGCAGGGATTTGACAAGCTTTAGCGTGATCGGCACCCAGAAAAAATTCTGTAGTTTGCCTCAGAGGTATAAGAACAGCCCAGGACTGTTTGCAGCTCGTGTGACTGAAATTTTACACGAGTTGGACCCTGAAGCATTGTCATATGTAGATGATATATATCTCAGGGATGACGAGTTGCGACAACATTTAAGACGAGTAGCCCGCATTGTTGTAGGATTTGCTAAAATTGGCTACAAATTTAACTTTAAAAAATCTAAAATTGCCTCCCTCAGCGCCATATTCCTGGGATATGAGCTGTCGAATGAAGATAAGAGCCTTGCGCCACACTTTTTAGAAAAGTGTGCACAATTACAACCACCTAATACGATTAAGAAACTCCAATCATTGTTGGGCTTTCTAAATTTTGGCAGAACATACATTCCTGATTATGCTACGCGCATAAAACCGTTATATGAATTGATCCGTCCTGATTTTTCAAGCAAATTCTGGACAATTGAACATACACATACTTTACGGGAGTTACAAGCAGATCTAATAGCCGCAAAACATTTACATACACAGGACAATAAGACGCATTTGGTCATCATGGTAATAGCTGGGGCCATTGGGTTTACGTATGTCACATTTAATGAAGGTGATACAGTCCCGATTGGATACAAGTCTCACTTGTATTCGGCTGCTGAACAACGATTTGCAGCCACAGAGAAAATTCTCACTGCTGTGCAGATGGCTGTTATTAAAGAAAGACATCTTGCCCAGGGTGTAGGAAGTTGGCTCTGTATGTGCTATTTCAAAGTAAGGAATAGCATGCACAGAGTCCAAGGGTTCCCCTTAGAGGTAAAATAGTGGTAAAAAGAGATAATACTAATGCTCTATTGTGTGGTAGTGTGGTCGAGCAGTAGGCTTATCAAAGGAGTAGTGTTAAGCATTTGTTGTACATACACATAGGCAATAAATGAGGTACACACACTCAGAGACAAATCCAGCCAATAGGTTTTGTTATAGAAAAATATCTTTTCTTAGTTTATTTTAAGAACCACAGGTTCAAATTCTACATGTAATATCTCATTTGAAAGGTATTGCAGGTAAGTACTCTAGGAACTTTGAATCATTACTTTAGCATGTATACTTTTTACATAAAACACAATAAGCTGTTTTAAAAGTGGACACAGTGCAATTTTCACAGTTCCTGGGGGAGGTAAGTTATTGTTAGTTTTCACAGGTAAGTAAGTCACTTACAGGTTTGAGTTTTTGGTCCAAGGTAGCCCACCGTTGGGGGTTCAGAGCAACCCCAAAGTTATCACACCAGCAGCTCAGGGCCGGTCAGGTGCAAAGGTCAAAGAGGTGCCCAAAACACTTAGGCTTCAATGGAGAGAAGGGGTGCCCCGGTTCCAGTCTGCCAGCAGGTAAGTACCCGCGTCTTCGGAGGGCAGACCAGGGGGGTTTTGTAGGGCACCGGGGGGGACACAAGTCAGCACAGAAAGTACACCCTCAGCAGCGCGGGGGCGGCCGGGTGCAGTGTGCAAACACGCATCGGGTTTTCAATGGAAGTCAATGAGAGATCAAGGGATCTCTTCAGCGTCGCAGGCAGGCAAGGGGGGGGCTCCTCGGGGTAGCCACCACCTGGGCAAGGGAGAGGGCCTCCTGGGGGTCACTCCTGCACAGAAGTTCCGTTTCTTTAGGGCCTGGGGGCTGCGGGTGCAGGGTCTTTTCCAGCCGTCGGGAAATGGAGTTCAGACAGTCGCGGTCAAGGGGAGCCTGGGGATTCCCTCTGCAGGCGTCGCTGTGGGGGCTCAGGGGGGACAACTTTGGTTACTCACAGTCGTAGAGTCGCCGGAGGGTCCTCCCGGAGTTGGTTGTTCTCCACCAGTCGAGTCGGGGTCGCCAGGTGCAGTGTTGCAAGTCTCACGCTTCTTGCGGGGAGTTGCAGGGGTCTTTAAATCTGCTCCTTGTAACAAAGTTGCAGTTCTTTTGGAGCAGTGCCGCTGTCCTCGGGAGTTTCTTGTCTTTTTCGAAGCAGGGCAGTCCTCAGAGGATTAAGAGGTCGCTGGTCCCTTGGAAAGCGTCGCTGGAGCAGGGTTCTTTGGAAGGCAGGAGACAGGCCGGTAAGTCTGGGGCCAAGGCAGTTGGTGTCTTCTGGTCTTCCTCTGCAGGGGTCTTTCAGCTCAGCAGTCCTTCTTCTTGTAGTTGCAGGAATCTAATCTCTAGGTTCAGGGAGAGCCCTTAAATACTAAATTTAAGGGCGTGTTTAGGTCTGGGGGGTTAGTAGCCAATGGCTACAAGCCCTGAGGGTGAGTACACCCTCTTTGTGCCTCCTCTCAAGGGGAGGGGGTCACATCCCTAATCCTATTGGGCGAATCCTCCATCTGCAAGATGGAGGATTTCTAAAAGTTAGAGTCACTTCAGCTCAGGACACCTTAGGGGCTGTCCTGACTGGCCAGTGACTCCTTGTTGTTTTCTTTGTTTCCTCCAGTCTTGCCGCCAAAAGTGGGGGCCGTGGCCGGAGGGGGCGGGCAACTCCACTAAGCTGGAGTGCCCTGCTGTGCTGTGACAAAGGGGTGAGCCTTTGAGGCTCACCGTCAGGTGTTACAGTTCCTGCCTGGGGGAGGTGTTAGCATCTCCACCCAGTGCAGGCTTTGTTACTGGCCTCAGAGTGACAAAGGCACTCTCCCCATGGGGCCAGCAACATGTCTCTAGTGTGGCAGGCTGCTGGAACCAGTCAGCCTACACAGATAGTCGGTTAGGTCTCAGGGGGCACCTCTAAGGTGCCCTCTGTGGTGTATTTTACAATAAAATGTACACTGGCATCAGTGTGCATTTATTGTGCTGAGAAGTTTGATACCAAACTTCCCAGTTTTCAGTGTAGCCATTATGGTGCTGTGGAGTTCGTGTAAAACAGACTCCCAGACCATATACTCTTATGGCTACCCTGCACTTACACTGTCTAAGGTTTTGCTTAGACACTGTAGGGGCACAGTGCTCATGCACTGGTACCCTCACCTATGGTATAGTGCACCCTGCCTTAGGGCTGTAAGGCCTGCTAGAGGGGTGTCTTACCTATACTGCATAGGCAGTGAGAGGCTGGCATGGCACCCTGAGGGGAGTGCCATGTCGACTTACTCATTTTGTTCTCACTAGCACACACAAGCTGGTAAGCAGTGTGTCTGTGCTGAGTGAGGGGTCTCTAGGGTGGCATAATACATGCTGCAGCCCTTAGAGACCTTCCCTGGCATCAGGGCCCTTGGTACCAGAGGTACCAGTTACAAGGGACTTATCTGGATGCCAGGGTGTGCCAATTGGGGAATCAAAAGTACAGGTTAGGGAAAGAACACTGGTGCTGGGACCTGGTTAGCAGGCCTCAGCACACTTTCAATTCAAAACATAGCATCAGCAAAGGCAAAAAGTCAGGGGGTAACCATGCCAAGGAGGCATTTCCTTACACAACCCCCCCCCCCAAACGAAAGAGGATGAGACTAACCTTTCCCAAGAGAGTCTTAATTTTCTAAGTGGAAGAACCTGGAAAGGCCATCTGCATTGGCATGGGCAGTCCCAGGTCTGTGTTCCACTATAAAGTCCATTCCCTGTAGGGAGATGGACCACCTCAACAGTTTTGGATTTTCACCTTTCATTTGCATCAATCAGAGGTCTGTGGTCAGTCTGAACTAGGAAGTGAGTACCAAAGAGTTATGGTCTCAGCTTCTTCAGGGACCAAACCACAGCAAAGGCCTCCCTCTCAATGGCACTCCAACGCTGCTCCCTGGGGAGTAACCTCCTGCTAATGAAAGCAACAGGCTGGTCAAGGCCATCATCATTTGTTTGGGACAAAACTGCCCCTATCCCATGTTCAGAGGCATCTGTTTGCACAATGAATTGCTTGGAGTAATCTGGAGCTTTTAGAACTGGTGCTGTGCACATAGCTTGTTTCAGGGTGTCAAAGGCCTGTTGGCATTCTACAGTCCAGTTTACCTTCTTGGGCATTTTCTTGGAGGTGAGTTCTGTGAGGGCTGTCACAATGGATCCATATCCCTTCACAAACCTCCTATAGTACCCAGTCAAGCCAAGGAATGCCCTGACTTGGGTCTGGATTTTTGGAGCTACCCAGTCCAGAATAGTCTGGATCTTGGGCTGGAGTGGCTGAACTTGGCCTCCAGCTACAAGGTGTCCCAAGTAAACCACAGTTCCCTGCCCTATCTGGCATTTGGATGCCTTGATAGAGAGGCCTGCAGATTGCAGGGCCTTCAAAACCTTCTTCAGGTGGACCAGGTGATCCTGCCAGGTGGAGCTGAAGACAGCAATATCATCAAGATAAGCTGCACTAAAGGATTCCAACCCAGCAAGGACTTGATTCACCAACCTTTGGAAGGTGGCAGGGGCATTCTTTAAACCAAAGGGCATAACAGTGAACTGATAATGCCCATCAGGTGTGGAGAATGCTGTCTTTTCTTTTGCTCCAGGGGCCATTTTGATTTGCCAGTACCCTGCTGTTAAGTCAAAGGTACTTAAGAATTTGGCAGCCCCTAATTTGTCTATTAGCTCATCAGCTCTAGGAATGGGATGAGCATCTGTCTTGGTGACAGAGTTGAGACCTCTGTAGTCCACACAAAACCTCATCTCTCTCTTTCCTTCTTTGGTGTGAGGTTTGGGGACTAAGACCACTGGGCTAGCCCAGGGGCTGTCAGAGTACTCAATTACTCCCAATTCCAGCATCTTGTGGACTTCCACCTTGATGCTTTCCTTAACTTGGTCAGACTGTCTAAATATTTTGTTTTTGACAGGCATGCTGTCTCCTGTGTCCACATCATGGGTACACAGGTGTGTCTGACCAGGGGTTAGGGAAAAGAGTTCAGCAAACTGCTGCAGGACCTTCCTACAGTCAGACTGCTGTTGGCTAGAGAGGGTGTCTGAGTAGATCACTCCATCTACTGAGCCATCTTTAGGGTCTGATGAGATGAGATCAGGGAGAGGTTCACTCTCAGCTTCCTGGTCCTCATCTGTCACCATCAACAGATTTACATCAGCCCTGTCATGGAAGAGCTTAAGGCGGTTCACATGGATCACCCTCTTGGGGCTCCTGCTTGTGCCCAGGTCCACCAGGTAGGTGACCGGACTCTTCCTCTCTAGTACTGGGTAAGGGCCACTCCATTTGTCCTGTAGTGCCCTGGGAGCCACAGGCTCCAGAACCCAGACTTTCTGCCCTGGTTGAAATTCAACCAGTGCAGCCTTTTGGTCATACCACAACTTCTGGAGTTGTTGGCTGGCCTCAAGGTTTTTACTTGCCTTTTCCATGTACTCTGCCATTCTTGAGCGAAGGCCAAGTACATAGTTCACTATGTCTTGTTTAGGCTCATGAAGAGGTCTCTCCCAGCCTTCTTTAACAAGAGCAAGTGGTCCCCTTACAGGGTGGCCAAACAGAAGTTCAAAGGGTGAGAATCCTACTCCCTTCTGAGGCACCTCTCTGTAAGCGAAAAGCAGACATGGCAAGAGGACATCCCATCTCCTTTTGAGTTTCTCTGGGAGCCCCATGATCATGCCCTTTAATGTCTTGTTGAATCTCTCAACAAGGCCATTAGTTTGTGGATGATATGGTGTAGTGAATTTATAAGTCACTCCACACTCATTGCACATGTGTTTTAGGTAAGCTGACATGAAGTTGGTACCTCTGTCAGAAACCACCTCCTTAGGGAAGCCCACTCTGGTAAAGATACCAATGAGGGCCTTGGCTACTGCAGGGGCAGTAGTCGACCTAAGGGGAATAGCTTCAGGATACCTAGTAGCATGATCCACTACTACTAGGATGTACATATTTCCTGAGGCTGTGGGAGGTTCTAGTGGACCAACTATGTCCACACCCACTCTTTCAAAGGGGACCCCCACCACTGGAAGTGGAATGAGGGGGGCCTTTGGATGCCCACCTGTCTTACCACTGGCTTGACAGGTGGGGCAGGAGAGGCAAAACTCCTTAACCTTCTGGGACATATTGGGCCAGTAGAAGTGGTTGACTAACCTCTCCCACGTCTTGGTTTGTCCCAAATGCCCAGCAAGGGGAATATCATGGGCCAAGGTCAGAATAAACTCTCTGAAACTCTGAGGCACTACCACTCTCCTAGTGGCACCAGGTTTGGGATCTCTTGCCTCAGTGTACAGGAGTCCATCTTCCCAATAGACCCTATGTGTTCCATTTTTCTTGCCTATGGACTCTTCAGCAGCTTGCTGCCTAAGGCCTTCAAGAGAGGGACAGGTTTCTTGTCCCTTACACAACTCTTCCCTTGAGGGTCCCCCTGGGCCCAAGAGCTCAACCTGATAAGGTTCCAGCTCCATAGGCTCAGTTCCCTCAGAGGGCAGAACTTCTTCCTGAGAAGAGAGGTTCTCTTTTTGGTGTTGTGTTGCAGCTGGTTCCCCAGCTGACTTTCCTTTTCTCTTGGTAGGCTGGGCCATTTTTCCAGACTCCAGCTCTACTTTTTCACCCTGTGCCTTGCACTGTGCCCTAGTCTTGACACACACCAGTTCAGGGATACCCAGCATGGCTGCATGGGTTTTCAGTTCTACCTCAGCCCATGCTGAGGACTCCAGGTCGTTTCCAAGCAAACAGTCTACTGGGATATTTGAGGAGACCACCACCTGTTTCAGGCCATTGACCCCTCCCCACTCTAAAGTTACCATTGCCATGGGATGTACTTTAGTCTGATTGTCAGCATTGGTGACTGGATAGGTTTGTCCAGTCAGGTATTGGCCAGGGGAAACCAGTTTCTCTGTCACCATGGTGACACTGGCACCTGTATCCCTCAGGCCCTCTACACTTGTCCCATTAATTAAGAGCTGCTGCCTGTATTTTTGCATGTTAGGGGGCCAGGCAGCCAGTGTGGCTAAATCCACCCCACCCTCAGAGACTAATGTAGCTTCAGTGTGACACCTGATTTGCTCTGGGCACACTGTTGATCCCACTTGGAGACTGGCCATTCCAGTTTTAGCTGGATGGGAGTTAAAAGTGGTATCTTTCTTGGGACAGGCCTTGTCTCCAGTTTGGTGTCCAGACTGACTACAGTTACGACACCAGGCCTTTTTGGGATCAAAGTTTTTACCCTTGTACCCAGAATTGTTTTGTGAAGAGGCTCTGGGCCCACCCTCCTGTGCAGGTTTTTGGGGGCCTGTAGAAGACTCTTTACTATTTTTGTTTTTGGCTGTCTCACCACCTTTCCCATGGGGAGGTTTTGTGACCCCTTTCTTTTGGTCACCCCCTGTGGAAGTTTTGGACACCCTAGTCTTGACCCAATGGTCCGCCTTCTTTCCCAATTCTTGGGGAGAAATTGGTCCTAGGTCCACCAGATGCTGATGCCGTTTATCATTGAAACAATTACTCAATAGGTGTTCTTTCACAAATAAATTGTACAGCCCATCATAATCATTTACACCATTGCCTTGAATCCAACCATCTAGTGTTTTTACTGAGTAGTCTACAAAGTCAACCCAGGTCTGGCTCGAGGATTTTTGAGCCCCCCTGAATCTAATCCTATACTCCTCAGTGGAGAATCCAAAGCCCTCAATCAGGGTACCCTTCATGAGGTCATAAGATTCTGCATCTTTTTTAGAGAGTGTGAGGAGTCTATCCCTACACTTTCCTGTGAACATTTCCCAAAGGAGAGCACCCCAGTGAGATTTGTTCACTTTTCTGGTTTCACAAGCCCTCTCAAAAGCTGTGAACCATTTGGTGATGTCATCACCATCTTCATATTTAGTTACAATCCCTTTGGGGATTTTCAACATGTCAGGAGAATCTCTGACCCTAGTTATGTTGCTGCCACCATTGATGGGTCCTAGGCCCATCTCTTGTCTTTCCCTTTCTATGGCTAGGATCTGTTTTTCCAAAGCCAATCTTTTGGCCATCCTGGCTAACTGGATGTCCTCTTCACTGGAGTTATCATCAGTGATTTCAGAGAGGCTGGACCCTCCTGTGAGGGAGCCAGCATCTCTGACTATTATTTTTGGAGTCAGGGCTTGCGAGGCCCTGTTCTCCCTGGATAGGACTGGTGGAGGGGATTCTTCCTCCAGTTCACTATCATCCTCCTCTGTGTTATCCACAGAGGGGTTGGCTCTATCATACTCTGCCAACAGCTCCTGGAGCTGTACTTTGGTAGGTCTGGAGCCCATTGTTATTTTTCTTATGTTACAGAGTGACCTTAGCTCTTTCATCTGGAGATGGAGGTAAGGTGTGGTGTCGAGTTCCACCACATTCATATCTGTACTAGACATTATTCTTCTAAAAGTTGGAATGCTTTTTAAGAATCTAAAACTGGTTCTAGAATCTAATTCAAACTTTTACAAACTTTTAAACTCTAAAAGGAATGCTAACAGGGACTAACACTAGGCCCTAGCAGGACTTTAAAGAATTTAGAACAATTTCAAATTGCAAAAAATCAAGTTCTAATGACAATCTTTGGAATTTGTCGTGTGATCAGGTATTGGCTGAGTAGTCTAGCAAATGCAAAGTCTTGTACCCCACCGCTGATCCACCAATGTAGGAAGTTGGCTCTGTATGTGCTATTTCAAAGTAAGGAATAGCATGCACAGAGTCCAAGGGTTCCCCTTAGAGGTAAAATAGTGGTAAAAAGAGATAATACTAATGCTCTATTTTGTGGTAGTGTGGTCGAGCAGTAGGCTTATCAAAGGAGTAGTGTTAAGCATTTGTTGTACATACACATAGGCAATAAATGAGGTACACACACTCAGAGACAAATCCAGCCAATAGGTTTTGTTATAGAAAAATATCTTTTCTTAGTTTATTTTAAGAACCACAGGTTCAAATTCTACATGTAATATCTCATTTGAAAGGTATTGCAGGTAAGTACTCTAGGAACTTTGAATCATTACTTTAGCATGTATACTTTTTACATAAAACACAATAAGCTGTTTTAAAAGTGGACACAGTGCAATTTTCACAGTTCCTGGGGGAGGTAAGTTATTGTTAGTTTTCACAGGTAAGTAAGTCACTTACAGGTTTGAGTTTTTGGTCCAAGGTAGCCCACCGTTGGGGGTTCAGAGCAACCCCAAAGTTATCACACCAGCAGCTCAGGGCCGGTCAGGTGCAAAGGTCAAAGAGGTGCCCAAAACACTTAGGCTTCAATGGAGAGAAGGGGGTGCCCCGGTTCCAGTCTGCCAGCAGGTAAGTACCCGCGTCTTCGGAGGGCAGACCAGGGGGGTTTTGTAGGGCACCGGGGGGGACACAAGTCAGCACAGAAAGTACACCCTCAGCAGCACGGGGGCGGCCGGGTGCAGTGTGCAAACACGCGTCGGGTTTTCAATGGAAGTCAATGAGAGATCAAGGGATCTCTTCAGCGTCGCAGGCAGGCAAGGGGGGGGTCCTCGGGGTAGCCACCACCTGGGCAAGGGAGAGGGCCTCCTGGGGGTCACTCCTGCACAGAAGTTCCGTTTCTTTAGGGGCTGGGGGCTGCGGGTGCAGGGTCTTTTCCAGCCGTCGGGAAATGGAGTTCAGACAGTCGCGGTCAGGGGGAGCCTGGGGATTCCCTCTGCAGGCGTCGCTGTGGGGGCTCAGGGGGGACAACTTTGGTTACTCACAGTCGTAGAGTCGCCGGAGGGTCCTCCCGGAGTTGGTTGTTCTCCACCAGTTGAGTCGGGGTCGCCAGGTGCAGTGTTGCAAGTCTCACGCTTCTTGCGGGGAGTTGCAGGGGTCTTTAAATCTGCTCCTTGTAACAAAGTTGCAGTTCTTTTGGAGCAGTGCCGCTGTCCTCAGGAGTTTCTTGTCTTTTTCGAAGCAGGGCAGTCCTCAGAGGATTCAGAGGTCGCTGGTCCCTTGGAAAGCGTCGCTGGAGCAGGGTTCTTTGGAAGGCAGGAGACAGGCCGGTAAGTCTGGGGCCAAGGCAGTTGGTGTCTTCTGGTCTTCCTCTGCAGGGGTCTTTCAGCTCAGCAGTCCTTCTTCTTGTAGTTGCAGGAATCTAATCTCTAGGTTCAGGGAGAGCCCTTAAATACTAAATTTAAGGGCGTGTTTAGGTCTGGGGGGTTAGTAGCCAATGGCTACTAGCCCTGAGGGTGAGTACACCCTCTTTGTGCCTCCTCCCATGGGGAGGGGGTCACATCCCTAATCCTATTGGGCGAATCCTCCATCTGCAAGATGGAGGATTTCTAAAAGTTAGAGTCACTTCAGCTCAGGACACCTTAGGGGCTGTCCTGACTAACCAGTGACTCCTCCTTGTTGTTTTCTTTGTTTCCTCCAGCCTTGCCGCCAAAAGTGGGGGCCGTGGCCGGAGGGGGCGGGCAACTCCACTAAGCTGGAGTGCCCTGCTGTGCTGTGACAAAGGGGTGAGCCTTTGAGGCTCACCGCCAGGTGTTACAGTTCCTGCCTGGGGAGGTGTTAGCATCTCCACCCAGTGCAGGCTTTGTTACTGGCCTCAGAGTGACAAAGGCACTCTCCCCATGGGGCCAGCAACATGTCTCTAGTGTGGCAGGCTGCTAGAACCAGTCAGCCTACACAGATAGTCGGTTAGGTTTCAGGGGGCACCTCTAAGGTGCCCTCTGTGGTGTATTTTACAATAAAATGTACACTGGCATCAGTGTGCATTTATTGTGCTGAGAAGTTTGATACCAAACTTCCCAGTTTTCAGTGTAGCCATTATGGTGCTGTGGAGTTCGTGTAAAACAGACTCCCAGACCATATACTCTTATGGCTACCCTGCACTTACACTGTCTAAGGTTTTGCTTAGACACTGTAGGGGCACAGTGCTCATGCACTGGTACCCTCACCTATGGTATAGTGCACCCTGCCTTAGGGCTGTAAGGCCTGCTAGAGGGGTGTCTTACCTATACTGCATAGGCAGTGAGAGGCTGGCATGGCACCCTGAGGGGAGTGCCATGTCGACTTACTCATTTTGTTCTCACTAGCACACACAAGCTGGTAAGCAGTGTGTCTGTGCTGAGTGAGGGGTCTCTAGGGTGGCATAATACATGCTGCAGCCCTTAGAGACCTTCCCTGGCATCAGGGCCCTTGGTACCAGAGGTACCAGTTACAAGGGACTTATCTGGATGCCAGGGTGTGCCAATTGGGGAATCAAAAGTACAGGTTAGGGAAAGAACACTGGTGCTGGGACCTGGTTAGCAGGCCTCAGCACACTTTCAATTCAAAACATAGCATCAGCAAAGGCAAAAAGTCAGGGGGTAACCATGCCAAGGAGGCATTTCCTTACACAGGGTAAACACATTATTGTCGTTTCCCCTATACCGGCCCTCGAGGCTGTCACAAAAGCTAGCGTTCCGAAAGCAAAGGCACTCCACCCGCGATGGATACAATGGGCTACGTCTTTGACAGCCACTGATGTAGATTACATATTTGACCCGAAATTACAAACTCAAGAATTTCTGCAATATGAAGTTGAATATCCGGTTCCCGTTGATACATTGCCTATTGATCAATATCAATTTGTCATGTACACCGATGGCTCTGCACAACCGGCGGTAGGAACGAAACACCAATATTCGGCTGCATGTGCAGTAGTGGGAGGCCATATGGAGGGGGGAGAAATTCTGCCCCCAACATACTTATACACAGACCTTAGGGGATTGTACGGCACAGTTAGCTGAGCTGAAAGCTCTATTACTGGCACTAGAACATACAGATCCAACGCAGTTTACACTGATTGTTTGTGATTCGTATTATTGTGTCCAGTCTTTTAATCAATACCTACATTACTGGCGCTTGAATGGGTTCAGAGATTCAAAAGGCAAAACCATAAAACACAGACCTCTGTGGAGGAAGGTAGCTGACCTGAAGGAGACGCTACCCAAAGTCCATGTTGTACATACACTTGGACACCAGCGCGTTGGAATACACGTTGCTGGGAATACTTTGGCTGATGAAGCCGCAAAGTCGGCAGTGGCAGTTGCCACTGTGGCTGCAGTAACTCATTCGAGTTCCAAACCAGACATAGAGATCTTGGCTGCCATAAAAGTTACGGTTGATGGCACGCCTTCTCCTAAAGGATTTCCTAGTAAATACCAATATTTCATGGGAAGTATGCTGAACGCTGAGGTTAAAATTCCTGGCGTAGGCGTGCACGACATCCCCAATAAAGTTGTGAGACCACAATTGATTAAGGCAGCGCATGAGGGAGTGGCATCTGCACATGCTGGCGTGGCCGCCACAATTTCACTATTACAGGCCCGTTACTGGTGGCCTGGTCTCTATAAAGAGACTAAGCAGTATTTCCTTTGTTGTGACATCTGTCAACAAATTTCATTTTCAACAGCTAAGCGCCCGCCGCAGACACCCCTCTTAATATCCAATAGACCATTACATTGTGTGTACTTGGATTATTGTGGTCCACTAACATCAGATAGTGCATCCAAATATATACTAGTCACTGTTGATTCTTGCTCCAGATTTGTGTGGGCGAGGCCACAGTGCTCGACTGACGCTCGGACTGTTATTAAAGATTTGCGAGTCTTTGTTGGTGCATATGCGGTTGCGGCGTTCCATTCGAACCAGGGCCCTGCCTTTGCCTCAAGGGCATTCAGGTACACCATGGTTTTGTTGGGGGTCCAACTGCAGTACTCGTCTCCATTTCATGCCGAGGGAAATTCTGTCATAGAGCGATTAAACCACAATTTAAAGCAATCCTTAACAACCAGAGTCTTAGGTACGGGGTGTAGTTTGCTAACCCACCTGTATGGAGTTCAGAGAGCACTAAATAACCTGCCTAGAAGGTCCCTGGGAGGTAGTACTTCATATGAGTGCCTGTTCGGAACACAAATGTTTGTTCCGGATCTTGATGGTCCTGGTGTGGAGGCGGCAGAAACACCTTTTGACATAAATGATTGTGTCACTGTTTTGCAGGACTTACAACAGTTCCGTGAAGATAATTCTTCCAAAAATGCTGCTTCCGCAGGAATTAAGGATGTGCCAGTAACACCTACCGGCTGGATTCCCAGGATTGGGGATCTTGTGCGTGAAAAGGTTGCAGTGAAGAAAGAATATGACTCTTCTTATCGAGCACCAGTCCCTGTGCTGGGGATACACGGAACGAGGACTGTTATTCTGCCCCCGTTGCCAGGTGCCAAAGAAAATCGCTTTGTTTCTATTGACAATGTCAAGTTATAACATGTGACCGATTCTACACAGCAGACCAGGAGGAACGTCCAGTAGTTCCCAAATCCCTCTCACTACTGGGGAAGATGTTCTGCTTCAAGTTATCTATACCAACACTGTTGCCTCTCTGAGCTTCAGGAGGGTGAATGATGATCTCGCATTAGTTGCACTAACAACGGATAACTTAGAAACATTTGATCAAGTCATCATGACTACTGACTTAATGGATGGTGCTATCTATAGTGTACCGCCACGAGAAACGCCAACTCCTCCACTGAATATGGCAACACCTTTTGCACGAACTGCCTCTGGTTACTTTGCCAACAACGATGATGGTCTATCAGACTCGTTTGCCTCTTCGACTACTGACCTGTCAGGACCACGTGAGCTGCTGTGTTGGCTTAAAGATACGTATTTTGTTTTTCCATGGAACTATCTGTGACTCTTATTGACTATGCTAGCATTTTTTCTTTGGATAGGGTTTGTCATTACTTTTTTTCTGTTGATACATGGTCATTTTCTTCCTGAGAGATCAGCGGTTGAACAGGTGGAGGAGGTGTTGAAGCCACATTTTTCATCACATAGGGTTAGAAGAGACTTGTCCTTTGTGAACATTTCTGCGGTGCCGATTCCGGCTGGGATTGTGTGGGATAAAGTAATGTTTGATATATACGGTCCCACTGAGATAATTCAAATCCCGTATGTCCTAAAATTATCTATGAATGATATAGTTATACTGGGCATTGTTTCTGATGATTGGGATGTGAAGACAGTTGATTCTATGATGACTGAATTACAATATTATTCTGTCTATGAAAATGAAGATGTTTACCAGTTTAAAGACAATTATGGTGACTGTTTTGCTATAATTATTATGGGCACCATTTTATACACAAAGCAAGTAGTCCGAAAACGATATTTGACTATACGCAATGGGAGCATTGCCCAACTCCCCTGCAAGGGAGTTCTAAAACTTATTCTGACAAATTTCCGTATTTTTTGGGCATCATCAAGTGAATGCTAAGTCATATTATTTTAGGTTAACTCCGTCAAAAGATAGACAAATGTTGTTGACTAATACGATGTTCATATACTCAGATTCTTTTGTTTCCCGACTGTCAATTGAAGGGTATGAATGTTGGTAAAATAATGTTGATTTGAAAAGTGTTTGGGGAACAAAGCACTGGCAAACAAAGGGTAGAGAAATGTTGTTTAGAGCGTGTCTTATTCCCGTCCAAATAATTTTTTTTAATGAAACAGTGCAACAGACTAGCTGTTTGGGCTTAGCAACCATTAGAGAATTGAACATGCCTAGTATACCTGTCCCTGCAAAGATTATTAATTGGCAGAAATACATAAATGACACTTTTAGTGAGCTTAAAGACTGGGTCCGGAATGGTACATGTAACACTTCATTGACACGTCTGGGCGGGTGGTTATTGTGGCCTGTAGACACCAACGAGTGTCATCAACGTTTTGTCACCTCCTCGGGGGGTTTCCAGACAAGTAGGTCAGACCCTCGCTATATATCAACAGAACATGCTGAAATAATTACTACATATGGGGTTCATTACGACCCTGGCGGCCGGCGGTATGTTGGCGGTAACACCGGCAACAGGCTGGTGGTGTTCCGCCAGCAATTATGACCGTGGCAGAATTGCCACGGCCATACCGCCGGCCCTCCTTTTTCCCACCAGGATTTCGCCTGGCGGTCATAATCCCCGGGGCAGCGGTGCAAGCACCGCTGCCCCGGGGATTATGAGTCCCCGACCGCCGGCCTGTCCGTGGAGGTACACATCGTCATTGAAAGGCCGGTGGTAAGGGGACTTAGGGTGCCCCTGGGGGCCCCTGCACTGCCCATGCACTTGGCATGGGCAGTGCAGGGGCCCCCAGGCATAGCCCCGTCGCGCATTTCACTGCCCGAATTTCGGGCAGTGAAATGCACGACGGGTGCTACTGCACCCACTGCACATCAGCATTGCCGCCGGCTCTATTACGAGCCGGCTGCAATGTTGATGAGACATTTCCGGTGGGCCAGCGGACGGTAACACTGTTACCGTCCGCTGGCCCAGCAGAAATGTCATAATAGGGAGACAGGAATACCGCCGGCAATGGCGGTATTCTGTCTCCCGCAGCCTCGGCGGTCTTTTCAAAAGACCGCCGAGGTCGTAATGACCCCCATAGTGTGGGAAAATTGTGCCAACAATGGTTAAAATCATCCTCGCTAGATGCAGTTAAGACACATCTCCCTCTCCTGTCTAATAACACTGACTTACAAGATTTTTTGTCAGGCCCGAAGATACCACGTAGCAAGCGTTTCTTATATGAAGTATACAATGAGATATGGAAACTTTCCCAGCAGGAGGCTGCAGTCCGGTTGAGGCAGATTGATCAGGAAAATTTGGAAAATGCATTAGCTGTTGTGGATAATGGAATTCACACTTTGTCTGACCAAATATATATGATTAACAACATTGTTTCTTCTGCTATAGACATTATACGATCTGATATGTCTTTCTTATATCATGAACAAAGTCAGACCAGGTCCATTATGCAGTTGGTTTGGACACTTCAGACATTGAGGGCGGGTCGCGTTCCGTGGCAGCACATCAGTGCCAGGGAAATACTTTTTTCCTTTAATTTAACGCGACAACAACAACTAATGGCTAAGAAGGAGGCAAATTATGTCATGCTCCACATTGAAAAATTGGAACAACTGCCTTTTACAGTGACAGAGATCCCCTCTGCAGAGTGGTTGATACACGGGGTTATTAATCTGCCTATTTCTACGTTACAGTTCACTTCTTGTTTAAAACATGTTCCAGTAGGCAGATATGAGAAGTTGGGAGATAGTTATATCCATGAGGTGTGGGAGCTTCCCTTCTTGTACAAATGCCTCAATGGCATGAAAGAGGTCTTTCTTAGCGGTAGTGAATGCAAGACTTCAGTCAGCCATTCGATGATTTGTAAGTAGCTGTCCTTGCATGGGGCATGTAATGCCTCGGTTGCAAACTTGGCTTGCTTTCTGAAGTGAGTTCCGGTCCCCTTGATTAAACGCACATTCCAGGTGCTTTCAAATGGCAGCTACGTCCTCCTCAATAGTGAAGACTGTTGTGGCATGCGGGCCGGGATAGTTTACGTTGTTTCGGTCACTAAGGTCGTTACTTGCTGCAGGAGTGTGTTGTTTCCCCCCACTAAATTACGGGAGGTAGCAGATATCTGGCCTCACATTGCTACTTCCAAGGTGAATTTTGACAAGTTAAGTAGACTAAAGGTTTTATTGTTTCAGAAGCATGTGGCCCTTACATCTGCACGCGAGACCTACGCACTTCAGGTGGCAAGGTCATCAGCGGAAATACAGTCCCTGTTAAATACCAACTTTCCATGTCACTTTAGTGAACTTGTGGGACGTATATTTAATGCATCCAGCACAGCTGGATTAGCACATTTTTTCAAAGCTGTTGGTGTTGGTTTAGTTCACACCTTCTCTTCCATATTCGGTTTAATACCTTCGGCTATTCATTCGATTTTTGGAAGCATTTTTAGGGGATTTCCAATAACTTTGGCCTTATTAGCCGGCATTTTGCTGTTGCTGTTGTTTTTCCACTATGGCTGTCCCGCCGCACCAAGGACGAATGTGGGCGCTCCCATCAGCGCAGCTGTGTCGTGAACGCATGATGCAGCACTTTGGAGCAATACTCCTGGGACATTTGGAGTGTGACTGGTCTCTGTCATTCAGACCGGTTTTGGATTGTGTGCAACCCGTGTTTTGGTGCCGTTGGTGCAATTTGGAACACGCACTGGCAGTCTGTTTCTCACAGCAATGCCCCCCAGTGGTTGATGCTGATCTGTTGATGTTCCTATTGAGGGCTCATTACCAGACATGCGCGCTGTGGCTGCGCTTGCTTTGTGAGGCTGCTTATGAGATACCCTTCCTGGAGGAAGCTGATATTAACTCGTTCACAGACTCTGTACGGGATGCCGCCCTGGTTGACACTGGGGCTTTGGAACACACCTGCTCCTTGATAGTCTTTGGCGTGGATTTTCCGGTTTTGTCATCTGCTGAAGTGGAGAATCTCCTGCTTTCCATGACCACTGTTTGAATTGAATGTAGTCTAAATTGATACTGTTATACGGATTCGGCATTTAGCCACATGCTTATTTCTAAATTGAGGTTTGATGTGCTTTGATGTCCTCTTGACTTGTTGAAATTCTATAGGGTTTTTAGTGATTTTTTTATTAGTTTAGGGCATTTTTAGGTTTGACTTAAACCACTTTCTACCAACAAGGGGAGGGTGTAGGGTAGCCATTTTTAATGTAGCTTTTTGCACGTTTGCTTAACGTATTAGGCCTCTGTGCACTTTGCCCTAGATGCATTTTATTTAGCCGTGCACTGTTATTTTACAATAACCAGTTTCACAGTCTTGTTTTATTTTCTTCTATCACACTGTTTAGCCTACTTCAGCACTGTAGTTCTCAAACAATCACTCTGTGCTTCAGTCAAGGATACAGTCTGGTACATTGCCGATAGACGTGGTAGAAGTTTAGTTTTTATGGTTCGTAGACAGTACACATTCTTACGCAGGAACATCGGGGAGTTAGTTCACATCAATAGTATAAAACACTTATAGTCCCAGTACGCGTACGAAGGAGATTCCGACCAGGAACCCACAACTAGATGCTGACTGCCCTGTTGCAGATGCTGATCCAGATCACAGGGTTTTGCCCAGGTATGAGGGTCAATGTCTTCCCGGGGGAACCTGAAAGGCAGGCTTAGAGCTTAACATGCTGTGCTCATAATATAACTTAGAGAGAGGACATAATCTAGTTGCACTATGATAGCATTATTCTTATGTTTCACTCTCCTCGTTACTATTTCAATCCTACTGTGTTGTATGGTTCTGGTTATTGCGGCTCACGCCTTGTTATCTAAAATGCAGTCGTTATATTAACCCCTTCGCTGCCAGGCCTTTTCCCCCTCCTGTGCCAGGCCTTTTTTTGCCTATTTGGGGCAGTTTGCGCTTAGGCCCTCATTACTTTTTGTCCACATAAGCTAACCAAGACAAATTTGCGTCCTTTTTTTCCAATATCCTATGGATTCTAGAGGTACCCAGACTTTCTGGGTTCCCCTGAAGGAGGCCAAGAAATTAGCCAAAATAAAGTGACAATTTTGTTTTTTTCAAACAAATTGGAAAAAGTGGCTGCAGAAGAAGGCTTGTGGTTTTTCCCCTGAAAATGGCATCAACAAAGGGTTTGTGGTGCTAAACTCAGCAGCTTCCCAGCTTTCAGGAACAGGCAGACTTGAATCAGAAAACCCAATTTTTCAACACGATTTTGGCATTTTACTAGGACATACCCCATTTTTGCAATTTTTTGTGCTTTCAGCCTCCTTCCAGTCAGTGACAGAAATGGGCATGAAACCAATGCTGGATCCCATAAACCGAACCATTTCTGAAAAGTAGACACAATTCTGAATTCAGCAAGGGGTCATTTGTGTAGATCCTACAAGGGTTTCCTACAGACAATAACAACTGAAAAAGAAATATATTGAAATTGAGGTGAAAAAAACATAAATTTTTCTCTACGTTTTACTCTGTAACTTTTCCCTGCAATGTCAGATTATCGAAAGCAATATACCGTTACGTCTGCTGGACTCCTATGGTTGCAGGGATATATAGGGCTTGTAGGTTCATCAAGAACACGAGGAACCCAGAGCCAATAAATGAGCTGCACCCTGCAGTGCGTTTTCATTCTATACCGGGTATACAGCAATTCATTTGCTGAAATATAAAGAGTAAAAAATTGCTATCAAGAAAACCTTTGTATTTCCAAAAAGGGCACAAGATAAGGTGTTGAGGAGCAGTGGTTATTTGCACATCTCTGAATTCCGGGGTGACCATACTAGCATGTGAATTACAGGGCATTTCTCAAATAGACGTCTTTTTTACACACTCTCCTATATTTGGAAGGAACAAATGTAGAGAAAGACAAGGGGCAATAATCAATCAATCAATCAATCATAGTATTTATAAAGCACGCTATGTACCCGTCAGGGTTTCGAGGCGCTGAGAGGGGGGGGGAGCGCTGCTGATTTAGCGGTCGAAGAGCCAGGTCTTGAGGAGCCTTCTGAATGCGAGGAGGTCCTGGGTCTGGCGAAGAGATGTGGGGAGAGAGTTCCAGGTCTTGGCGGCGAGGAAGGAGAAGGATCTGCCGCCGGATGTCTTGCGCTTGATTCGGGGTACGATGGCGAGGGCGAGGTTGGCGGATCGGAGTTGACGTGTTGGAGTGTAGAAGTTAAGTCTGGTGTTGAGGTAGGAGGGTCCGGTGTTGTGAAGTGCCTTGTGAGCGTGGGTCAGGAGCTTAAAGGTGATCCTCTTGTCTACCGGGAGCCAGTGGAGTTCCTTTAGGTGAGGGGAGATGTGACTTCGGCGGGGTATGTCGAGGATCAGTCGGGCGGAGGCATTTTGGATGCGTTGGAGTCGTTTGATGTCTTTGGTTGGGATGCCTGTGTAGAGTGCGTTGCCGTAGTCAAGTCTGCTGCTGACGAGGGCCTGGGTCACCGTCTTTCTGGTTTCTGTTGGGATCCACTTGAAGATTCTGCGGAGCATTCGAAGGGTGTTGAAACAGGAGGAGGAGACGGCGCTGACCTGTTTGGACATGGTGAGGGCGGAGTCCAGGATGAAGCTGAGGTTTCTTGCGTGGCTGGCAGGGGTGGGCGGGGGTCCGAGGACGGAGGGCCACCATGAGTCGTTCCAGGCCGAGGGAGTGCGCCCGAGGATGAGGACTTCCGTCTTGTCGGAGTTGAGTTTCAGGCGACTGTTGTTCATCCAATCGGCGATGGATTTTAGTCCCTCATGGAGGTTTGTTTTGGCGGTGAGCGGGTCTTTGGTCAGGGAGAGGACGAGCTGGGTGTCGTCGGCGTAGGAGATGATGCTGAGATGATGTTGGCGGGCCAGTTGAGCGAGGGGGGCCATGTAGACGTTGACCAACGTAGGGCTGAGGGAGGATCCTTGGGGGACGCCGCAGATGAGGTTGGTGGCTTTGGAGCGGAAAGGGGAGAGACGGACTCTCTGCGTTCTGTCGGAGAGGAAGGATGAGATCCAGTGTAGGGCTTTGTCTTGGATGCCGGCTTCCTGGAGGCGGGTCAGTAGGGTGCGGTGGCAGACGGTGTCAAAGGCGGCTGATAGGTCGAGGAGGATGAGGGCTGAGGTTTCGCCGTTGTCCATTTGATGTCTGATGTCAACTGTGGCGGCGAGGAGAGCAGTCTCAGTGCTGTGGTTTCGTCTGAATCCGGATTGTGAGGGGTCCAGGATGGAATTGTCTTCGAGGAAGTGGGTGAGCTGAGTGTTGACGATCTTCTCGATGACTTTTGCTGGAAAAGGGAGGAGAGAGATCGGACGGAAGTTTTTGAGATCGTTGGGGTCGGCCTTGGGTTTTTTGAGGAGGGGTTGGATTTCTGCGTGTTTCCAGCTGTCCGGGAAGGTGGCAGAAGTGAAGGAGAGGTTGATGATCTTGCGGAGTTCGGGGGCGATGGTGGCGTTGGCTGAGTTGAAAACATGATGGGGGCAGGGGTCCGTGGGGGAGCCTGAGTGGATGGTGTTCATGGTTGTTATGGTTTCTGCCTCGTCCACGTGGGTCCAGGCGGTGAGGCGGCAGTCGCGGGAGGAGACGTCGGGGGTGGGGTCTGGCGGTGGACCGGTGTTGAAGCTGTCGTGGATGGTAGCGATTTTCTGGTGGAAGAAGGTGGAGAGGTCGTCGCAGAGTTTCTGGGAGGGCGGGATGTCGTTGGAGTTGGCTTTTGGATTGGAGAGTTCCTTCACGATGCCGAAGAGTTCTTTGCAGTCGTGGGCGTTGTTGTTGATGCGTTCGGTGAAGTGGGCGAGCTTGGCGATGCGGATCCATTGGTGGTGTTCGCGGTTGGCGTTTTTGAGGGCGACGAGGTTGTCGGGTGTGCGTTCTTGGATCCATTTCTTTTTAAGCTTCTGGCAGATGCTTTTGGAGGTGGTTAGATCGTCTGTGAACCAGGCTGGTTTTTTCTTTCCTTGGGTGGCGGTGGGTTTCTTGAGAGGGGCAAGGGTGTTGGCGCAGTCGAGGATCCATTGATGGAGGTTGATGGCGGCTGTGCTCGGGTCAGTTGCGTCGGGTGGAAGGTTGTTGATGAGGGTGCTGGTCAGTTGGTCTTGGGTGACTTTGCCCCAGCGGCGGTGGGGAGGTAGCTGGATGCGGTGTTGCTCTGTGGTTTTCTTATAGGTGAAATGGACGCAGTGATGGTCGGTCCAGTGGAGTTCGGAGGTGTGGCTGAAGGAAACGTGGTTGCTTGAGGTGAAGAGGGGGTCAAGGGTGTGTCCGGCGATGTGGGTGGGCGTGTTGACTAGCTGGCGGAGTCCGAGGTTGAGGAGGTTGGAGGTCAGTGATGCGGTGTTGACGTCGTTGGCATTTTCCAGATGGTAGTTCAGATCTCCCAGGAGGATGTAATCCGGGGAAGCGAGGGCGTGGGTGCTTGCAAGGTCGGCGATGGTGTCGCTGAAGGGGGCTCTTGGTCCTGGAGGGCAGTATATGAGGGTTCCTCTGAGGGTCGTGTTGGGGTCCGTGTGGATCTGGAAGTGGAGGTGTTCGGCTGTCCTGAGGGTGTCGTCCGAGTGGGTGTGGATTTTGAGGGTAGCTTTGTGAGCGATGGCTATTCCGCCGCCGATTCCGTTGGTTCGATCTCTTCTGGTGATTTTGTAGCCGTCCGGTATGGCGATGGCGATGTCCGGAGACGAGGAGTCGTTCCACCAGGTTTCGGTCAGGAAAGCCACGTCAGGATCAGTGGTGTCGAGCAAATCCCAGAGCTCGATGGCGTGTTTTCGTGCGGAGCGGGTGTTGATGAGGATGCAGTTCAGGTGGTTGGGGTTGAATGTTTCAGTAGTTGGATTGGTCGTTCTGATGCAGGAGAAGTTGCAGGTACGGCAGGAAAAAGGTCCTTTAGTGTGCTTCGGGGATGCCCGGCAGCATTCAGTGGAGGGGCCGGGGTTGAAGGCGCGGAGTTTGTTGATCGAGTAGCGGATGCGGGGGGCGCGAGGGCCAGGGGGTGTGGCGCTGGGCGCGGTCCAGGCGTGGACGGGCGCAGACGGGCTTGCCTCTGGCGCGCCTCCGGCGCGCCAGCGGTGCGCCCGCTGCGCGCGGACGCGCAGCGCCAGCCATTAAGAAGGGAGGGGGGAGGGAGGAGCAGCTGGGAGGCGGGAGGCGGGAGGGAGCGGCAAATGGGGGCGCGAGGGGGGCGGGGCCGCAGGGAGGCAGCGGCAGGGGACGGGGAGCGCACAAGGGGCAAAAACACTGAAAACGAGCAAAACTACAAGCAGTTACAATGAGAAAATACAATCAGAAATACAATCAGAAATACAATAATGGCACAATACACGATCGGGGAGACAGCAATCAGGGGGGCACAAAGGGGGCAGAAGCGCCGGCGGCGAGGCGCTGAAAAAACGAAAAAGCCAAAAAACACTTACAGGACGGCGGACGCGGCACACGGGTCAAGTGAGCCCACTAGCCACCAGGGATGAGGCGCAGGAGGATGCCTGCGGGTGGAGGAGGGCCTCGAACACGCAAACGGCAGCGTGCTCGTGGGACAGAGGCAGAAGGCAGCAGGTTGGTGCTGCGGTCGTGGGGGGCGAGCTCAGGACCTGAAACAGGTCAGAGTTCGCTCACTCGCGACGCGCAGCGCCAGCCATTAAGAAGGGAGGGGGGAGGGAGGAGCAGCTGTGAGGCGGGAGGCGGGAGGGAGCGGCAAATGGGGGCGCGAGGGGGGCGGGCCGCAGGGAGGCAGCGGCAGGGGACGGGGAGCGCACAAGGGGCAAAAAACACTGAAAACAAGCAAAACTACAAGCAGTTACAATGAGAAAATACAATCAGAAATACAATCAGAAATACAATAATGGCACAATACACGATCGGGGAGACAGCAATCAGGGGGGCACAAAGGGGGCAGAAGCGCCGGCGGCGAGGCGCTGAAAAAACGAAAAAGCCAAAAAACACTTACAGGATGGCGGACGCGGCACACGGGTCAAGTGAGCCCACTAGCCACCAGGGATGAGGCGCAGGAGGATGCCTGCGGGTGGAGGAGGGCCTCGAACACGCAAACGGCAGTGTGCTCGTGGGACAGAGGCAGAAGGCAGCAGGTTGGTGCTGCTGTCGTGGGGGGCGAGCTCAGGACCTGAAACAGGTCAGAGTTCGCTCACTCGCGACGCGCAGCGCCAGCCATTAAGAAGGGAGGGGGGAGGGAGGAGCAGCTGGGAGGCGGGAGGCGGGAGGGAGCGGCAAATGGGGGCGCGAGGGGGGCGGGGCCGCAGGGAGGCAGCGGCAGGGAACGGGGAGCGCACAAGGGGCAAAAAACACTGAAAACGAGCAAAACTACAAGCAGTTACAATGAGAAAATACAATCAGAAATACAATCAGAAATACAATAATGGCACAATACACGATCGGGGAGACAGCAATCAGGGGGGCACAAAGGGGGCAGAAGCGCCGGCGGCGAGGCGCTGAAAAAACGAAAAAGCCAAAAAACACTTACAGGACGGCGGACGCGGCACACGGGTCAAGTGAGCCCACTAGCCACCAGGGATGAGGCGTAGGAGGATGCCTGCGGGTGGAGGAGGGCCTCGAACACGCAAACGGCAGCGTGCTCGTGGGACAGAGGCAGAAGGCAGCAGGTTGGTGCTGCGGTCGTGGGGGGCGAGCTCAGGACCTGAAACATTTGTTTTGCTAATCTATGTTCCCCCAAGTCTCCCGATAAAAATGATACCTCACTTGTGTGGGTAGGCCTAGCGCCCGCGACAGGAAACACCCCAAAGCGCAACGTGGACACATCCAATTTTTTGAAAGAAAACAGAGGTGTTTTTTGCGAAGTGCCTACCTGTAGATTTTGGCCTCTAGCTCAGCCGGCACCTAGGGAAACCTACCACACCTGTGCATTTCTGAAAGCTAGAGACCTAGGGGAATCCAAGATGGGGTGACTTGTGGGGCTCGGACCAGGTTCTGTTACCCAGAATCCTTTGCAAACCTCAGAATTTGGCTAAAAAAACACATGTTCCTCACATTTCTGTGGCAGAAAGTTCTGGAATCTGAGAGGAGCCACAAATTTCCTTCCACCCAGCGTTCCCCCAAGTCTCCCGATAAAAATGATACCTCACTTGTGTGGGTGAGCCTAGCGCCCGCGACAGGAAACGCCCCAAAGCGCAACGTGGACACATCCAAATTTTTTAAAGAAAACAGAGGTGTTTTTTGCAAAGTGCCTACCTGTAGATTTTGGCCTCTAGCTCAGCCGGCACCTAGGGAAACCTACCAAACCTGTGCATTTCTGAAAACTAGAGACCTAGGGGAATCCAAGATGGGGTGACTTGTGGGGCTCGGACCAGGTTCTGTTACCCAGAATCCATTGCAAACCTCAAAATTTGGCTAAAAAAACACATGTTCCTCACATTTCTGTGGCAGAAAGTTCTGGAATCTGAGAGGAGCCACAGATTTCCTTCCACCCAGCGTTCCCCCAAGTCTCCCGATAAAAATGATACCTCACTTGTGTGGGTAGGCCTAGCGCCCGTGACAGGAAACGCCCCAAAGCGCAATGTGGACACATCCAAATTTTTTAAAGAAAACAGAGGTGTTTTTTGCAAAGTGCCTACCTGTAGATTTTGGCCTCTAGCTCAGCCGGCACCTAGGGAAACCTACCAAACCTGTGCATTTCTGAAAACTAGAGACCTAGGGGAATCCAAGATGGGGTGACTTGTGTGGTTCGGACCAGGTTCTGTTACCCAGAATCCTTTGCAAACCTCAAAATGTGGCTAAAAAAACACATGTTCCTCACATTTCTGTGGCAGAAAGTTCTGGAATCTGAGAGGAGCCACAAATTTCCTTCCACCCAGCGTTTCCCCAAGTCTCCCGATAAAAATGATACCTCACTTGTGTGGGTAGGCCTAGCGCTCGCGACAGGAAATGGCCCAAAACACAACGGGGACACATCACATTTTTTCATAGAAAACAGTGCCTACCTGTGAATTTTGGCCTCTAGCTCAGCCGGCACCTGGGGAAACCTAGCAAACCAGCGCATTTCTGAAAACTAGAGACCTAGGGGAATCCAAGATGGGGTGACTTGCGGGGCTCTGACCAGGGTCTGTTACCCAGAATCCTTTGCAAACATCAAAATGTGGCCAAAAAACACTTTTTCCTCTAATTTCGGTGACAGAAAGTTCTGGAATCTGAGAGGAGCCACAAATTTCTTCCACCCAGCGTTCCCCTAAGTCTCTCGATAAAAATGGTACCTCACTTGTGTGGGTAGGCCTAGCGCCCACGAAAGGAAATGGCCCAAAACACAACGTGGACACAACATATTTTTTCACAGAAAACAGAAGTGTTTTTTGCAAAGTGCCTACCTGTGGATTTTGGTCTCTAGCTCAGCCGGCCCCAGGGGGGGCAGAAATGCCCTAAAATAAATTTGACCCCCCCTGCCCGGGAGCAACCCGTGCCTACGGGGTCGGTCCCCCTACGTGACATTGGCGCCAAAAAATAAATCCCCAGTGCCTAGTGGTTTCTGCCCCCTTGGGGGCAGATTGACCTAAAATCGACCAATCTGCCCCCAAGGGGGGCAGAAATGGTCTAAATACAATTTCCCCCCCAGGGGAGCGACCCTTGCCTGATGGGTCCCATCTCTAAAAAAAAAAAAAAAAAAACACAAAAAAAAATTGCCCTGGCGCCTAGAGGTTTTTGTCCCCCCTGGGGGCAGATCAGCCTAAAATAAATTTGCCCCCCCAGGTCGCTCCCCTTGCCTAAGGGGTCGCTCCCCTTGCGTGAAATTCACGCAAAGAAAAAACTCCCTGGTGTCTAGTGGTTTCTGCCCCCCTTCCAATCGCGATGTGGAGGACCCTGTGACTAATCAGCGCGCGCTCGCGCGCTGACGTCACGGGGGGGTGGGGGGGTCAGGGGTGGAATGGGAAGGTCTTCCCCTTCCATCCCCGCCTTGGGGGGGAGGGGGGTGCACGGGGGCGCGCTAGCGCTCCCCCAAGTTCCCCTGTGCCTTGTACGATGTCACCTCGTCCAAGGCACAGGGGAACTGTAGCCCTGGACGAGGTCACCTCGTCCAGGGCACAGAAGCGGTTAAACCAATCTTTAAAACTCAAACTGCCTTTGTCATTTATATATGAGATCACACTTGGTACAAGAGAACTGGTTGTGACCTGAGTGACCACGACTTCCCTGGGAAGTACTAAGATGTCATGCGCTCGGCTGCCCAATTGTCTCTTCCCTCTGGGATAGATAAAGCACTGATAGTTAGCCGGAGCACAACCTGGATTCGAGGTGACAAGGGTCCTTCGCCATGGATCAGACTTAGTCCCCCACACTGTGAACGATCTTGCCACCCAATAATCCAGTAGTCTCATTAGGATAATGAGAGCCTACGCGACAGCAGGAGGTCAATAGCCTCCTCGCTCAGGGCAGCAGGGCTAACTGAGGCAGGGCTGAGGTGCCTGGGGTGAAGGAGATGCCCACCCTCCTGGGTGAGCAGGCACAGGAAACACGCTGAGGGGCTGCTGGGAGGGTGGAGCTGGTACGGGGGTGGCGGCTGTACCTGTAGTTGGGGTGGGCACAAAGGTGTCAGCCACCACCAGGGAACTTCCATTGGAGGAGGTATCACTGTCTGAACTGTCCCCTCCTGTCTCCGCCATGGTGCTCCCCTGCCCTCCGTCCCACTGGTGCCCTCACCGTCTGTGGATTCGGCCCTCTGGGGCCTGTGGGATGAAGCTCCCTCTGTCGCTGATTTGCAGGACTTTCCAGTGAGGGGAAAGGATCAGGATTTAGAGGTAGGCGTCCTTCAGTTCCAGTTGGACCATCCAGTCGCCCTCCCTGAGGCTGTCCCTGAAGAGATGAATCCCCTCCATTTTGCAATGGAAGATAAAGAATCCTGCTGTGGAATTATTTCAAATTGATTACCAAATGAGAGACCCCTCACTTCGTGCTCACTAGGAATATGTGGCTGCAGAAACCCTGATGGGTCGGCTTGGCAAGGGGAGATTGCATCCTTGGACAAAAGCTGATCTATTTCTTGTTCCTTAAAGGAGCGATCTAGTAGGGAAAAATGGATCAGTTGTGGTGGACATGTTTGGTGAGGGATCTCAAACTATTCTAGTTGGAAACCAGTCATCGTCTCCAGCACCCATGGCTCGGAGGTCAACAATTACCAGTTGTTCAGGAAATGTCTGGTTCTGCCCCCAGTAGTACTGATGAGGGTGGAATCAGGCTTACCTTGAGGACTGGAGCCAGAGTTGTAATTGCCTTGAGAGTGGAAACCACTGCTGGTGAAACGGGAATGTCCTGCTCGAGCCATGGCGGGGTGAAATGTATCTCTGGCTTGAGACATATGTACCCTGCATGAGGTGGTGTACTTGGTCTGAGAAGATCGGCCGACAGGCGCCCTCGATATCTGCTGGCCCTCAAAAAAAATGTGTTGGTGGAAAACTTTGTTTAGGGGGGTTTGTGCTTAATCTAGGGTCGGGAACATATCAAACAAAGTCCTGCCAGGTCAAGGACTTTGTCCTGACAGGATTTCCATGATCTATCTATTCCCTTCTTATGGTCCTTGGATGAACGTTAAAGGAAAGTGGCCAGGTTAGGGTCTAGCTCTGGAGTTAGTGCTGCTTTGCCTTGGGTATCAGGATGGGGGCATTAAGGGGCATATTTATACTCTGTTTGAGCTGAAATTGTGTCATTTTCTTACACAAATTGGGCGCAAACCTAACTCCATATTTATATTTTGACGTTATACACATCTAGCTTCAAAATATCGGAGTTTGCTCCATTTTCTGGATGCATGCACCTACCTTGCGTTAATGAGATGCAAGGTAGTTGTTCCCATCTTAAAAACGGGGCTATCCCCATAGGCCCATATTTATTCCCCCCATGCTGAAGTGACAGACAGGTGTGAGGAGGGGCCAAATGTTGGTGCAAAGCTTGCTTTGCACCATTATTTAACGGCTGGGTCAGACCAGGCTTTAGGGGACCTGTGGACCCATTTCCATGGTAAAACACCATGGAATGGGTCCACAGGTGCCCTAATCATTCCCCAGGAACACCCCAACCCACATCAGAGGGACACCAGAAGATGGGGGACCCATCCCAGGTGAGTAGGGTAAGTATAGGTAAGTATTTTTTAGTTTTATGTTAAAGTACCCGTAGGGGCCCAAACTTGGGACCCCCTGCATGGCACAGGGTGCAATGGCCATGCCCAGGGGACACTTATCCCATGTGCTGCCCATTGGGGTGGTGGGCATGACTCCTGTCTTTCCTAAGACAGGAGACATATTTTTTGTGGTTGTGCACCAGGAAATGGCGCTCGTCTGGTAACAGGCATTTTTTGCCTCCAACCAGGTTTGCGCCATTTTTTGAAGCACATCCCCCTCCTTCCATACCACCACCCCACCTGGCTAGCGTCTCCTTTTCAGATGCTAGCCCAAGTTTAGAGCTGGCTTGCGCCATTCCCTTAATATCGCACCTGGCTGGTGCTTGTGCAAGCCGGCGCTATACTTTTTGCACAATTCTGCAATTGCGCTCTTTTGGGCAAAAAAGTATAAATATGCCCCTAAGAATGTAGGCGGTTCCTAGCGTCTTTGTCTAAGGCCTTCCTGAGTCTTTTCTGGGCACAGTCAGTGACTGCAGGTAAGGGGGTCTAGTCCAATGCCCCACACAATCATTGTGTCTGGGTCAAAAGCGAGTGAGGACAATGGGTCAGGAACCTCGCCTGTAGGTGTAGCAGTCTGACGGTCACAGGAGGGGAAGCAACACCGTTTCTGATGGCGAAAGGTTTCCTTGTCTGAGTCGGAGGAAGGTGAGTGTGAGTCATCTGAGATGTCATCTGGAGGGGGGAAGAGATGGACTGAGGGCTGGTAGAAGGTTGTGCAGAGTGAGCGTGGTCTGTGGACAGAAACTGTAATAGACATGCCAAGGGGGCTGCCTGCGGGCATTCAGGAGGTGGAGTGTTCGTCCCTGTGTGGGGGGAGTGACATAGGAATGGTCTGGCCATAGGGAGACATGGTCAGGACGTACTTTTTGAGTTGCCATGCAGTGGGTTGTAGCGCCACAACCTGGGCCCTGTTGGCTGACTGGGTGACAAAGGCATCAAGGGCATGCCCCATGTCTTCTGCTATGAGCAAGTCCTCCTGTTCCTGATAATATGAGGCATTGTTAGGGATCTGCCTGTCTGCCATAGTGACTGGATAATAGGAAGGGGGGGGAAAACCCTTCTGTATGGGCTATGATGGGGGGACCAGAGAATTTAGGCTGGTCAGGGAGGCACAGACAACTTCCTTTATAATGCTATTGGAGGAAGTCTTCTTTTTCTCTTCCTTCCCTCTCAGACAAAGCCTGTGTTAGCCAAATTACAGCCCAAGCTGCCTGCGTAGGGGAGACGATGAGCCCAACTGTAAAAATGTCACAGTGTGAGCTGACTCTTCACCTGCAGAAGCAAGGAGTGGGCTTGCACTATGTTTCAAATAGGAGAATGGGCCTATGGTGCGCGGGCAATGATCCAGAAGGAGCACTATGGTCCTCGCCCTGGGGCGCTCCGTCTCCTGACCTCCCAGCACCCCCGCCAGGTGCACTAATGTCTTTGCGGCTTGTCGCTTATAACAGTATGTGGCATTTACACAGAAGTAGTATAATATGACTACTAAAATCAAACAGAGGAATGGTATACATAAAGCATGTAACACATGCGCTGATGCTGTCACAGTGAAATGCGCTAGCTCACAAGTGTCAGATCATGTCATTAGATACAAAAATGCAAATATCACATTATAAAGAATATGAGGTAAAATACCTATCTTTGGTGCAAAGCAGCAGAGAAAGAGGACAGTTTATGGTTCCTTGTTTATATACTGAAAGATGTGCCATGATTGGTGCTATTGTTATGATATCACATGTAAAAGTTGTGGTTAATGTAGTTTACAAAAAAGTTAATTATCATTGGCTGCTTTGTTTGAGCAGTTCATAAACAGCTAAGAAGGAGAAGCATAATCTGAAGCAGTCCTGACATAGAATCAATTGACCGACAGGACCTGTTGGAAGTACATGTTTTATTGAGAATGTCAGACTTTATTCTCATATGGCTGCGAAAGATTGTGTGAATTTACAGAAAATATTTTCTCATTTTAACTTCTGGAACACCTTCCATAACCTCTATGGGAAAATCATGAGAAAACTATTTTCTATGAAACATAATTCATGAAATCCTAGCAGAAGGCTTTTTCACAAGGTAAAATTGCCTTAGAACACACCACAAATCCTAAAATTAGTATTGGACCATTAATAAATGATTTATATTCTAACTAAAATCACTTATCACCCTTTATACGTTCTGCTTTTTGCTTTTTCGTGACCCTCAAAACCTGACATTAACTACAATGCAAATCACTCCCCCGCCACGCACAGTTTTTTCCTCAATACTTTTACTGCAAATATATAATTGCAATTATCAATGATTTTATCAAAGATGTCACGAGTGCTGTAATATGTGGGGTATTTAGCAGTGTATGGCAATGGTGTGAGTTATAGTTACCTTAGGGCACAAGTTGTAGTTACTAGAGAAATAACTCTAACTATAGCTGCTGAATTTCTATGGTTTTGTACGTTTAAAATGCGAGCCTAACTATAACGTTCCTGTATCTTTTATTTTTTTGAGTGAATTTCTATGGTATTTTTAATTATATTTCCTAATTATACGTCCCTGTAACCTTTGTTTTTGTCAGTGAATTTCTATGTTTTTTTTAACCTACAGTAATTCTAATTACTATACGTTAACCCAATGACCACCACACACGGCCTTTGGCCCTGCACGGTGGAGGTTCCCACAGCCAACCCCACATAACTACCCAAATCAGCCCCACCACGGCCTTTGGCAAGGGGTTTGGGTATACCGACCCCTGCACCCTTTTCTTTTTTTTTTTTGCATTGTGCCAAAGTAATCAGAAAAGTTTCAGTAATTCTGTGTTACTCTTTGATACAGAATTACTCATATTTATTTATGGTATTACTCGTCACGTAATTAAGAGTAACCTGGGAGAGATATCCTACAGTGATAAGATATTTAGCGAGTGTGAGCGGCCGCTCGTGTTCATTATTTGTGTTTTGCTGCATTTAGTGCTGTTTGCTAGTGCAAAATGCATCCATTTGTCAAATGGGAATGCAAGGGGGCATTTTTGCGCTAAAAAAATAACGCTAAACGCAGAATTACTCTTCTTGTGCAATTCTGCATAATCTCGCGGACTTCCTGAGTAATTCTGTGTTATTATGCTACAAGGAATTACGCGAGTTATTCCCACCCTTAGCCAAAACCCAGGTGGGTTCCAACACTTGGAGGATGAGTCCTGGAAATTCACTATTATATCCCTGATGCCTGGCTAGTATGTCCTATGGTTTTATACACAGAGGCTAGGCTGGTGCATTCTGTGACCCGGTTGATACGTGGTGAGGTTTAACTCACATATTGCTTCATCTCACTGGTAGGCCACAAACTGTGGCTGTTCAAAATTGAGTCTGGCTGGTGAATTGTCATAACGGTTGGTGGTAAATGAACTCGCTCATGAGCGGTAAGGTCAGCTGGTGGATGTGGGAGGTGAGATCAGCTGGTGGATGGTGGAAACTGGCAGGTTGTCTCTGACATTCCAATAGTGCAGGGACCTCCAACCTTTTCTATGGTGAGAGCTACTTCTGACCAATAAAATCCTTCACGAGCTACTGCATAATATAGGTATTACATCAGGTACCTAAAGGCCGAAGAGGTTTATTTGGAGCACCCACGTCGTGCTGCATCGTATTGATGGCGCTACAGTTCAGAAAAGGGTTCACTGTGGCCCCGATGGACCAGTACTATCCCTTTAGTCCTGTTTTAGTTAACTCTGTGAGGTATCTCATTGGAGCTTGTTTCTTTGCCATACTATTCAACGGCGGGAACTGCTCAGATTTTGAAAGCAAACGCCCCAAACACTTCCTTTAGGTGAGTAATACTATAAGACCCATTTGCTGATGTCCAGAAACGTCCCATGGACTAATACGTCAAGATTAAAAAAAAACAGATTCCTGGTGGAAGAAACTGTTCGAGGATTATATATCGGTAAAACTAATCGGTAAGAGAAAGAGCTAGAAAGGAAGGGACAAAGAAAGAAATAGAGGACAACGGGAAAACAGAACGGGAGGGAGAAAGAAAGACAGGGAGGAAAAAAAACAGGCAAAGGGAAAAAGAAAGACAGAATGGAAAGAATCGAAAATGGAGAGATGGGGGAAGAAATGAAAAGAAAGAAAGACGGGTAGGGAGTAAGAAAGAAAGGGAGGAAGGGAGATAAAAAAGAAAGTGAGAGAGGGTGGACGAAATAAAGACAAGACAAGAAGAGAGACATAAAGGCAAATAGAGGGAGAAAGAAAGACAGGTATGCAGGGAGAAAAAAAAAAGAGGGAGGGACAAAGACTGACAGGGAATGAGAAAGAAAGGAACGGAGGGGGAGAACGATAGAAGAAACGATGGAAGAAAGAAGGAGAGGGGATGAGTAAAAGAAAGGGAGCATGAAGGAAAAAGAAAATAAAGCAATGATGAAAAAGGCAATAGGAATGAGAAAGGAGGGCAAAATTAAAATGGCGGAGAAATAAGGAGATGAAATAAGGGAAAGAGTGGCAGAAAAAATAGATAGAATAAGATAATGGAGTTAAAAGGGAGAAGTAAGAAAGAAAGAAGAAAATTTGATAAATGAGGAAAAAAATTAATTAGGAGCCATAATAAAGAAATGAAATGAGAATATAAGAAAGGACGGGAAGAGAGAAAGTAGGGTGGAGTCAGGGAAACAAAAGAAGAATGAAAGAAATTGAATTGTAGAGCAACTGCAAATCGTACTATGTGAAAGGAAAAATTAATGGAGTCAATATGTTTTTCATGATGAAAGTTTTTAAGTCTTCTTTAGGACTATGGGGGTGATTCTAACCCTGGCGGGCGGCGGAGGCCGCCCGCCAGAGTTCCCCCCTCCAGAATACCGCACCGCGGTCAGAAGACCGCTGCGGTTATTCTGGGTTTCCCACTGGGCTGGCGGGCGACCGCCAAAAGGCCGCCAGACAGCCCAGTGGGAAACACCCTTCCCACGAGGAAGCCGGCTCCGAATGGAGCCGGCGGAGTGGGAAGGTGCGACGGGTGCAGTTGCACCCGTCGCGAATTTCAGTGTCTGCAAAGCAGACATTGAAATTCAGGGTGGGGCCCTCTTATGGGGGCCCCTGCAGTGCCCATGCCATCGGCATGGGCACTGCAGGGGCCCCCAGGGGCCCCACGACACCCCATACCGCCATCCTGTTCCTGGCGGGCGAACCGCCAGGAACAGGATGGCGGTATGGGGTGTCTGAATCCCCATGGCGGCGCAGGAGGATTCATCTGGGCAGCGGAAAACCGGCGGGAGACCGCCGGTTTTCCTCTTCTGACCGCGGCCAAACCGCCGCCGTCAGAATGCCCTGCGGGGCACCGCCAGCTTGTTGGCGGTGCTCCCGCCGACCCTGGCCCCGGCGGTCCTTGACCGCCGGGGTCAGAATGAGGACCTATGTGTTTCATTTTTTTCAAGTGCCTTACTAAGAACATTTTTTGGTGTGCTCCATGCCCTTCCTGCATTGTAAAGTTACAGAACTCACATAATCAAGCACATATTTTAAAGTGTTGCCTTGCGAGTCAGGAAATCTGTAAAGCCTAGATACCAACTGATAGGCTGTGAGCTACTTACAGATAGCCTGTGAGCTATTGTTAGCTCACAATCGGCCTTTTGGAGTTGCCTGAACTAATGGGGGCCAAGATCCAGCTGATGGTTTCCGATGTCTGGGTGATGTGTCCTGGAGCCTGGCTGGTGAGGTCTGGCTCATGTGCTGCGTGTTCTGACTTATGGGACAACAACTGTGGATGGTGGAAACTGTGGTCTGACTGGCGAATCTAGACTTTTGGATGGTCAGAGCTTAATGCCTGACTGGAATATCCAGAAGTTAGGATGGTGGGGCCTAGAGATGTGGATGTACAGTAACTCTGCCCATCGTACTCTTCTGGGACCTGTATTTACTTATCGATGTCCTTCATCCCACATCTCTCTTTGCAGCTCCTATATTACCGGTCATTCTTCGTACACTTCCTTCTTTTATTCACTGCAGTGATATATTCGATACTAATGCAGCTGTTTCCAGTCAGTACATATCTATGCATTCTGTCCTATTATATCACTTTCCTGGTGTGGAGGCTGCTAGGATCCTCTTTGCTAGGGGTTTTATCTACCTAAATGTTACGACTGTACAGAAAGAGTAAGGTGAGCAAGCCAGGGTACCCATCCAAATGTTTACTTGATGATTGTCGTTTTCCGCCTCTGACATTTAAGCACAAGATGGATCAGACAATGATGTGCAGGGCCTGCTATTTTTTAACCATATTAATCAGTTGAGACATCCCTTTTCTGTGGGTACGTACAAAAGGTGTATGTTGTCAGTTGCTCTGGGTTATGTTGGCAGCTTTCATAACCTTCCCTGGACGAAACACTCATGCAGGTGGTCTTTAGCCTACTGCTCAGCTATTACAGATATTACCTAGTGCTCCAAGACATTCTTATGTGCTTGTTGTGTTCCAGTTTATTTCTCTTTTTCAAAACAGTGGGGTAGGATGCCTGCTCCGTTTACGTAGCCTGGAACAACACATCAGAAGTTTCTCTTTTACCTCCTTCCTCTGGGTACATCAGCATTGATATTGTGTCTATCCTTAAGTGGTTTCCGAGTTCACTGAAGGGGTTTGGATTACTTTGAAGAAAGGGTGGGTACTGGTGGTCCTGTGTTGTGGTCCCTGACTACGACAGTGACTTATGGTCTCTTTGGGATGGGCCTGGTACTGGTTCCGGATTTAATCACTGATTATAGGTTTGGCTTATGTTTCGTTTTGGTGCTGAATTCTCCACCACTGCAGATTAGAACATTTCATGAACACCACGGTACGGGCTTTCGGTTCAGTGTGAGGCCGGTCCTTTAAGGATGTACCCCTTCCCGCACTTTTTACATTTTAATGTTGTATTTGGCCTCCATTTTAGTGCTGCTTTGCTGGAAGAGATAGGTCATGCTTCTGTTCTGTGAATACAGTAAGAAAAGGCCTTTACTGTCCAGTGACGTTAGTCATAAGTTAGGACTCACCTCTTCAATTTCCAGGTGCTTAGGGTGATCAAGCATTCACTCATTAATGGACAGTCAAGACTCTTCTACTCCATGATTGGAACTTTTAATCAGATACCTCCTCTTCAAATACTGAAACAAAAGTCAAGCCCCTGTTGCACATGAGAAGGTGGTGTTCTATCTCTCTTGAATGGGTGATTGATTTATGGCTTCTAGTTTTATTTTGCAGGAGCTTTGTTTGGGTTAGTGGAACGCAGTGTTTGTTCAAGTCTGGGTTAGGCCAAAAGAATCACTCGTTCCTATTTCTTTGGAGGGGCCACCTTTAGGATGTTTATGTGCTTGGGGTGCTCCCCTCGAGACCCAGCTTAATCTTGCTTTTCCTGTCACAACTGTAGGCTTAGTGGGTTCCTGCCTTCCAAGGATTAATGCCCCGAATGCCTTTCACTCTTGGGTTACAGGGTGTGTCTTACTTGTGTTTGGAACTTTTTTGAAACTTAAATGTTATAGTATCATAAAAAACTCTAAACAGCATCATTTTCCGAAGATGAATTACAGTTACCATATAATTTAATAAAAAGTATTATTTGTTCACCTATGCATCATCATTTTCACCATTCTGGAGCTTGACCTCTTAAGACAAATGAGGTCTGTCACCCTGTCTAGAAGGGAAAACGTGTAATCTGCACCAAGCTCAGGTTTACCCGAAGAACTTGGAGCGAAGAATGAAAAGCTAATGGACACCCAAGGCGTTGCCTTCAGCTAGTGGGGGTTTCATTAAACGAGAGTACAACATACAGTGCCTCTATTTACATTTTAAACTAGGGGGTACCGCTAGGTAGAGTCTATTGGATTTATCATCTACTGGAAATGATAGGAAATGGAGGGTTGAGAGAGGTAGAATTTTATAGACAGTGGGATGCTTGATGATCTATGATATGTGAGGGTTCTTCCCCAGCCCGGGTACCCGTCCCACAGAATGAATTTGTGACACACAGATCTATGTATTGCACAACATTCAACATTCTAAACCTGCATTCTCTTCATCATGTTCTAACACTTATATCACAGCTCTTTGGAGTCTTTCAGGAGCCAAAAGGGTCATGTCATTTATACTCACACAACACAGAGGCCCTCATTACAACCCTGGCGGATGGGGGAGAAGTGGCGCTAATACCGCCAACAGGCCGGCGGAAAAAAAAAGGGAATTATGACCATGGCGGTTTCCGCCATGGTCATCCGCCACTTCTCCACTCCGACTGCCAGGGTGGTGACGATCGCTGGGCTGGAGACTTCGGTCTCCAGTCCGGTGGCCGTCACCAGACCGTCGGCGGTATCATGACCCTGCATAACGCCATGGATTTCGGGTGGTTTGGAACCGCCACGAAATCCATGGCGGTAGGCACTATCAGTGCCAGGGAATTCCTTCCCTGGCACTAATAGGGGTCTCCCTCACCCCCTCCCCCACCCCAAAGTCCTCCCCCCACCCCCCTGCCGCCGCCCAAAGGTGGCAGGACCCCCCTCCCCACCCCTAGCCCCAACATGCACAGACACACACCCCCCCACCCCTAACATGCACAGACACTCACCCATACACGCACACATACACTACAACAACACATACCCGCACAGATACACACAGACATGCACACAGACCGACCCGCACACATTTCCCATACACACAACACCCCTGCATGCATACACGCACTCACACACCCCCTCTACATACTTAGACGCACACACCCAATCACGCACACAACCCCCCCCCCACCCCTCTCCCCTAATGGACGATCAACTTACCTTGTCCGTTGATCCTCCGGGAGGGGACGGGATCCATGGGGGCTGCTCCACTGCAGCTCCCCGTCACCAGAACACCGCCACACCGAATCATGGGACGTGATTCGGTGGGCGGTGTTCTGATGATGGGGCGGTGGAGGTGGAGCAACCTCCACTTCCCCACCGACCGCCAGTATGGCTGCTGGCGGCTCTCCATCCGAAAAAGGACAGAGGGCTGCCAGCAGTCATAATACGCCGAGCGGAAAACCGCCTGCACTGGCGGTCTTCAGCACGGCGGTTACTCCCGAGGTCAAAATGAGGGCCTATATCTCCGCCTCTGTTAAGTAAAACAAATTACAATTATTTACAAACATATACACAATTATAGCTCTTCAATAAGCCTTCATGGTGCTTTTATTACTCAGCCCAATCGTGTCTTTAGGAACTGGGAATTGGCAACAGGAGTGTTCATGATTTGGATTAGCAATGCAGGAGTAACAGCGGTCTACGGTTTTCCACTTTCTGAACCAGTCTCTGCGTTGATATCAGTATTTGATGAGTGATGAGTCACACGTCTGAAATGCATGGAACCTTGTGCAATAGATTTCCCAGGACGTTAGGCAGTCACCATGTGTCCTTTGTTGGTTATGACATGCAATAGCTCAGCATCAAATGGAGCAACAAACTTATGTTTTCTCAGCTGACGGACCAGCACTCGATCTTCTCTTGTGAAGCCAATGGCCGTTATTGCAACCCTGGCGGTGGGTGATAAAGTGGCGGTAATACCGCCAACAGGCTGGCGGTAAGTTCTGCCAAATTATGATCATGGCCGTGATAACTCCCATAGACAGCCAATGTACCACACCAACCGCCACAGCGGAAACAACAGCCACCACGGCAGTAGCTGGTAACAGCCAGGTGGAAGACAAAGTACTGCCCACCAAATTTTGTGGGGTGGTGGCTGTACCTGCAGCTGGGGTGGGCACAGAGGTGTCTGCCACCACCAGGAGGAGGTATCAGAGTCTATGTTGTCCCCTCCAGTCTACGCCGTGGTGCTCCTCTCCCCCTCTGCCCCACCTGTTCCCTCGGTGTCGGTGGACTCTGCGTCCAGGATCCTGTGGGATGCAGCTCCCTCTGTTGTCGGTGATGCTGCTCCTCCTCCAGATGATGCTAATGCACAGAAGGACAGGATGACAAAACAAGAAAGGGGGGGAGAGAGACAAAGGATACACTGGGTCGATGACTGCACCAACACCACCAGTGGCATACAGAGCACCCTCACACACCAGAAACAGGCCTACGCACTATGCATTGCACTACCAGTGAAATGGCTATTCACCAAGACATGAGGAGGAGCACACACCACCAACTGCAGCACACCTGGGACCCACGCAGCCCTGCCTAGAAGTGAATACTAACAAGCTAGGTTACCTGTATTTGCCATGCAACCATTACCTTTCTGAGGACCTACGCTGCTATGTCTGGCCTGTCATTAGGGGCACCTACTAACACACAACCACCACCCGAATACCACCCCACCAGCCATAAGTTGTAATGATACCCACTGTACTCACCCCCTTGTGGCTGCTGTGATTCCCTCAAGCGCCCATCCAGCTCAGGGTATGCCACCGCCAGTATGCGGGCCATCAGGGGGGTCAGGGTCCGACGGGAACCCCTTCCTTATTGCGTGGCCATCCGCAGCTGGGCCTCTGCAGTCTTCCGTGCCCAGCGTCTCAGGTCCTCCCACTGTTTCCGATAGTGGGTGCTCTGCCTTCCATAGACCCCCAGGGTCCAAACGTCCTTGGCGTTGGCTAGCCACAATCCCTACTTTTGATGGGCGCTGACCTGCAGATGTAAGACATACAGGAGACCACCATTATACAAACAGTCCAGCCTGTCACACACATGACCCACCATAACCAATCCCATCACCATTGGCACACACATAGGCCAGCTCACAACATGTACCCCGCCAACAGACAATCCCACCACCCCCACCCTCCTTCACACAATGAATTCACAAACATCTCCATGCATCCATGCCACATGCATCGTGCCCAAAGTGTACTCACCTGGAGGTCTGGAGGCCCATACGGCAGTCCGTACTGGGGTAGGACCCCAGCCACCAGTTGCTCCAACTCCTCATAAGTGAAGGCTGGGGCCTTTTCCCCGGTCACACGGGCCATGGTGGTTCCATACACAGGTCACAGCAACACATGCAGTGTAGGTCTTCTCCTGTGGCAGGTCAGTAAACAAGTGAGGATTGAGTTAGAAAATAGCGGTCACGTTCGCAGCAGTGTACACCGTCACTGCCAGCGTAGATCTCTATTGGCCACTGTACCCCATAGGGCCTAATGTAATCCAGTGAGGAATTGCACGACAGTTCACAACCGCCTTCCACCACGGCGCACCACGTCAGCGGAATTACCTCACTTCCACCTGCCCCTCCACACAGGACAGGTGGTCACCATTTCAGGGGGGGTTGAACAGACCTATAGATAATTTCTTCGTCACAGGATAAATAGGCACATACGTTTAAATTACACTGTCCCAAAACATGATTGCACGATGTGGACTGCTGTTGTGGTATAGTTGTTCAAATTGTGAAAGCTTACTCACTCTTGTGTCCCTTAGATTCCTACCACTGCAGATGGATAGGAGATGGAGACATATCCCCGTCTACAGACCCCTGGTGGACTTAGCTACACTGGAGGACAGGCACATAATACTCACCTATAGACTGGACAGGGCCACAATCACAGAGCTGTGTGCCCAGTTGGACCCTGACCTGATCTCAGCTATCCGTCATCCCACTGGGATCCCCCCTCTTGTGTAGGTTCTATCAGTGCTCCATTTCCTGGCAACAGGTTCTTTCCAAGTGACAGTAGGCTTGGCAGCAGGAATGTCACAGCCAATGTTCTCAATCGTGCTGGCAAGAGTCTTGTCCGCCCTGGTAAAACACATGTGCAACTACATTGCTTTCCCCCAGGTGGAATATTTGGCCACTGTGAAGGCTGATTTTTATGCAATGGGACATACCCCCAATATCATTGGGGTAGTTGACGGTACATATATTGCGTTTGTCCCCCGCGCAGAATGAACAGGTGTTCAGGAATCGTAAGGGTTTCCACCCCATTAATGTGCAGATGTTGTGCCTGGCAGACCAGTACATCTCCCACGTCAATGCTAAACGTCGGGGCATGATGACTGTGTCCTGAGGAATAGCGGCGTCCCAAATATGATGTCCCAACTACAGAGGCACAGGGTGTGGCTTATAGGTGAGCCTTGATCCCCACCCAGTGTATGTTGGTGTATGCCTCTGCTGTTTTCCAAATCGGATAGTGTGTGGCTAAATGTTGTCTCTCAATACTTGCAGGTGTCTCTGGCTACCCAGACCTATTGTGGCTGCTGACCCCTCTGAGGAATGCCAGGACAAGGGCCGAAGAACATTATAATGAGGCACATGAGAGAACCAGGAGGATAACCGAGAGGACCTTTGGCCTCCTGAAGGTCAGGTTTAGGTGCCTCCATCTGACAGGTGGATCCCTGTGCTACTCACCTGAGAAGGTCTGCCAGATAGTAGTGGCATGCTGCATGTTGCATAGCCTGGCCCTCAGACACCATGTAACTTTTCTGCAGGAGGAGGAGACTGAAGATGCCCCTGTGGTAGCAGTGGACCCTGAGGACAGGGAGGATGAGGAGGCAGAGGAGGAGGATGTGGACAACAGAACATTAGTGATAAGTCAGTACTTCCAATGACACACAGGTGAAACAGTGCAACTTCACATTTCTATGACTATTGTTTTATTCTGTGTGGCATTGGCATGCTAAAATTACCCACTTGTTTCCTCTACTTGCTGTCACCTATGGATTATCATTTTACAGATGTTGTTGATATGGCACCAATTTTGTGGTGTGAACACAACAGCCAGCAACAGGTCATTCATTCTATGCTCTGACTATGTACAGTTCATTTGGAATGGATGTAGCTGTTTCAATCAATACAGATTTGCAATACATAAAATACTAGTAGTCAAGTTTTATCAAGGGTGTTTATTGTGCTGCTAAGAAATTGAGAGGAAAGTGCAATGGAATGGGGTGATGATGAAGGAAAGTCCAGGGTATTGTTCCAGTCTGTTTGTGGCACAGGTGCAGTGTCCAAGGGGACATAGGAAGGGGAACAATGGCAGTTCAAGGTGTGCCAAACGGTAGACAATCAGGAGAGTTTCATTTCTTGGTGGTGGTCTTGGCAGTTGTCTCTGGCATCTGTCTGGGTCGCAGGGAACGTTTGCAGGGTTGTTCACCTTCTGCAGGGGGAGGGATGCTGGTGGCCTGTGGATCCTGTGGGGGGGCCTCCTGCCCACTAGCGGCAGTGGATGTGGATGTGGAGGGCTGTTCAGTTGACCGGCTAGTGGTAGGGGCCCGATGGTGTGACACTGCCTCCCTCATGATGTTGGCCATGTCTCCCAGCACCCCTGCAATGGAGATCAGGGTGGTGTTAATGGCCTGCACGTCCTCCTTGGTCCCCTGATACTGTTCCTCCTGTAGCCACCTCTTCTCCTGCACGTTGCCAAGGAACTGGCCCATCGTATCCTGGGAATGTTGGTAGGCTCCCAGGATCTCAGAGAGTGCCTCCTGGAGAATCGGTTCCCTGCTCCTGTCCTCCTCCTGGCGCACAGCAGTCCTCCCAGTGTCCCTGTTGGCCTGTGCCCTGAACAGTGTGCCCACTGCCACTGACCCCAGGTCCCTGATTGTCTTGTGGGCGAGGTGTGGCCTGGGGTCCCTGTAGAGGTGGGCACACTGCAGATTGACGTGTCCTGGGGACAGGGGTGTGGGAGCACTGGGTGGGTGCTGTGGTGTTGGTTCCTGATGGGGGAGGCTCTGTGGTGGTCTGTAAGTGGGCTTGGATGACGGGCTGGCCAGTGGTCACTGATGGGCCAGATAGGTCCTCCAGATCCAGAAGTCCAGAGTTACTGTCATCTCTGGGGGCCTCTTTTGTTGGGGGACTGGATAGTGGTGGCACCTCTCTCCACTGACATTGGCTGTTTATGCTTTAGTGATGGGTGTCCATGCAGGGCTGGGAGGGCTGTTCATGCATTGGTATGGCATGTGGGCTTGACATTGTGGTTAGTCATATGTGTAGGTGCACTGTGTGGGATAGTGTGGAGTGATGGGAGTGAGGGTGAGGGGGTGTGATGGAATGCAGGTATGGGGGTTGATAAGTGGTAAATGTTGACTTACTAGTGTCCAGTCCTCTGGCTACTCCAGTGAGTCCCTCAGGATACAGCATTGCCAGTACCTGCTCCTCCCATGCTGTGAGCTGTGGGTGAGGAGGTGGGGGTCCACCACCAGTCCTCTGTATGGCAAGCTGGTGCCTTGCTGCTATGGAATGTACCTTCCCCCATAGGTCGTTCCACCTCTTCCTGATGCCATCCCTTGTTCTACGGTGCTGTCCCACGCCCTTGACCCTATGCACGACTCTCTGCAATAGCTCCATCTTCCTTGCTATAGGTATGTGCTGTACCGTGCTCCAAACAGCAGTGCCTCTACCCTGACAATTTCCTCCACCTTGACCCTTAACTCCTCCTCAGTGAAACAGGGGTGCCTTTGTGGTGCCATGGGTGTTGTATGATATGTGTTGGTGAGGGTGTGTTGGGTAATATGGTGGGGTGTGTGATGTGGAGTGTGTGGGGGGTGTGTGGGTGTATGTGGTGTTTGTGTGTAGTTGTCTCTGTGCTCTTCTTCTCAGTCTCCTGGCAGTAATTGTTGTTTGTAAAGGGTTGTGGGTAGTGTGGGTGTGTGTTTTATAGTGCTGTGTGTGGTGTGTGTATGGTTGTCAGGTGTGTATTTTTTGTATTGGCCAATGTAGGGTTGTTTTGTATGTGGGTGTCCATTCTGAGCGCTGGGGTATGTACCACCAATGGTTTACCGCAGTTTAATGTCCGCCGTGGTGATTCGTGGGTCATAATGTGATGGGTGCTGTTTTATTGGCGTAACGGTATGGGTTTTGGGACCGCCACTTTATCATTGACCTTTGGTCTGCCGGATTTGTGTATGTGGCTGAATTCTGTTGGATCGATGTGTGTGTGTCGTAATATGGTGAACAGAGATCTGCCATGATGGCGATAAGTTGGCAGCCGTCAGCATGGCGTTAAGCAGGATTTACCGCCAGTGTCATAATGAGGGCCAATGTCTTTTGCATGTGGATCTTGTTTGCATAGGCCTTCATTTTCTTTTTACAATCCAAGTCTTTTGTAAGGGTTTCTTCATTATTTCTTGATCTTATGTTGGTCCATTGAGGTAGCTTGGTCTTACTGCTCTCCCAAACTTCAGCACTGCAGGTTTTTACCTGTGGTCAAATGAGAAGTTAAAAGGTAATCTCGAGGGTAGAATTCAAGCCCATCTTGAGGTTGAGCTTTTCCAATGTAGCATGTTGAACAGATTCCTTTAATGTACTCATGAAACATTCAACAAGGCCATTAGTCAGTGGCCAAAGAGGTGTGCTATTCTGATGCTTCACATTAAGCAGATTGAGAAAGTCTTTGAAATCTCTACTATTGAAAGGTGGGCCAGTGTCAAATGTTAAATTTGCAGGAATACCCCATGTCGCAAGATGCCATTTAATCTCTCAATGATTCTTTCCTGAGTGATAGATGAGAGTTCCTTTATTTACGGAAACAGGAGTATTCATCCACAATCACCATCAGGTGATGCCCATTGTCAAGTGGACCGAAACAGTCAACAGCAATTCTTTCCCATGCATGCTTTGGTAACTCTGACCTACTTAAGAGGTGTTGTAGCAACAATTCCACAATTTCCTTCATGGGCCATTTCAAATATATGTTGGCGCAGACTCTCCAGAATTACCATTCTTGAGCCCCTAAAGATAATGCCTTCTTTTGCCACGTTAATCTTTGACATTTTTACATTTCTGGTTGTCACTGTCACTGGTAAGAGGTCAAGTATATTGGTTCCATGATTGATGTGTAATAACGTCTTTCAGTTTTAGCATGTCACTATCTTGACTCATGGCAGTGACAATTTATACCAACGAATTAGCAGATTGTGTTTGATTTCACAATGAAGGTTATGTAGGCTTCTGGTGTCTTAGAAAGGTTAACTTGCCACTGTACAGCCACTCTGGGGAAATAGTCAGCAGGGTTTTGATCTTTCCCTGGTGCTGCACAATTGTGTAGTTGTACTCTTATAATAGTAGACCCCAATGTTCAATGCACGGATGCATCTTTGGCTTTTGGATTTCCAAATGCTTGATGATCTGTCACAAGCATAGAAGGTTTTCTGTACAGGAACACGTGAAAATGTTCACAAGCCCACACCACTGCTAAATTCTCTTTTTCAGGTTGTGAATAAGCACATTCAATCTGGGATAAACTTCTGTTGGCATATGCCACAAAATGTCTTTGAGCATTTGGGTGTCCGCTGTACAGACTGAACCTAACTCGACTAGGTAGCCTCAACAACAATGTCTGTATGTAGTTTTGGATCTAAATAAGCCATTTCAGTAGCATTTTCAATAGCTTGTTTGATTCTCTTAAAACCTTGTTGCATTCATGTGACCAGTGAAATGAAAAATTATTTTCCGTCAACTCCGTCAACGGAGCACTCACTGTGGCAAAGTCTTGTATGCATCTTGGAACATGCCAGATGGAAACATCTTGTGGGAGACTGGCAGTTGACAGGCCTTGCATTTTAGCTAGATCTGGTGTCATGCCTCCATGAGAATATGTATGGCCAAAGAAATTTAGCTATGTCTTATTGTATTCACAGTTCTCAGAATTCAGCGTTAAACCTGCATCAACTAGTAAATGACACATTTGCATGAGAGCTTTATTGCTTTCCTTCTGTGTAGATCCAAAAATGAATGCCATTGCTATATTTGAAAGTATTCATGACAGGCTGTATTAGACATCTAATGACATCTAGAAAAATCCCTACAGCAAATGGCACACTGAAACTGAGACTTTTGAAACAGACTTTTGAAACAGACCAATATGTGTAGATAAGGTTGTAATGTACCTGCAAATCTCCTTGATTTTCAACTGAGGATACCCTTTATTTAAATCAAGGCGAGAGAAGACCTTGCATGATTTAATTATGTTATCATGTTAGTAATGTGCAGACCTGGATATCGTTCTCTTTCAACTGCCTTGCTCGTTTGACGCATATACATGCAGATGCGTACAGTTCATTCACTGTCTTTTTTGGGCACTAGCACTATGGGAGAAGCCCATGGTGTCAGACCAGTAAAATGCTCAAGGATATCATTCTAAAGTAAAGATTTGAGATCTTTTTCAACATCATCTTGTAAATGAAATGCAATTCTTCTGTGTCTTTGAGCAACAGGACGAACATCCTTATTGATATTCAATTGTACTTTCAAACTCTTAAGTTTTTCTAACCCATGAAACAATGAAGGGACCTGACTTACTATTTCGTGATGAACATTCATGTTGCAGTTTACTGAGATCAGTCCCAATTTAGCAGCCTTGCTGACACTGATTAAACAGGCACTTGACGACGTACCTTAAAGCATGTGAATGAGCCCTTGCACCATTGTCTTCTTGTGTTTCATCGTCACTACGAATGAACCCTTACTTTTTAATGGTGTCAATGCAGCCCATGTGTACACTTTGGATTTCAATGGCATTAGTCATGGCAAATAATTAGATTTCTCCTCAGGCATATCATTTATCGACACACCACTGTCGATGATGAAAGGTATGGAACAACAGTTTATTTTCAGTCTAAACTTTGGACAATTTGTGAATCACTTTAGTGCTTTTTCATGTCAACTTTTTGTCGACTGGTATTTTTCTTCACATGCAGCCAGTCCAAAATGTGCACATTTTTCTGAGGTAAACCTCCACACTGCACAATCATTTGCTTCACTCTCTCTTGATATTTATACTGACAAACACTTTTAGATGAAAATCTACTTCGTTTGGTGTAGATTTGCCTCATTTGATGTTGCTTGGCCTTGTGGGCATGCGTCAAACGTCACTTCTGGAACATTTGATCGGCCATTTTGTCATTTCGCCATGATGCACTTACTTCTTTCTTCGCCTTGCAAACCGTTACCAAATGGTTCTCCTTACCACAGTCTTTGCATATCTGTCCAACGAGGAGACATTTACCTTTGTGTGGAAATGACAAACCACACCTAAAATACATCTTCTTTTTCTTTGGAGACATCACCTTGTGTCCTTCAGCTTTTTAATTCTGCTTGCTTTTCATGTTTATGACTGACTCACTTTGGCCACCTCTGGCCTCCATGTTAGCAGCTTGTCGATTGGCATGCTCTTCAGCTCTGGCAGCTGTGAGAACTCGTCCAGACTAAGAGCCTCATTACGAGTTTGGTGGTCCGTGCACCAACATGGCTGCGGTCCGACTGCCATCGGCTTCGGGGTTGGACCACTGCATTAGGAGTCATGCGGGCCAATGCTGCAAAGGCCGCTGAGGTCCCGCGTACACCAAAAGACAGCGCAGACTAATGCGCTCACGAGGCAGCACAAAAGGCCGGCAGGAACAGTGTTTCCGCCAGACACATTGTGAGGTTGCAGACCACCAAGGTGACAGGTGGCAGTCCAACCACAATATCTCAGCAGGCGGAAACAGAGAGTATAAAGGGAGCAACTCACCTGCAGTCAGCTTTACATGTCCAGTGCCGCCATGGAGCTCACCACACACATCCTGTCGCTGCTGCTGCTCATCAAAGGTGCTCAAAATCCATGCCGCTGTGGACGCAACTGACAGACAGTAAGTATACACACCTACCTGTGTCATTAAGCTCAACAACAGATCGTTGCGCTGTCATCCACATGATATGGGGGTCACGCTACGGGCACCAAGTACACCTGTCATTGTGTATACAGTCGAAGTCTTTCATAAAGAAGAAGACATTCACAGCCACAAAGCACTCCATTTGGGCAGGTCACTCATACTGCACCGCAACGCTACACAAAAACACACATCTGCACATCTTAGGCACAGGGACAGTGAAGTGTACACAACACTGTGTTACACAAAAGCAACAACACAGCAACATCACATCTACCAATACAACTGACACCCACAAAATGCACACATGCCATGAACTGTCAACAGATTCAACACACATTTGTATGGATGTGTCATAGAACACAAACACCACTCCCATTAAACAGCCCTACAATAGACCCACATATCACCCACATTGCAACACAATGGAAGGACAACGGGATGCACAATAGTCAGAGAGACAAATATACAAAACTTACTATGCAAACAATACCTGCACAATAGGGTTGGGGGTATCAGGAGCACTCAGAAGGATGCTGCACTGGGACACATATCACTTTGCAAATTCCCCTAAAACAACATTTGCACAGGAATTGGCCCATCGTGCAGCTCAGGGACAAACAATACTAGAGCCAAGTGACATGCCTATCTGCAGAATGTGGAAGTGCAAGTCAAGAAGGCACATACAACAGCAACAGCATGGGACATACATGTAGATGAAGTAACTGCAAGATATGCACAGCAAAATGGACACATGCTCAGTCAAATGCAATGGAAGCTAGCACAATTGAACACCCTTTATGTCTGCACAAAGAAGACTTGAGGTCCACACATGAGACAAATATATAATCCCTATCCGGGGGACAAGTTTAACACGATACATGCTGACAGTGGCCAACACAAAATTAAATATCTACCATACCAAACATAACACGACGCAATGACACCACAATTGCATTAACACCCACATATCCATACAGTCAACATTTTCCTTTATCTTGGGTGACACAAGCGCTGTCCTCAAAGTAAGATATTGCAACCAACAGCAATGGATCAGTAAGCAGGGTGAAACACACACAACTGTAAGGATACACACAAGTTACTCAGGAACAACATAAAGGTAGAATAGGAACTGCAGGACAAATGTGTACCCCAAAAAAATAAATGTTTGGGTTTATGACACAAATGCAAAAGACCAAAGGCCATTTGCCAGTTCAGAAGTTTGTCAGTGCACAGTACTGTGCCTATACTTGACACCTATTACTGCCACCAGGGAACCTCCATAGGAAGGGACTTCAAGTGGGCAGACAGGCACCTCAAGGATCATCCTTGGGGTGTGGGGTTAGATTTGGGATGGTTGGGTTTGGGAGAGGTGGACTGTTTTTAGGAGGGGTGGATTTCTTCTTGGGGAGGATGGGTATGGGTGCTTGGAGGGGGGGGCAGGTGGAACAGAGGAGGACTTGGATGTGGAAGGGATTGGTTGGGATGTGGGTCAGTCCGCTTCGGTTTGGGACTTGGTAGAGGGCACAGGGGAAAGGGATAGTTCAAAAAAGGAAACTTCCCTTTGGAACACGGGGGTCATCAGAAGGGGTTGGGGATTTGGAGGTTGCTGGAGTGTTTTCTGATGTGTCGGTGTTGATGTCTTGGGTGTGTGCATGTGTGAAGTATGCTTATGTTTGGGTGCTGTATGTTCCTTGTGTGAATGTGGGTGTTTACATGTCTTTAGGGGCTGGGAGGTGAAGGTGCTGGGTGATGAGGGAGTGGTGGATGCGTGGGTGTCTGTTGGGTTGGTGTCTGGAGGTATGCTTGTAGTGTCGGATGTCTGTGTGTCTGCTGGTGTGGTGTCTGCGGGTATGGTGGGTGTGGTGGATGTCTGTGTGTCTGTTGGGATTTGGTGGATGTGTCACTGCCTGTTGTGGTGGTGCCTCGGGTATGTTTGATGTGCTGTGGGTGGTGGTGGTGCCCGGGGAAGTGGAGGCTAATGTTGTGTGTGTGTATGTTGAGTGCCGGTGTGTCTTGCTGTGTTTGTGTGTGCTGCTTGTGTGTGTTGAGGTGGGTGCATGCAGATGTGTCTGTGTGCTTGGGATAGTTTGGGGAATGAGGCATTTGGATTGGGAAGAGGGAGATGGTGTGGGATGGAATGTGGGGGGTGATTGGTTGCTATCAGTGAAGAGGCCAGAGTCTGAAAAGATCTCTGTAGGCCAGACATGGCACTATGGATGCCTTCCAGGAAAGCATTGGTCTGCTGAAGTTGGCTGGCCAACTCCTGGATGGCATTAACAATGGCACTCTGACCCACAGAGATACTCCTCAGAAGGTCAATAGCCTCCTTACTCAGGGTTGCAGGGGTAACAGGGGCTGGGGCAAAGGTGTCTGCAGCAAAGGAGATGCTCAACCTCTTGCATGAATGGGCACAGCCAACTGGGTGGGGAGCAACAGGGAGGGTGTCAAAAGAACTGGGATGGCAGACAAGGGTGGTACTGGAGTATGGCCCGATGGGTCCGCCACCACTGGGGAATGGCCACTTTAGGAGGAATCTGATGATGAGGATGTAGATGCAGTCTCCTCCATGGCTCTCCCATGACCCTCAGGCCACTTTGTCCCTCTGTGTCAGTAGTGCCTTGACCGGAGATACCATGGCCTGATGCTTCCCCACTTGGCTATGCCCTGTCTCCTTCTCTTGCCTAGGCTGATGCTGAAAATACAAAGAAAAATAAGGCTACCACATGTCCCTGATCACACTTGAACAAGAGTTCTTAGAAGCAAACATTACCATGATGTCAAGTAGACCCCAGCAACTAACTCCACCAGAATAGCCCCTACATGTACCATGCCATATGCATGCATGCCACCTGAAATGTCAAGCATTGTCGACAGCGACAGGAAAATCAGGATGTCAGACAACTACAATTGCATGGCTTAAGCTGTGCAATCACAGTAATCAATTAACAAGTAGGATACCATATCACCTTCAATGCTTTGCCTCATGGAGCATACCTTAGTTATCTGTAGTCATAAAATAATAGGCCAATGCCAACTGCATTCCTACAGATCTCACACAAGGTCATGTAGACATTTATTTGTTGCATACAAAATAACACAACAATGAGAAATTATGCTCCCAGAACATGCCATATTGCTGACAACAGTACAATCACCTGGGAAAAGTGACATGGTAATACTCATGTCACAATGGAAACCTATCCACAATGCACACTTTACCATGTGTAATTTTTCTCAATGGAGTCATGGAGGTAGTACCAATATTGCTCTGACAGGCCACACATTTGGCATGGCAATGTACACTGTAGACATCATGTGCATCCGGGAACGCGTCCTCGGGGTAGGTCTCTGAGCTGGGTCTGACGTGACATAATATATCACACCAGTTCTATGGCATGTTTGTTCCCATGAAGGCTTGTCCTTACTCAGGGAGGACTTTCTTTCACACCATACATTTCACACTATAACTTTGTCATAAGTAAGTGACTTTCTTTTCTTGCACACACATTTTCAGACACACTGAAGTCTTTTCACATGGCTTTGGAGAGGTGTTTCTGTTGTAATTTGGTCCTGATGAAGCGCCACTAGATCCGTATGGACTGTTTAGGCGCAAAACATTTTGACCCGTTGTGATGGTTGAAGGTAATCTCTTCTCCCTTCGCTGTGTTTTGTTGGCAAAGTGGTTGAGCATTATCTCTTTTTCACTCCCTAACATTCTTTTAACCGTGACCGAGACCCTTCATTTATCAATAAATTGTAGTTTTTTTGGAAGGACTGTCATTAGTGCAATAAGCCTGTACAGGGCAAATATGACTTCTGTGAAGGTGACAGCAGAGCAGTGGGGGTAAGGGACCTGTCATGAGTCAAAGACACAAATTGACAATGATACTAAGGGCCGTATTTATACTTTTTGGCGCACAACTGCGCCAACGCAGTTGTGCGTCAAAAAATTTAACGCCGTCTAACACCATTCCAAAGCGCTGTGCGGGCGCCTTATTTATGGAATGACGTTAGCCGGCGGAGCTGCCTGGTGTGCGTAAAAAAAAATGACTTACACCAGGCAGCGCCGGCGTAGGGGAAAATGGAGCTTGGGCGTCAAAAAATGGGGCAAGTCAGGCTGAGGCAAAATTTTCGCCTCAACCCGATTTGCGCCATTTTTTTTTACTCCCAATCCCCATTTAAATGACTCCTGTTTTAGCAAAGACAGGAGTCATGCCCCCTTGCCCAATGGCCATGCCTAGGGGACTTATGTCCCCTGGGCATGGTCATTGGGCATAGTGGCATGTAGGGGGGCACAAATCAGGCCCCCCTATGCCACCCGAAAAAAATAAAAATACTTACCTGAACTTACCTTAAGTTCCCTGGGATGGGTCCCTCCATCCTTGGGCGTCCTACTGGGGTGGGCAAGGGTGGCAGGGGGGTGTCCCTGGGGGCATGGGAGGGCACCTCTGGGCTCCTTCCGAGCCCACAAGTCCCTTAACTCCTGCCCTGACCAGGTGCTAAAAAATGACGCTAAAGCGGCTGGACGTAATTTTTTTTGACCCGCCCACTCCCGGGCGTCATTTTTGCCCGGGATTGTAAATACGGCGCACATGCCTCGGAGTCATTTTTTAGAAGGGAACGCCTACCTTGCCTATCATTAACGCAAGGAAGGTATCCACGCTAAAAAATGACGCAAACTCCAAGATCTTTGGCGCTAGACGGGTCTAATGGCAAAGTATAAATATGGAGTTAGTTTTGCGTCGGATTTGCGTAAAAAAAAACGACGCAAATCCGGCGCAAACAGAGTATAAATATGCCCCTTAATGCACATATGGACTATTTCATTGATTTGCCTCAGTACCCATTCCTAATCCCCAATGGACTGAGGCATTCAGGGCAGGTTTTGCCACTAAAACCTGATATTGGCCACATGACAGGATCTGCTGGTGTATATCGAATGGCCATAGTGCCACAGTTGCCTAGCCACAGTGACTCTACCACAACCTGGGCCATGTCCCATACCCGGAGATATATTTTACAGACCCTGTTCTCTGAAGCCTGAGCATAAAAAGCTCAATTTTCATCACTTCCATGCATGACAGTACATCATGTAGCCGTCAGCAATTTGACATGTGGTGAGTGTGGCAACCTGAAGGGCAGAGTGAGTCAGGAAATGCCTTCCAGACTATAGTTTGGCAAGGTCAGATGTGGGATGAAAGCTCAGTGGTAATATCCGTATTGTTTGCAAGATCCTCAAATGACTCATGCAAAATGCATACACACCTCATGCTGTCATGCACATACAGGTCTAATATTTGCAAACATCATAAAGAATAACATGTCAGTGGATGGCAGTAAAATATCCTTACCTAGTTATATGGGTCCAACACAAGGAAGATCTAGGACCCCAAAAACCTCACACAACACAATGTGATTGAACTTAACATATAGTACTGGCCACTAATAGCTGCACCATGTACATCCCATTGATGCCGCCACACAGACTGCAACAACAAGCACACAAGCAGTCTAACTGGCACGCAGAGGCACATTGTACCCTGTGAGGAGGGAAAGGTGTTGAACAGGATCAATTGTTCCTATGACATTCTTACCTGCTCCTCTGTCAAACCATAGAGCTGTCCATACAGGGGGTAGGACCTCATTAACTAGCCTCTCCAGCTGCTCTGAAGAGAAGGCAGGGGGCCTATCACTTGCTGGACATGGCATGATTGCTCCTAGAGACAGCACACATAAGCTCAGGTTGTGGAGGTATTGCTGGTAGCAGTGTCAGGAGTCAAATGAGTGAATTTGCACAACATGGCGGTCACAACCGGCTTGTACGCGGTCGTCACCACCAGCGAACATATCCATTAAGCTGCGACTACCACAGGCAACAACATTAGCATATGGCTATGTCTGCAGCTGTTGAAATTGCTTACCACCCTGATGACTTCTGCCGGTGAGTGCGGGAGGGATCCTAATGTCCAGTGCAGCAGGTCAGCCATCTGCCATTTTGACAGCCTGCAATGCTGTATTAGGCTTTATAAACTACGTCACACCTACAACATATGTTTTGTTGCATCACAAACATCCTTATTTTGTCTCGTCATGTAGGTCCTTCTACTCAACCACCATTGTAGTTTGTTGCAGGGCACAGACGGCATTTAACAACAGACCATGGGTCAACACTGCTGACGGTCATTTTGGCAGTCAGAATATACAGTCACATTTGGAGGGGCAATCGTGTAACACGTCTTTGAGTTTGGTCCAAATTCATATTGTAGACACATGTGTCGAAAACGATGGGGGTCACACGTGACCCTTGTGTAGTTGCCAGCTGTGATGTGTACTGTGTGTCACGTCTATCCAGTCAGATGTGCTTTGTCTCATGATATTGTTGGCAGGCATCATGTATGTTACTGTAGGCACACTGACTAATGTTACAAATCATGTCTTGTCACACATACTTACCCTGGGAGCAGGAGGATGCACAACCTACTGTCTACCGTCCAATGCCAGGCCTTCAGACTGTGGAGCAATGGCATATTACTATGTTATACCTCATGGATAGGCACACAATAGTGGACTGATGCCATCAGTTGGAGCCAGATCTGATGCCAGCTATTAGTTATCCAACCAGCATACCATCCATTATAGAAGTCATGTCATGTCAGTCCTAGACACAGGGTCCTTCCAACTCACAGTGGCCCTGTCTAGTGGTATGCCCCATTTGTTAAACACTCTTTTTTGTATGACCTGCATATAGCTGTAGATGTGTTTAATTTTTGCAGGCCATAGTGTCTGTGTCATAACTCTGACATATGTTTGTGTCATACCACCAGATGCATAAGGATTTGATTATGATTGGCCTGTGATCAGGTACTGTTGTACTGCCATCTCTATGTATCTTTGATTACGTGATGTTGGATTACTTTGCTGTGGTATGTGATAAGGCTCAAGCTGCTGACATCAAGCACTATAATGTTTGCCTATTCGACAAGACAATGTCTGAAAAATCCCTTCCTTCTGTGGTCTGTACCTTGAAATATGTACTTTTATTCAGTATGAGTCACACATTCTTATTTCTAAAAGCCCAGACATATTGATAGCCTGTGTGCTGTACACTGGAATAAATTTTTTTATTTTGATTTGAACATACACTTGTACTAATGTGTTAGTGTCTAATGGTTGTAAACCCGAGAAGGATACTGTGTACCTGTAACATATGCCTGCTTGCACAAGTGGTTTATGTCTTCATCGTATAATTCACATGGTCTTACATGTCTACATAGCAAATGTGAAAATTAAGCAAGCAGACAATGAGTTTGTGATGGATGAATTTATTACAATGCTAATGCAGAAAGTAAAAGTTAGACAGAAAGAAACAAAAAATTTTAAGTGAAGGGAAGAGCCATGGGTAATAAAGTACTTGGATTAGATGTCACTCCACTGGGAGTCCAAAGTGCAGAATACTCCTCCCATTGGAACTGGTAGGTAGTTCAGGATCAATGAATAGAGTGAATGTGTGGCACACAGAGGTCCTTTAGGAATAGGTCACTTGCTGTCACTGGTGGGTGTCTTGCCATCCACACCTCCTGGATTCTTTGCTGGATGTCCCTGCTTGTGTGGGGTGAGGGGATCTGCTGCCACAGAGACAGGGGTATATGGGGCTGGTTCTTCCTCTGGCAAGGCCTCCCTTCAAGTGGCTGGTACAGAAGTTGATGTGCCTGGTGTTGAAGATCCAAAGGCAGGGGTAGAGTGTTGTTGAAAATCCCTGCTCAGGGTGGTTTGAATGTCTCTCAGCAAACCTGTTAGGAAGGCCATGTAGGTATTGTGGGCATCCATCTGTTCCTGCATGTCTCTGTGCATGTCCCTCTGTAGCTGCTTGATATCCCAGAGTTCAGTCAACACCGGCCCATCACGCCTTTGGACTCATGATAGACCCCCAAGAGGTGGCAGATGGTGTCCTGGTCGACAGCAGTACCAGTGGCCTCACCCCGCTGGCCGACAGCATCCCTCACATGCACCCTACCCCCATGGGCCTGTGCCCTTGCCACAGGGTATCATCTCCAACTTGTTCCTGGACCCTCATTGTCAGAGGTGTTGCTCTGCAACTCAGGATCCAGGACTGGGGGGGCACAAGATTGTAGACACTGTGCTAGGGACACAGGTTGGGGGAACGAATGGAGCATGTGTTGTTGAGGAAACTGGGCTGGCAAGTGGCTTTGTGACCACAGTGAGACTCACTGCTGCTGTCTGACTAGGTTGTCCAGGTGGGCCATAACCATCCTCCATGTCCAGACATCCAGGAGTGTCTTCTTCACTGAGGGCTTCATCCAGGAGGGGTAGTGCCAGTCTCTTCTGTGGCTTCTGAGTGCCCAGTGGCAGTTCGACCTATTGATGTAAAGTGTACAATGTTGTAGGTTGTATTGTGACATCTACCTCCAACGGTTTGGTGTTACAATAAGCAAAGACCTTGTACAAAGTTAAGTTGCAGTTAATGCTATTGCGGCAAGTAACCATGGTATTGGGTGTATTGACACAACATGTGTGAAGCATGGCAATTCATTTCTACTCAACCTGTTGCTGAAATATGCAGGTCATTAGCACTTGGAAGGATTGCCTGAAAATGACATCTTGCCACCAGTGCAGGCAAAACAGTCGCTAGGCAAGATATGGCTTTGCCAATTAGGAGGCCTAGTTGAGTGTGATGCAGGCAGACCCAGGACTTTGTAGAATATGTGACTGGAGTCATCATGTGTCTAGTGCAGTGTGAATGTGTCTGCTGCCAATACCAATCTGGTTATGCATCTTGAGACCTTATGAGTACTTGTTATACACACTGGGTAATGTGTCATCCTGTCCTCAAGTATTTCATATTGGGTTAGAAAGTCAAGATAGAGCTATGGTGACATGTATGTCTGTGATTCAGGTGTGATTTGCGCATGATCTGTGCTTGCTCAGTACTGGGTGAGTGTACTTCATTTGAGAGTTGGCAAACAAGGGTATTTGGACAAGTGGCCACTGTTCTGGTGGTTGGGGTTAGAGTTACAGGGCAAATGGTATTCTCACAGGTAAATACACTGCAATTGAGAGTTGCCAAACAGTGGTCTTTAGACAAGTTTACACTGGCCTGGTGTTTAGAGTCAGCGAAACAGTGCCTCCTGAGAGTTGCAGTCAGGTTATTCCCTCTACTTCACACACTTGACAAATAGTATCCTCCCAGGTGAGTAAACATCAATTGTGAGTTACCGAACAGGGGTCTTTGGACAAGTGAACACTGACCTGGTGTCTGGAGTTGGAGGCACAAGGCCTCTTGGGAGTCGCAGTCAGGTCACTCTCTCTATTACACATACTATACACATGTTATCCACCCATGAGGTGAGTACACTTCAATTGAGAGTTTACAAACAGAGGTATTTGGGCAAGTGTACACAGGGCTGGTGGTTGGATCTACAGACACAGGCCTTCCTGGCCTTTAGAAGTCAGGTCACTTCCTCTGCTTCCTTCACTTGACAAAAGGTATAGTCCCAGGTGAGTAAACTTTAATTAAGATGTACCAAAATTGAACACTCGTCTGGTGTTTTGAGTTGCTGAAACAGTGCCTCCTGGGAGTTGCAATCAGGTTATTCCCTCTACTTCACACACTTGACAAATAGTATTCTCCCAGGTGAGTTAAAATCATTTGTGGGTTACCGAACAATGGTAATTGGACAACAGAACACTGGGCTGGTGTTTGGAGTAATTGTAACATAGCCTCCTGGCCTCAGCAGTCATGTCACTCCCTGTACTTTCCACACTTGACATATGGTATCCTCCCACATGAGAAAACTTAAATTCAGATTTACCAAACAGGGGTAGGTGTACAAGTGAACACTGGTCTGGTGTTTGGAGTTGCTGAAACAGTGCCTCTTGGGAGTTGCAGTCAGGTCACTATCTCTACTTCACACATTGGACAAATAGTATCCTCCAATCTGAGTTAAGTTCATTTGTGGGTTACCAAACAATGGTATTTGGACAACAGAACACCTGCTGGTGATTGGAGTAACAGTAACAGAGCCTCCTGGCCTCAACAGTTATGTCACTCCCTCTACTACACATGCTATACAAATGTTATCTCCCCAGGTGAGTTCACTTCATTTGTGAGTTACCAAACAATGGTACTTGGACAACAGAACATGGCTGGTGATTGTAGTAACAGTAACAGAGCCTCCTGGCCTCAGCAGTCATGTCACTCTCTCTACTACACACACTATACAAATGTTATCTCCCCAGGTGAGTACACTTCATTTGTGGGTTACCGAACAAAGGTATTCAGACAAGTGAATATTGGTCTGGTGAGTGGAGTAATGGCAAGAGAGTCTCCTGGCCTCTTCAGTCATGTCACTCCATGCACTTCCCACAATTGACAACTGGTATCCTCCCAGGTAAGTAAACTTAAATTTGGATTTACCTAACTGGGGTATGTGTACAAGTGAATACTGGTCTGGTGCTTGGAGTAGCTGAAACATTGATTCCTGGGAGTTGCAGTCAGGTCACTCTGTATACTTAACATACTTGACAAAAAGTATCCTCCATGGTGAGTGATGTTCATTTGTGATTTGCCAAACAGGGGTATTTGGATAAGTGACCCATGGGCTGGTGTTTGGAGTTATAGAAACACTAAACATACTTGACAAAAAGTATCCTCCCAGGTGAGTGATGTTAATTTGTGATTTGCCAAACAGGGGTATTTGGATAAGTGACCACTGGGCTGGTGTCTGGAGTAATATGAACACTCCCTCATGTGAGTTGCAGTCAGGTGACTCTCCATACTACTCACTATACAACTCTTGTTTATTACATATCAGTATTCAGAGTGCATTTGGGCATATATTTACCTGTTGCGACATACCATGAGTACTGTTATTATTTTTGTATATTGAAAGACTTACAGGCCCCTTTCAACTTATGGCATGTGATGGGCCTTAGAAGCTATGCTGTTGGGTCCAAAAATACTGAGTGACAGTGTTTAATCTCAGATCCTCTGTGTATTGGCGGTTGGTGGAGTACATGAACAAGACAGTGGCAAAAGGTAAGCTATGAGCATGCATGACATAACATTTTGGTGACATTTTGTATGTTGTGACTTACCAGACACCACTCTCCCAGGTATTCCTGTAAATTCTTCAGGATGCAGGATGACCAAGACCTTCTCCTCCCAGGGAAAGAGATGTAATGGGGCACTGGGAGGGACACTGCCAGTTTTCTTGGCCTGCAGCTTGGGCTTGGAGACCAGGGAATGGACCTTGCCCCCAAGGTTGTTCCACCTCTTTCTGATGTCCTCCTTTTGATGCAGGGTGGTGCATTCACTCTGTCGACTATCCTGTCCCACATTTCCATTTTCCTACTGAGAGCTGGACTTGTGCTCCAAACAATTGTGGCTCCACTCTTTTGATTTCATCCACCATGACTCTTAACTCATCTTCAGAAAAACTGGGATTTTTCTAACCTGACATGGCAGGGATAAAAATAGGTGCAATTGACTTACTAAAGAGGGGAAGAGCAAAAGGGTGTGACTGGACTAAAGTGTGAGCAGAGTGTTCTATGGGATGGTGAAAAAAAAGGGTGCCTAATCTATGAAGTGTTTGGGAAATAAGGTGCTCTGGCTTCTGTGTGTTGCGTTCGAAATGCAAAGGATTGTGGTCTGTAAATCAGCATGTTTTAGAGTTTCCTATGCAGGTGTTTCCACTGTGGCAGTGTGTGTCAGCTGTGTTATTTTCAATTTCATCCAATGTGCAGTTATCTGTTACTTTACTGACCATGAGCCACTATGGTTCGAACCACCATTTACTGACCACGGCGACTATATGCTTGAATATGCTTGTTGGTTGGTCACGGTGCTGTCGGCGATGGAGGTCGGACTGCCTATTTCCAAGCAGCAGTGTCACAAGGTGATCTTTTCAGGACCAGCAACATGACGATCTGCCAATTTAACTCATAATGAGGCCGTATGAGTTTCTCTCAGCATTTGCTGTCTGCATGCATTTGAAAGGCATCCATTAATAAACCTGAGATAGATTGCTTTCTTATCATTAAATTCATTGAATCTAAGATGTTTAATGAGCTTATCCAGTCTTTCAACAAAGTCAACATGGTTTAATCAACTCTTTGTCATTCTTGATCACTGTACACGGTCATAAACAAGGATACACTCAGTTATGCATTGTAGGAGAACCTGTGATCTGAAGTTGGAGATGAACTGTTATTTTGTAATGAAGTAGTGTTATTTAGACAGATTTGTGGTCGGCAGGATTATGGCGGTCCTGATGGATACAATAACTTTGTTGTAGATTCTAGGTGCATAAAAATAAAAGGGTTGTTACCTTGTATCCCCAATCCGATATTCTGGCTGGGGTGAGCTGACAAATATCAGAAGTGGTGAGCTGCCACAATGGCTTTGCAGATGATACAGCTGGTTTTCAAGATGGTGTGGGCAGGTAAGGAGAGCCAGTGGAGTACCTTCAAAAAGGTAGTAATGTGGTCTTCTTTCTTGAGGGCCTTAAACAGGTGCGCTTTGTCATGTATCAACCTGAAAATGCAGCCATTGTGAAATGTGGGAGCCCATGGAACAGAGTATCATCACCAACTATCATGCAAGAGTACAAAGGATTGAAAAACAGTTTTGAAGACTCTTGGGCCAATCTTCGTCCATCATTGTGCTGAGGAGGCAGGACTGGGCTTCTCCCCTTGGTTTAGTTCCCCCAACTAGTGTGCTACTAAACAAGGTTAGAGAATGCGTTTTTGAGTTTTGTCTGTTTTAGTTAGTCCAGTGATGAATTCAAATGGACATTGATTCACCCACAAAGCTTTTGAGATGTAGCAATTTCTGAGCTGTGACTTGGTTTGTTTTCCAAGCTTCACCTTTAATTTCGGTAATTGCTTTTGGCCCAAATTTATTTAGTGCTTGGCCTTTATACTAACTTCTGACTGATAATTTGGTACATGGGGAAGAGGAAAGGGCCCCAAGGAAAAAAATTACTATCAAGCCACATCAGGGCACAAGTCAAGGATACACGCAGGTAGACAGCGTCTACCCACTTTTACTTTTTACAGAGTGGACGCTGTCTACCCTGCAAAGAGTTTGGGCCACACAAGAATATGTTAAGCTTGTCCCGGTGTAATTTTTAGACACTGGGACACAGTCAACACTGTGTGCACCTTTTCTGCTTTCGGTACGAGCAGCAGCATTCTGGTGGGTGGAGACTTATCAGTTTCCATCTGGGCCCATAGCAAAGGGCAAAGTTAAGGGGCCATCATGTCTCCTTTTGTTAGAGTATCCTGGCTAGATATATGAGGAGACTCACACCTAAATGCAATGAAGGGGAAACAAAGGCACACAGCTCATCACTTCATGTCAGATGTGTTAGTCTGTCCCAGTAGTTACACAAATAACTTAAATGCCACTATTGTATTTTATTTCTTTTATAGCGCTTTAGCGCTACTCACCCGATTGCATGGTGTCAGAGCACTTTACCTCACAGATGATTCACCGTGCACACAAAGATCTCTGCAGTAGGTGTCTTAACCCCATAAGATATTTTAAAATACTGACTTTGCAACTAATTAGGCAGAACATAGTTATTGCCATGTGTCTCCTTGTTGCCAATTTCTTTTTGGCAAGGTATTAAAAAATAAATGTATAAGTTGAGGCTGAGCTTTTGTGTTAGGTTTGAGTCACTTTTTTAACACATCCCTAATGCAAAATCTGATTTGTTAAATATTGTAATGTGCTCAAATGTACTCATGATAGGCCTGCTTAACAGATGTGTGAGGTTTTAAGATCTGATGTTGCTTCTTGTGATGTCACTTTGTTTGATACCATGTGTGATGTCATACGCAATGATGTCACACACTGTAATGTCACCTGCCATGATTTCCCTTGCATATTGCTTAATTTGGTTAGTCCCCACACTTCTGTTTTTTAGGACTTGTGCACTTAATCCTATGCTGGGAATTGCACTCTAGAAAAACTTGACTAACTGCGTCAAGTCCATTATTGGAAACAGCCATTAACAAATGCTTAACCGCTTCTATGCCTTGGACGAGATGATCTCGTCCAAGGCTACAGTTCCCCTGTGCCTTGGACGAGATCATCTCGTCCATGGCACAGGGGAACTTGGGGGAGCGCTAGCGCGCCCCCCGTGTACCCTCCTCCAAGGCGGGGATGGAAGGGGAAGACCTTCCCCCCCCCCACGGCAATCCGATGACGTCAGCGCGCTATCATCTAGTGTTGCCGGGCACGCTGGAAGCCATTTGCTTCCAGCGCGTCTTCGGGAAAGGACTTGAAAGGTGAGTCCTTTCCGTTTTTGGGGGGTGGTGAAAACAGACACGGCGGGAAAGGAAAGGGTTTTTCCTTTCCCCCTGTGCCTGTTTTCACAAGATTCCTGCCCCCCCCCTGGGGGCAGACCTGCTGATTTTTTGGCGAAAACCACTAGACACCAGGGATTTTATTTTTTGTGTGTAGTTTGGGGGCGACCCCGGGGGCAATTTTGTTTTGTATTTCGCCCCCCCTGGGGGCAGATCCGCCGATTTTTTGGCGGATCTGCCCCCGGGGGGGGGGGGCGAAAACCACTAGCCACCAGGGATTTTATTTTTGGTGTGTATTTTGGGGGCGACCCCTTGGGCAAGGGTCGCCCCCCCGGGGCAATTTTGTTTTGTATTTCGCCCCCCCCCTGGGGGCAGATCCGCCGATTTTTCGGCGGATCTGCCCCCAAGGGGGGGCAAAAACCAATAGACACCAGGGATTTATTTTTATTGTAAAGTTTTTTTGGGGGGGTGATCCCTTGGGCAAGGGGCGCCCCACTGGGGGGCTATATTTTTAGTATTTCGCCCCCTCCCCCCCCGGGGGGCAGATTGCCAATTTTTGGGCTGATCTGCCACCAAGGGGGGTGGGGGGGGCGAAATCCACTAGACACCAGGGATTTTGTTTTTATTGTTTATTTTGGGGGCAACCCCTTGGGCAAGGGTCGCTCCCCTGGGGAGCTTTTTTTTTCTGTTTCGGCCCCCCCGATGGCAGACCAGCCATTTTTTGGACGATCTGGCCCCCGGGGGGGTGGAAGCACACTAGGCGCCAGGGATTGTGTGTGTGTGTGTGTGGTGTGTGTTTGGGGGCACCCCTTGGGCAACGGTCGCCCCCCTAAGGTGGGGAAAGTTCGTATTGGCCATCTCTGCCCCTATTTTTGTAGGCCCATCTGCCCCCAAGGAGGGCAGAAACCACCAATACGGCAGGAATTTTTTTGTTTTGTTTTGTGTTGTGCTGGGGGTGCCCCCTTTGGGAAGGGTCGCCCCCTAAAGGGGGCACAGAGGTGTTGCCCATTTCTGCCCCCCTTGGGGGCAGATTGGCCAATTTTTTTACGCCCATCTACCCCCGAGGGGGGCAGGATCCACTTAGGTACCAGAGACAACTTCTAAGTTCTTGGTGGTGTCTTGGTGGTGGGGTGTTTGTCAACTGGCAAAGTATTTGTATTTGTGATTAGAACAATGTATTTCTTCTTTTTCTTCTAGTTCAACGCTTTTGCTTCCTTTGCTGTGGATCTTTGCGGTTTTGGCAGTAGTTGTCCTGCGGTTTGCATAGTTGCATGTTTTAGGTAAGTGAAAGCAATTTACTCCAAAGGAGTATTGTTGACATGCATGAATGACATGTTTGTAGGTGGTGTACTAAATGCAGTATTGTGTGTTTGACATTGTCCTTAGATTTAAGCACAGTGATGTTTGTGTTGTCATATGTCTAATTTGCTTTTTTCTTTTGTCTTTTTAGTGGGATATCATTGGTGATTGCTGTGTCTGTGCAGAGTAGTTGTTTGGTGAGTAGCTATTTCAGGCAAGTGAGTGGTATAGTTTTTTGTAGTACATAACTCTTTGTGATAAAGCTACACTTTGTTTATTACTTATTTTAGTGCTAGTTGTTGTTGGAAATCCATTTGTTGTTAGGATCATGGCTAGCCGCAAAGTGACCTCTCAGCAGGTTGTTCGCATGCTCTTTGAGTCGTCTTCAGACCATGATTACGACACTGACTCTGCATCTGAGGCAGAGGAGGAAGCAGGAGATTCTGGAAGTGAGTTTTCTGTCCGAGAGTATTCTTCTGATGAGGAAGCTACTCTTAGTGCAGATGAAGGGCCTGTGTTAGAGGAGGACATTGATGTGCCAAGAGTGCAGCAGCCTGGGGCTGAAGGGTTTCCCATTAGAAGACCTGACACCTGGATTGCCCCAAACATGGAGCAGCCACAGTTACCTGCATTTACTGGTCTCCCAGGGTGTAGAGTTAATACGGAAAACTTTTTGCCTGTCCATTTCTTTCACTTGTTTATGGACGATGTATTTTTGGAAGAGATTGTGGAGCAGGCAAATGTGTATGCAGAGCAATATTTGCGGGACAACGCTGCCAGACTTAAGCCTCAGTCTAGAGCTACTCATTGGGTTCCCACATATCTGGAAGAGATGAAAAGGTTTTTAGGTTTGTCTTTTTTGACTGAGGTGATCAGGAAGCCGTCACTGGCTTCTTATTGGTCTACTAGTCCCTTGATGGCAACTGCTATATTTCCTGCAACTATGACACGTAATCGTTATTTGCTTCTTCTTCGTATGCTGCATTTTGTAGACAATGCTTTAGCCTTGCCACGAGATCACCCTGATTGTGACCGCCTTTTTAAGATTAGGCCTGTCCTTGATCATTTTGTGGATCGGTTTTCAGAGGTCTATGTTCCAGGCAAAGAGATAAGTGTGGACGAGTCTTTGGTCCTTTTCAAAGGGCGTTTAGTTTTTAAGCAGTACATTCCTAGTAAGAGGGCACGGTATGGGATTAAATTGTATCTGCTGTCAGAAAGCAGTACAGGATATGTGTATAATTTCCGGGTCTACACTGGTAGGGATTCCAGTATTGACCCTCCTGGTTGTCTGGCCACTTTTGGAGTTAGCGAAACAATTGTATGGGAACTTGCTAGACGGCTGTTTAACAAAGGTCACCATTTGTACGTAGATAATTTCTACACTGGAGTGCAGTTGTTCAAGGAGTTGTTTAGGGTGGACACTGTTGCTTGTGGCACAATCCGTTCTAACCGGAAAGGCTATCCAAGGGAGCTTGTCTGTAAAAGACTTGAGAGGGGACAGTGCAGTGCCTTGCGGAATAATGAGCTGCTAGCTCTGAAATTTTCAGACAGGAGGGATGTGTACATGCTATCGACCATCCATGATGAGAGTACTTCCCCTGTGGCTGTTAGGGTCAGGTTGCGGAAGTGCGCAAACCTGCGTGCATTTTGGACTACAATAGGCACATGGGTGGTGTTGATAGAGTAGATCAGAGGTTGGAACCTTACACTGCTCTTCGTAAGTCTTATGTGTGGTATAAAAAGTTGGCCCTACATTTATTTCATTTGGCAACTTTTAATGCCTTTATTGTATATAAGGATTGTTCACCTGAGTCAAGGATGACATTTGTTCAATTTCAGGAGTCGGTGATAGAAAGCCTTTTTGTGGTGGGACCGGCAAGAGTTCCTAGAGTAGAAGTGGTGGAGGATGTGGCTAGATTGAAAGATCAGCACTTTCCAGATCACATTCCTCCCACTCCCAAAAAAGACATGCCCACAAAGAAATGTAGAGTATGTGCCTGGAGATCAATCCGGAGGGAGAGCCAGATGTACTGCCCCGAATGCCCTTCAAAGCCTGGGCTGTGTGTGCCCAGCTGTTTTAGAAGTTACCACACAAGGAAAAACTTTTGGGAAATACTGTAAGTGTAAGCTGTCTGTTTTATATTTTCATATGTTTCACGGTTGGCATCTCTGTCGTGTATTTAGTTAGAGCTTTTGTGTTTGTAGTTTTGTGCTTATTTTATAATTAGTGGTTTCTTTGTTGTTTATAAATAAAAAAAGTGATTGCGGTGTGTGTGGGGTGGTGCTTGGCTGGCGGTGTGCGTGGGGTGGCGCTTAGCTGGCGGTGTGCTTGGGGTGGCGCTTGGCTGTAGGTGTGCGTGGGGTGGCGCTTGGCTGGCGGAGTGCATGGGGTGGCGCTTGGCTGGCGCTGTGCTTGGGGTGACGCTTGGCTGGTGGTGTGCGTGGGGTGGCGCTTGGCTGGCGGTGTGCGTGGGGTGGCGCTTGGCTGGCGGTGTGCTTGGGGTGGTGTTTGGCTGGCGGTGTGCGTGGGTGGGGCTTGGCTGGCGGTGTGCGTGGGGTGGCGCTTGGCCTGGCGGTGTGCATGGGGTGGCGCTTGGCTGGCAGTGCCAGCCAAACGGCAGTCCACACTCCCATCAGCTGGTGTGATTCTTGTATCAGGCATGTGGGCGTATGTAAGTGATGGGCCCTTGAGTGGCGCGGTCTGTCGATGTGAGTGTTGTAATGTGCTGGGCCCGTGGCTGGCGGTGTGAATGGTCTTGTGCGTGTCATGTATGAAAGGTGTGTGAATGGACTGTAAAGCGGTTGGTGCCTTGTCGCGGCTTTACAGCTCACGAGCTGTGAGTCATTGGTTCACTTTTTTGCCTTTCAGTTATTAGCAGTGTATTTAATTTTTGTGAAATCTCTTGTTAATCAAATTTGATCCACTGAACCATCACTCACCCTCGTGCCAAATCCAACCAGTATGTGTGCTAAAAAATTACAAAACCTGCTCCGCTGTAATCAGGCGTCGCAGCACACCTGTGACACGCTAGGTGCCTCGGGTGGGACCCCGATGATGAAGCATGCCACCAACTTGGTTGGTGGGTGAGGGGTCTTCTTCACATAACCTAAGTGTGTTTCTTTTCACAATTTTAGTGTTTGGCACATCACGGACGTATGTGCACACATCAAAATGATATATTACAAAAATACCTTTGTTTGGGGGTGAGGGCCCACCTATGTTTTTGGTCCTGGGTGCGGCCTTCATCTAGGGAAACCGACAAAACCCAGAAACTTTTAAAAACTAGACACCCCAAGGAGTCCAGGGAGGTGTGGTTTGCGTGGCTCCCCCAACATTTTCTTACCCAGACTCCTCTGTAAACCTCAAAATTTGCATAAAAAAGCATATTTTCCTGACTTTTCTTAGTAGGATCACCGCTCCAGCACAAAATTCCTACTCCCCAGTTTTCCCCTCAGTCTCCCAAGTAAAATGACACCTCACTTATGTGGGTCCCCAAAGCAGAGTCCGTCTAAAGATGTATAAAAGAATATGACCTTATAAACGCGCTGTGCTATCCCTTCTATCTCTTCAAGTTTTGGGCCTTATTCTGTTGCAGGCACCTGGCCAACCCATACAAGTGAGGTATCATTTTTATCGGGAGACTTGGGGGAATGCTGGGTGGAAGGAAATTTGTAGCTCCTCTCAGATTCCAGAACTTCCTGTCACCGAAATGAGAGGAAAGGGTGTTTTTTTAACCAAATTTTGAGGTTTGCAAAGGATTCTGGGTAACAGAATCTGGTCCGAGCCCCACAAGTCACCCCATCTTGGATTCCCCAAGATCTTTAGTTTTCAAAAATGCACAGGGTTGGTAGGTTTCCCTAGGTGCCGGCTGAGCTACAGGCCAAAATCCACAGGTAGGCACTGTTTTCTTTAAAAAAATGGGATGTGTCCACGTTGCGCTTTGGGGCATTTCCTGTCGCGGGCACTAGGCCTACCCACACAAGTGAGGTATCATTTTTATCGGGAGACTTGGGGGAACGCTAGGTGGAAGGAAATTTATGGATCCTCTCAGATTCCAGAACTTTCTGCCACAGAAATGTGAGGAACATGTGTTTTTTTAGCCAAATTTGGAGGTTTGCAAAGGATTCTGGGTAACAGAACCTGGTCCGAGCCCCGCAAGTAACCCCATCTTGGATTCCCCTAGGTCTTTAGTTTTCAGAAATGCACAGGTTTGGTAGGTTTCCCTAGGTGCCGGCTGAGCTAGAGGCCAAAATCTACAGGTAGGCACTTCGCAAAAAACACCTCTGTTTTCTTTCAAAAATTTAGATGTGTCCACGTTGCGCTTTGGGGCGTTTCCTGACGCAGGCGCTAGGCCTACCCACACAAGTGAGGTATCATTTTTATTGGGAGACTTGGGGCAACGCTGGGTGGAAGGAAATTTGTGGCTCCTCTCAGATTCCAGAACTTTCTGCCACAGAAATGTGAGGAACATCTGTTTTTTTAGCCAAATTTTGAGGTTCGCAAAGGATTCTGGGTAACAGAACCTGGTCCAAGCCCCGCAAGTCAACCCTCCTTGGATTCCCCTAGGTCTCTAGTTTGCAGAAATGCACAGGTTTGTTAGGTTTCCCTAGGTGCCGGCTGAGCTAGAGGCCAAAATCTACAGGTAGGCACTTTGCAAAAAACACCTCTGTTTTCTTTAAAAAATTTAGATGCGTCCACATTGCGCTTTGGGGCGTTTCCTGTTGTGGGCGCTAGGTCTACCCACACAAGTGAGGTATCATTTTTATCGGGAGACTTGGGGGAACGCTGGGTGGAAGGAAATTTGTGGCTCCTCTCAGATTCCAGAACTTTCTGCCACACAAATGTGAGAACATGTGTTTTTTTAGCCAAATTTTGAGGTTCGCAAAGGATTCTGGATAACAGAACCTGGTCCGAGCCCCGCAAGTCAACCCTCCTTGGATTCCCCTAGGTCTCTAGTTTTCAGAAATGCACAGGTTTGTTAGGTTTCCCTAGGTGCCAGCTAAGTTAGAGGCCAAAATCTACAGGTAGGCACTTCGCAAAAAAAAACTCTGTTTTCTTTAAAAAATGTAGATGTGTCCACGTTGCGCTTGGGGGCGTTTCCTGTCGCGGGCGCTAGGCCTACCCACACAAGTGAGGTATCATTTTTATCGGGAGACTTGGGGGAACGCTGGGTGGAAGGAAATTTGTAGCTCCTCTCAGATTCCAGAACTTTCTGCCACAGAAATGTGAGGACCATGTGTTTTTTTAAGCCAAATTTTGAGGTTCGCAAAGGATTCTGGGTAACAGAACCTGGTCCGAGCCCCGCAAGTCAACCCTCCTTGGATTCCCCTGGGTCTCTAGTTTTCAGAAATGCACAGGTTTGTTAGGTTTCCCTAGGTGCTGGCTAAGCTAGAGGCCAAAATCTACAGGTAGGCACTTCGCAAAAAACACCTCTGTTTTCTCTAAAAAATTTAGATGTGTCCACGTTGCGCCTGGGGGCGTTTCCTGTCGCGGGGGCTAGGCCTACCCACACAAGTGAGGTATCATTTTTATCGGGAGACTTGGGGGAACGCTGGGTGGAAGGAAATTTGTAGCTCCTCTCAGATTCCAGAACTTTCTGCCACAGAAATGTGAGGAACATGTGTTTTTTTATCCAAATTTTGAGGTTCGCAAAGGATTCTGGGTAACAGAACCTGGTCCGAGCCCCGCAAGTCAACCCTCCTTGGATTCCCCTAGGTCTCTATTTTTCAGAAATGCACAGGTTTGGTAGGTTTCCCTAGGTGCCGGCTGAGCTAGAGGCCAAAATCTACAGGTAGGCACTTCGCAAAAAAACACCTCTGTTTTCTTTAAAAAATTTAGATGTGTCCACGTTGCGCTTTGTGGCGTTTCCTGTCGCGGGCGCTAGGCCTACCCACACAAGTGAGGTATCATTTTTATCGGGAGACTTGGGGGAACGATGGGTGGAAGGAAATTTGTGGCTCCTCTCAGATTCCAGAACTTTCTGCCACAGAAATGTGAGGAACATGTGTTTTTTTAGCCAAATTTTGAGGGTCGCAAAGGATTCTGGGTAACAGAACCTGGTCCGAGCCCCGCAAGTCAATCCTCCGTGGATTCCCCTAGGTCTCTAGTTTTCAGAAATGCACAGGTTTGGTAGGTTTCCCTAGGTGCTGGCTGAGCTAGAGGCCAAAATCTACAGGTAGGCACTTCGCAAAAAACACCTCTGTTTTCTTTCAAAAATTTGGATGTGTCCACGTTGCGCTTTGGGGCGTTTCCTGTCGCAGGCGCTAGGCCTACCCACACAAGTGAGGTATCATTTTTATCGGGAGACTTGGGGGAACGCTGGGTGGAAGGAAATTTGTGGCTCCTCTCAGATTCCAGAACTTTCTGCCACAGAAATGTGAGGAACATGTGTTTTTTTAGCCAAATTTTGAGGTTTGCAAAGGTTTCTGGGTAACAGAACCTGATCCGAGCCCCGCAAGTCAACCCTCCTTGGATTCCCCTAGGTCTCTAGTGTTCAGAAATGCACAGGTTTGGTAGGTTTCCCTCAGTGCCGGCTGAGCTACAGGCCAAAATCTACAGGTAGGCACTTCGCAAAAAACACCTCTGTTTTCTTTCAAAAATTTGGATGTGTCCACGTTGCGCTTTGGGGCGTTTCCTGTCGCGGGTGCTAGGCCTACCCAGACAAGTGAGGTATCATTTTTATCGGGAGACTTGGGGGAACGCTGGGTGGAAGGAAATTTGTGGCTCCTCTCAGATTCCAGAACTTTCTGCCACAGAAATGTGAGGAACATGTGTTTTTTTAGCCAAATTTTGAGGTTTGCAAAGGATTCTGGGTAACAGAACCTGATCCGAGCCCCGCAAGTCAACCCTCCTTGGATTCCCCTAGGTCTCTAGTGTTCAGAAATGCACAGGTTTGGTAGGTTTCCCTCAGTGCCGGCTGAGCTACAGGCCAAAATCTACAGGTAGGCACTTCGCAAAAAACACCTCTGTTTTCTTTCAAAAATTTGGATGTGTCCACGTTGCGCTTTGGGGCGTTTCCTGTCGCGGGTGCTAGGCCTACCCAGACAAGTGAGGTATCATTTTTATCGGGAGACTTGGGGGAACGCTGGGTGGAAGGAAATTTGTGGCTCCTCTCAGATTCCAGAACTTTCTGCCACAGAAATGTGAGGAACATGTGTTTTTTTAGCCAAATTTTGAGGTTTGCAAAGGATTCTGGGTAACAGAACCTGGGCCGAGCCCCGCAAGTCAACCCTCCTTGGATTCCCCTAGGTCTCTAGTGTTCAGAAATGCACAGGTTTGGTAGGTTGCCCTCGGTGCCGGCTGAGCTACAGGCCAAAATCTACAGGTAGGCACTTCGCAAAAAACACCTCTGTTTTCTTTCAAAAATTTGGATGTGTCCACGTTGCGCTTAGGGGCGTTTCCTGTCGCCGGCGCTAGGCCTACCCACACAAGTGAGGTATCATTTTTATCGGGAGACTTGGGGGAACGCTGGGTGGAAGGAAATTTGTGGCTCCACTCAGATTCCAGAACTTTCTGCCACAGAAATGTGAGGAACATGTGTTTTTTTAGCCAAATTTTGAGGGTCGCAAAGGATTCCGGGTAACAGAACCTGGTCCGAGCCCCGCAAGTCAACCCTCTGTGGATTCCCCTAGGTCTCTAGTTTTCAGAAATGCACAGGTTTGGTAGGTTTCCCTAGGTGCTGGCTGAGCTAGAGGCCAAAATCTACAGGTAGGCACTTCGCAAAAAACACCTCTGTTTTCTTTCAAAAATGTGGATGTGTCCACATTGCGCTTTGGGGCGTTTCCTGTCGCGGGCGCTAGGCCTACCCAGACAAGTGAGGTATCATTTTTATCGGGAGACTTGGGGGAACGCTGGGTGGAAGGAAATTTGTGGCTCCTCTCAGATTCCAGAACTTTCTGCCACAGAAATGTGAGGAACATGTGTTTTTTTAGCCAAATTTTGAGGTTTGCAAAGGATTCTGGGTAACAGAACCTGGTCTGAGCCCCGCAAGTCAAACCTCCTTGGATTCCCCTAGGTCTCTAGTGTTCAGAAATGCACAGGTTTGGTAGGTTGCCCTCGGTGCCGGCTGAGCTACAGGCCAAAATCTACAGGTAGGCACTTCGCAAAAAACACCTCTGTTTTCTTTCAAAAATGTGGATGTGCCCACGTTGCGCTTAGGGGTGTTTCCTGTCGCGAGCGCTAGGCCTACCCACACAAGTGAGGTATCATTTTTATCAGGAGACTTGGGGGAACGCTGGGTGGAAGGAAATTTGTGGCTCCTCTCAGATTCCAGAACTTTCTGCCACAGAAATGTGAGGAACATGTTTTTTTTTGCCAAATTTTGAGGTTTGCAAAGGATTCTGGGTAACAGAACCTGGTCCGAGCCCCGCAAGTCACCCCATCTTGGATTCCCCTAGGTCTCTAGTTTTCAGAAATGCACAGGTTTGGTAGGTTTCCCTAGGTGCCGGCTGAGCTAGAGGCCAAAATCTACAGGTAGTCACTTCGCAAAAAACACCTCTGTTTTCTTTCAAAAATTTAGATGTGTCCACGTTGCGCTTTGGGGCGTTTCCTGTTGCGGGCGCTAGGCCTACCCACACAAGTGAGGTATCATTTTTATCGGGAGACTTGGGGGAACGCTGGGTAGAAGGAAATTTGTGGCTCCTCTCAGATTCCAGAACTTTCTGCCACAGAAATGTGAGGAACATGTGTTTTTTTAGCCAAATTTTGAGGTTCGCAAAGGATTCTAGGTAACAGAACCTGGTCCGAGCCCCGCAAGTCACCCCATCTTGGATTCCCCTAGTTCTCTAGTTTTCAGAAATGCACAGGTTTGGTAGGTTTCCCTAGGTGCCGGCTGAGCTAGAGGCCAAAATCTACAGGTAGGCACTTCGCAAAAAACACCTCTGTTTTCTTTCAAAAAATGGGATGTGTCCACGTTGCGTTTTGGGGCGTTTCCTGTCGCGGGCGCTAGGCCTACCCACACAAGTGAGGTATCATTTTTATTGGGAGACTTGGGGGAACATAGATTAGCAAAACAAGTGCTATTGCCCCTTGTCTTTCTCTACATTTTTTCCTTCCAAATATAGGAGAGTGTGTAAAAAAGACATCTATTTGAGAAATGCCCTGTAATTCACATGCTAGTATGGTCACCCCGGAATTCAGAGATGCAAATAGCCACTGCTCCTCAACACCTTATCTTGTGCCCTTTTTGGAAATACAAAGGTTTTCTTGATAGCAATTTTTTACTCTTTATATTTCAGCAAATGAATTGCTGTATACCCGGTATAGAATGAAAACGCACTGCAGGGTGCAGCTCATTTATTGGCTCTGGGTTCCTCGGGTTCTTGATGAACCTACAAGCCCTATATATCCCCGCAACCAGAGGAGTCCAGCAGACGTAACGGTATATTGCTTTTGATAATCTGACATTGCTGGGAAAAGTTACAGAGTAAAACGTAGAGAAAAATTGATGTTTTTTTACCTCAATTTCAATATTTTTCTTTTTCAGCTGTTATTTTCTGTAGGAAACCCTTGTAGGATCTACACAAATGACCCCTTGCTGAATTCAGAATTTTGTCTACTTTTCAGAAATGTTTAGGTTTCTGGGATCCAGTATTGGTTTCATGCCCATTTCTGTCACTGACTGGAAGGAGGCTGAAAGCACAAAAAATTGCAAAAATGGGATATGTCCCAGTAAAATGCCACAATTGTGTTGCAAAATTGGGTTTTCTGATTCAAGTCTGCCTGTTCCTGAAAGCTGGGCAGCTGCTGAGTTTAGCACCGCAAACCCTTTGTTGATGCCATTTTCAGGGGAAAAACCACAAGCCTTCTTCTGCAGCCACATTTTCAATTTTTTTTTAAAAAAACGAAATTTTCCCTGTATTTTGGCCAATTTCTTGGCCTCCTTCAGGGGAACCCACAAAGTCTGGGTACCTCTAGAATCCCTAGGATGTTGGAAAAAAAGGACGCAAATTTGGCTTGGTTAGCTTATGTGGACAAAAAGTTATGAGGGCCTAAGCGTGAACTGCCCCAAATAGGCAAAAAAAGGCCTGGCACAGGAGGGGGGAAAAGGCCTGGCAGCGAAGGGGTTAAAAAAACCAGACATCCAAAGCTAAAGTGTTCAATCAAAAACATGGTAGTTCATCACACCCCTGTTCACCCAATCACTGCTAATAGCCCCATTAAACCCCCCTAGAACAACTTGAAGTGCTGAGAAGTGAAGGTACTCAGTCACAACTTGCTACTACTCATGTTCCATTAAATATAAACATAATTGTAAAAAAAAGTGAAGGCTGGGACTAATGGGACTGAAACCAGATACTGTGCAATTAAAAATAAGTATAATTATATTCCACAGCCACATTTGAGGTGCACCCTGCCCAGAAGGTAATGGCAGCATGTTGAGAGGTTCTTGGATTGTGTATAACGCACCAAGAGCCAGCCCCACTTTGTGCTGCTTGAGAAGTAGAAACCACCTTGCACTTCAAGCATATACCTTACACACCTGCTGTGAGACCTGACGGCCTTAGGGTGGTCTTCCCCCAACTTTTTTGCCTGCCTCCCTCCATTTTTCTGATAGTGATTTTGCTGATTTAGGACTCTGCGCACTTTACCACTACTCACCATTCCTAAAGTGCTTTTGCTCTCTCCCCTAAGCATCATAACATTGGCTCCTACCCACTTGGCATATTAAACTCAACTATAAATCCCTAGTAAAGTACACTATGTCCCTCATTACAACATTGGCGGTAGATCCCGCTTATCGCCGTGCAGAAGACCGCCAACACACCGCTGCGGCGGCGGAATTCCGCTACAGCTATTACGACCCACAGGCCGGAATCCGCCAAAATCCGGACACCCACACAAGTCCGCCACACCAAAGGTCAGTGATAAACTGGTGATAACAAAACCTCCACTGTCACGCCAACAGGAATACGCCCACATTATCATGACCCATGAATCCAAGCGGCGGTCTTTCAACCGCGGTAAACCATTGGCGGTACACACCGCCGCGCTAAAAATCCACACATATACAAAACACAACCACATTGGACAATTCGAAATACACACACCTGATACACATAACCACACCACTCCCACACACTCAATACAATATAAAACACACACACACATCACCCACAAACCCCTACAACAAAAATGGAGAAAGAAGCACAGAGAGAGACATCACCATCAACAACACTAGCATCCACAGGCATACAACACCATCACTCACACAACATCCACGCACCTCAGACAACACACACAAACACATCCCCTCACACATCACAACACACACCACCCCACACATCACCCACACCATGGCACTGCAAAGACACCCCTGGTTCTCTGAGGAGGAGCTCAGAGTCATGGTGGAGGAAATCGTCGGGGTAGAGCCACAGCTATTCGGATCACAGGTGCAGCACACCTCCGTAGGTAGGAAGATGGAGCTATGGCGCAGAATCGTAGACAGGGTCAACGCAGTGGGACAGCATCCAAGAACACAGGATGACATCAGGAAGAGGTGGAACGACCTACGGGGGAAGGTGCATTCCGTGGTCTCAGGACGCCAGTTTGCAGCTCAGAGGACTGGCGGCAGACCCCCACCTCCTCCCCCACAACAAACAACATGGGAGGAGCAGGTCTCGGCCATACTGCATCCTGAGGGCCTTGCAGAAGTAGCAGGAGGAATGGACTCTGGTAAATCAAATCTTAACTATTACATCCCCCACCCTACCTGCATGCTATCACATACCCCACCCTCACCCTCACCCCCCATCACTCCAACACCTCACATATGCCCCACTATCACAACCCACACATCCCAATACCAAGCCCTGCATACAACAACAATGCATGGACACCCATCACCAAAGCATGTCCACTACAGATACCTACACAGATCCACAAACCAACTATCACAAAAGGTCCTACACAAGAAGGCAAGCACTGGAGTACAGGGTCACCCACCCATTGCACACAATGGCACACACTGATGCAATAATCATGCCTTTACACCCCTGCAGGACCCCTACCCAACGTCACCGGACAGGAGGTTCCAGACATGTCCACTCCCCCCACAGAAAAGGCCCACAGTGATGACAGCAGCTCTGCCCAACTGGATCAAGATGACCAGCCCGGCCCACCTGGGACCTTGGGACAGTCAGTTCCCCTGACACTAGCACATGCCACCACAGAGGCTCCCCCCTCAGGAAACACCACCACAGCACCCACCCAGCGGGCCCATACCTCTGTCCCCAGGACACGTCAAGCAGCAGTGTGTCCACCACTACAGGGAACCCAGGCAAACCCACCACCCCAAGAAAATCAGGGACCTGGGGGCAGTGGCAGTGGGCACATGGTTCAGGGGACAGGGGAACAGGAAAACAGGGGAACTGGGAGGACTGCTGAGCGACAGCGGGAGGACAGGCTCAGGGAACCCACTCTCTGCGAGGCCCTCTGCAACATCATGGGAGCATACCATCATTCCCAGGAGACGATGGCAACGGTACTGGCCAAATTTCAGGAGACCCAGCGGCTGCAGGAGGAACAGCATTTGGGGATCAGGGAGGAACTCAAGTCCATCAACACCACCCTGGTCACCATTGTAGGGATGCTGAACGACCTTGTGAACACCAGGAGGGACACTGTGGCTCAACAAGGGGCCCCTGACACTAGCCTGGATGATTAACAGCCCACCACCTCCGCCGACGCTAGTGGACAGGAGGCACCGCCACAGGACCACGAAACCAGCTCCCAACCCCCTGCAGATGGAGAACCACCCCGCAAACAGTCCCTAAGATCCAGGAGAAAGAGAGAGAACAATGCCAACACCCTCACCAGGAAATGAGACCACCCTGAATGTCATCCTTCTGTCCCACTTCATCACCCTGTCCATCCATCAGATGCCCTAGCTCCACTTCCTGTGCCCCTTTGGACAATGCACCTGTGAAACAAATAGACTGGACTCTGCCATGGACAATCCTCCATCATCAACCCTGCCCATTTTACAACCCCCTCCACTAATTTGCACTGAAATAAACACCCTTGAATCACAAATCAATCTCGAGTCAATCTGTGCTTTCACAAATGTGTATTTGCAATAACTAAGGAAAATATCAATGTTGATTGTATTGTCAACATACCTATCTCGCACAGCTCTAGTCCATGAGGTAATATAGCAGAGGTCACACAGTGGGACCCACATCTGTGAAATGGAAAGGCAAAGTGTCAAGTCTGGGTCCATACACTCGGTGAAAGTGACAGACATATGATAGGTCTAACAATTGTATGAGATGTGTGAGCCAGTGACATCTTCTTACCTGTGTCTCACTGGAAGTATTGCTGGATAATGTTGTTTCTGTTGTCGATATCCTCTTCTTCTGCCCCCTCTTCTTCACTGTCCACAGGCTCCACAGCCGCCACAAGACCTCCATCTGGACCATCCTCCTGCAGAAAAGGCACCTGTCGTCGCAAAGCCAGGTTGTGCAGCATACAGCAGGCCATGATGATCTGGCACACCTTCTTTGGGGAGTAGTGGAGAGAACCACCTGTCATATGGAGACACCGGAACATGGCCTTCAGGACGCCGAAGGTCCTTTCAATCACTCTCCTAGTTCGCCCATGTGTCTCATTGTAGCGTTCCTCTGCCTATGTCCTGGGATTTCTCACTGGGGTCAGTAGCTATGACAGGTGGGGGTACCCAGTGTCACCTGCAAATGTCGAGGGACAACTGTTAGACACACACTAACCCTTAAGGACAACCCCAGACCCAGACAACTATTCACACGGTATAGGGTCCTTGTCCTCACCTAATAGCCACACACGGTGCCTCTGGAGTTGCCCCATCACATAAGGGATGCTGCTATTCCTCAAAATGTAAGTGTCATGCACTGAGCCTGGAAACTTGGCATTCACATGGGAGATGTACTGGTCGGCCAAACACACCATCTGCACATTCATTGAATATTAGCTCTTCCGGTTTCTGTACACCTGTTCACTCCTGCGGGGGCACCAATGCCACATGTGTCCCACCAATGGCCCCTATGATGTTGGGGATATGTCCCAGGGCATTGACGTCACCTTTCACTGTGGACAAATCCTCCACCTGAGGGAAAACGATGTAGCTGCGCATGTGTTTCAGCAGGGCAGACAACACTCTGGACAACACATTTGAGAACATTGGCTGGGACATCCCTGATGCAATGGCCACTGTAGTTTAAAAATACCCACTTGCCAGGAAATGGGGTAATGACAGGACCTGCACTAGAGGGGGGATTCCTGTGGGATGGCGGATAGCTGACATCAGGTCTGGCTCCAACTGGACACACAGTTCATGGACTGTTGCACAATCAAGTCTGTAGGTGACTATTACGTGTCTCTCTTCCATTGTCGACAGGTCCACCGGCGGTCTGTACACCGGAGGATGCCGCCATCTCCTTACCTGCCCCAGCGGACGTGCCCTATGGACGAGAACAGCGAGCAGAGAGTCAGCCAACACTGAGGTAGTAAAAAATTAATTATTGCACACATTTGTCAATCCGCAATGTGCCTGTTACTGTGTGTATTCCAGGCATAGATGGATGTGACACATTTAAAAATAATGGCATGTGGCCCCCTGAAATGGCGGGTGTCTGACCTGTAAGGTGGGACAAGGGGATATGAGATAAGGTAACTGCGCTGACGTTGTAGACCGTCGCGGTGGGCGGTCGAAGACCGCGGCGCAATACTGCATTGGTTAACATTTGGCCCTATGGGTCCCAGGAACCAATGACGATGTATGCCAGCAGTGACGGTACGCACCGCCGCGGATGTGACCGCCATTTTCTGTCTTTTCACTCACTTGATACCTGACCTTCGGCAGGAGAGGACCTACACTGCAAGTGCTGCTGTGACCTAAGACTGGAAGCGACGATGGTTCATGTGTCTGGGGAAAGGGCCCCTGCCTTCACTTCGGAGGAGTTTGAGAAGTTAGTGGATGGGGTCCTCCCCCAGTACACGCTACTCTACGGTCCTCCAGACAAACAGGTGAGTACACTGTGAGCATTCTGTATGGGCAATGCCTGTTTGGAGTGGTGTGGATGGAAGATATGGGGGGGACTGAGGCCTGCAGGAGCGGACGGTGAGTGTATGTGCGTCAGGGCAAGGGTGGGAACGTGGGTCAATGACTATGACGGTCCGGACAGTTAAAGATTTTCCTTTTTCCCTGTACTATTCCTCTAGGTTAGCGCCCACCAGAAGAAGAATATTTGGCATACCATCAGCAAGGACATACGGACCCTGGGGGTCTACCACAGACGGAGCACCCACTGCCGTAAAAGATGGGAGGACATTCGCCGCTAAAGCAAGAAGACGGCAGAGGCTCAGCTGGGGATGGCCTCCCAACGTGGGAGGGGTGCCCGTCACACCATGACCCCCCTGATGTTCCTGGCGGTGGCGTCTCCGGAGTTGGATGGGCGCTTGAGGGCATCACAGCAGCCACAAGGTGGTGAGTACAGTCACATCCATCTGACTCTGTGCGCATTACGAGGTGTCTGGGTGGGGGAGGTGGGCTGTGGGTTCCCCTAGACCAGGGCGAGATTTGTAGGCAAGGTCCCTTCGTGAGGCAGGCTATGTGGCACCCCATCCCCACCAGTAGTAAGAGCCAACTACATCTAGTCAGGCTCCTGTGACTTCCATGTGTGCAGCAATCGGGCATAGGCCTTGTACCCCATGTCCCTGTGATTAATTAGGGAACTCTAAGTGCATGGCGTAGTGCAGAGGGCTGCTGTGTCTGTAGTGTCCACCAACGGTAGTGGTATTGCATACACTGAACATGTCTTTCTTCTGTCTCCCCCCCTTTTTGTGGTCTCCCTGTTCTTGTATGCATTAGCCTCATCAGGCGGAGGAGCAGTGGCACCGGAGCAGGAGGGAGCTGCATCCCACATGGCCCTGGAGGGTGAGACAACAGAGTCTGAAGCTGTGATGCTATTAATTGTGTTTGACCAATGACTTTGTGTTTCACCACTGCGCATAATAGTTGCTCAATGTTCATCAGTAGCACATTACATGTTGTGTTCAGTTTATCTGCCTATTGGCTTTAACATGGAGTTAGCCATTACATTTTGTATTCAGTTTAGCTGCCTATTGGCTTTGACATGGCATTAGACATTACATTCTGTATTCAGTTTAGCTGCCTATTGGCTTTGACATGGCATTAGCCATTACATTTTGTATTCTGCCTATTGGCTTTGACATGCTGTATTCACTTTAGCTGCCTATTGGCTTTGACATGACATTAGACATTACATTTGATATTTAGGTTAGCTGCCTATTGGCTTTAACGTAGGGTTAGACATTGCAGTTGAGACATTACAGATGTCAGTGTTTTTCCAAGCTGTGTTTTTCCATAAGATGGACCAAGCTGTTTTCTTCACACCAGACCTTAGCTGATAAGAGCGCGTAGATTTTGTGTTTACCTCGCAATCCAGTCTGAGAGCGAGTGAGCTCGGGAGATTTGGCCCCTCTCCAAGGTTATTCGGCTCTCACACTGAGTTGGCTTTTAAGGATGTCACTGGGCTACAGTGAGTTAGATTTGAATCTGCTTGACTTCAGACGGGAACTAGACATCAGATGCCCGTCTCCAGTTTGGGTGGAGAATCTCTTTCTCGCAGTTGACCGGAGTCATCAACTTGCAGACCCCAGAAAGATGAAGCTGAGTACTGGCCCTACCGCCTTGCCCATACGGTGATGAATTTGACTTTTATGCTTTGTTTTGAAGTTATGTTATAAATGTCTTCACCTATATTTGCTGTTTACATTGCAACTGAGAAGTACTTTGATATATTTTGCTTTCATTGCTGTGACTACTTTTGAACGTGTGCTTCCAATCTAATAATTTCGTCTCTCAGGAACTTGTGGGTGGGGAATTAACAACAATAAATGTCTTCTTTAAACTCAGAAGTACATTCCAGAGAGGTTCTGTAAGCTCGGTTATGAGATAAGAGGGAAAGCAGAACATTATGACTTAGTCTTCAGTTTCCAGAGTTGGGAAATTATAGATTTGTTAGTGCACAATTTAAAAGTGTAATTGTTTTTTGTTGTTTAGAGAATTACAGAAGCACGGCTGACCATATTTGAAAATGTATGTGAAGTTAAACTGCCTGATGGTGCTGTGAGAAACATGTTTTCTTGCTGTGATAAAGCTTATTTAGAAAATGTGCCTTTTGAAAGCAATGATGTTCCATTTCTTCTTGACAGAAGGGTTTGGATACTTTTATCTGCTTACAGAAAAATGCAGGAGAGATGTAGGCAGTTAGGACATGAAAATAAGAATTTACGTGAGCAAATTAGCCAGCACACATTAATGCAAGATAATGCTGAAATCTATAAAACTGCTGTTTTAGAAGAATCTGTCTTTTCCCATTCCCGTAATGAGGGGGTTAAGACAGCTGTGATCCAGTCTGAGGCTCCGTGTGTACCGGGCATGAAACAAAATACCCCTCAGTTTTTGGCAGTTGAAGTGCATTCCTTAACTGATAACACGGAGAACAGAGCTCAAAATGTTATTTACAGACCGCTTCTGCAAAGAAAAATTAATTACATGGCAGAGGTACCGTCCCAAAATGTGCAGGTACTGGCACAAGTAAAACGAAAGATTTTAGAGTTTCTTACTGTTTGCACTAAGCAAGAGACACCGAGTTTCATTAGCTTTTTTGATTTTTGGAAACAGTATAGCCCTCATCTGAGTGAAATCCTAACACTTTGGTATAAAGTCACTAGGAAAAAATATAAGCAGCTGCGCGCTTTTAATTTGGCAAATAAAATAATTCACACTTTAGGTTTCTGCGCAGTGCAAGAGGGAAACACTGATTTACATGTAAATCAGGAAAAGGGGAAGAAAAGGGTGCCCCTGCAAGACAGGGCTAGAGTCACTGCAGCCCTACATGAACAGGTGTCACAAGCCCCTTTTCAGGATGTGGAGAGGGTGCAGGGAGTACCACAGGTAAAAGAGTCACCAGTGAAATTGAGTGCACCATTTGAATTTGTGTCCCCTGAGGATAAAAAGCATGTTTGTTTGACTAATGATTCATTGACTGAGAAGTTGTTTTCTAGCACAGGAGAAGGAACAGCGTTGTACAATGTGTGTCAGACTTTAAAGCAAGAGCTGCTTGAGATGTGTAATTTGTACACTGATTCTTGGTTCACTGCCACTGGTTTAGCCGTTTGGTTTTCTACATGGCTTGTACATAACTGGTTCAATTCCCTTGCAGATGTTAAAGAGAAAAATTCAGAGTTTGAAGTGTCCAGCCAGAATTCTGACTTAGTGGGGATGGCTAAGTGGGTGCACCAGAAATATGGACAGCTGGGAGAAAAAGCCACTTACAGGTGGGCAGAGATTAGAGAGATGCACATTCCCCTAGATTTTATAAAAACTGTGGTTGTGCCTATTTGTCAGCACGCACAAAAGCAATCTGTCCCACAAACAGTCACAGATCAATTGGAGAGAGGAAAGTTACCAGGACAGATAAGGCAAATTGATCAGGTTTTAGGGGGAATGATTGCTGCAGATTACCTAGGAGAAATCAAAATTATGCTGATACGTAGAAAATAATCTGATTCATTCATACAAATTGAAGACAGAAGGGCCTAACTTGTCAAAAATGCAGTGAATGGAGGTTTGGTAAAGAAGGAGTCTGCCCCAGCCCTTCTGACAGTGCAAGGAAAGGGAAGCTGTGGTGCAGCAGATAAAAACCTCAGTGCTGAGGTGTGGGTTGAAGCCCCAAGTAACCCTCCAGAACCTGCAGAAATTTTAACAAAGGGACCCAAAAACGTGCTGCTGATTGTAAAACAGGGAAAGGAAGAGGAAGGGCACATTTCAGATGACAATTGTTATTTGCAAGAAAAGTCATACTTTTTTCTCTTGCAGATCCTACCACGTTTTGCCACTGACCATGAGTGTGCTGTGTGGTCTCCCTTCGGGTGTGTGCGTGTGGGGTCGGGGAAGGGACCGAACCCCCAAACAGAACCTGACTGAGTAAAGTGCAAGCACCATGGATCCATTTTGCGCAACTGGCGCCTTCAGTTCAAGTTCAGCTTGTTTGATTACATTCTCTTACTGGAACTAAGCAACTTTAACTGTTAACTGTTTGTGTTTTTTCGTGTGGAACTCTGACTTTTACTTACCTTCCAGCAAACCTTTCAGGTGGACCGTGCACCTTTAAATGAGTAGAACTCATGCTACATCAAATTGCTATTTTAGAGACACTTTTCTGTGTAGACGTATCTGATGTGAAAGGTTATGAGATCAATATGTAAATCTACTTCCATTGCTTTACAGTGATTGCTTTTATCATTCAATTCTGATTTGCTTATAATGTTTTTTTTGTGTTGATGTTTTTGTTTTTGTTTGAAATAAGAGGTATGTGAAACAAAAATTCATTGGCCATAGGGTGGAATGTGATGCTATTAATTGTGTTTGGCCAATGACTTTGGGGGTCATTCTGACCCTGGCGGCGGGTGGCCGCCAGGGCCACCGACCACTGGAGCACCGCCAACAGGCTGGCGGTGCTCCCACGAGCATTCTGACCGTGGCAGTTCAGCCGCGGTCAGAAGCGGCAAGTCGGCGGGCTCCCGCCGACTTACCGCTGCTCGGGGGAATCCTTCATGGCGGCAGAGCGCGCTCCGCCGCCATGAGGATTCTGACCCCCCCTACCGCCATCCTGTTCATGGCGGGAAAGCCGCCATGAACAGGATGGTGGTAGGGGGGGTCGCGGGGCCCCTGGGGGCCCCTGCCGTGCCCATGCCAATGGCCCCCGTAAGAGGGCCCCGCAAAGTATTTCAGTGTCTGCCTTGCAGACACTGAAATACGCGACGGGTGCCACTGCACCCGTCGCACCTTCCCACTCCGCTGGCTCGATTACGAGCCGGCATCCTCGTGGGAAGGGAGTTTTTCCCTGGGCTGGCGGGCGGTCTTTTGGAGACCGCCCGCCAGCCCAGGGAAAAACTCATAATACCCTCCACGGTCTTCTGACCGCGGAGCGGTATAATGGGGGCGGAATTCTGGCGGGCGGCCTCCGCCGCCCGCCAGAATCAGAATCACCCCCTTTGTGTTTCACCACTGCGCATATTAGTTGCTCAATGTTCATCAGTAGCACATTACATGTTGTGTTCAGTTTAGCTGCCTATTGGCTTTAACATGGAGTTAGCCATTACATTCTGTATTCAGTTTAGCTGCCTATTGGCTTTGACATGGCATTAGACATTACATTCTGTATTCAGTTTAGCTGCCTATTGGCTTTGACATGACATTAGACATTACATTTGATATTTAGGTTAGCTGCCTATTGGCTTTAACGTAGGGTTAGACATTGCAGTTGAGACATTACAGATGTCTGTGTTTTTCCAAGCTGTGTTTTTCCACAAGATGGACCAAGCTGTTTTCTTCACACCAGACCTTAGCTGATAAGAGCATGTAGATTTTGTGTTTACCTCGCAATCCAGTCTGAGAGCGAGTGAGCTCAGGAGAATTGGCCCCTCTCCAAGGTTATTCGGCTCTCACACTGAGTTTGCTTTTAAGGATGACTCTGGGCTACAGTGAGTTAGATTTGAATCTGTTTGACTTCAGACGGGAACTAGACGTCAGTTGCCCGTCTCCCGTTTGGGTGGAGAATCTCTTTCTTGCAGTTTACCAGAGTCATCAACTTGCAGACCCCAGAAAGATGAAGATGAGTATAGGCCCTACCGCCTTGCCCATACGGTGATGAATTTGACTTCTATGCTTTGTTCTGAAGTTATGTCATAAATGTCTTCACCTATATTTGCTGTGTACATTGCAACTGAGAAGTACTTTGATATATTTCGCTTTCATTGCTGTGACTACTTTTGAACGTGTGCTTCCAATCTATTAATTTTGTCTCTCAGGAACTTGTGGGTGGGGAATTAACAACAATAAATGTCTTCTTTAAACTCAGAAGTACATTCCAGAGAGGTTCTGTAAGCTTGGTTATGAGATAAGAGGGAAAGCAGAACATTATGACTTAGTCTTCAGTTTCCAGAGTTGGGAAATTATAGATTTGTTAGTGCACAATTTAAAAGTGTAATTGTTTTTTGTTGTTTAGAGAATTACAGAAGCACGGCTGACCATATTTGAAAATGCATGTGAAGTTAAACTGCCTGATGGTGCTGTGAGAAACATGTTTTCTTGCTGTGATAAAGCTTATTTAGAAAATGTGCCTTTTGAAAGCAATGATGTTCCATTTGTTCTTGACAGAAGGGTTTGGATACTTTTATCTGCTTACAGAAAAATGCAGGAGAGATGTAGGCAGTTAGAACATGAAAATAAGAATTTACGTGAGCAAATTAGCCAGAACACATTAATCCAAGATAATGCTGAAATCTATAAAACTGCTGTTTTAGAAGAATCTGTCTTTTCCCATTCCCGTAATGAGGGGGTTAAGACAGCTGTGAGCCAGTCTGAGCCTCCGTGTTTACAGCGCATGAAACAAAATACCCCTCAGTTTTTGGCAGTTGAAGTGCATTCCTTAACTGATAACACGGAGAACAGAGCTCAAAATGTTGTTTACAGACCGCTTCTGCAAAGAAAAATTAATTACATGCAGAGGTACCGTCCCAAAATGTGCAGTTACTGGCAAAAGTAAAACAAAAGATTTTTGAGTTTCTTACTGTTTGCACTAAGCAAGAGACACAGAGTTTCATTAGCTTTTTTGATTTTTGGAAACAGTATAGCCCTCATCTGAGTGAAATCCTAACACTTTGGTATAAAGTCACTAGGCAAAAATATAAGCAGCTGCGCGCTTTTAATTTGGCAAATAAAATAATTCACACTTTAGGTTTCTGCACAGTGCAAGAGGGAAACACTGATTTACATGTAAATCAGGAACAGGGGAAGAAAAGTGTGCCCCTGCAAAACAGGGCTAGAGTCACTGCAGCCCTACATGAACAGGTGTCACAAGCCCCTTTTCAGGATGTGGAGAGGGTGCAGGGAGTAACCACAGGTAAAAGAGTCACCAGTGAAATTGAGTGCACCATTTGAATTTGTGTCCCCTGAGGATAAAAAGCATGTTTGTTTGACTAATGATTCATTGACTGAAAAGTTGTTTTCTAGTACAGGAGAAGGAACAGCGTTGTACAATGTGTGTCAGACTTTAAAGCAAGAGCTGCTTGAGATGTGCAATTTTTACACTGATTCTTGGTTCACTGCCACTGGTTTAGCCGTTTGGTTTTCTACATGGCTTGTACATAACTGGTTCAATTCCCTTGCAGATGTTAAAGAGAAAAATTCAGAGTTTGAAGTGTCCAGCCAGAATTCTGACTTAGTGGGGATGGCTAAGTGGGTGCACCAGAAATGTTGTCAGCTGGGAGAAAAAGCCACTTACAGATGGGCAGAGATTAGAGAGATGCACTTTCACCTAGATTTTATAAAAACTGTGGTTGTGCCTATTTGCCAGCACGCACAACAGCAATCTGTCCCACAAACAGTCACAGATCAATTGGAGAGAGGAAAGTTACCAGGACAGATAAGGCAAATTGATCAGGTTTTAGGGGGAATGATTGCTGCAGATTACCTAGGAGAAATCAAAATTATGCTGATACGTAGAAAATAATCTGATTCATTCATACAAATTGGAGACAGAAGGACCTAACGTGTCAAAAATGCAGTGAATGGAGGTTTGGTAAAGAAGGAGTCTGCCCCAGCCCTTCTGACAGTGCAAGGAAAGGGAAGCTGTGGTGCAGCAGATACAAAAAACCTCAGTGCTGAAGTGTGGGTTGAAAACCCAAGTGACCCTCCAGAACCTGCAGAAATTTTAACAAAGGGCCCCAAAAACGTCCTGCTGATTGTAAAACAGGGAAAGGAAGAGGAAGGGCACATTTCAGATGACAATTGTTATTTGCAAGAAAAGTCATACTTTTTTCTTTTGCAGATCCTACCATGTTTCGCCACTGACCATGAGTGTGCTGTGTGGTCTCCCTTCAGGTGTGTGCGTGTGGGGTCGGGAAGGGACCGAACCCCCAACCTGAACCTGACTGAGTAAAGTGCAAGCACCAAGGATCCATTTTGCGCAACTGGCACCTTCAGTTCAAGTTCAACTTGCTTGATTACATTCTTCCACTGGAACTAAGCAACCTTAACAGTTAACTGTCTGTGTTTTTTTCGTGTGGAACTCTGACTTTTACTTACCTTCCAGCAAACCTTTCAGGTGGACCGTGCACCTTTAAATGAGTAGAACTCATGCTACATCAAATTGCTATTTTAGAGACACCTTTCTGTGTAGATGTATCTGATGTGAAAGGTTATTAGATCAATATGTTAATCTACTTCCATTGCTTTACAGTGATTGCTTTTATCATTCAAATCTGATTTGCTTATAATGTTTTTTTTGTGTTGATGTTTTTGTTTTTGTTTGAAATAAGAGGTATGTGAAACAAAAATTCATTGGTCATAGGGTGGAATGTGATGATATTAATTGTGTTTGGCCAATGACTTTGTGTTTCACCACTGCGCATATTATTTGCTCAATGTTCATCAGTAGCACATTACATGTTGTGTTCAGTTTAGCTGCCTGTTGGTTTTAACATGGAGTTAGCCATTACATTCTGTATTCAGTTTAGCTGCCTATTGGCTTTGACATGGCATTAGACATTACATTCTGTATTCAGTTTAGCTGCCTATTGGCTTTGACATGGCATTAGACATTACATTCTGTATTCAGTTTAGCTGCCTATTGGCTTTGACATGGCATTAGCCATTACATTCTGTATTCTGCCTATTGGCTTTGACATGCTGTATTCAGTTTAGCTGCCTATTGGCTTTGACATGACATTAGACATTACATTTGATATTTAGGTTAGCTGCCTATTGGCTTTAACGTAGGGTTAGACATTGCAATTGAGACATTACAGATGTCTGTGTTTTTCCAAGCTGTGTTTTTCCACAAGATGGACCAAGCTCTTTTCTTCACACCAGACCTTAGCTGATAAGAGCACGTAGATTTTGTGTTTACCTCGCAATCCAGTCTGAGAGCGAGTGAGCTCAGGAGAATTGGCCCCTCTCCAAGTTTATTCGGCTCTCACACTGAGTTTGCGTTTAAGGATGACTCTGGGCTACAGTGAGTTAGATTTGAATCTGCTTGACTTCAGACGGGAACTAGACGTCAGTTGCCCGTCTCCAGTTTGGGTGGAGTGAAGTAGTGGGTTTTTCAGAACCCAGTGGTGCCAGGGAACACAAGACTTCGAGTCCTTCCTGTTTCAGACTACAGAAACACAGAGTCTTCTTGGTGAAGTCAAAGATCTTGTTTATTGGCTGCAGCCAGTAACAGGTATCCCAGATGTACAACACGGTGCATATTCTCAGGAGACTGCTGCTCTTGCAAAGCTAACCTTCTCTTTTATACAAAATATTATGCTTTAGGCAAACATTCCTTATTTTACAGTTGACCATTCACATATTTTCACTACAAAGAAATAGCAGGGTTATGATGACAAGCCCATATTTCAGTTTGTCTAGCCCTCAATCAATTACCCGGCAAGGCTCAGTACTTTCATCAGATATCAACGGACCCCCAATATAAACAGGCACCTCCTCCTTGTAAAGCAAGTCATAAAGAAAGAAACAGGGACAGGTGCGTGTAAGATTAGGCATGGTTTGTGTGTGATGAAAGGTTTTATGATGTGTTGTGCCTTGATACTAATCTCATTCGGCTACTGGGAAAGAAACTGGCCGAACAGGTTTGGCTTCAGGCAGTGGATTCAGCTTGCCCAGGTCACAGAGGAGTCAGCAAAGATGTATGTGTCCTTCAGACTCGTTTTCAGCATTAGACATTGGCCTATGTGAGGGCAATCACAAAATGGCTGTCGTTTAAATGGAACCCGAGGGTTCAGGACGGAAACTCTGATATTCTGGTGATTTCGTCACCCGAATATGAATACAATGCTTGTGCATACTATTCTGATCATTCTCGGTCTGCTGATACCAAAATCGTTGTGATACGACGATGTTTATAACACGGGTCCAGAATTTTCAGTACCACAGGAGAATCTCTTTCTCGCAGTTGACCGGAGTCATCAACTTGCAGACCCCAGAAAGATGAAGCTGAGTATAGGCCCTACCGCCTTGCCCATACGGTGATGAATTTGACTTTTATGCTTTGTTTTGAAGTTATGTTATAAATGTCTTCACCTATATTTGCTGTGTACATTGCAACTGAGAAGTACTTTGACATATTTTGCTTTCATTGCTGCGACTACTTTTGAACGTGTGCTTCCAATCTATTAATTTCGTCTCTCAGGAACTTGTGGGTGGGGAATTAACAACAATAAATGTATTCTTTAAACTCAGAAGTGCATTCCAGAGAGGTTCTGTAAGCTCGGTTATGAGATAAGAGGGAAAGCAGAACAGAAGCCAGCAGTGGGACGGAGGGCGAGGGGAGCTCCACGGCGGGGACAGGAGGTGACATCAGTGACAGCGACTCTTCCTCTGATGGGAGCTCCCCTGCGGTGGTGGGCCCCTCTGTGCCCCCCGCATCAACATGTACAGCCGCCACCCCCCTACCAGCACTGCCCTCCCAGCAGCCCCTTAGCGTCTGCCCCGGGGCCGCTCACCCAGGAGGATGGGCATCTCCCTCGCCCCAGGCACCTCAGGCCCTTCTTCAGTCAGTCCTGCTGCTCTCAGTGAGGAGGCTATTGACCTCCTGAGATACCTCATTGGTGAGCAGTCTACCATTCTGAATGCCATCCAGGGTGAAGAGAGGCAGTTGCAACAAACAAATGCATACCTGGAGGGCATTCATTCTGGCCAGGCAGCCCAACAGAGAGCATTTCAGGCTCTGGCCTCAGCACTGATGGCAGCCATTGTCCCTGTGTCCAGCCTCCCCCCTCCAACTTCCTCCACCCAGATCCAATCCCCTGTACCTCAGCCTATCCCAAGCACACCATCAGACCAGCATGCACACACCTCAACACACAACAGTGACTCTGGCAAACATAAGCACCACACATCCCACAGGCACTCACACAAGCATCATACCCATGCACACATACCAACATCCACTGCCTCCACTGTGTCCCCCTCCTCCACGTCTTCCTCCTCCCTCCCTGTCTCGTCTCCACTCACATCTGCATACACTATATCTTCAGCCACTACCTCCATCACCAGCACGCCCATCACCACACACTGCTCACGTACACTCACCTCCCCCACTACCATTCTCACATCCCCTGTGTCCTCTACCAGTGTGTCTGTGAGCCCTCCTCCCAAACTACGCAAACGCAGCCACACACCCACCCAACAGCCATCCACCTCACAACAGCCTCCAGCCCATGCACCTTCACCCAAAGTCAGCAAACGTATACACCTCCTACAACCACTACCTCTTCTTCCACTCCCAAACCCCCTCCATCTATCCGTCCCAGTGTCTCTGAAAAGCTTTTCCTGTCTAATAGTGACCTCTTCCCTACACCTCCCCGCCATCTGTCCCCTAGGGCCCGCCTTTCCAGGTCCCAACCCAGCACCTCAGCCACCACATCACCAGCCACCACATCACCGGGCACAGTGGTGCCAGCAACTGCGAGCTTTTGGAGCGCACCAAGCAACAGGGATGCCAGTGTTCCACGGAGTGAGGGCAAGGACATTCCGCCACCTTCAAAAGTCAAAAAGTTGCCCACATCCCAGAGGGAGAGGGCGAAAACACCTGCCACCAATGGCTCAGGCAAAACAAAAGTGGATAGTGGCAAGACAGCTCCGCCACCATCCAAGGTGGGGAAGGGCCAGAAAATCAAGGGCAGGTCCACGTCAATGCCAACCTGCACAGCGGACAAGACCGCCACCAGCACCACCACCTGCACTGCCACGTGCACTGCAACCAGCACTGCAGTCACTGAGCCTGCCACCAGCACCACAGTCACTGAGCCCGCCACCAGCACCGCAGTCACTGAGCCCGCCACCAGCACCGCAGTCACTGAGCCCACCACCAGCACCGCTGCCACAAAGACTGCCACCAGCACCGCAGTCACTGAGCCCGCCACCAGCACCACTGCCACAAAGACCGCCACCAGCACCGCCGCCACAGAGCCCGCCGCCAGCACCGATGCCGCAGAGCCCGCCGCCAGCACCAATGCCACAGAGCCCGCCGCCAACACCGATGCCACAGAGTCCGCCGCAAGCACTGATGCCACAGACACCGCCGCCAGCACTGCCAGCGGCCCCGCGACATCCTGAGCCACTGGCACCATCGCAGACATGGCTGCCATCCCCAGTGGTCAGTCGTACGAGGCTGGTGGTCAGTTCCAGGAGCCTGGGCAGCTTGTTGCACCACCGTCAGTGGAGTATCATATCCACTACCTCAGTCCTTGGCAGGATGAAGCACTCTGGGCACCAAGTCTCCTCCAGAACCAGTGGAGAAAGGCATCCACTACCTCAGTCCTTGGCAGGATGAAGCACTCTGGGCACCAAGCCCCTCCAGAACCAGTGGAGTATCACATCCACTACCTCAGTCCTTGGCAGGATAAAGCACTCTGGACAAAAAGCCCCCTCCAGAAGCAGTGGAGAAAGGCATCCACTACCTCAGTCCTTGGCAGGATGAAGCACTCTGGGCACAAAGCCCCCTCCCGAACCAGTGCAGTATCACATCCACTACCTCAGTCCTTAGAAGGATAAAGCACTCTGGGCACAAAGCCCCCTCCAGAACCAGTGGAGAAAGGCATCCACTACCTCAGTCCTTGGCAGGATGAAGCACTTTGGGCACCAAGCCCCCTCCAGAACCAGTGGAGTATCACATTCACTACCTCAGTCCTTGGCAGGATGAAGCACTCTGGGCACAAAGCCCCCTCCAGAACCAGTGGAGTATCACACCCACTACCTCAGTCCTTGGCAGGATGAAGCACTCTGGGCGCAAAGCCCCCTCCAGAACCAGTGGAGACTGTTATCAACTTGAGAGACTGTGGATTTGCACTCCCCAGGATAGAGCAGGGGGCGTGGGCCCCCTCACGGAGCTGGCGTCGTTCACTCATCCGGCTGAGGTGCCCCCTTCGCTTCCCCATGAGGTGCCTGTTTCATATTGATCTGATGCCCCTGCTGTGTTCTCTCGGTTTGGAGTCTGGTATCGAGTGTGGGCCTCGCCCATGCATTTTGGGCCCAGTGGTCCACGGACTATGAATGGTGCACTATCTGGACTTGTGTAGTTGGTGTACATAATTGTTTATGCTGTATTTCAAGTTTTGACTAGTGGATTTTTATTTATTACAGTCGTTCAACTCATTTCCTTTTGTCCTTGCGTCTTCCAGGGGAGGTGGGGGTTGTAAATGTGATGTTGCAGCATGTTTGTGTGTATGTTGTTGTGGGTGAGGATGGGGGTGGGGTTGTTGCGTGTTCCGTGTGTGTGTCACTCTCTTTTCCCTCCCCCCTCCCCTGTGTTGTATGTGCAGTACTCACCGTGGTCGTTGCCGCAGTCTTTCGTGCTCCTGGTAGAGGAGCAGGAATACCATCGCAGGGAGTATCTGGAGTTCTGGCTCTATGGCGTCTTGGTTCCTAAGACAGCCCTAGGCAACAGTTTTATCCTGTTCTTGTGGACCATGTCACATGCTACACAGAGGAATCCCTGTGAAGACAGTGACTGCATCTGTGGTTACCAGAACTTTAATTGGGATCTTTACCAGTGTGGGATTCTCCAAAGATATAGGCCCTCATTACAACATTGGAGGCATTGACCGCCTACCGCCACGGTGACGGCTGCCAACATACCGCCGCTGTGGCTACCAGCCTTCAACGTGTATTATGACCACAGACGGTATTCCGCCAGAATTCTGGCGGAACATCGCCGACAATCATGGGGGCGGACACCTGGTTGGTGTTGTGTGTATGTGGGTGTGTGTTTTGGGATGCATGCATGCAGGTGTGAGTCACGTTGGATGCATGCATGAATGAGTGATTGTGAGTGTTGTGTGTTGTGGATGCATGTGTGTGACAAGCTATGTTGGTGTGTGTTGTGGTGTGTGGGTATGCATGTGTGCATGTGTGTATATGTGCGGGGGCAGGAGAGGGAGGGGGAAGGTGGGGAGGAATCTGGAGAGGGGGAGGGGGCGGGGGAGACCCCTATCAGTGCCAGGGAAGGGATTCCCTGGCACTGATAGTGCCTACCTATCATGGTCTTCGTGGTGGTAAGTTTGGCACGAAAACCATGGCGGTAGGCCGGGTTGTAATCCCGAGGGTGGGATTGTGATGGCAGCCAGGCTGGAGACCGAAGTCTCCAGCCCATTGGCCATTACCACCCTGGCGGTCAGTGTGTTAAAGTGGTGGTGTTGGATGGCGGTAACCGCCAAGGTCCAAATCCCATTTTTTTTACTGTCGGCCTGTTGGCGGTATTACCGCCGCTTTAACACCGACCGCCAGCGTTGTATTGAGGGCCATAGTGTCTGACAGAAGCACTAACTTCATGTCTGCTAAACGAAGCCCATGTGGGATGTGTGTGGTGTAAAGAACAAGTTCACCACACTCTATCACCCCCAAAACCAATGGTCTAGTCGAAAGATTCATAAAGACCACGAAGAGCATGATTGCAGGCCTACTGAAGCCATGAGGCATAAGTGGGATGTCCTCTTGCCATGCCTTCTCTCTGCCTAAAGGGAGGTGACACAGAAAGGAGTAGGGTTAATTCCCTTCAAACTCCTCTAGGCCACCCTGTCAGAGGACCTCTGAGCACTGCCAAGGAAGGTGAGAGAAAGCTTCCAGGAAATTATCTCCAGGATGTGTTCAGCAGTTGGCTTTCTGAAACCAGATGCATCACTTCTGGAGGAAGGACAAGAGCAACCTCAAAGCCTTCCAGGAGGTAATGAATTGTTGGTATGACCAGAAGACCACTCTGGTAGAGTTTCAACCTGGCCAGAAAGCATCCGTCATGGAACCAGTAGAGCCCAGAGCTGTACAGGTCCATACAAAATCAAATAGTATATGGGAGAGGCCACTTACTTAATGGACCTCCTGACCCCTATAAACAGCCTAAGGGTGCTCCAGGTCAATAGACTCAAGCCTCACTTTGTGAGGTCTGAAGTGAGCCTGCTGTTTGTGACCTGAGTAAATGACTCCCAGACCTCTTCTCTGCATAGGAGCGTGATGGGTCAGTGGAAGGTGTCAACCTCTCTGACACCCTGACCCCAGAGCAGCAAGGTGACTATCACTAGTTGCTAAGACAGTTTGCCTCACTGTTCTCGGTCAGACCTGGACTGACACACCTCTGTGTTCATGATATCAACACAGGAGACAGTCCCTCTGTAAAAAACAAAATGCACACATGATCAGAGAAGGGTGAAATCCGGAATCCAGGCAGAGGTCACAAAGATGTTAGCTTTAGGTAGGATTGAGCCCACTAAAAGTCCCTGGTCAAGCCCTGTGGTGTTGATACCAAAGAAAGCCCCTTCTGGGCACCCAACCAGAACTCCGGTTGTGTGTGGGCCACGGGGGAGTCAATTCTGTCACCAAGACTGACACACACTCCATCCCCAGAGCTGATTGGCTTGTGGACAGGCTACGTGCTTCCAAATTCCTAAGTACTTTTGATTTGACATCAGGGTACTAGCAGATCTCCTTGACTGAGGAAGCAAGAGAGAGGTCAGCATTCTCAAGCCCGAAGGGCCATTACCAATTCTGGTTGATGCCCTTTGGCTTGAAGAATTCCCCTGCTACCTTCCAGCAGTTGGTTAACAGGGTCCTGGCTGGTAAGGAGGCATTCTGTGCCACCTTCACAGACGATATTGCCATCCACAGTTCTAGCTGGGAGGAACACCTGCATCACCTCCAAGAGGTGTTTCAGACCCTGCAGCAGGCAGGTCCCGAAATCAAAGCCAGTAAATGCCAGTTTGGACAGGGTTCCAGTGTATATTTTGGACCCTTGGTAGGTGGTGTCATGGTGCCCCCCCTCCAGGCCAAGATTGAAACCATCATGGCTTTGCAACCACCTAGAACCCAAACAGAAATGAGACCATTCCTAGGCCTCACTGGCTACTACAGGAGATATGTTAAGGACTATGGCACCATTGTTGCCCACGTAAATGAGCTGACCTCTAAAAAGCAGCATAGATTGGTGATCTGGACAGTTGCTTGTAAGAAAGTCTTTGATTTTCTCAAGGAAGCCATGTGCACAGCACCAGTGCTCAGAGTCCCTGATTACTCCAAGAAATTCATTGTGTAGGCAAACGCTTCAGAGCATGGCATAGGGACAGTTTTAGCACAGCTGAATGAGAAGGGACTATACTAACTGGTATTCTTCATCCGCAGTAGGTGACTTCCATAGGAACAGAGGTGGAGTGCCATTGAAGGAGAAGCATTTGCTGGGTCTAGGCACCAAAGAAGCTGAGACCGTACCTGTTTGGGACTCACTTCTGGGATTAGACAGACCACAGACCCCTCAGGTGGCTCATGCAGATGAGGGGGGGAAATCTTAAATTCTTGAGGTTGCCCATTTTCACGACAAGGAATGGATATTACAATGGAGCATCATGCAAGGACTGAGCACGTCGGTGCAGATGGTCTCTCCAGGTTCTTCAGCCTTAGTGAAGAGAGCTCTGAAGGGGTTGGGTAGCTCTCCTCACTTTCATCTGTGTGGTCACGCTAGACCTGACAGGCTTAGGGTAGTTGCCTCACCCCACACAAGAGACTGATGATCCCCCACAGATAACCTGGCAGACAGGACTGGGCTGAAAGGGAACTGGTGCACTTCAAAACCACTCTTTGAAGTCTCCACAACTTCAAAGGCAGAGCTGGGTATAAGTACTGGGGCTCTGACCCCCTCAAATCAGACCCTACTAGACCTGGAACTGAAACCCTGACAGAAGAACTGCTGTGCTGCCCAAAGGACTCAAATGGACTGCTTTCCTGGAAGGACTTCTCTTCTGCTTGTTGCCCTGCTGCCTGCTGCACTCTGACTTAGATGGAAGGATTCTGCCTTCCCACTACAGTGATCTCCAAGGGATTGTTGGCTTGCACCTTTTCCCTGAGGTTTCAAGGACATCAAGTACCTCATGAACGGTGCTCCATCACAGCCTCAGCGCGCTCTGACCAGTTGGAACTCTGTCACGAATTACCACTAGCGAGTGCGGTGATTCTTCGCAGCCCCCCTCGACAATTTTTGGAAGTTGTATCTATTGTCATGGATTACCATTAGCAAGCTTGGTGCTTCTTAGCAGCCCTGGCACCACCCTTCCAAAGGTTGTGCCTGCTGTCAAGGATTCCTGCTAGCGAGCATGGTGTTTCTTGGCAGCCCTGTGCCACTCTACTGCAGTGGTGTCTACTGACCCAGAGTCCTATCTTGCAAGGGTGGTGCTGCCTGCACCAGCTGAAGCACTCTGCTATTGAAAACCTGCCTTGTCAACTGCAACAAACATCCTAGGAGGAGTGTTTTTGCTCACCGTTTTCCCAGAGCTGAGTTGCTGAGTACACCCACACTTCATTTACAAGAAATGAACTGACTTGGTCCTTGTGTTCATCACTGGCCCTCTCCTGGCACCCATACATAGCCCCTAGTCCCGTATTAAGACATTACCATATCACTGCTAAGAGGAGTGCAACTGATTCCTAAAGCACTGGGCGAATGCTTATATCAGTGAGTATCTCAATGTGCTCTTACTGGATTTGTGCCATTATCTTCTTGTTTCACTCAGATAACTAACCTCTATTTTTCTAACCTGGTGTGGAGTTGTTTTGTGGTGTTTCACTGCGTTACTGCATGAGATACTGCACAAAAACTGTACACATTACATTCTAAGTTAGGCCTGCCTGCTGTGTGACAAAATACCCAAGGGTGAGCAAAGGATAATTTATTTTGTTTTGTGACTTACCCTGAATAGAAGTGTTGCCCATCCTTGCTCAGGATGCATACCGCTGCCAACTATAGACCTTGATTTCTCACACCTGCCAACTCACACATTGCCACCATGTCACACATGATATCGGCTCCTTTCACACGGTCACCCAGGAAGAAGTCAATATTACAAGGTAGCAGGGAAAACGAGTTAAAAACCACTGTAAACAATGGATTTCCAGCTGATTTGCAAGCTTTGAACTGCTGACATCTCTTAAGGGGTGTGAAAACACCCAAGGACCTCCGCACCAGCCTCAGCAAGCTTTTTTCTTCTTTTTGTAGTAGGGAATTGGGGGCTAGCAAAGGCACAAGGCCCCATCCCCTCCAAGGCCCAGCCCCCCTCCTCGTACAGTGAAGTGCCTGTTTTTGTTGGCAGGTAAGATCTTGAATAGAGATGAAAATAAGGTTAGGGAAATGCTTAGATCTCTCTCAATATACTGCCCAGAAGAATGGTAGATGTGGCTCAGTGTTATTGATTAACTTACCCAAACTGAGAAGCTTGGCTAGAGGGAAGGAAAGCCCATTGATTAATAAATCCATCCACTGGAATAAGAGTGTTAGTCGTTGCTACTCGGTAATTTGTTCCCATATTTTGAGAGAAAAATGCCGCGCTTTACAACATAGCATGTTTGATTGCATTGACCTTCTGCTAACTGATAAGAAGCTATTTGAAGGATTGGTGGGGTTAAACATGCTTACATCTCCCCCTTCGATCTGCCCAATACAATTCAAGAACGATTATACCTCAAGAGAGGGAGTCACTAAGTAGTTGGGGAAATTACTCACAATACTTACAATCCAACATTGTGGAATCGGGACTCAGTATTTACTGGAATCAATGGCTGGGCAAAAAAGGTGTCGGGAACGGAGGGATTCCATTGCTAGAAACAGATAAATGGTCACATATTAGCTACAAATTTTCTTGATGATAGATGCCGCTCTGAGGCCTGATGACGCAGAAACGAAGGTTTTACATTTATTAGCGCATAAACATAGTGCCGCAATAATCAAGTGTGACTTTAACCGAACTAATAAAGATTGTACGGGGACAAATGTGCCCTCAGAGTAGTTCGCCAACATTTATAAGCGTGCTTTATATAACGTGATGTATTAGAATTGTACTAATCTGACATAACCGTAAACGTGTGCCATGATTTGCTTGTTTGAAATGTTTTAACTTAGCATAACTTCTAAGTTAAAAGAGGCTTCGGCCTAGTTGCCTTGTCTCACGGTTTAGATGCTCGTGTTTTTCTAATGTGCTAATAAAACGTGTATTCTTGCTTGAAGCTGTACTTTTTCAGTGAGATCGGTTCACATGCTTATCTTTAAGGTTTCGTGCCAGCCTGGCATCTTCTTCTTTGCTCCAAGGTCAATCTGCAGGTGCAGACAATGGAAGCTCTGAAAGTGAGTTAATTGGTAAAATATGTTGCAACTTACGTTCCCGACTCCAAGGATAATGTATGCCTAGGTAGAAGCTTGTAAATTGTTGTTTTTGATTGGACAATTTGAAGCCAACCTATGAACCCTCCAATGGAAGACCCTACTGGATTTGAACTGTTGATTATTTAAACCTGGTGCACAAGAAGAAAGCGGCCATTACCCACTGCACCCATTGAGGACATTATTGCCCATTGCAGCCATTACGGCCCATCTTGCCGACCTCGTCATTTTGCCATCTTCTACGATGCCAATTGATGTTCGACGCCATTTTGAATGAGACTTTGATGCTTTCTCTAATCGAGAGAAAGAGACTTTAAGTAATTCTCGCTCTAGAGACTTTAACTTTGATCTGCCCCTTTGCACAAAGTAGTAGTTTTGTCCTTTTATCTTGCCGCTGTGAGGCAATTGCCCCGTCCACCCTGCCCCCTTTGCCCCCGTCCCATGCTGATCGAAACCGGTACCTGTGAGACGAAGACTTCCTTGAATGCTGATTGAATTTGGTAAATATGAAAGGAAAATGTACAATTGCATTGTGTTTCTTTTTAGGTAACCAACTGCTGATTTTTGATAAGAGCCCTAGTTAGGAGTTTTCCAAATCAATGTTGCTAAATTGTTTTTCGCATGAAGTCCCACATGCAGATGCTAATTTGAGGTTAGATGAGGATTCATTTGTTGCACGATGCAATTTGAGACCTTGTTATGCTGACTAATGTATGCAATTAGCCCATTACAGATTATAGTTTTAGTGGTTTGCGTTGCTATTATCGAATGCATTGTTATTCAAATGCTGCATAGATTGCATCTTTTTCGCCGTTATGGACAGCTATTAATGTTCATTTACATATATCATTTGGTGTTGAGACACATTTATATCGTGCTAGCTTTGTTAATATAGGGAAATAAATTCATTAACTTTGAATGAACTGGTGTGGTTATTCATGGCCGAAAGGTCATGGTTCGCCGAAATGTTTTCTGGATTAATTGTGAAGTGTTATGTTGATCAGGGCATTGCTTATGTTCGTTATTGATTATTGATTTGATTAAATTGACTAATCTCGGGTGAAGAGAGCCCCACTTGGTCAAAAGATTCATCGACCCAAGAGCGTCCAAATACAGGTAATTTATTAGGACGGAACGCTCTATCAGTAGATGGTAGCAGAGGGCGGTTTCGCCCTTTGGGACCCCACTCGAGAGGTAACGGTTTCACCCTTTGGGACCCCATTCGAGAGGTAACGGTTTCGCCCTTTGGGACCCCACTCGAGAGGTAACGGTTTCGCCCTTTGGGACCCCACTCGAGAGGTAACGGTTTCACCCTTTGGGACCCCGCTCGAGAGGTAACGGTTGCGCTCTTTGAGACCCCACTCGAGAGGTATATGGTGTTGAATTAGATTTTTCTTGGGTAAAACAGATTGAGAGAATGATGATGCCCTAAGTCCCCCGCGACTTTCCCGGGATCTCGGAGCTTGCGAATGGAGAGAATGGAGGTATGAAATCGGCGTTGGCGGTACTAGTGACGGTATGAGTGAAGTCAGGGTTTTGCACTTGCACAGCTTATTGCCGCAGATTGTTTGAAAAGGTTGCGTGGATTTTAGAGAATAGCGGAGGTGCGACTCCGAGTGTGAGAGTAGGGAAGTCGTTGAACTTCATGTGCATGTGGCGCTTTGTGCAGAAAAAGGTCCACGTGGTTGTTGTTGTTGAGACGGGCCCTGCGAGGTCAAGAGACTCCGGAGTATGTTGAAAAGTGTATGAGACACTTGTTTTATGTTGTGGTCTGGTCGCTTTAATAGGTTGACCGGGCGTGGTCAACGAGTCGGTACGTGTGTTAAGGGAGTGAAAGAAAACTTCGACTTCGGGCTTTGACAAATTCTAAGTGCACTAGAATAGATCATTGACAAGTTGAGAGCAGAGTCTGCGGGTCAGGATTTGCTTGCGAAAGTGGGGACCGAGAAAGATGGAATAACTGCCGAGGCTAGTGAAAAATCCCTAAGGTCCTGAAGCGATTGTGTTACCCTTCCTGTAGTAAACCGACAGATCTGTTTTATTATTATTTGGTTGCTCGCGATACATGCCAGAAGTTGTTACGAGAGGAGCGGAGTGAAGGAGGACAAGCCGCGAGGCTTTGTCAGCCGCAGTGTGTGTGAGTGTGACGTCACTAGGAGCCGCGCTGGGATAGGTTGGTTGCAGAGAAGGGCCGCGCACGGATTGGACACAGTCCGTGGGGCTCGATTGGAAGGGGAAAGGCAAGCGAAGAGTATTCCGGGAATTAATTAAAGTCACTTATTGATTACAAACTTTGTGAAATAAAAGACGAGAAAATGAAATTTTTTAAAGCATTAAAGAGTGCGATGAAGGGGGAGTCTTACATTAAAGCGAGCGTAGGAGAGGAGACGCCACCCGAAGGTACACCAGCTTACATTGTAATGGAGGAAAGGGGGGTAGCTCCGTGCCTTTGGCTAAAGCAATGGCACAAGCTGACAGAGAGACATGGGAGCGTAGCGTTCCCGATCCATGGGACATTCAATATAAGGATCCTAGAGAATTTGAGATTCGCGATGTACGACATGAAGGTACCTCCAAGGCCAGCACAGTTTGAGGCTCTAGCGATTTGGGAACTAATGGCTAGACAGCAACAGCAAAAGAAGTTCGAGACCAGGATAAGAAAGGTAGAAAAGACACTAGCGGACGCTAGGTGGGATAATGCACAGAAGGTGTGGAGGTCAGATATATTGCAGGGGATAAAATTGTTTCCCGCAATTGCTAAGGAAGAAGAGGCGACAGGCAAGAAAGCTACCTGTAAGACAAACAGGAGGTGTTCCAAAGATAGAGAGGACGAGGAAAAGTTAAGGAGAGAAGACGAGTCAGAGGATGAGGAGTTCATCATGCAATTGCTGAACGACCGTCCACCACCTTATGCAGAGAGTGAACAAGGTCCAAGTACCAGTTCTGCCCCTCCGGCACCGGTACAGAATAATGAAACTCCGAGTTCAGAAACGCCATCGGGATCTAAGGACCCGAGTTTACTGTTCACCCCGCAGATACCGCAGGTTAGGAGAATATATCCAGATGTGCCTATATTGAATACAGCAGAAAATTATCAGCTGCAGGTCCCAAGGTACTACAGCAGTGACATCAGTACGGGAATGATTCTAGATCCAACCGTAATGGGAGTACAGAATGGTCGCAACCCAACATTGGCACAAGCTGAATCAACCCAGTTTTTGATGCCTCAAAAGCAGATGCAGGGGGGAACCGCACATGCTCAGATGACGGGGAGTCAGACGGGCATGCCGGCAATGATGACCCATAGTGTGGGAATGAACATGCCTCAGAACCTGGGGAATGGACAGAACCCAGATGCGAAATCCCTACCCATTACTGTAGGTCCACCGGTACCTTTGTACATTCAGCCTAACTCAGGTATGAGCGGTCAAGGATCAATGGTGCAGAGTGGGACGGAAAGGAGGTGCATAGAAAACACTCCAGAGACAACTCCGATAGCGGCTCTGCCAACTGGATCTGGGTCCTTGATGGAGTTTAGTCCCATATGTGCTCAGTCAACAGTGGTGAGGTCGAGTCCCCCACTGATGATACCGCTATCATCGAACACTGCAAAGTTGCCGCAACCATCAATGGCAGTCGATGTGAATGCTACACTGATGGGGTTGAATGCGCAACAGCTGACACAGTGGTTCAACAGTCTGAATTCCACACAAGGCTCAGCCAGTGGAAAGGGAGAAGACTATCTGAATAAGGTCAGGTTGAACATGGAAGCAGAAGAATTGGTGGAAGGGACTATGGGTTTGAATAGGTTAGAGTCCTACTCGGAAGAAGAGCTGAGGTATCTATGTCCTAGGATTACGAGAGAAGTGAACAAGGTACATAGAAGGTTGCAAGAAATAGCTGACAAAAACGGGGTTGAGATAGACAAGACAAAACACTTGAGCAGGAGCTATAGATTGGATTTCGGGACCACAGACTTTGAACACATGAGGTCAGCAGGCATGAAAACGCACCTTAGAGAATTGCTGCAGAGTGCACAAGTGTGGAGGTGCTTAGACAAATGGGAAAGCATATGGGCAAAGAAAAAGGAAAAGAGGAAAGACAGTGTCCCAGAGCACAACGAGAAAAGATCACAGAGTAGTGATGCAATAACCATGTTACCAATGAGGGAGACAGCAGGGGGAAAATTAATACATGTACCGTGGCACAGAAGCGACATTCAGTCTTTTACGGATGATTTTCCCAAACTGAGAGAGAAACCGATTGAATGGTATCAACAGACTGATAGGTTTGTGAAGCTTGCAAAATGTCTTTGGGAAGACCTGAACACCCTCTTTGAGATTGTGGTTCCGGCAGATTTGTGGGAAGACTGCAAAAGGGCTGTAGGTTGGCCGACAAGTGAACCAGAGAGAGACAGGGATACGGGTGCACCATCACCTATGGTAATGAGTTTGTACTATAAGGTGATTGAGCATTTGAAGACGAAGGTTGCCGCGAAAAATGTGGATTGGCAGAAGATTGATCGAACTGCCCAAGAGGCTAAAGAGTCGATTCATGGTTACTATGAGAGGTTGTTGAAGGCGTTCAAGAACTACAGTGGCACGGAAACAATAGAGGCGAAGGACATGCTTCATTTTGTGTTTAGATTTGTGGAAGGGCTGAGACCAGAGATAAGTCAGATGATAAAGACGCATTTGATTTGTTGGCAGTCGAAACCTATTGATAGGTGTTGAATTATGCGAAATACTGTAGCGACGAAATTGAAGTGAAACAGAAAAGGTTGAAAGAGAAAGTGATGGTGATGCAACTTAAAGCAGCTCAGACAGGTTTGCAAGGGTTGCAAGGGTTCCAACAGCAGATACCGCAGCCGCAGCCGCAGGGAAATATGGTGTTTCAGCCACAGGCGAGAGGCAGAGGCAGAGGAGGCTTTGGGAGTAATGGTCCGGATTTGAACACTGTTGCAATTCCGAATGGTGTGCAGGCAATGAAAAGGGTGATGCTGTGTCACGTGTGCGGAATCGTCGGGCATTGGAAACGCGAGTGCCCGATGGTGATGCAGGAAGGTGCAGGTGTTGGTCAGCAAAACAATGATGTCAATGCATTCCAGACAATGAAGGGACCGAAAATGAGAGGTCCAAACCCAAATTTTCAGACCATAAATCAGCTGCAGGGATTACAGCCCATGCAGCCGCAGCAGATGCAGATGCCCCGTATGCAGATGACGCAAATGCAGTCAATGCAACAGCAGTTTCCCATGGTACCTAATCAGCAAATGCAAATACCTTTGGCACCAGTGAGTCAGCAGCAAGTGATGGTTCCTCCACAGGTCTCGGGTCAGGTGATGAATACAAATGGCACAGTACAACAGTTCCCATTACACAATGAGAATGGAATAAACAATGTATGGGAGAGTGAAAGTTCAGATGAGGAGGGAAATTGTGTGCTTGCAGCATCCTTGGAAGTTGATCAAAAGGGTCCATATGTGGAGGGAAGAGTTATGGGTCATCGTGTTTCATTCTTGGTTGACACAGGAGCCACACGTTCAACTGTTAGGAGCATTGAAGTACCAAATTTGCCACTCTCAGGAAGAACAGTTCAAGTAGTGGGAGTAGCAAACAGGCACCTGACGAACCCAATCACAGATCCAGTACAAGTCAGAACTGGTAACTATCAAGGGTCACATAATTTTGTGGTATGTGACTCAAGCCCGATAGCACTGTTAGGGAGAGACCTATTGTGCAAATTGGGATGTTCGATTATGTGTTCGAACGATGGAATTAGAATTCAGACGAGCAGTGATGGGGAAGAAGAGGACAGTGTAGAAGGGGATGAGATGGAAACTGTCGATGAAGAATATCCTCTGATTAACCTTTTTCCGATGATAACTGAAGAAGATATTCCAGCTGAATTACGGGAAACAGTCGGAAAGGAAGTGTGGGATATGACAGGAAAAGAGGTGGGATTGGTGAAAGGAGTGGAACCAGTGAAAGTGACCGTAAAACCCAATGTAACCTTTCCCCAGACCCCACAATACCACATGGCACAAGACACCCTCATGAAAGTCGCCCAACTCATTGACGAGTTTGTAAAACAGGGAGTACTGAAAGAAGTGTTAAGCAGTCCATGTAATTCACCAATCATGGGACTAATAAAGCCGAGTGGAAAGGTCCGAATCATGCAGGACTTGAGGAAAATAAATGACATCATAATTAAATGCTGCCCTGTAGTACCGAATCCAGCTGTGATAATGTTTCAAGTCCCTTGCGATGCCGAGTGGTTCTCAGTCATTGACTTGTCACAAGCATTCTTTTCGGTGCCTCTTCATGAGGACAGCCAATTTCTCTTTTGTTTCAAATTCTTAGACAGAGTTTACAGTTGGTGTCGAATTCCTCAAGGGTTTTCGGAGTCACCGTAAATTTTCAATCAGATTCTAAAGAAAGACTTGGAAGCGTTAGAATTGCCATTCGAGTCAACCCTAGTACAGTACATCGATGACTTACTGATTGCATCTAAGACAGAAAGTGGCTGCACAGCCGACACCATTGCTCTACTGAACCATTTGGGAAGGAATGGACACAAGGTGTCTCCTTCAAAGTTGCAGTTCTGTCAGAAGAAAGTAAAATACTTGGGTCATCAAATAGAGAAAGGGTCACGGAGAATAATGAAGGAAAGAATAACAAGTGTACTTCAAATGAGTCCACCAAAGACGAGGAGGGAGGTGAGGAAGTTTTTGGGGATGGTGAGCTACTGTCGCCAGTGGATTCCCAACTTTTCAACTCTAGCAAAGCCTTTACTGAAACTGACCCAGAAGGATGCCTTGGATGAAATTGAGCTGAAAGGAGATGAGATGGATGCTTTTATTGAATTGAAGGAATGCATGTGCAGGGCTCCAGCTTTAGGTATGCCTGATTACACAAAGCCTTTCACATTGTTTTGTCATGAACGTGATGCATGTTCTTTGTCTGTCTTGACCCAAGCCCATGGTGGCATAAACAGACCAGTAGCGTATTTTTCAGCTACTTTGGATCCGGTCGCAGCAGCACTGCCAGGGTGTTTGCGCGCCGTAGCAGCAGTTGGTATCAGCCTCACACAGAGTGAAGGAATAGTGATGGGACACCCATTAACAGTCATGGTCCCTCACTCAGTTGAGATACTTTTGACCCGCTCCCGAACGCAACACATGACTGGAGCAAGACTCACAAGGTATGAAACAATAATTCTGGGCTCACCGAATGTGCAGCTGAAAAGGTGCACTACGTTGAATCCAGCAACCTTGCTTCCCGGTGAAAATGCTGAAATTGAGAACGCTGAAGACGTCGAGCACGACTGCCTTCAGGTGACTGAATTTTGCACAAAACCCCGACCTGATATTAGGGATACTAAGCTTGATGAAAATGACCATATTATTTTTGTTGATGGTTCATGTCTAAGAGATGGGTTGGGAATTTTGAAAGCAGGATATGCTGTATTTACTGTAACAGGTGTCTTGGATGCATCCTGGCTTCAAGGAGTCTATTCCGCACAAGTAGCAGAGCTTGTAGCCCTTACAAGAGCATGCCAACTGTCTACATTGATGAAGGTTACCATTTACACTGACAGTCAGTACGGGTTTGGAATTGTGCACGACTTTGGGCAACTATGGTCACAGAGAGGTTTCCTGACCTCTTCAGGGTCCCCAGTGAAAAACGGGGAGAGAATAAGGGAATTGTTACACGCCTTTCAGATGCCAGCCGAAATTGCAGTGGTAAAGTGTAGTGCTCATACAAAAGGACAGGACTATGTTTCCCTGGGAAATGCATATGCGGATCAAGTCGCAAGATTTTGTGCCTTGAACTGTATATTGCTCAGGGATGAATGGAATTTGATAAGTGAACCAGAACTCGAACCAGCTGAAGCATTTGCCTTGAAGGTCGTGGATACAATGGATGAACTAAAAGCATTACAGAATAGCGTCAGGGAGGATGAAAGAGTTTCCTGGATTAAGTCACAATGTACAAGGAGACCAGATGAGTTATGGGTTTCAAATGAAGGAAAATTTGTTTTACCAAATAGTCTCTTATCGCAGCTAGCACGGTTCTATCATGGGCAGGCTCACCTAGGGAGAGATGCCATGATAAGATTGTTCAAAACTGATTGGTTTAACCCCAGATTCCGTCAAGTTGCAGAAGCAGTTTGCCATCGTTGTGTGATTTGTCAGCAGATGAACCCAGGAAAGGGAACGGTTGTGAACGTGAGCCACATTGGCAGGGCGGGTGGCCCGTTCAGCAGAATGCAGATGGACTTTATTGAGATGCCTGTGCATGGAGGTCTGAAGTATGTGTTGGTGATTGTGTGCATTTTTAGTCACTGGATTGAAGCATACCCCACACGTAGAAATGACAGCCTTACAGTTGCAAAACTATTGTTGAGGGAGTTGATACCACGTTTCGGATTCCCGATCTCTTTAGAATCAGATAGAGGAAGTCACTTCAATAACGAGGTGATAAAGTTACTTTGCGCAGCGCTGAACATTGAGCAAAAACTGCATTGTAGCTATCGCCCTGAAGCCTCAGGACTGGTGGAACAGATGAATGGTACACTGAAATCAAGAATGGCGAAGATATGTGCATCGACAAATTTGAAATGGCCTGACGCATTGCCTTTGGTGTTAATGTCAATGAGAAACACCCCTGACAGAAAGACTGGATTGTCCCCGCACGAAATTCTCATGGGCAGGGCCATGAGACTTCCTGCAGTTCCTGCAAACGCGCTTTTGAATATTACAGATGATATGGTGTTAGACTACTGCAAAGGTCTGGCTGACGTGGTTCGCTCTTTCTCTCACCAGGTGGAAGCAACCACCTTGTCACCGATCCAAGGTCCAGGACACACACTGAAAGCAGGTGACTGGGTCGTGATAAAGAAGCACGTGAGGAAGTCGTGTCTGGAACCCCGTTGGAAAGGCCCTTTCCAAGTGATCCTGACGACCACTACCGCTGTGAAGTGTGCGGGAGTTCCCAACTGGATTCACGCCAGTCATACAAAGAAGGTGTTGTGTCCCACAGATGAGGAAGTTGAAGCGCTGAAACTGCCAGTACCTGATAACAAAGTGCCGAGCGCTGAGACAGAGCAAAACAGAACTAGAAGCGAACAGGCAGAAATAGAGGAGAGAGAAATATTCTCTGAGGACGAAACAACCGATTCACTTGGGGAAGACCAAGGAGAAACCTCAGACAGCGACGAAGCAGCTGAAGGTAACAAAGAGCCTGAAGCAGCTGAAGGTAACAAAGAGCCTGAAGAAAGTAACGATGACAAAGGGCTCGAAAGAGGTGAAGAAGCAGGAGAGCCTGATCAGAGGAGGGCTTTCCCAGAAGCAGACGGTACAGAAAAAGAAAAGGAAAACCTGATTGACTCCCCAGAAGGAGGGGACAAGGCAGAACAGAACGAAACTGTTCAAACTTCTTCAGAAGAGATCGCAGGTCCATCAAGTGGACACAGTGCAAAGAGAAGAAAAAGTATATCACCAGTAAAACTAAGAACTAGAGAAACGTTGAACGACAGTGAAGGGCCAAGAGTGAAAGAGAAAAGAAAGGAAGTGTCTGTCGTGGTACCAACATCAAGTGAAGAAAAAGACTTGGCCAAAGAGGAAAGTACCAGTGAGGCAGAATCGAAGAGAGATGCAAAATTGAAAAGGAAAAGGATACCAAACAGGAGATATTCCGGTCCAGAATGGGCATATGTAGTCAATGACGATTGGACCGACGAATTTGTATCTCTTAGCCTCGAGAACGAAGAAGAAGAGATACCAATAGAAAAGAAAAGTTTTATGGACACTATTGATTGAAAGGGTGATAAATGACATTGCTTGCTATAATCTAACGTGATACAACCAGCTGAGACATTGCTAAACCGGATGAGACATTTGCTAACTTGATAAGACTTTGATAACCTGATTGACTCTTAAACCCGATTTGAGACAACGTTGCTAACTGATAAAAGACTGAGTTATTGCCGAATTGAGACAAATGCTGCTAACCGATAAGTGACTGGGCTCCTGAAGAAAACTGTGTGAACATTGCGCTCGTTCAGCTTTGTAACTAATTGCTAAATCGTTTCTTTATAAGTGCTTCTAGCTCTCTGATTCTATACAGATCATGACTAAGTACGCTACACAAAACAGTAGAGTGAAATATTGTAAATATGCGTGTATAGGCTTGATAACTGCATGTGTACTAATAATAATGGCAATAGTGCTTGCAACGCGTGGTAAGGGTGAGAATGAGAAAATTGATGCTTCTACTTCTGCTCCTGTTACTGAACTAACCGCATTGAAAAGACTAGAATTAGATGAGAGACACTTGCATGATAAGAAGGAACTTTTGTATAATGTTTTCTATTGCCTACTAACAGAATATGTTGAGACTATGGATGCGAAAGATTGTTATGTGTGTACACAGATACCGACATCGGTAACGGAAGGGGTGACTTATCACCACATGCCTCTTACATATGGGATTACATGTAGTTTAGTAACTTCTAGATTTTATGGTCAAACTAACATACAGTATTTTTATTCAAATTATGATGTTACCTTTGCATATGTTCCTATAATAACGCAACTAAGCCAGATTGCTAAAGATTGGGATGCTAAAATAATGAGGGAATTTTTCGAGCCAATGCAACCTTTTGAAACAGCTCACGCTCATAGGGAAAACCTTACCTGCTCGCTCTCTGCAGTAGAAATAAGCTTTTTAGATCACACAGATGATAGAAGGGCACAAATGAATGCCAAATTAGAAAAAGAGCTAAGTAAGAGGACTTCAGTAGATAATTATGCTTTTGCCGCAATAAAAACACAAGGAAAAATAGCTTTAGACGCTTGGCATGTAGGGAAATTTTGTATATATCGTGGTGAATCTTATTATGATAGCATTTTCGTGGGAGCGAGTGAATGTAAACATACGTTTATCTTTAAGGCCAAATGGACATTCATGCTGAACGGACTTGACCCTGTCATACCTGGTGTATATTACATTTGTGGGCATAATGCCTATTATCGTCTTCCAAAGGGATGGTGGGGGAGATGTTATTTGGGTATAGTGTTCCCAAAGGTTTATCAACTGGATGACCTATCAGTGATTCCAAAGACGCCTGGATCTCATCGTATCCAGAAAAGAGAGACCGCAGCTGCTGTGGTAGGAGATATATTTGGAGCCATGATTCCTTCATTGGGAGTTGTGTTGAATTCCATCAAAATAAGAAAGTTGTCTACTATAGTGGATAACATGTTGACAAAGTTTTCAGGTGCTATAATCCTGATGGATGCTGAACTTGCAGCAGAAAGAGCTATGACTCTTCAAAACAGGCTTGCCCTAGACATTCTTTTAGCAAAGGATGGCGGCGTTTGCAAAATGCTTGGTGCGCGTCACTGTTGCACGTATATACCAGACAACAGTGTGAAGATTAAAACAATGCTTGCAAATCTAACAAAAGAGAGTGCAGACTTGAAGGAATTGAAAGAACCAGGAGTTTGGGAGAAGGTTGGAAAGGGAGTTGCTTCAGTGGGAAATTGGCTTGGTGGCATTTGGAATGGAATATTACTAAAAATAATACAGGGAATACTAATAGTACTAATTTGCATCTTTGGGATTTGGGGAATAAAGAGGGGAATACTAATGATCATGGCAAGAATTAAGAGAAGGAAGGAAGAGAAAATGATGAAAAGAATGGCAGAAGAATACAAGGCAAGAACAAGGGGAACTAAAAGGCAAAGAGAACTGACAGAATTTTAATGGAATAAAATTTGTGGGAATAGTTTTGTGTGATGACAAATAGTCATCAGAGGAGGGATTGATGACGCAGAAACGAAGGTTTTACATTTATTAGCGCATAAACGTAGTGCCGCAATAATCAAGTGTGACTTTAACCGAACTAATAAAGATTGTACGGGGACAAATGTGCCCTCAGGGTAGTTCGCCAACATTTATAAGCGTGCTTTATATAACGTGATGTATTAGAATTGTACTAATCTGACATAACCGTAAACGTGTGCCATGATTTGCTTGTTTGAAATGTTTTAACTTAGCATAACTTTAGTGGAGGCTTCGGCCTAGTTGCCTTGTCTCACGGTTTAGATGCTCGTGTTTTTCTAATGTGCTAATAAAACGTGTATTCTTGCTTGAAGCTGTACTTTTCCAGTGAGATCGGTTCACATGCTTATCTTTAAGGTTTCGTGCCAGCCTGGCATCTTCTTCTTTGCTCCAAGGTCAATCTGCAGGTGCAGACAATGGAAGCTCTGAAAGTGAGTTAATTGGTAAAATATGTTGCAACTTACGTTCCCGACTCCAAGGATAATGTATGCCTAGGTAGAAGCTTGTAAATTGTTGTTTTTGATTGGACAATTTGAAGCCAACCTATGAACCCTCCAATGGAAGACCCTACTGGATTTGAACTGTTGATTATTTAAACCTGGTGCACAAGAAGAAAGCGGCCATTACCCACTGCACCCATTGAGGACATTATTGCCCATTGCAGCCATTATGGCCCATCTTGCCGACCTCGTCATTTTGCCATCTTCTACGATGCCAATTGATGTTCGATGCCATTTTGAATGAGACTTTGATGCTTTCTCTAATCGAGAGAAAGAGACTTTAAGTAATTCTCGCTCTAGAGACTTTAACTTTGATCTGCCCCTTTGCATAAAGTAGTAGTTTTGTCCTTTTATCTTGCCGCTGTGAGGCAATTGCCCCGTTCACCCTGCCCCCTTTGCCCCCGTCCCATGCTGATCGAAACCGGTACCTGTGAGACGAAGACTTCCTTGAATGCTGATTGAATTTGGTAAATATGAAAGGAAAATGTACAATTGCATTGTGTTTCTTTTTAGGTAACCAACTGCTGATTTTTGATAAGAGCCCTAGTTAGGAGTTTTCCAAATCAATGTTGCTAAATTGTTTTTCGCATGAAGTCCCACATGCAGATGCTAATTTGAGGTTAGATGAGGATTCATTTGTTGCACGATGCAATTTGAGACCTTGTTATGCTGACTAATGTATGCAATTAGCCCATTACAGATTATAGTTTTAGTGGTTTGCGTTGCTATTATCGAATGCATTGTTATTCAAATGCTGCATAGATTGCATCTTTTTCGCCGTTATGGACAGCTATTAATGTTCATTTACATATATCATTTGGTGTTGAGACACATTTATATCGTGCTAGCTTTGTTAATATAGGGAAATAAATTCATTAACTTTGAATGAACTGGTGTGGTTATTCATGGCCGAAAGGTCATGGTTCGCCGAAATGTTTTCTGGATTAATTGTGAAGTGTTATGTTGATCAGGGCATTGCTTATGTTCGTTATTGATTATTGATTTGATTAAATTGACTAATCTCGGGTGAAGAGAGCCCCACTTGGTCAAAAGATTAATCGACCCAAGAGCGTCCAAATACAGGTAATTTATTAGGACGGAACGCTCTATCAGGCCTATAACCTCCTGTGAGGTCAACCCGACATTACTCAGCCTGAGCCAATAACTAATATCTACCCACTCAAACTAATGGTATTATTGAAGATCCCAGCATAGAAAGTATATTGTTTTGGAAGCTAGCTGGGATGTAAAGAGAATTAGCCGACCCAGAAGGGTGCATCTTTATAGATAATTTTGACATTCGCATTTTTCAACAAACCTGGTGTGTGCAGTTTAATGTGTTATAGCGTCGGTGCACTTTCTAAGGGAGTGGGAGATCTGTATGGGGCCTAACAAACTGGGTAAAAACAGCCTTGACAAGGAAGATCAAACAGGTAGAGGTTGATTCGAACGATATATTAGGCATTAGTATAGGAACTGTATTTGGGCAGCTATGCCTTATTTACAATGTCTATATCCATACTGCGAAGGGCAATAATGGCTCAGAATCCTTACCGCAACTAGAATTACATATTGGCAACCTTAATGTGAGAGGCTTCCTCGTAACTGCAGAAGGCTTCAGGGCTAACTAAGAGCTATTAGACGTGACAAATGTTCCAGTACCTAAGCCATGACAAACTGCGTGCCATCCCTGAACTAGAAATACCACATATAAAACTCTTTAAAGTTATAGACCGAGCTGGTAGAAATGGTTATTGGTCAACATCAAGATAGTGACCATAATGCCCTATACGTGACTGTGAAGGGCTCATTTCTTACCTCTGTGGCGCCACATAATTCAAAGCCGGGGAGTGAATTTACACTCTCTAAACAAATCGTAAAGTGGGGGAATCTAGTGATCAACCCGGTGAAAGCATCAACACTGCATAGAGATGTGGCCGAAGTAATGAAGTTACCGTGGCAGTCATCTAACATACACCATAGCCCAAATGCCCTTGTTAGGGTCCCAAAAAACTTTTCATCTCTTTAAATGACTATTTCTATAAGGAAATAAAGATTACTTCTATTTCTCCTAAAAAAAAAGTGTCTTGATTTAATAAGGCTTGCAAAGCAACCAAGGGTGGTTCGGTCACAGCAATCAAGAGTAAGAACACAGTCACCATTAGATCAGCTAGGAAAGCATATACAAAACACTACTGTTAGCTATGAGGTAATGGGATGATGATACCTGGTCGGATCTCATCAAGGTAGCAAAGGATTAAAACACAAAATTGTTGGCCATCATAACCATACCAGAATAGAATTGTTTTTATTAAGCAAGAAATCTGTATAGACCATTTTTCTCGTCTGTACTTTTCTAACGAGATCTGTTGTACTGAAGAGGCAATGGTAAAAGTAAAGTGTTCATCTGAGAATAGCAAACCACTGGAAGTATATTCAATTAGCAAGTAAAGGCTTTGTTTCCAACATGGCACCAGCCCTGGAAAAATACCAGGGAGCCTCTTTGCTTTAAAGCGATGCATTTGGGGCGCATTATGCCAAAGACATTTCTAATACAATCTTAAACGGGAAAAAAAATATCTTCTACATGGTCTGTAGATTGAGAAAAATCCCCATTTTCAAAAAAGGGTAAAGAAAGAGAAAATCCAGGAAACTACAGGCTGATTAGACTTATAGATAACTTACAGAAGGTTTTCTGTCATCATATTTTGGATAAAGTCTACGATTAGATTGAGGAGCATGATATTCTCTCACACCTGCAAGCAGGTTTTTAAAAAAGTTAATACAATTGATCAGGCATTTAAGCGTCTTTTACTATATTGGAAAACTAATGTTCTAGGCAAAGGGAACTGATGTGAAGCATTTGTGGATCTCAGGTGTGCTTTTGACCTGATTCCACGCAATTGGCTTGGAGTATGTTCAAAGAAACGAGGTCCTAGAGAATATCTTGTCAATTCTTATAAGACTATGCACCAACATATACCCACAAGTGAGATGTGGGGGGCCCAAAGACAGCTAAAAGAACAAATCCCTGTAAAGAAAAGGTGTACGGCAACAGTGTGCCCTGGCCCCAACTTTGTTCTCACTGTATATAAATGGTGTGGTGAATTTTTCGGACTCCAGTATGAATGATCCTTCAAAATTGTTCAAATGCGGGATCCAGGCTCATCTGTTTGCAGATGACACATAATTGATCTCCAAGACAGCTATGGCTCTCCGGACTCTAACAGATTGGTTTGCATACTTCTTCAAGCAGAGAGGGCTTGAGTTCAATTCGAACAAAAGCAAATTCATGGTCTACAACCGTAAAAGAAGTTCTGGGGCACATTAAGTAGGGAAGAGCATAGTTAGAGAAAGGAACAGCTTTTGAGTTTTTTGATCTGACGTATAAGATGTCATGGGATATGCAACTGAACAAACGTGCACTAAAACTAAAACAATACAGCTCTGGGATTTTAGTAGTCTAGAAAGAGATATTGGTTAGGTCTGTCTCCCCCGTTTTACAGCAGTAGTGGCTAGTGATCTTAAAAAATGGTGGGCCATAACAAGTGCCAGGAAACCACCCCATTTTTCAAAATTTTCCTTGCGTGTAGCTCACCTTGAATGTGCCAATGTTAGCATTTTGTTATGGGTACCCCATTCCAATAGTTACATACAATATTCCAGTACCAGAAGTTTCTCACTGATATTGCCCATGTACAATAGATGACCCATAAGTCAAAAATTGCTGGCAGTATTTCAGATGCAGCATTTTATCCTTGTTTACATCTCCCAAACCATCCCCTTGGCCCAAATATGCCATGCTTGCTATCTCTAAGGCAAGAACCTCTGCTATTTTACCTCATGGACTAGAGCTGTGTGACATTGGTATTTTGACAATAGAATGGACATTGCTAATTTCCTGGGCCTCTGTCCCCTGAACTGTGTACCCACTGCCACTGCCCCCAGGTCCCTGCTGTTCTTGGGTTTGTGGGTTTGCCTGGGTTCCCTGTAGTGGTGGACACACTGCTGCTTGACGTGTCTAGGGGACAGAGGTATGGGCCCGCTGAGTGGGTGCTGTGCTGGTGTTTCCTGAGGGGGTAGGATCTGTGGTGACCTGTGACTGAGTCAGGGGAACCGACTGTCCCGAGGTCCCAGATGGACCGGGCTGGTCATCTAGATCCAATTGGACAGAGCTGCTGTCATCACTGTGGGCCTCTACTGTGGGGGGGGGTGCACCTGTCTGGAACCTCCTGTCCAGTGACGTTGGGTAGGGGTCCTGCAGGGGTGTAAAGGCATGATTATTGCATCTGTGTGTGCCATGGTGTGCAATGGGTGGGTGACCCTGTACCCCAGTGCTTACATTCTTGTGTAGGCACTTGTGTGATAATTGTTTTCGGGTCTCTGTGGGTATCTGTAGTGGACATGCTTTGGTGATGGGTGTCCATGCTTTTGTGTTGCATGCAGGGCTTGGTGTAGGGATGTGTGGGTTGTGATAGTGGGACATTTTTGAGTTGTTGGAGTGATGGGGGTGACGGTGAGGGTGGGGTATGTGATGGCATGCAGGTAGGGTTGGGGATGTAATAGTTAAGATTGGACTTACCAGAGTCAATTCCGCCTGCTACTCCAGCGAGGCCCTCAGGATGCAGTATAGCCAAGACCTGCTCCTCCCATGTTGTTAGTTGTGGGGGAGGAGGTGGGGGTCCGCCGCCAGTCCTCTGAACTGCAATGTGGTGTCCTGAGACCACGGAACGCACCTTCCCCCGTAGGTCGTTCCACCTCTTCCTGATGTTATCCTGTGTTCTTGGTTGCTGTCCCACTGCGTTGACCCTGTCCACGATTCTGCGCCATAGCTCCATCTTCCTAGCTATGGAGGTGTGCTGCACCTGTGATCTGAATAGCTGTGGGTCTACCTGGATGATTTCCTCCACCATGACCCTGAGCTCCTCCTCAGAAAACCTGGGGTGTCTTTGCGGTGCCATGGGGTGGTGTGGGTGATGTGTGAGGTGGTGTGTGTTGTGATGTGTGAGGGGAAGTGTTTGTGTGTCTTGTGTGAGGTGCGTGGATGTTGTGTGGATGATGGTGTTGAGTTGCTGTGGATGCTAGTTTGTTGATGGTGGTGTCTCTCTCTGGCCTTCTGTTGCAATTCTGGTCGTAAGGGATTGTGGGTGATGTGGGTGTGTGTTTTATATTGTATTGGGTGTGTGGGAGTGGTGTGTGTATGTGTATCAGGTGTGTGTATTTGGAATTGTCCAATGTGGTTTTGTTTTGTAAATGTGTGTGTATTTTGAGCGTGGCGGTGTGTACCGCCAATGGTTTACCGCGGTTGAAAGACCGCCGCGTGGATTCGTGGGTCGTGATAGTGTGGGAGTATTCCTGTTGGCGTGACGGTGGAGGTTTTGTTATTGCCAGTTTATCACTGACCTTTGGTGTGGCGGACTTGTGTAGGTGTCTGGATTTTGGCAGATTCCGAGCTGTGGGTCGTAATAGCTGTATCGGAATTCCGTGGCGGTGTGTTGGCTGTCTTCTGCATGGCAGTAAGAAGGATTTACCGCAAAGTTGTAATGAGGGCCTATGTCTGGTAAATAAAATGGATTTTGCTTGCATAGGGGGGAGTGGGTCATAGTTGAACAATGCCCCTCACATGAGCAATCCAGACATCTATCTGCAGAGTGCTATATTTTGAAACTAACACTATGTAGCTGTATCGTGCCTCGCTCCCCCAACCGACAGGAATACGTCCCTTAGTCCCTGACAAAAAGCTGCTGCTGTTTACAGATATACAATGGCCAAGCTTTAGAGGTGACGCTATATAGAGCAGAGCTCTGTGGTCATCTACAAATTGTAAACTTGCTTAAAACAGAAAAAGTTCATTAGGTCCCAGATTAGGCCACCGTAGGGTACCCCCCGTTGCCACAACAGATGACTTTTAGAGAGTCTAAGTTAGACCGTTACTATATTAGTTGTGTATTTGGCATTTTGAGTAACTAACTCCTAACAGAATGTCCCTTGACATTTGTTAAATTACAGCTCCATATACTAGACTTGGCTGAGTTATGGAAGACTCTGAGAGACGCCAGACAAATCATTAAAGATCATGTAAAAGAAAAGTTCTGGTTGCACGTTGCATGGAACAAACTCGTTGCCCCAGGTATTGGGATCCTTATGAACGCATTCCTTTTTTGGTAGTCAACAATCAATTTTGAGCCATTTTGCTTTAAGTCACCCCGCCACTTGTTCAGTCAGTCTAATTTAGGTACAGAACGCTCCCTTTTTGTAGCAAGTGGTCATATAAAGACAAATCCTGAGCTTGCATTTATGAAATTACTACTGTGGAACATGTTTCTTTTTTGTAACACCTATTCCAACCATCCAAGGAATAACTTATCTCATTCTGTCATCGAATGTGGGCAACCCACTGTAAAGTGGCCTTGACACTTTTAAAATCGGACACTAGTGAACTAATAGTGCATAGTTTGATTAGGTACCATGTATCCATATGGCAGGCATGGAAGAAATATTGTGATAACATTTGTATTTGCATTTTATGGTGTATTTTATCTTTTTTTTTCATGCTTTTAACATTGTGGTTTTGAATTGAAATGTATAATGGGTATTATCTTGTAATAGTTATTATCCCCTGATTAAATATTTTTGACTGACTGATATGCCATTGCTGTCACAGAAAGATGATCTCCAGTTTTATCTTTTAATATGTCCTTGGTTTGATCTCCTCGGTGTGTTCAACTGCTAGAGTTTTAATTCACATTTCAAAGGAATGAATGTAGAGATATAATTATCTTATCTTGTGAATACCCTTGCATTCCTACCTTTTACTACATAATGCATTTTCTTATCCCCAGACCCATTCTTGTGACACCTGTGAATGCCCTCTCTTTCTTTTCTAATTATTTGAACTACAAAATAGCTGTAAACTCCATAATGACTCTTCATGTTTCTAATCTCAAATTTCTCACCTCAGTCATAACGTGTCAGTCTTTGGTCTATAAATCTTGAGATCTCGACTCATCTGCAGTATATTAATTTCAAGCACATCGCTATATTGCTGTCCTTGGTGTATTTGCTAATATACTAAGATTATGCATGGATAGTCCTCAACAATATTCCACCTACCAAAGCAAAACTTTTATGCGTTTTCATTAGAATGAAAGTTCATCATCTTGAGTCTCAACAGACAGTTTCACAAGTCTTTTATGTTCTCAGGTTTTGCTGTAAATGACATGTTTCTTGAAACCTATCCATCTATGAGATATCTTACTCAGTTACGCACTTTGTATTGTTAATACTCACTATTTATGTGTCCCACATTGCTACTAAGGACAAGAATCATTGAATGATACAGAGGACACTTTTTTCCAGGAATGTTCCCTCCAGAACATCTGTCTCTATGCTGCAGCATGATCTGAAAATGTAGGAGATGGGTGAGGTTGATGTGATCTTAGAACTGTGCACAGACTGATTTTTCAATCATCATGCCTCGAAGGGTAGGCGAGTGATAGGCTTGTAGTTAGTGAGGTCAAGAGGGCGAGTGCGGATTTATGCTGGATTGGGAACATGTGGCCTGTTTTAAGTAGTTCTGTGGAGATGCATTGAGTGAGGGTGGTGATGATGGTGAGGAAAGTAAATAGAGCTTCTCTAACAATGGCTATAAGAAGGACAAGATTAAGACACCATCTTCATAGGAGGTGATTTTGAGGAAGTTGAGGGTGTTGGTGTGGCCTAATGAAAGACAATCTGAAGGTTGATAATTGTAGGAAGCAGTGGGAGTGTATCAAAATAGAAGCAGGATAACTATTGTCAATGTGTTATTGGATCATCTGTATTTTTTCACTGAAGAAACAGTTGATGGCATTGCACTCGCCTATGGTGTTTGGGATTGGAGGGTCAGACAGAGACTGCTCAATATTCTTGAAGAGTGTTCTGCTTCTGTTTGCACCTTCAGTGATGGTATTCCCCTAAATCACCTTAGGCATATGTTAATCAGTTCATCTATTTTATATCATAGTATAATCACAGTTTACCCTCAACTGATCCTAAAGTCATTTAAGTGTGTTGATTACCTAAGGAGTTCAACTGCTTACCTGCTGCCTCCACTTGGCAAGCCTTTTTATCACTATCCGAAGCCTCACTGGAAAGAAACTGAAGACTAGTCAACTTTTTTAGTGCCTTTTTCTTTATGTTGAGAGTTTTTTTTAAACCTTGCTGCGATTATATGCCTTGTCTGAGCATATAAGAATCTTGTGACCCAATTCATGTGTCGTATTTTTAGAGCCACGTCTCCTGAAGTGTAGTTAGAATTCAGGGTCACCATTATTGTTTGGCCTTCATCCTTACCTTTCTCATTCAAATGCGAGAGCCCTGCAAAACAGAAGTTAACTTTCGTGCAGTTCTGGATGTACCTCCTTCCTTAAGATTACTTTAAAAACTGCTGTCAGATTTGACTTGTCACCATACGCTGATCACATTGGTCCATCTCAACTTCTCCAAGCCTTCTTTGTGAGCTTTTAGATGGTAGATATTTTCAAATGAACGAGACTTTTACATGGGAGTCTCCTTAGCATCCAACTTAATTTCTCCTTTGTTAAGGAGGCCTTTTTATGGAATTCATCAGATGAGTGTCTACTTAGTGCACCTTCATAAACCTCCAGCTGGTCGGTAGTCTCCAACATTTCCTTTATATTGCTTATCATGGCCATATCCTTTTGCGAGGTACGATGCCATCCTCCTGTACTGTAGATTGTTTGCCTGGCTTGGGGATACTTCACCTAAAATAAAATACTCAGCTGTAGGGAACTCCTGCCCCATCCAAGGAGTTGCTTCAAGATGTCACTGATGTTCCTCTTGATGTACTCTTCCCACGGTGCCCTCCACTGATGGGTTTAGGCACCACACACAGTAAGCGCCTTGGTGGTCACGTAGCTAGATTTGTTTCTTTACCCTTCTGGGTGCCTCTGCGCCAATGTAACTATTGAGGGCTATAGAAAACGACTTTTCCAGTCCATCTATTCTGCTGCCCAATCTTCAAAGGTAGAAGCTCAAAGGCCACTCAGCCTCACAATAGAGCTCCTTTTACCACCAAAGAGTTGCTCTTCCTTAGGCCTCACATTATGTAACACTCACTTTGCATAAATCTGAGGTCCATGGCTTCTGCAAAAGTGCACTTTGGTTTTGGATTACTGTTAGGGGTGAGGTCTATGATTTCAATCTGCAGCCACAGAGCCATCAGATCCTACGTTCTCTGCTGTAGAGTCACAGTGTCTCTGTAGCTTTATGACCTGTTCCATGCACCTAGGGACCCAAATCAACTGCTGGAGAGAGCTTTGGAAGCGGGCAGTTCAATGACCTGGCAGAGCATAGAAGGGCACATCTTCACACACGTTCACCCTTTCCCTTCCTGATAGAAGCCTCTTTCTTGTTATGTCCTCTAATTCACCCTTGCAGATGTCTTCTCATTGATTGCTATTGGCATGGAGTGGGCATTGTCAGTGGGTACCAGGCTGTAATAACCTTTGCATTCTCAATAAAGTGTATGTTCTCCAATAACGAGGATGTTGCACAAAATTACTCAGAATTCTTTTCCATTTCTACCTTGAACCCAGGCAAGAATGCAATGGTGAGTTCTGACATATATTTGGTTGCAGGATCACAGACTCTGTGCATCCTGATACGGCCAGTTTTTCAGTGGGCAATGTGCCTTTTGCCAAGTCTGAAGCCTGTACTCAGGGACAGCTCCCAAAAGGAGGTATTCATTGGTTTGGAATGTATCTCAGATCTATCACACATTCAGCCCTTTTGTGACAGGTTCAAGGCTTTCTTATAGGATCACTTGTCTGACTCATTTGCTCAGTTCTGTTGGACTGCTTTGCTTCGGGCAAATTCTGGTGGAAATTGATGTTCATAAAGCGATCTCTGATTAATGTTTAGCTCCGATTGAGGCTAACATTAAACTTCAATACATTTCAATAACGTGAAACAAATTAGGCTCTTCAAAGAATGCAGTGAGGGGTTAACTTTCAAACCACAAAGGTTTATTGAAAGATTTTGCAATTTTTTTTAATCAAATCATCAAATTAGGTATCAGTCAAAAATCAGTATATTCAAAGCAATTCAAAAGTCATAAAAGCAGAGGCAATCTATCATTATTAGTTCTCCCACAAAAAGAGCACTCTCATCTACAAAATCAGGGAAAGGCCCTGCCAGGAAGTCAGGAAAAAGACATCTATTCAAGAGTCAGGCAAATAAGCTTCAGTATGTCAAGAAATAAGGGTTCTGCCATAAAGACTTGTAAAAAGTATCTGCTCTAAAGGCATTTGAAAGAGCGTCTGAATCTTTGTCTAGATTGCATTAGCTTGAATCACACAGTTCTAACATTTTGAAACACATACACATGGTTCCCACATAACAGAACAATAAGGTTAAAGTACAAGCTGATAACCAAATTAATTATTTACTGAAGCTAATGCACAGCAAGGCTACTCTAAAAGTCTTTCAAATTTACAGTAATCAGCAACATAATGAGATATGTTGAGTCAAGCTGGAATTTCCAGGTGTATCCACAAAAGCTTGTTAGCACATTCTACAAGGATTACTTAAAATAAAGCATTTCACGTGAGAATAGAACAGCATAGGCACATTGAGATAATATATGTGGAGTCAAATTCTCCTGGAAAGAAAAGGCACAGTAGGTAAGCAAGATGACAATCAGACATTAACCATTTTTAAGATGTGGCCTACATTCTCTATAGTCATCTAAATGTGAACAATAATTGCTCACTAAATTTGCGTGTTACATGTACATCGAAAGGAACGTAAAACAATTCATTGTGAAAAATATCACCATCAAATCCCTCCTTCTAGTGACCCAGGAGTCACCAAATATTACACCCTTTCTCCTTTCTAAAACCTTCCCTTACAAAGCAATTGTTGACTTTTACAGTTTGCATCTGGATTCTTCCAAATCCTTGACTTCATCATAGAGGTGGCTCTGCAAATCAAGCTTCTCCATCCTTGATTGTGCATTTCCTCTTTTTCCCCTTTGATTCACACAGACGCCTTTCTCCATTCCATCTTAACACACCCTTTGCAGTAATTATTTTTACTCCCCTTTTTAAGAAAATATGTATAATACAGAAATATCAATGATTAGTATGAGGGTAACAATATTGCCTAACAATCTACTATCAAAACTATCAAGCCATTCTCCAATTCCACTAGTTGCTTCTACTGTGCAAATCAGCAAAACTTTCAGTTCTTTCAGTGTACGTCTATGAGTGCAGTTTACCTCAGAACCTGCAACCTACAGCGGGATAATCTAAAAGGAGAACCCTACTCTTCTACTTCTACTGGAGCCTGACACCTAACGGTTCCAAGGGATACTCAGGATGTAAAACGTGAATCTTCGGAGTTTGAATGTGTGTCACTTAAATTCAGTCAATTGAAAATCAAAAATCAGACAGTTTACAGAGCAGCAGGGCAAAGACATCCAAATTGAGAGAGCGTAGTTTAAATATTATATATTAGATGGGTAATGCTTATACTTAACAATGCTGCATACAAAACGATCGCAAAATATTATTTGCTTGAATGTATCTTTTAACGCAATTATAAGTGAAGTTGCAGTTGTACACATATACTAATGTCGACTATAAGAAATAATTGCTTGTATTATGATTAATTGAATGCATTAACATCTACGAAGATTGCATTTGTATTAGAACCCATAAGCCTTAAGTTAGCATGAGTCGAAGAATTAGCTGTGTAGCTCTCATATTAAAGCATATTTTTTCTGTTTCTCCAGTGTACTAACTCGCAAAAGGCCATGACCCAGCATTTGATCTTTTCTCCGCTTTATGTAGCAATGAAAGTGATATTCCCATCCGCTTACTAGATGTTTTAGTATAAGTTTTATACGTTTTGTAACATTAGTTGAAACATTCAAGGACGTTTTACCATGGACGAAGGAACTGTTGACCCGAAGAACATGCCAGAAAATGAAGTAACCCCGGATGTGCCACCTACGAAAAACGTCAATTATGAAGACCAATCAAATTGTTATAAATTATCATGGAATGACAAATGCATTACTTAATGTATAATTTGATAGGTTGAAGATAGTGGGGTGTAGTGACTATCCAATAGAATTTTGGGGGAATGTATTGTGAAAAATTGATAAAAACCCATGACACAGGAGACTAGAGAGAATTAGGTAGGGAATGATATCAATTGCATCCAGAAACTCTGTCACTCTGGTGATTTGAGACTTAGACAAAACCATCCTCATCCATATATTGCCCCATTACACTTTCCTCCTTATGAGGGAGGTATCCGCTGTCCTTAGATGAAATAGACTGCCGACGCTCTGACTGATGTCCTGAGGACGAAGACTGATCCTGTATGCTGACTCATTCTGAGGAGGGTAATTATACAACTGCTATCATAATTTGTCTGTCTGCTTTTCCTTTCTAGGTACCAACTGCTGTATTTTTGGTTAGAGACCCTAGTCAGATGTTTTCCAAATTCGTGTTCTAAATTGTTTTGCATGAAGTCCAACATGCTGATGTTAATTAGTGGTTAGATTAGATATTCACCTTGACTAACAAACAGATATGACTGACGTTGTACTATGCTGAACTGGGTTTATATGATGTTCTATGTATTCTGATTTATGCGTCTCTTATGTCGGTGATTACATTTGTGATCTTTGCGTTGTTAAAATCTTATCATAATTGCCATATCGTGACTATGCTCTTTGCTTCATGGTTTTGAGATTAATACTCTTGCTATTAGATTGTAATCAATAGGGAATAAAATTCACAAAACTCTCATAAAGGTGTGGTTATTCATGACTGAAAGGTCATGGTTGCGTCAACAGTTTAACCAATGTCTAAAGTGAATTATATTGTGGTGTTATACGTTGATAATATTATCGATATATTACTTGACATATTGATTAGTTACCTCGTCTTACGGTGTCTCACCACTGGGCCAAAAGATTCATCGGCCTAAAACAAGTCCTAATGTGTATAAATTAATATAGAGGGACGCGTTAACAAAATCTATTGCCAATTCTGTGCAAGTGCAACCCAGAACAGTACCCGCTGGTGACAATACTGTTGCCAAAACTGAAAATAGAAACAGAAACCAATAAAGGAGCTCTTAAACAAATAATTATCAGTTCCATTATGTTTAATAATTAACATTAAAGACTCCTGATGTCATAAATCAGTCCTCTTTATTTCAGTTGTATTCAAAAGCCCATAGAGCTCACATATTTGGACAAACTGTCTGTAGGGCAGCCAGTGTCTGATATAATGGGTCTGCCAGGCCAAAAGGGGGCTTGCTGGTGGACCTTTGGGAGTATGCAAATGCATGGAAATATAGTAATGTTTACATGCAGATACTTACACTCATCATCAGAAATAAAGCATCTCGCCTTCCAATCTGTAAGGTTCAAGTTTATAAACGTAGTCATTTCCTTCAAATGATTAATTGGAATATGTTTATGGCATACACCATGGGCAAGTTGACTGTTGGTTGTATCGATGTAATTGTCCATCATAATGATGACAATCCCTTCCTTTTGCCTCCTTGTTCATGATAGTCATGCCACATTTCAACTGTTTCAAAGCCTGTTTTTCATTGCAAGTCAAATTTAATTTAATATGGGAATATGTGTTATCCCCATCTTGCAATTTGTATAACTCACTGGTAATCTTGCCTTGAAAACACCGTTATTAGTTTGCTATATTTAAATGGCTCTGCCGTTCCTTCATAAGCTCATCGTTCTAGGTCCCCAACAGTAGGAAACATTTAAATTGTTATCCCCCTAGTTATTTTCTCTTTATCCCGATATGTTTGCACTGTCATAGCATCCCTGTTTCTTCACACGTCCCAGTCGCATAAATGTATTTCTAAGGCCCTGATTAGCATCCTTAGTGGTGCACATTATCGGGGGATGACATTGATAAAAAAAATAAAGTCCTTTGTCAATTCCTTTCGTTTGCCAATTCATTTAGTTATAAACATATTTGGTATGCCTTTACAAAAATATCTGGATGACCTTTTGAAGGATTGGGAAAGGAATTTTGAGACGACTTCTTTTACAGCAATGCATATTTTGAGTAAGCACGCCAAACTTATTCCCTTTTTCGGTGGGTGTTGGTAAGTGGCTCACAACCACTCCCCAGTGTGTCTGTCAGACCTCGGCCAAAACTGATGATTGCTAGAGAGGATCCTTTGGTGCTTGCACCAGAGCAGGGGTCTCCAACCTTTTCTGTAATAAGAGCTACTGATGTTCACTGAAAATCAACCTGAACTATTAACAGTGCTAGAGTTGCAACTGGGACATTAGAGTCTGACAAGATTATTTTATGGCCACCATATTCAAGATTATCAGCAGTGTTCACCTCAAGTGCACAGGAATGTTTGCAAGCAGTAATGCAAAAAAGGCTTTGTCAATGTGGAATGCCTTTATGTGGGCAATACTATTTTTCTCCAAACATAAGTTAATGAGATCAGAAAATGCACACATCATCCTCTTGATTTTACAATTTTCAATATTGCTATTATTATAATATTTAAACCAGGAAAAAATTCAAATGTAGTAGGCTAAGACGTACATAGGAGAGGAGCTACTTATAAATAGCTGGAGAGCTACCAGTAGCTCAGGAGCTATTGGTTAACGAAGCCTGCACAAGAGGATTCCTTTATTTAAACAAAGAGCTGAGGAGAAGTGTAATCACTTCCACATCAGACGTTCCCTCCCGCCCATCTGTGGTGTCTGGCACACTGATGTCACAGACTCCCACCAGTGGTGGTGGAGACAAAAGGTGAGTTGTCACTCCATCGTCCAATGGAGTTCTGGGTGGCTGTAATACCTACTCGGGTTTTGGGGATGCATTGCTGGAAAGGGAGAGCCTCCCCTTTCCAACAATGTCTTCCTAAAACATTTTTGTGGCTGTACATTGCAGTTGTGTTGCGTTCCACAGCCAGAAAAACCACTTGGCCACCAGAGACGTGTGTTTGATGGTCCTTGCACAATGGGCGGACCCCCCTAGGGCCACATATTTATTTGAAAAAAAGTGTTGCTTCCTCTGGGGGAGGGATTGCACCCCCAGTGGAAGACTGAAATGAAGAACAAAATATGAAGTAGTCAGGGGGTCGCCCCCCCTAGCGTACAGGCCAACCCCCTGTGGGCCCAATTTGTTTAGGGGAAATGTGTACTTTCCCTTGGGAGCTGATTGTGGGCCTCATGGAGAACCACACACATATTATCTAAGAAAATACATAAAAGAAATGGAGGCAGAGAGTCACATTAGACCAGTTCGAGGAATTTTTCGAACCAAATCTGCAAATTATGCAGAAATTATATATCATGTAGCTTTTTTTCATTTAAATAAATGCATGTTTTCATGAAGGAAAGCAATTGAGCCACTGTGGGTAAAACACAATTTTTTTTAAATAGAAAGCCACATAATCTATCGTCCTTGTGTAATCTGCAGTTTTATATAAAATAATGTTTACTGTTCCAATGGATCAAAAATGACTAAAAATGTGGCAACATGTGTTCTCACACAGTGGAAGGCCTTTTGCAAAAGCTGAGTGGTCATCATTCAGTTGCTTATTTCTCTATTTGGTTGATCTGCCAGTGCAATTGAGGTGAAATCTTTACCCATGCAGTATTATCATATTTTCAAATCACAAAATTATAAAGTATTACTGTCATAAAAGTGATGCATTGTGCTGCATAATTTGCCTTTTCTTGCCAAAAAATTTAGTAAACCCTGATACTTAATGTGGTGCTCTCCTGTTACATAATTCCAGTGACCCTGGTGATAGCACTGTGAGCTCTCACAAAGAGTACAGCTGCCCACAAAGTTGCAGGTGTGACTATGTGAATGTGTGCTTCTTGAGATCGAAGGTAGATTTTTGGATACAGGAAATTACTTTTAGACTGGCAATAGCCCAGCAGCTTCCCCAGCAATCAGGTTTTGCGTAACCCATGACAAACGTATCCTGTGATATTGGGTATGTGGCAAGTTGAAGTAATACTGTGTCTTTGTTGTATTTTTAGTGTATTTGGAGAACCTGCAGCTTCAGCCAGAAAGATGTATTTGTTTGTTTATTTACTGTTGCACACATCTCACAGAAACACTTACCCACCGACTGAACAATACTTATGCCTTCTATGTAGGACAGTGTTTCAAAAAGAAGGTTTTAGCCCATCAGCAGAGATGACATGCCTGTGGATGAATGCTGCCCAGGCCCTAATTCAAGTTATGGAGGTCAGTGCAATATTGTGGAAGTGATTTTTCAGCTGGTGGAGTTCCATCTGACGACTCTTCTTCCTGTGATTCTAAGAGACATGATAATGGCAGTCGTGTTGTCCCTTCCTGAGCACAGTCTGTGCAGCGGAGTAATTGTAGCAGAGTAAACCAACCCGAGAGCAGACACGTGCGGTGGCAAACACAGATTGAGTGCAGCCCCCTAATTTAGTCCAGTCCCAAAATCCCCTGTTCACTGGCAACTCTAGATGTAAAGTCTATACCGCTAATTTTGTGCTGATTGGCTACATCCATCTATTTTTGGATGTTGACTTCCTTGAGCAAATTGTGCTGAAAACAAATGCAGTGCTGAACAGTTTCTGAGGGAGCATGGAAGCACTCTAGGACATTGTTTTAGAGCACACTGGTGGACTTCCACTTCAACTGATGAGTAGAAGACATTTTTTAACCTTCTGCTCAAAAAGGGATTAGTGCACAAACCGAGCATGCACCTCTACTAGTCTGTCACATTGTATGGGTAAGACCTATCTTCGCATCATACATGAGAATAGATTGTTTTTTGCTGTTGCAGCATATGCTGCAATTCAGTGACAATTCTGCTGCATTGTCCTGGGACCATCCAGACCATGACAGTTTTTTCAAAATTCATCCTGTTGTGAAACATTTGTCATCCAGGTTTCCAGAGATTTATACTGCTGCAAAGAATATAGTCATTTATGAGTCCTTGATCCTGTGCAAAGGGCGGCGGCTGTTCAGTGAGTATATTGTGAGCAAAACAGCTCACTGTGGCATCAAGTGGTACATGCTGTGTGTGAGTCTTATTGGTTATGTATACACAAAGGATTCCCACAGGAGCTTGTTCGCAAGAAGCTCTAAAACTCTCAGTGCACTGTGTTATGTTCCACTGTGTATGTGCTTGGAGTCAAGTTCTCTAATAGGTGTGATGTGTATTTGCTAATGAGAGCACTTCCTCATCATGGTTTGGGGTCAGATGGCCAAAGTTCACAAGCCCACTGTTACAAAAGGGGTCTCTAGCATTTTTGGAGGTGCCGAAACCAACCAGTGCAAGTGGCAGACTAACATTAAAAAAAGTTGTGTCGGATTTATAGCTGTAGCTGTAATGGTGACAGAATACCCTCACCATCAAGATAATGGTCTTCCTGCCAAAATGATGTGCTGACAGACCATCGGTTTAAGCAAGGCAAAGACTACTCTATCTCTGGCATGGTAACAGCCCTCCCACAGCCCCAGTGAGTAAGGACAGTCTGTGGCTACCTCTATGTCCTACCACTGTGGCTGACCTCTATGTTCAACCACCTAATTTAGATGGGTGGACATACAGGTCTGTTTTCACTGCCCACCACTACCTGGAAAACCCTAGTGGTAAGGGGCAGTAAACATGTCTAATGCCCCCCTTGCCTTGGGAGATAACGCCTATGGCGAGAGAAGCATTTATTTTTATTTTCAAAAAGAAAATCAGACTTCAGAATTTTGTTTTTGAAAAAAAAAAAAAAAATTGATGGGCAGTCCATTATACATAGGTGGAACCGGGCATCAAAAAGGAGTGAAATGAACTGCTGCGACAATGGTTCTTGTCAATGTTTTTTAAATGACTAGCCATCTTAAAGGTTGTTTCTTAATTTGGCGGCAAGGCATTCTTGGCATGGGCGACGTTAAGTCCTTCGCCAGGCCGAAGGTGTCTTCTCTTTCCACCAAAATGTACATTTGGCCCTCAGTAAAAACTGTTGTCTTTTTTTTTTTTATTATTTTTTACAAACTAACACCCAGACTTGCCCAGCATCGTGGAACTTGCAGCTTTCCCATAATGCCCAACAATGCAGCTTTCCCATAATGCTCAACAAAACTTGAAAGTTCGTACATGGACAAGATTACTTATTTATTTACATGTTGTGTTGGACGTTCTGTAATCAGTTGATAGCCACAAACTGACAACTAACCAGCGTTCCCATCTGTCTCCACATAAAAATGTAATCCAAGTTTTGTGGGTTGCCCTAGTGCCCACGATTGGAAAATGCTAAAAAGGCAACATGGCTATATCAAAATTTTCCACTAAAACCCATCCTGTTTTCGCAATCTGAGTAGCTGTGGATTTTAGGGCTTGTCTGAGCTGTCACCCAGGTCAACTTACCAAATACGCACAATTCTGAAAACTAGACAACTAGGGAAGTCCAGTGGTATGTGACCTTCGTGGTTCTCACTAGATAATTATATCCAGAAGCCCTTTAACATCAAACTGCAATAAGCAACACACATTTTTCTAACATTTCTGTGATGGAAAGTTCTTTATGCTGTGGGGAGCCACAAATTCCCTTCTACCCTGAGTTCTCACACGTATCATGATAAGAACAGTACCCCAATTATGTGGGTTGGCCAAGAGATCACAACACAGAAGACCCTAAAGCACTACATTGTGAGGTAAGCAATACGGGTAGCTGAGAGATTTGGGCCATGCTGTGGTGCCACCCATGCAAACGTACGAACCACAGACATTTTTGAGAACTAGCCAACCAGGGGATTCCAGGGTGGTGTGTATTAAGTGGATACCAACATCACAAAATCAAATGATGGGCGGAGTGTTGAAACTTTTCAAACACTCACCACTAGTCACAGATCTGGGTTTAATCCATTGTTATTTTGCTCCCCATGTCACCCCAGTTTGGACCCAGCCATATGCAAATCAGCTTGACCCTACTCTCCATGGGAAACGTGCAGCCCGAATTGCCAAGCCAGGACCTCCATGGACCTGAAACAAGCATCCTGGGACAGGTTTTAGGGTATCACCCCTCATCAGCCAGGCAAGCTTGTACCCAGTGGTGCAGCAAGCAAGGAACCCACATCTGGGCATACCCTAGCCTTGGATGGATCCCAGAAGGTTCTCTTACCCACAATGCCCCCTCAAACCTCAAACGTTGCTTGAACTCACATATTTTCCTTACATTTCTGTTCTAGAAACTTTCTTAATCAGCAGGAATCCACAAAATGTCAACTACCAAGTATCCCCTCACTTGTTTGGCTGGGCCTAGTGCCTGCTACAGGAAAGGATCAAACCAAGGTCTAAGGGTGCCCTTGCCATGAGACTCCTATTGACCTTTTTGACCGGTTTTGCTGGTTCTACAAACTGCAAGACGGGGGAAGATAAAAATGTACATAATAAATTTAATTTGACTTGAATTGAAAAATAGGCTTTGGAGAGGCTGAACCATGACAAGACTATCATTATTCACTAGGCAGATAAGGGAATGGATGTCATCATCTTGAAAAGGGACATTTACATCAATGAAATCAAAAAGACAAATTGACAGATGGAACATACTATGAGCATATTCCAAAAAATCCTATGAAGGAACTGACTAAGTTCATAAATATGAAGCTTACAGATTGGAGGGAGATAGTTTCTGATGAGGAGTATCAACATCTGAATGTGAACAATCATAGATTTCTATGCATTTACATACACGCAAAGGTCTTTAAAAAAGCCCCATTTCTGCCTGACAGACCCATAATATTGGGCATTGGCCCCACTATGAAGCGCTTGTCTGAATATGTGAGCGGTATGTGTTTTTAATTGGGACTAAAAAAAAAAGGACTGAGTTACAACGTTGTTGGAAGATGGTTTATTAGTAGAGGTTGGTAGGTACCCAGAAGGCCACAATCAGAAGAATAAGGTCCAGCCAAGATCTCAGTAAATTAATCCTTTGCTCAACCATTGGTAGCTGGCAATGAGCAGGCAGGCTTAATATAGGAGAAAGGTGTTTAACACATTTAAAGACACTAAAACATTAAAATAAGTAAGATACAACACACAATAACAATCCAATACCAGTTTATGAAAATAGGAAACATTTTTATGTTTAAATGACACCAAAACGACAAATATCCAATGTAGGAAACCGGAGACAGGAATTTTGAAAGAATAAGGCCCTCATTCCAAGATTGGCCGCTCCGCGGTCAAAAGACCGCGGGGGCCATTCTGACTTTCCCGCTGGGCCGGCGGGCGCCCGCCAAGGGAGCGCCCGCCGGCCCAGCGAGAAAGGGCCTGCAACACAGAAGCCGGCTCCGAATGGATCCGGCGGTGTTGCAGGTGTGCGACGGGTGCAGTTGCACCTGTCGCGCTTTTCACTGTCTGCTAAGCAGACAGTGAAAAGCATACTTGGGGCCCCCAGGGGCCCCAGGACACCCGTTCCCGCCATCCTGTTTCTGGCGGTGAAAACCGCCAGAATCAGGCTGGCGGGAAGGGGGTCGGAATCCCCATGGCGGCGCTGCTTGCACCACCGCCATGAAGGATTAGCCCAGCCGGGGCTAATCCGGCGGGAAACCGCCGGACCCGGTTTTCCGACCGCGGCTTTACAGCTGCGGTCGGAATGGGCAGGGAAGCACTGCCAGCCTGTTGGCGGCGCTTCCGTCATTTTAGCCCTGGCGGTCGCGGACCGCCAGGGTTAGAATGACCCCCTAAATGTTTTCTAGTGCCTAAAAGCCAAATGTGCCACTCTGGACATCTACTCGCACCTGACTGGGACAAAGTCAAAGTTTCAGGGCAACTGCGATGGAGCGAGGGTCACATACACTTAGCAGTAGGGCCGGTCAAGATTTTACCGTTTGATTTAATCACTTTTCTGCAACTTGTTCTCTCGTCAGGCGAGGGTCTTCATCAGGCCGGCTATCGATGCGACTTCAGCGGTTTGGCTCAGCGTGAGGTCCTGGTCAACTCCTGAAAGTCTCATTGATGGGTAGAAGCTCCAGAGCTTCAGCGGGGCAAACTGAAATTCAGGCTGGATCGTGGTTCGACGTCAGCGGCTTGGCTTTCGTCAAAGGTACAGTCACCTTATGGAGTTTTTTTCCAAAGTTGCTTCTAACTTCTGGATCCTTCAAAAAGCCTTCCTTTTGGTCTCCGATGGTCCACAACACCAGTCCAAGGGTCTAGAAACTCTGAGATGGTCCTTGGGATGTTGGGATTACATTTCTCAGAATGCACCTGTCAAATCCTTAAAAGTTCAGTTGAAGGTGGTCAGCTGGGTTCTTCTTGATGGAGATGCTGCAGGTGAAGTTCCTTTAACCTGCTGCTTTCACGGAGTCCACTCCTTCACTCTCCCACTCTCCCACTCTCTCGAAGCCAGGCAAAATCCTTAGAGCTGGAGTTCCTCAGTGCGAGGCAGGTGCAGTCATCCAGAGTGTCTAGAGGGGGTGGCTGCAGTGGGTGTCAGCATTCAGCAGTGCAAGGGCATTGTCATGGGCTACTTGCTTATTGCAATGGTTCCACACTCAAACATAACACATGACAAACAGAAGACTTAATAGATATGGTTTTGGCTATGATAACATTTCTATAAAGGAGTATAAAAGCTTGAATCCAGCCACACTTTTGCCACTTTCGGTAAATGACAACAGGTGCTTAGTTGACAATATTAATTTCCTGAAAGGACTTACTTTGCTGAAGGTGAGCTTAATTTGAGAACGCATGAGACTGGAAGACAGAACATATATTTTTTTTCCAAAAAAACCTCCATTAAGAGTGCTAGACCTGCCAGAGTGTAGACCTTTGGGACGCAGACAAGGGTTCGAACAGGGCAGTCCTTCTTCTCTTGTAGTTTCAGGCAGGGATATGAGATGCTGGACAACACTGCCATATTTATCCTGTGTTCCTGGGCACAAAGCGGGGGAAATCCCTGACCAATGAAGTGCAGGGTACCACCCAGAAAAATGACAACTTCTTCCAAAGTGTGGCACCTTCTTTTCCCATAAAGCACTATTCTTCCAAAATCCAACATGGATAAACTTTCTCCTCTAGGTTAAGATCTGGCAAAGCCATCCCACTGGTGTGGCTAAGTTTCCTAAACACTCCCCCTCCAGTCTCTCTGTTAATCTAATTACTGGGGTTCCTATCTGGCTGAGGCATCAGGAAGTGGTGGTGAACCTTTGTCCTGTCACTTCCTCTTTGAAGACCAGTTTGGGTAACAATCCCTCTTCCTGTCTTTTGCTCTGCAGCTTAAAGATCCCCACCAACCAGATGTCCTTTTGCCTCAATGCAAACCACTTCACATCTCATTAAGACAGCATGGCTCAGCCTGGCAAGGGCTTGCTAATCAGAGAAGGGCTGCTGGAAGGCTGGATTTTGGCTCATCAGAAAAGCAAGTTCTACACCTTATTTTTTGTGATAGTTATAATTAATCTAACAGTTGTTGGATTTATTCCATCATTTGAAGTCTCTGAATGATATTTCTAGCTCATTCCAATCAATAGTTATACTTTAATAAAGTATTCCTATGTTAGCCTACGGAGCTAATGCACTATAATGGGGAAAAAATAAATTGTCAGTTTTTCCCTCAAAGGCCATATAAAACAGATTTTATAATGTCCCTGCTTATAGTTACAAGGCACCCAACCCATGGGGCTCTGAGGCAAGACTTTAGTGGGTGACATATGTTAAAATAAGGTCATTTCAGACTTTGAAAGTACTTTTAATTCCAAAGTCAAATTTGCATATAATTCTAATCTAAATGTAGACTGCAAAGCAGGCCTGACTTTTAAAATGACAGCAGGCCACATCAGTGCACACTTAAGTGCAGTAAATCTACTGGGCCTCTAACCCTCCTTGCCCTACCATATACTATGGACTTACAGGTAGGTTGTCAGTACCAATTGTAATTACACCTAATTTCCATCTACATTTAGTCAGAGCACAGGCCCTGGGTGTGGTTTGCAGAGCACAGAGCACAATTCAAGCCAGAAAACCAGTATCTAGTAGTCAAAATGGGGGCAACTAGTGGAGGGACACTGCAAAAAGTCCTGGTTTCACACAAACTGTCAAGACTCTTCACATTTTTACTGAGCATAATGGACTTGATGGTTGTGATTTTTTTAACTGAGTGATCTCTTATTGTTTTTTTCAGAAATCAAAATCAATTTTCAAAGTGGTAGCACTATTAATGGAGTTTTAAAAAAAAATCTGTGCTGAATTCCAGTCTCATGTATTCTCAAATTAAGCCCACGTTCAGAAGAGTAAGTCCCTTCACGAAATTAATACTTTTAACTAGGCACCTGTTGTCATACACTGAAAGTGGCAAAACTGTAGTTGGATTCAAGCTTTTATACTACTTTATTGAAATGTTATCCACAGCCAAAATCATATCTATTAAGTCTTCTGTTTGTCGTGTGTTGTGTTTGAGTGTGGGTCAACAAAATCACAAGAGTGTGGAACCGTTACAATAAGCAAGTAGCCTATAACAATGCCCTTGCACTGCTGAATGCTGACACCCACTGCAGCCACCCCCCTCTAGACACCCAGGCAATGCTGTAGCTACTGGATCAACTGTGGCAGAAAGATAGTCAACTGGGGTGAGAAATTGGGCTACTGGCTGACTGAGGCATGAGCCGTGGTCAAGTAACAGCCACAATCCCTTGCAGAGTAAACCTCCAGAAGTCACTACATTAGCCTATGATTAAACCTGGGTAGCTTGGCCAAAAAGCAGTCAGGCTTAACTCAGAGCCAATGTCTAAACTATACATGCAGTACATAAATATAAAGAGTGAACAGAACACCAGAAAAACCCCAAACCAATTTAGAAAAATACAGTACATGTTAATAAATCATTTGACACCAGAACAACAAACATCCAATCAGTAGAACTGGAGATATGGATTTGTAATGTTTAAAGTAAAAAAATATTGCCTAAAAGATAAAAGAAGCAATTGTGGATATCTGTTCAACTTTAGCACCACAACCAAGGTTCCAGGAGTGTATGGATACCCCTTGGGGGTCCAGGACTCACTCAGGCAGGGTCCAGGTGTGGGTTCAAGACGGTGAGAGCCTATTATGACTATGTCACTCTGAAGAGTGGGCCAGCAAACTAGTTGTTGTAGTCACATCTGGTAGCCCTGGGTTCAAGTGTTAATGCAGGACTCAACAGAAGGAATGATTCTGAGGGTTTAAGCAGTCTCCAGACAGTAAAGCAGCCATTCCAGTTACAGCAGCAGTATGGTAGAGTGCACAGCAAGTCACAGCAGCAGGCAGTTCTCCGACAGTCCTTCCGCAGATCCGGTAGTAAACTGTAGAGTGAGCCCTATTTTCATACGCTGGTGCCCTGCTCCTAAAAGGTGTGAGAAGTTTCTGAAAAAGTTATTTGAAATTCTGGAAGTTTGCTGCCTCCCCTGCCCTAGCTCTAAGCTGGCTGCATTGAAAATACAGTATTGTTAGGCCTATTATGAGAAGACAGGACACAGCCTATTCAGGTGCACGTGGGGCTGTGCTCAGCTCCCCTGTCCCCACTCGGCCAGCTGATGGGCCATTCAAGCTCTGCTAATCTCACTATTGTGTGACTGGGAAGAATTCAAATCACATGCACACAGCCACCTCCATGGACCTCTCTCAACTGTTACGCATTGATCTCTGTATCACTCCTACTTTCCTCCTCTTGTGCCCCTCTTATATCCTTTTTTCTAATTCTGTTTTTTCTCCTTATGTTTTGGGATTTTAGTCCATTTTATGATACATTCTACTAGCTCCCTGACATGCAATTTCAAACCTGATGTTCTCAAACTCTTGCCCGTATTCTCATTAATGGACATTCTGAAATTTTTGTTATGTCCTGACTTTTACTCAAATAAATTCCAAAGTCAATAGCTAACTCTTCAAAACTTTCCTGAGTTTCATTAACTCGTCTTGCAGCTTCCCTAGTCAAAAATAAAAGTTCTTCTCTATTTTACTAATCTAGGAGCTCTAAATTAAGGTTACCTTCCTTCATAAGCACTTAAAATTCTTCCCTTAATCTTAAAACATCCAGTTTTCTAGGAGCAGTCTCCCTATCTTGATTTGTGAATCTAAAAATTCTTGTGTTCCAGTTTAGGGAGGACCTAGCTTAACGGTTTGGTCTGGACTGTTCCTTCTGTAGCAGGGTCAACACTGATTTCCATATTGCTGGGTGCAAAGTGAGGTGGCATGATGTGCAAAATAAAAAAGGTCTGGGATGCAGCCCGTGTGATTTCCAGTGGCTGAGATTAATTTAAGCATTTCATCCATCATTGTTTTGTATACTTACTGTGTAGCACTAAGTGGGACTCGTATGCCCAGACATGGGTCCCGCGCACATTGTCACCAGAACCAAGCTGTGCCCGACTGATGACGCCATAACTAGGGTTGAACAGTTCCAGAGTTGCTTGTGTTCCAGTTCATGGAGGACCTGGCTTAACAGTTCGGAATGGTCTGTTCCTATTGGAGCAGGGTCAAGAAAGATTTTCATATGGCTGAATCCAAACTAAGCTGGCATGGTGTGCAAAATAATGCCTGAGTGATTACCAGTAACTGAGATTAATTCAAGAATTATATCCATCACTGTTTTGTAAACTTATTGTCTCACCTTAAGTGGGATGGGTATGCCCAAACGTGGGGTCCTATGCACACTGTGTCAATGGAACCAAACTATACCTGGCTGATGAGCCTATAACTAGGGTGAAACCGGTCCTGGTTTGCTTGTGTTTCAGTTCAGGGACGACCTGGCTTAGCAGTTCGGGCTGGACTGTTCCTATTGTAGCAGAGTCAAGACTGAATTGCAGATGGCTGGGTCCCAACCGGGGTGGCATGGTATGCAAAATAACAATTGATTGGGATGTGGCCTGAGTGATTACCAGTGGCTGAGTTCAGTTCAACCATTCCATTCATCAATGATTTGTATACTTATTGTGTCACCCTAACTAGGATGGGTATGCCCAGACATAGGTCCCATGCACACTGTGTCACTGGAACAAAGCTATACCTGGCTGGTGAGCCCACAACTAGGGTGCAACACGTCCTGGGTTGCAGGTGTTCCAGTTCAAGGAGGACCTGGCTTGGCAGTTTGGGCTGACCTGCTTCTATTGGAGCAGGGTCCAGACTGATTTGCATATTGCTGGATCCGAACTGAGGCAGCATGGTGTGCAAAATAGCAATTAATTGGGATGCAGTCTGAGCGATTACCAGTGACAGATTCATTCAGGCATTCCATCCATCACTGTCTTGAATACTTACAGCACCACTTACAGACACATTTATAAGTAAGGTCGTGCTCCTGGACCTACAGTAGATAATCTAGGAGCAGTAGGAACAATGGATGCACCTGGAGTTATAATGGCAACAGTAGTACTGGCAGCTCTCAATGACAGCTCTGGCATAACAAAAGGAAACCCTCTCTTTGGGGAGGTTTTATCAATGTGTGTTCACACCAGTACACACACTTGTTCCTTTTCCTGCAACTCCCATTGTGGGCTGTTGGTTACCTGCAACCTAATGAACAAATTGTATGGAGGTGATTGGGAAGTTAGCAAATCATCCAAAAGGCCATCATCTAAATCATTGTCACACCCATCCCTTTTCTCCTCATTCCCACCTGCCTTTCGTAATTTCTGTCTCTCTGTTCTTCCCTTTGTTATAACAAGATTCTCCCCATGCCATCAATCATATTTTCTCTCCATATCTGCTGCTCAGCATTCCACCTTGCCTCCATCCAACTACAGAGCTTATTTGTCACTTAGATTTTATATTTCTCCTTTTCTTTACCATGCACAGCTCGAACCCATGCATTCAAAGCCTCATGTTGTGTAGGTCTTGGCCGGAGATTCATTTAATTAAACACTAGCCTCAGGATCTGTGTATTCATATTTTGAACATGAGTGAAATTGCAATCAACCTTTGTTCGTTGTGATCTTATTCCATTAGTTGATCCGAATACAAGTTGTAGCCACACCTTGGTTTTCATCTAATGATCTTATTCCAATATTTGATCCAAATAGAAGTTAGTAAACCTGACCTTGGTCGTCATTTAATGTACAGGTGTGCCCCTGGACGAGCCTCCTCACCCTCACAAACAGGTATTTTCACACAGTTTTTAACATCGCTTTTATTTTGTTAGAGAATTTCATGTTTACTCTTTATACAACGCAAAATAAAAATCGGTAACTTTAACTGAAATAGTCGGCCAGCAAATCACAAGGTAGTATTCAAGGACACAAAAATATGATACTTGTGTGACATCACCGAACCATCCAATAGCAGATAGCTACCCAATGATGTAACAACCAATCATCTTGCAGCCCACCCGCTAACCATGATCCAACACTTCAACCTTAACAGACAAGTCAAAAATCTGCTAATATAGCTCTACATCTATCTGGGGATCTTGGGTTAAAATGACTCTGATAACAAAATGTAAATCGTTTGCTGCAAGCACGTTGCTCTTCATAAGCCCAAGCAATATACATGATAACACACTACTGCAACTCAAATCTAATCTTCATGTACAAGTGCCCTCACATGCTCCCCTATCCTTGTTCTTAATGGACGGACTGTACTCCCAACGTAATAACGATTACATTTGCAAGAAACAATTTATACCACATAGGAAGTACCACAATTAATGTTTGTTCTAATTTTGAATATCTTGCCTGAATTGTCTGTAAATTCCAATCTTTTTTGACTTGCCCATTTACATAGTCCACAATGTCCACAATTGCGAAAGCCCATTTTAAGGGCAGAGAGCCAATTCTCCTTAATATGATTTGGGGGATAGCTCGGACTCAAAATACATTTGAGGGATTGACCCCTCCGATATGTCATTTCAGGTTTGGTGCCAATAATATTTTTTAAAGTTTCGTCATGTGATAAAATATGCCAATGCTTATGAATAAACTTGCGCAACAATCTTGAGTTTTCCGTATAGTCAGTTACTAATCTAACTTTACCTTGCTCACTGTGAGTAACATGTTCCTTGGACTTAAGTGTATCCTCCCTATGAATATCCTTAATTCTACGTTTTGCATGATTAATAATGTGCCTCTGATAACCCTGTTGTTCAAACCGCTGACACATATCCTCAATGCATTTTTCAAATTCCTCGTCCTTTCTACAATTACGTCTTACCCTAATCATTTCACCATACGGTACTGCAAAAATTTGATGATGTGGGTGGGCACTTGCAGCATGTAAGATAGAATTACAATCAGTAGATTTTCTGTATAACCTGCTATGAATACTTATTGTTTTCAGTGAATAGTTGTACATCCAGGAAATCAATGCAGTTATTGCTATATTGGTAAGTGAATTTGACATTCATATAATTTAGATTGAGATATTTACAAAACTCAATTAATTGCTCCACACTTCCTGTCCAGATCATGAGGCAATCGTCAATATAACGACCCCAGTATAATATGTCTGTGTGCCATTTGGCAGCGTCTGGGCCCCAGACCCACCTCTCCTCAAACCAACCCATAAACAAGTTGGCGTAAGAAGGGGAAAATCTCGAGCACATCGCCACACCCTGTTTTTGTCTATACCAATCCCTTTTAAAAAGAAAAAAGTTATTATTAAGAATTAGCTCTATCATATCCAGTAACATCCTTGTATGTTCCCATAAGGTCACTGATTTCATGTTAAGAAACACTTCAACAGCCTTCAGGCCCAAATCATGTCTTATACATGTGTACAAAGAGACAACATCCAAAGTAACTAACAGCATATTGGTATCCCAATCAAAGTCACTTAAAATGCTTAAGATGTGTGTGGTGTTCTTAATGTATGATGGAAGATTGTTAACCATGGGTTGAAGAAATACATCAACATACTCTGATATTTTTTCTGTGGGCCCAGAGATTTCCGAAATGATGGGTCTCCCTGCTGGGAAAGGCAATCCCTTGTGTATTTTCGGCAGGGTATATAGACATTGAGACCTGGGTCGATCCACCAGGAGATATTGGTATTCATCTTTCTGAAGTAATTTTTGCTTGTACCATTCTTTCAGGTTTCTCTGGATAGTGTTAGTTAAAGCCGGAATCGGGTTATATATAAGTTTCTCATAACACCGTACATCTTGTAACTGGGTAGCAATTTCTTTTTCATAATCACACTTATTCATTATCACCACATTTCCTCCCTTGTCTGCTTGCCTAATCATTATTTGATCATTTTGCCGGAGTTCCTTAAGAGCCTTCCTTTCTCCATGACTCAAATTAAGTGAAGTATAATGTGGTTTAGCCTTATCCAAATCTCTGCACACTAAGTCAAAAAATGTGTCCAAACTGTTGTTACCTATAAACTTAGGAACCCATCTTGACTTCTTTCTCAGACCACTGCTAATGCTAGTATTGTGCATTATATTCAAATCATCCAGCACCTGTGAAAAAATAATTGGAAATTCCTCGTATTCCAAGATGGATAATAGTGTAGCATTTTCTTGAATATCTTTAATTGAAAACTCATTCAAATTAAGACCCTGCGCCGAATTATCTCTGCTTTGTGTGTCCGTTGGATTGAGTGAAAAATATTTTTTCATTTTAAGTCTACGAATGAATTTGAAAAGATCTATTTTTAACTTACTAATGTCCCCTTGGTCTGTGGGGCAAAATGTTAAACCTTTTTCTAAGAATGTTTTCATATCATTTGTGAGATCCATATTGGATAAGTTGACAACATTTATTGAACCAGTATTGATTTAAACACGTTTGTCCCAAGATCTCGTTTTCATGCCTGTTTTTTCTTTGATGCTTTCCACCCCCCCTGCCCCTTCTGGTCCTACAATATTTTGCCTCTTTTTGCTCTGGTCGCGATTGCTCTGCTTGATCCTCATAAGCTCTTGTAAAAAACCACCCCTACCGGTAGTACCCACTCCACTTTCAATGTCACTGTCATTAGATATCTGAGCACTTGTGGATGTAGAACCTGAGGTAATGGAGGACTGTGATTCTTGTCTACTCAAATTCGATTGTACCTGATGATCATATTTTCTCGCAAAGGTAAACACCCTCCCTGATTCGTAGTCCCTTTCATCTCTTTTTAACTTTCTTGCCTTACGCTGTGTGATTTCCTGTTGAAATTGGGAGAGAATCTCCTCCAAGATTTTATAATTCTTCTCTGTGGCCTCAGGAAGAGTCAGCTCCTTAATTTATGCCTCAAGTGTGGCAATTTCTGATTGTAATCTAGAAACCTTCCTTTCTGATTTGGTAATAAGAATTTCCATGAGTTTTAATGAACTAGAAGTTAGTTCCTTATCCCAGAGAGTTAATAGATCTGAATCCAGATCATCAAATGTTGGAAAGATTTGGGATCGTAAGCCCCTTGGAATGCGATTAAGCTTAACATATTGTTTGAGCGTCGCTCCATCCCACCATTTCGAGAGTTCGTTCTTTCTCAATTTTTCCAATCTAATGAATTTGCTCCTTAGGCCCTCTTTACGGGAAAAATTAGAGCTTGTTGTCGAGTCCGATACTGTACTGCCTCGTGCTAGATTACTAAAGAGTTCTTCTGCTAACTTTGCCCTATCCATGTTCATAAGCTCACCCTGGCACCACTCCCTAATTAACCTATACTCTGAACTCCGTGTGGGTGTACTTAAGAGAGAGACAATTGGCGCTCGGGCTAATGAGGTAAATATCAAATACAAACAATAACCTTAAACGGTGCACCCTTGAAAGACCCCACCCCTGAGTCCTGACTGTGTGTGATGCGCACAACTCTGAACTATGAACTACAAGAGGCACTCGTTACAATGACACAATTTAACAAAGTTCATCACATAGTACTATGGAGTTGATGTTCTTGAAGTAAAGCAATATTCCATATATTTCTGGAAAAAATAAGATGCACACTAAGTAGTTCGATACTGGATTACACGTTTATTTCCATGGGGCTTGTTGATAAAATCTGGGAGTTCAGAATTAATCCAAGTTGCAAAAGTTATCACTATCTGCAGCTTATAACTATCATTAACTCAAATAAGATGGCAGAACCAGTGAAGATGGTGGGCTCTGCTTCAAGCCTGTGTAATAGGGATCAAGTTTCCTGAAATGCTGGTTCACTGGCGAAATATACTATTTGGAAGCAGGCAGGCGGAATACCCTGTGAGAGGGTGGAGGATTTTATCATGGTTGGGGAATTAGCATTAAGTAAGCTCAGAACCGAGTTAGTGGTCATCAGCATCATTATAAAAGCACAAGGAGACTAAGGCCCTCATTCTGACCCTGGCGGTCGGTGATAAAGCGGCGGCCAAGCCGCCAACAGACCGGCGGTCTAAAATATGCAATTCTGACCCTGGCGGGAACCGCCAACACAGCCCGCCAACTTAACACTCCGCCCGCCACGGCGGTACAAACAAACAGCGCGGCAGTTCCCGCCAACAGCCAGGCGGCAGACAATGTACCGCCCACCCTATTACGACCCACCAATCTGCCACCTTTTCCGGGGCGGGGCGGGGTGCCTGCCGTCAACTGAGCCCCCTGATGTTCCGGATCCTGGCGGTGGCCTACCCTGATTTGGATGGGCGCGTGAGGGCAGCACAGCAGACACAAGGGGGTGAGTACAAGCATTATCTACTCTGTTGTCGCGCAGTGGAGGTGTCTGGGTGGGGGAGGAGGGCTGGGGGTCCCCCTAGGCCAGGGCGATATCTGTAGGCTGGGCACCCCCGTAAGCCCCTGTGTCCCCAGCCACCACCCTCAGTAGTTTGTCAGTACAGCCATCCCTGGGCCGTGTCATCCATGGGTGCAGTTGTCAACTCTAGGCGTGTAGGGCATGTTCCACGGAATGCGTAGCGGACCCCAAGTGCGCAACTTAGTGCAGGGGGCATCTGTGTCTGTCATGTCCGCTAACTGTACCGGAGATCCATGTAATCAATATCCCTTTATTTCTCTCTCCCCCCCCCTTTTTGTTTGTCTTTCTGTGCTTGTGTGCATCAGCATCATCAGGCGGAGGAGAAGTGGCATCGGGGCAGGAGGGAGCTGCATCTCACATGGCCCAGGAGGGCCATGCCACAGAGTCAGACTGGACCAGTGAGACGGAGGGCGAGGGGAGCTCCACGACGGGGACGACTGGACCCTGCAGCGACACGGACACGTCCTCGGTAGGGGGCTCCCTTTCGGGGGTGGCACCATCCGTGCCCCCCGCCATTACAGGTACAGCCGCCACCCAGCGCACCATCACCGCCCTCCCAGCAGCCCCTCAGCGTTCGCCCCGTGCCCGCTCTGCCAGGAAGCCGGGCATCTCCTTCGCCCCAGGCACCTCAGGCCCTGCCCCTGTTACCCCCGCTGCCCTCAGTGAGGAGGTCATTGACCTCCTCCGAACGCTCATTGTTGGGCAGACTACCCTTTTGAATGCCATCCAGGGGGTGGAGAGGGAGGTTCATCGCAGCAATGCGTACCTGGAGGGCATTCATTCGGGTCAGGCTGCCCATCAGCGATCGTTCCAGGCTCTGGCCTCAGCACTGACGGCAGCCATTGTCCCTGTCTCCTGCCTGCCTCTACTAACTCCCTCCTCCCAGTCTCCTGTTCCTCTGCCTGTCCCACCCACACCATCAGACCAGCCTGCACACACCTCAACACCCAAGAGAAGCTCATCCAAACATAAGCACCACAGATCACGCAGACATTCACACACGCAACATTCCGATGCAGACATGCCAACAGTCACTACCACCTCTGTGACCCCCACCTCCTCGTCTCCCTCCTCCCTCCCTGTGACGTCTACACTCACACCTCCATTCACCTCACCATCAGCCAGTGTTTCCATCACCAGCACACCCTCCACTCCAGTCCGCACACGTGCAGTCACCACCCCCACTGCCATTTACACGTCCCCTGTGTCCTCTCCCACTGTGTCTGTCACCCCCTCTTCCACACCACACAAACGCAGCCACCCACCCACCCAACAGCCATCCACCTCACGACAGCCTATCCCTCCTGCACCTGCACCCAAAGACAGCAAACGTGACTCACCTACAACCACATCCTCTCCCTCCACTCCCATTCCCACTGTACCTACCACTCTCCATTGTCCCAAGAAGCTCTTCCTCGCCACTACTAACTTCTTTCCTGACCCTGAGCCCCCCCCTCCTTCTCGTCGTGGGTAAGAAGAGCACCTCAGCCACCACCAGCCCTGCAGCCCCCTTGACAAGGGTGCAGGGGTATTGGAGCCCGCCAGCCCGCATGTCTGGATCTTCGCCCAGCAGCAAGGGGACAGCCAGCCCACCCCCTGGGAAGAGGAGCAGAAGGCGGAAGGGGCGCCGCAGGAGCCCGCCTTCTACATCCCCCCCGGACACCACCCAGAGACAGTCACCAGCCACAGCTCCAAAGGGAGGAAAGGGCCACAGGCCCACGACTAAGGAGGGCAAGGGCAGCAAGTCGGAGAGGTCAGGCAGCAGGCCTGCTGCCCAGGAGGAGCCCACAACCCCCATAGCCGCTGCCCCGGGAGGACCCGGCACAGCTGCCCCGGGAGAGCCCACCACCCCATTGCCGCTGCCCAGGGAGGACCCAGCCCAGCTGCCAGGAGGGCCCCACCACCCACAGCCCAGGTGGGCATTGAAGGAGCACCATCCCCGCTGCCCAGGAGGGCACCACCAGGCAATGAACAGTTGGCCATAGACCGGCCGCCGTCTCAAGAACCGCTGAACTGGGCCCCGCCGTCTCAAGAACCGCTGAACTGGGCCCTTCAAGGCAAGGAGCGCTGAACTGGGCCCCGCCGTCTCAAGCACCGCTCCGCTGGGCCCCGCCGTCTCCAGAACCGCTGAACTGGGCCCCGCCGTCTCAAGCACCGCTCCGCTGGGCCCCGCCGTCTCAAGAACCGCTGAACTGGGCCCCGCCGTCTCAAGCACCGCTCCGCTGGGCCCCGCCGTCTCAAGAACCGCTGAACTGGGCCCCTCCGTCTCAAGAACCGCTGAACTGGGCCCTTCAAGGCAAGGAGCGCTGAACTGGGCCCCGCCGTCTCAAGCACCGCTCCGCTGGGCCCCGCCGTCTCCAGAACCGCTGAACTGGGCCCCGCCGTCTCAAGAACCGCTGAACTGGGCCTTTCAAGGCAAGGAGCGCTGAACTGGGCCCCGCCGTCTCAAGCACCGCTCCGCTGGGCCCCGCCGTCTCAAGAACCGCTGAACTGGGCCCTTCAAGGCAAGAACCGCTGGCCCTTTGGCAGACGTGGCAGGGCAGGATCTATCTCGGGCAGGGCTGCAGGATGTCCTCTGGCCAACTTGCCTCCTCCAGTGGCAGTGGGGTCTGTTATGGACTGTATGGACCGTGGCTTTGCTCTCCCCAGGATGGCCCAGTGGGCAGGCCACCCACTGTATGGACTGTATGGACTGTGGCTTTGCTCTCCCCAGGATGGCCCAGTGGGCAGGCCACCCACTGTATGGACTGTATGGACTGTGGCTTTGCTCTCCCCAGGATGGCCCAGTGGGCAGGCCACCCACTATACGGACTGTTTGGACTGTGGCTTTGCTCTCCCCAGGATGGCCCAGTGGGCAGGCCACCCACTGTACGGACTGTATGGACTGTGGCTTTGCTCTCCCCAGGATGGCCCAGTGGGCAGGCCACCCACTGTATGGACTGTATGGACTGTGGCTTTGCTCTCCCCAGGATGGCCCAGTGGGCAGGCCACCCACTGTATGGACTGTATGGACTGTGGCTTTGCTCTCCCCAGGATGGCCCAGTGGGCAGGCCAGTCCCCTCGTGGATCTGGCGTCGTGTACTCAAGTGGCTGAGGTGCCCCTCCTTCCCTTCCCCCTGAGGTGCCTGTCCTATTTTCTTTCTGATGCCCCTGCAGTGTTCTCTCCGTGGAGTTCTTGTCGTGGGACTGGGCCTTGCCCCTTTGCACAGGACCCCTGTGATCCACGGACAGTGGTTGGACTACATTTAGTAGCTGTATATATTTTGTACATAGTTTATTTATTTATTGGGATTACTGGTGTCCATATTTCAATATATCTGCCCGTTTATGATCTCGTCTTTTGGTCTTTGCATTATTTCGGTGGGGGGTGGTTTGTGGGTTGTGACAGTGATCTGTGGGAATGCATTGATGTGTGTGTTGTAGTGGGTGTGGGTGGGTGGGTGTGTGCCGGTAATCTTTTCCCTCCCCTGTGTCGTAGGTGCAGTACTCACCGATGTCTTCCGCGCCGCCGGGCGTGCTCCTGGTATATGAGCAGGTATAGGAGTGCGGGGATGACCTGCAACTCTGGTTCCATACTGCCGGAATCTCGCGTGGAGTGCGTAGAGGTGAGCGTTTTCCCGTTCGTAGTACGTTGGGAGGCCATCCCCAGCAGAGACTCGGCGGTCTTCTTGGTCCCGCGGCGGATGTCCTCCCACCTCTTGCGGCAGTGAGTGCCCCGTCGATGGTGGACCCCCAGGGTCCGGACTTCCTTGGCGATGGCACGCCAAATCCCGATCTTCTCATGGGCGCGGACCTATGTGACACGTACAGGGAGGGAGAAATACCACGTTCAAGTTTGTCAGCATTTTCCTTGCCAGTGGCCCAACATGCCCCCCATCCCCGCCAGGCCCCCCGCCATGCCCCCCGCCAGGCCCAACATGCCCCCCATCCCCGCCAGGCCCCCCGCCATGCCCCCCGCCAGGCCCAACATGCCCCCCATCCCCGCCAGGCCCCCCGCCATGCCCCCCGCCAGGCCCAACAGGCCCCCCATCCCCGCCAGGCCCCCCGCCAGGCCCCCCGCCAGGCCCAACATGCCCCCCATCCCCACCAGGCCCCCCGCCAGGCCCCCCGCCAGGCCCAACATGCCCCCCATCCCCGCCAGGCCCCCGCCATGCCCCCCGCCAGGCCCAACATGCCCCCCATCCCCGCCAGGCCCCCCGCCAGGCCCCCAAGCCAGCCAGTGGCCCCAAATCCAGGTAGAATTAAACTCACTTGTTGGTCTGGAGGACCGTAGAGTAGCGCATACTGGGGGAGGACCCCATCCACAAGTTTCTCCAACTCCTCTCCAGTGAAGGCAGGGGCCCTTTCCCCAGGTGCAGCAGCCATTGTCCCTTCCAGACCGAGGTCACAGCAACACTTGCAGTATAGGTCCTCTCCTGTGAAAGTTCAAGTCGCAAGTGGATAAGTAGATAGAAAATGGCGATCACGTCCGCGGCGGTGCGTACCGCGGCGGTGCGTCCCGCCACCGCCGTCGCCCTTCGCCATTGGCTCCTGAAACCCATAGGCTTCAATGTTAACCAATGCGGCTTGGCGCTGCGGTCTTGGCCCGCCGCCCGCCGCGGTGTGCCACGCCAGCGCATTGACCTCACATCCCATTGTCACACTTCACAGGTCAGGCAGCCGCCATTTCCAGGGCCCACATGGCTCAATTTCAACTGCGTCACACAGGCCTAGGCCTTGCATAGCCACTCAGACACGCCATTCACTGCATAGAGAATCGTTTACTGTGCTAGCTGTGAGTACGTACCTGTGGGTTGCTTGACTGTGTGCTCCATGTTGTCCTTCCTAGGCACCGTCCGCTGGGTTGGGCGAGGAGACGGATGAATCCTCCCGTGTACCGACCGCTGGTGGACCTGTCGACAATGGAAGAACGCCACATTATCCTGATCTACCGTCTTAACCGTGCCACTATCCATGAACTGTGTGCCCAGCTGGAGCCCGACCTGATGTCCCCCATCCGCCAACCCACAGGGATTCCCCCTCTGGTGCAGGTCATGTCAGTACTCCATTTCTAGGCAAGTGGGTCATTTCAGACAACCGTGGGAATTGCTTCTGGGATGTCTCAGCCCATGTTTTCGAAGGTGTTATCCAGAGTGTTGTCTGCCCTGATGAAATCCGTGAGGAGCTACATCATTTTCCCTGAGGTGGGCGAATTGGCTACAGTGAAGGGTGATTTCTATGCCCTTGGACATATTCCCAACGTAATTGGTGCCATTGATGGGACCCATGTGGCTTTGGTTCCCCCAAGAGACAGGGAGCAGGTGTACAGGAACAGAAAAAATTACCATTCAATGAACATCCAGGTGGTGTGTTTGGCTGACCAGTACATCTCGCATGTAAATGCCAAATTCCCAGGGTCAGTGCATGACGCCTACATCCTCAGGAATAGCAGCATCCCTTACGTGATGGAACAGCTACAGAGACACCGTGTATGGCTAGTGGGGGACTCTGGGTACCCCAACCTGTCGTGGCTACTGACCCCAGTAAGGAATCCCCGGACCAGGGCAGAGGAACGGTACAATGAGGCCCATGGGCGTACTAGGAGGGTGATCGAACGCACCTTTGGCCTCCTAAAGGCCAGGTTTAGGTGCCTGCATATGACAGGTGGATCCCTAATGTACTCACCTAAGAAGGTGTGTCACATCATCGTGGCCTGCTGCATGCTTCACAACCTGGCTTTGCGTCGCCAGGTGCCTTTCCTGCAGGAGGATGGTCGAGACGGTGGTGTTGTGGCAGCGGTGGAACCTGAGGAGAGTGACGAGGAGGAAGACGACGGGGCTGAAACAGACAACAGGGACAGAATCATTGAACAGTACTTCCAATAGGACACAGGTAACATTTCAAAGATAATTTAGTAAATGTGAACTACTCTCCTGCATCTCTGCTGCCTGTCTATTTGCCCCAGTGTATGATGACTGAGTTTTGGCTTTTCCCTCCCTATTTCAGATCTGGGGTCCCCACTACGAGTCCTGTGCTTCGTTTCCCCATGGACTACAGCTTTGTGGCAGCTGTTTGTTGACTTCACCATGTACAAGGACATATTTGCACTGTCATGTCAATTACAATATATTGAAATCACAGCCAGACTCCAGATATTTTGGTGCAAAATAGGTGTTTATTTAAGTGCTCAAAATGGGATGGGTGGTTTCAAGTGGGTGGGGGCTATGGTGAAGGAATGTCCATGGCAGAGTCCAGAGTAACAGTCACACAGGTGCATTGTCCAGAGGCCTGTGGAGAGATGGAGCATGGGCAGTTCAAGGATGGACAGGGTGACAATGTGGGACAGTGGGATGACATCAGGTGGTATCCATTGCTGGCGGGGGTCTTGACATCCTACTCTGTCTTCTTGCGAGATCTCAGGGCCCTCTTGCGGGGTGGTTCTTCTCCTGCAGGAGGTGGGGGTCTGGTGGGCTGCTGCTGTGCAGGGGCCTCCTGTCCACTAGTGCCGGCGGAGGTGGTTGGCTGTTCTTGGTCCAGGCTAGTGGCAGGGGCCCTTGGGTGTTGTTGAGTGTCCGCCCTGGTGTTGACGAGGTCCTGCAGCAGCCCTACCATGGTAACCAGGGTGGTGTTGATGGCTCTGATGTCCTCCCTGTACCCCCGATAGTGTTCCTCCTGCAGTGCCTGGATCTCCTGGAACCGGGCCAGTACCGTCGCCATCGTCTCCTGGGAGCGGTTGTATGCTCCCATGATGGTGGTGAGGACCTTGTGGAGAGTGGGTTCCCTGGGCCTCTCCTCCCCCCCCTGTCGCACAGCTGCCCTCCGAGTTCCCCTGTTTCCCTGGGCCTCTGCCCCCTGGCCGGTGTGCCCACTACCACTGCCCCCAGGTCCCTGTTGTTGTTGGGGTGGTGGGTTATCCTGGGTGCCCTGTAGTGGTAGACACACCGCAGATTGACGCGCCCTGGAGACAGAGGCATGGGCCCGCTGGGTGGGAGCTGTGCTGGTGTTCCCAGAGGGGTTAGGGTCTGTAGTGGCCTGGGCCTGTGTGAGGGGAACCGACTGTCCAGAGGTCCCCGATGGTCCGGGCTGGTCATCGGTGTCCAGGTCGACAGAGCTGCTGTCATCGCTGACGGCCTCTTGCGTGGGGGGTGTGGAGAATTCTGGCCCCTCCGCCGCGGTGTGTTGACGGTCGGGTCCTGCAGGGGTATAGAGGTATGGTTATAGTTTCAATGAGTGGCATATGGGTGTATCTATGGGTTCTCGTGTCCCCAAGTGCTGGCATTCGTGTGTGGGGGCTTTGGTGAGGGTGGCTTGTGGGGGGGATGTGTATATGCATTGGGCATGCTTTGGTGATGGGTGTCCATGCTTAGTGGACGCATGCAGGCCTAGGTTTTGGGATGTGTGGGTTGTGATGGTGAGACATTGGCGGGGAATAGGTGTGCTGGGGGTGGGGGTGAGGATGGTGGTGGGGGTGAGGATGGTGGTGGGGTGAGGGTGGGGGTGAGGATGGGGGTGGGGGTGAGGGTGGGGTTCGAGGATGGGGGTGAGGGTTGGGGTATGATTTGGCATGCAGGTGGGGGGGAAGCAGTATTGAAGCTTCAACTTACCAGTATCCATTCCTCCGCCGATTCCTGCGAGGCCGTCAGGATGCAGGATGTTCAAGACTTCCTCCTCCCATGATGTGAATTGTGGGGGTTGAGGTGGGGGTCCTCCGCCAGTCTTCTGCACGGCGATGTTGTGCCTGGATACCATGGAACGCACCTTCCCCCGTAGGTCGTTCCATCGCTTCCTGATGTCTTCCCGATTTCTGGGGTGCTGTCCCACTGCGTTCACCCTGTCGACAATCCTCTGCCATAGCTCCGTCCTCCGGGCAATGCTGGTGTATTGTATCTGTGTGCCGAACAGCTGGGGCTCTACCCGAACGATTTCCTCCACCATGACCCTGAGTTCTTCGTCTGTGAAGCGGGGTTGTCTTTGGGGTGCCATGGGGTGGTGTGTATGATGTGTGGGGTGGAGTATGTGTATTTAAGTGAGTTGAGTGTGGTGGTGTGTGTTGTTTTGTGTGTGGATAGTGTGTGGGTGATGGTGTTGAGTGGCTGTGGCTGTTATTTTCTGGATGCTGGTGTCTCGCTCTTGCCTTCTTTACGAATTATTTAGCGTAGGGGTTTGTGGGTGATGTGGGTGGGTGTTTTATATTGTATTGTGTGTGTGGGAGTGGTGTGTGTATGTGTATCAGGTGTGTGGGATTCAAATCGTCCAATGTGGCTGAGTTTTGTTCGTTTGTGTGTATTCTGACCGCGGCGGTGTGTCCCGCCAATGGAATACCGCGTTTGAATGACCGCCGCGTGGATTCGTGGGTCGTAATGGCATGGGCGTATTTCGGTTGGCGTGACGGTGGAGGTTTTGTCACCTCCACTTTTCCGCCGACCGCTGGTCTGGCGGTCTGTTGTGGCGGTCGGATTTTCGGAGGTTTGCCTTCTGCGGGTCAGAATGACCGTGGCGGGTTTCCGCGACCGTGGCGGGATTATGGAGGATTTCTGACCGGCGGTAGGCGCCTTTTACCGCCGAGGTCAGAATGACCCCCTAAATCTTTAAAAAGTGGTATTCAAAGGACATAAGGGTCCTAACAAAGCCCTGGACCAGGAAGTCAAGAAGTTGAAAAATCTGAAGATAGTGTGGATCATGTTAAGAAATGTAAGGAACTTGGGAAGGCATATAAAAAATCTGTATGGCATACGAGAAGTGTATAAGATTCTAAATAGTGGGAGCTTTTTCACTTATGTAAAAGTAAAAACCAACAGGTCTTTTCGTGTTTCATCAACAAGTTGGAAAAAGATTGACATTTTATAGAGTAAAACATGGTCAATCAAATATCATGGGTGGATTACATAAAGGATTTTTACTATTCACAGGATGTAGTGTCTATCCAGCAAAATGAGGATCAAGGAAAAACCTCTATGGTATATTCCCAGCCCGAAATACTGGAACAAATCATCAGATATAGAGCGGACAGTCCACTTGGCCCGAATGACCTTCCTGCAGCGATATACAAACAAATTCCAGAGTATCACGCGGGTGCCCTTGAGAATGTAATTACTGTTTGGCTGTTGATTGATTCTATACCATAATCTTGGAAAGATTTGATGATTCGATTTTATATTAAAAAAATAACAAACAAACAAAAAAACAAAAAAATAAATAAATATATATATATATATATATATATACATATATATATATATATATATATATATATATATATATATACCAACAAAACTGGCTTTCCTTCAAAGCCATAAAGGAGCACTTTCCAGGTTTGCAGCTAAGTTCATTTCCCCAGCATGACGCGTTTCGGCTATATGCCTTTCTCAAATGCCAGCAAAATAAAAAGACACTCGTATTTGGCTGTTTAAATAGTTTTCCTTCATTGCTAGTTTCGATATTAGTCATCAGTGAGAAAGGACTTCAGTTCATCCATAATTCACTCGGCTAAGAGTGCTGCCATTTTAACCTGTATTGTTTATAGTTTAAAAGTCCCAGTTGCAATCTCACTATCGTAGATTTTGCATATATATATATATATATATATATATATATATATATAAAAGTCCTCACAGTTATCTTCTAATAAACTCAATGGACAGTGAGGCAAAGTTGTTTTGCAAGTTCACTCTTGGCTAACCTGGAAGCTTGGGCAACTGAGGGAAACCTAATTCATTATATTCAAACAGGCTTACAGGGCAAAATCCAACACTTTGGACAAAATGATCTGCTCGGCTATGCTCATAAATAAATCACTTAAAAACAGCTACTCTACTCCTGCTTAATTGATTTTACTAAAGTATTCAATTATATTGATAGGAACTTGCTATAGAGAAAATTGGCTGCCTGGAATATTTAAGGCGCTTTGCTGAGTGCGATTCAAGGACTTTGCTCTGATAATTGGGTGAAACTGAGGTTGGAAGACAATTACATGCTCTCAGAAAGAGTGTAAACAAGCAGGGTCTGAAGCAAGATTGTGTGCTTCTTCCCATGCTTTTCCCATTTCTTTATTTCAGGTTTGAGCCTCCGGCTAAACCAGGGCAATCCCATGGTCCATCATCTGGCTGTTAGCTGTTAACTTCTTTACAATCTTTGGGGAAAAAAATGTAAATAAGAAAGGCGTTTGGCATTTGGGTGACTAAGATCACTAGGAGTCAGCATTATAAATACTTGGGTGTGTGGCTGTGAGATCGTGGTTTAAACCTGTCGAAGAAGAGTGTAACAAAAGCTAAGCTAGCAGCAGCAGTAATTTATACTTTTCAGACACTTCTCAGTAAACTGCCAAAACCTTCGTAAGTAAATTGCCAAAACCTTCCATGACCCGGTTGTTATAGGTAGTTAAGGTAAAATTAATTCCTACACTCTCTGATGGTTAGTTCGTTTTTCACGGGACAATGGGCCATTTTTTATATTTTTCCCAAAGTTTCCCTATATCTTCCAAATAATGTATCTCAAGCTCAGGTAAAACTGAAATTTGGGAGTTGTTATGGAGGGGCAAGACGTGATCACATAGTGCATTAGCCTTAAACTCTCTCCCCACCACCTAGGCTACCCACTGTGGTTATGTTTCGCAAGGGAGCAGTAAGGAGACAGGCCGGAAAGCAGAATCGTAACAGTAGAGCTGAGGACCTGATGCCGGCTAGTTGTGACTCACAACGGGTCTAGCCCCTGCCGAACCCTGTCCCAGGCTTTGGTTGATGCCAGTGCCGTGGCGACAGAGGCTGGTGCTGTTGTGTTTTCCACTGCTTCAGTGCCGCTGGCCGTGCTACAGGTGGCAGGAGTTTCTATTGGAAAGTGCGGCACCGGCGAGAAAAGATTCCCCCCAAAGCAGGACGCCCCCCACGTGAGAAGGGGAAGCCCCAGTGGAGTGAGGCCTCCTGCAGAGAACAGATGCATCAGAAGGAGGGCTTAGCAGCAGTGGTAAAGACAGCGGGCGCAGGAGTAGCAGGTGCTGGGACGGGGGCTAAGCCTCGGGGTACCCAAACAGACACTTATCTGCAGCAGTGAAAGGGGCTTCATAGTGCACTGAAGGAGAGGGCCTCTGGATCAGCAGAAGGGAGGTCAACTATTGTTGAATACCTTTCCTCTGCCCCCCCCCCTTTGCGCTGAGTCGGACGAGGCTATTGAGGTCCCTACGAGGACAGAAGCAGAGCCAGGAAATGAACAGAGAAACATTGTTGCTGGTGTTGGTGATACAAGGCAGTCTGAAGAACTGGCCACAAAGGTTCAAGGGAGGTGCACCGGAGAAATCTTTTTCTGTTCCCGAAGGGACTGGTGACTATGGAAGGGCCCGCGGAGAGGAAAAGACCTGCTTTAGTCTCTCCGCGGGCTCTTTCGGGAAGGGGAAGTGACGGCGCAGGGGGATTAGACCATGGTAAGTGGGGGTGGGCTCTAAGGGTGGGAAATAAAAGGGGGTTTGGGGGAGGAACCGGCCTCTTTCCGCGCAGCCCATTCGTGCGGTTGGGTTTGGCCGGTCCCGGGGGAAGGATTTCATTCAGGCGAGTCTCAGCGTTTTCTAGGGCCTGTGGGGGGAGCCTGCTTTTTGGAAATTGAACAAGGCTGGCGAGCATCTATTACGGCGCTCGCAAAGCAGGGCAATTTTATTGTAGGCTGGAAGTGGCAGTCGCGCGTACACACGGCGCGCGGACCGTTAGGCACACCTTGCATTTTGCCGGGCCGTGGAGCGGCTTTCGGCAATTTCTTTTTGCACGGCAAAACAACAGAGATTTTCTGCTCTGGCATCATGGCAACCAGCCATGACGCCGAGGCGGTAAAGGCCGCGCTTCGCATTCTAGGTGAAGCCGGCCGATCCGACCTCCTCAGGCCTGGGGTTTTGGACCAGGCCTGGGTCGGAATGGTGAGGCCGACGCGCAGCGCGTCTGGCCGGTTAGCGGCAGTAGTAGCCGCTTGTTCATCACCAGAGAGGGCAAAAAAGTGGTGGTGGGGCGAGCACAAGGTGAAGCCTCCCCCACCAGCCACATGGGGGAAGGTGAGGGCCCCTCCAGTGAGGCAGAGGCTGTGGAAGAAGGGCGGCAGCGGAGCGGCAGGCAGGGGGCAATGAGGTACAACAGGAGCAAGCAGTGGGGGAAAGCACCCCCTTACAGGATTTAGAGGTACAGAAGCTCCGGGCCCCAGCACAGAGATAGCACCTATGGACCTGTCCCTCTCCAGAGATGGGGCTTATACAGCAGGCACTCCCGTGCCAACAAAGAAGAAAGGCAAGAGCCCCAGGCAGGGGGGCTGCGCAGCGAAAGGTAAGGCAGGCAAGGCAAACTAAGAAAGCGGGGGGTGGAGCGCCTGAACCCCTTACGAGACTGGAGCAGAGTGGCCCAGGCTAAGCAGGCTGGACATGGGTGAAGCTTGGGATTTAGAGTCCAGGATACGTTAGCAGCGCAGCATAGTGGCTGAGACTGAGGACAGGTGGGCACAACTGTGCATGGAGCGTGAGGTGGCCGCGCCATACGGCAGACAACTAAAGAGGCCAGCAGAGAGCTCAGGGAGCGCAGGGCCCATGCCACAGGCAGCCAGCAAGGGTAGCTGGGTTTGGGTACCGAGCAGTAAGGGTCAGGAGGCTGGTGCGGCTGGAAGGTTAAGTAGCTTGATGGGTGCCAGTGGCGCACACGGCCACGATTGGCGCGGAAGGTTGATGCCAATATCTGAGGTTTGCAGAAAGAAGGCGATGCCAACGGGGCGCAACACGGCCCGGCACGTTGGTCTGAAGCGCTAGAGGGGTCTTTGGCAGCCTTCTCTACACCGCAGGATCGGGGGCCCCACAGAGATGGTGTGCGCCATGAGGGACAAGACGATGTGTCAGCCAACTACATGAGGATGAGTGGTGGTGTGGACAATAGGTTGGATTTGGGTGAAGAAGATGTTTTGAAACTCGATTATGAGGATGATCTGGATGAATGGGAAGATGGGGAGATTCAGGAGGCAGAGGTGAGCAGCGTGAGAGAGATGGGGAGAGGACGCAGGAGCGGCGCAACCCCTCTTTCTGTTTCTTTTTTGCAGGAGCGGGTATTGGTGGAGAACAGCAGGAAGGGCGGCAAGGGCCGGCACGTGGGCGAGGGGCCCGGAAGTTTTTGCGACCTTTGGGGACACAAGGAAGAGGTAAAGGGTAATGGTGGTCGGTTTGGGGGGATGGCTTGGGTGGAGGAGATGCCCCTGTACGGATTGGGAGAGAATACAGGGGCAGAGGACAAAGATGGCAGAAGTCAAGAGGCTTCCATATATGGGTTTGGCTATGCCCTTGGGATCGCATGTGGCAGATAAAACAAAGGCAAGAATATGGAGACATGAGTATGTGGACGTGTTTAAACTCTTACATAGGGACATACAAGCTAAGGAGGGATCCAAGGAGGAAGAGTGGGAGCTGGCACGAAGGCCAAGGGTTCCAATTACAATGGATAATTGGACATCAGCTTTTTTGATTTTCGCAAGCATATATTGCGAGAAATACCCAGACAGGACCATAGCACTCTTTAAGTATATGGACATCATTTGGAAGGAGCAAATGCACTTCGGGGGTTTTGCCTGGTTGAGTTATGATCAGGAGTTTAGGGCCTGAGTGAGCGTCAATCCTGACAAGCCATGGGGAGATGTAGACCCGGAATTATGGATGCAGTGGATGGCGTCGTCGCAGTCCACTGTCTCTACGCATACCGCCAGTGGTTTGCTTGTGGTCTTTAAGCCTTTTCAGGCTTGTCCCGCCCAAGTAGGGGCGGGCGTGGGGCAGCAAACCTCAACATCCACAACGGGAGCTTGCTGGAACTTTAACAAAGATTTCTGTTTCAGACAAACTTGCAAATTCAAATATGATTGCTCCAAATGCGGGGGCCGTCACCCGGTTACACAATGTTTTTTGCTTTCCAGTCCATCAGAACAATGGAGAGCGTCCAAGGGCAGAGGCACACAGAGCACTCCTGCTCCAAAGGGGTCCTACGCCAATTCAGATGGATTTTCTCACACCCTGGCTACACAGATATCCTGATAGGGCTACAGCGATTAAGATAGCTAGAGGTTTCCAGGAAGGTTTTCAAGTCAGCTACCAAGGTCCACGTATGAAGCGATGGGCAGACAATGTGCGGTCTGCAAAAGAATTGCCACAGGTGGTAAGGAGTAAGCTGGATAACGAAGTGTAATTGGGTAGAATTGCAGGGCCTTTTTATGATTGGCAGAGTCAAACTCTGATGATCTCCCCGTTAGGGTTAGTGCTGAAGAAGGCCCCAGGTGAGTTTTGTTTGATACACCACCTGTCATGGCCGGAGGGCACATCAGTCAATGATTTTATTGCAGCTGAGGACACCAGAGTAGTCTACGCATCGGTGGACGATGCGATAAAACTGGTCAGGGGATTTGGCAACGGGGCTGAATTGGCAAAATGTGATATACAATCAGCTATCAGGCTACTGCCTATACACCCAGGAGATTTTGACTTACTGGGGATGCAATTTGAAGGGGCCATTTATGTGGATAGGGTCCTTCCTATGGGCTGCACGATATCTTGCGCTCTGTTTGAGGCATTTAGCACCTTCATGCAGTGGGTCTTAGTCAAGATGAGTGGGCATTGTGCGGTGACCCATTACTTGGACGATTTCTTTTTTGTGGGGACAGGTGACTCTGGGGCTTGCGGGAAGGCTTTGTGGGCCTTTCAAGATATGTTGTGCCAAATGGGGGTGCCTCTGGCCCCCGAAAAGACCGAAGGCCCATTGGTGGTACTCACTTTTTTGGCCATCGAGTTAGACTCCATTACCTTGACAGCCAGACTACCAGCACAGAAAGTCAAAGAAATGCTGGAATTCTCGGGTACCGTGAAGGAGGCACGTAAGATTGATCTGCGAACTGCTCAGAAGCTGTTAGGCTACCTCAACTTTGCTTGCAGGGTAGTCAGGGGCGGGAGGACTTTCTGTAGGAGGTTAGGTCTGGCGATGTCTGGAGCAGTACTGCCACACCACAGAATACGAGTTTCAATAGGTTTGAGAGAAGATGTGAGGGTGTGGGAAACATTCCTGAAACATTTCAATGGGGTATCCATGTTTTTCTGTGAGGACAAGACAGTGTGGCAAGTGCAAATATTTTCAGATGCGGCATGAACAAAGGGCTTTGGAGTTTTTTGGGATGGTAGGTGGTGCGCTGAATCATGGCCGGCACAATGGTTGCAGCAAGGGAGGAGCATTGCCTTTTTGGAATTCTTTCCCCTTTTTGGTGGCGATAGCAGTTTGGGGGCGGGAGTTAGCAAACAGTACAGTGTTATTTAGAGTTGACAACATGACATTGGTACAACTTTTCAACATACAGAAGGCAAGGGGCCTTTGGGTTTTGCGCTTGTTGCGTCAATTTATGCTGCAGTGTTTATCTTTGAATGTCATTTTTAAAGCTGCTCACATACCTGGGGTGTACAATGAGATTGCGGATTCCCTGTCTCGTTCACAGTGGCAGCATTTTTGCAACCTGGCGCCAGGATCAGAATGGAACAAGACAGCGGTCCCAGCAGACATTTGGGAGTGGGGGGCATGATGGTCACCGGGCTGGTAGAGATGTCTCTAGCGGAATCCATTCGGTGAAGTTACCGGCTGGCGTGGTTGGAGTTTCAATCATTTGAGCTATTTTCAGGAATTTTTGGGATACAGGAGGGTAAACAGTTAGAGCGCTGTGTGTTAAGTTTTGTGCTGTTCATGATACAGAAAGGTTTGTCACCAGCGACTATTTGAGGAAAACTGGCGGGGGTTTCCTTTTACGGGAAATTGTTTTTTGATCACGACCCAGCCAGAGATGACCTGTTGGGTAAGATGTTAAAAGGTTGGGGTAGGGTCAGATCAGTTGAGGGCAGGGCAGCCAGAGGACCTATTGGTTTTGAGTTGTTGCTGGAATTGTTGCATGTGCTGCCTGTGTGTTGTGCAGATGAATATGAGTTGGTATTGTTTCCTTTATGTATGGTGTGGATGTTTTTTGGTGCATTCCGCGTGTCGGAATTGTTGGGGGTCAGAACAGCGGTAGGGGTGCGATACAAGGAGGTTTATTTACATGGTGAACGCTTGGGGATTTGGCTTAGACGTTCTAAGAACGATCAGGTAGGTAAAGGGAAGTAAGTGTGTGGTTGGAAAAATGGGGCAATGCTTTGGCATGTCCAGTGTTGGAATGGACGAGTTTTCAAACTTTGTGTTTTTCCCCTAGAGAGGCTAGGGAGTTTGTACACAGGTCTGGGCCCAAGCTTACCAGTATTCAGTTCTTACGTTGAGGATGGCTCTGGGACGGACGGGCCGTCGGGTCATGGGTTTTGGCAACATTCATTTAGAATCGGGGCGGCCACGGCTGCAGCGCATTTAGGTTGGGACTGGGCAAAGATCAGGGCGATAGGTCGCTGGAAGTCAAGGTGCTGTGAACGTTATATGAGGCCCTAAGGGCGGGGTAACAGCAACAGTTGCTTTGCGGGGGTGTCTGATATTCCAAACGCATTTTACAGTTCTTTTTCCGTTACAGGAGAGGCGTCCGGCCCATCGAATGGCAAGATGGTTACATGGCTTTTAGGCCATTCCTTTATCCACTGGGAAGCGAAGTTAGCAGAGAAGCAAATTTACGGCTGGGCCCTGGGACTTTCCAGTAATCAGCACGTAGTATTGTGGTGGGGAAAGAGCAGCATGCGGTGGGGTAACCTGCTTCCTTTCATTACATCTAATTTGCTGAACTGGGGGTGTCCGGATTTGGTAATCATTCACCTAGGTGAAAATTATCTTGTTAAACTATCGGGACTCACGCTACTGCAACATATGCAGAGAGACTTGGAAATCATCAAGCAGAAGGTGCATGGCACCTGCTTGGTGTGGACAGAATTTGTACCTTGTAGGGTGTGGAGAGGGGCAGTCAAGTATGGAGCCATGGAGCGGGCTCGCAGAAAACTTAACAGAGCTATGATTGTCTTTTGCTGGGCGCAGGGGATAAAAATCTTGAAGCACGAGGACATCACAGAGCAGGACGAGGCACTCTTAAGAGACGGTGTACATTTGTCCACGTTAGGGAATGCATATTACTTAATGGACTTGAGGTTGTTGGTAGGAGATTTGTGGGGTCAAACCACGCCAAGTGGGTTTGTGCTGGTTGGAAGCAGATGGGGGAGGGGGGTGAGTCAGATGCGGGCTTGACCACCCTTCCAGGGAATAAACAAGCAGGTGAAGGCTGTGAGTGGGGGTGCGCACGAACCAAATGGGGCATGAAAGGAAAAGGGGAGTGTGTAGGGAAATGGAAACGAAATGAGGGTTTGGAGTGGAAGGATGAGCGAGGAGATGTTAAAGGGTGGGCGTTATTAAAGTTGCGGTTTTCGAGATAAAAGTTAAGGTTATATTCTTTGTTGCAATCCTGTCCTAATAAATAACCTTTTACACTAAATGGATGTCACTGAATTATGTCCTGAGGGCACTCCCCACTGTGGCAGCTACATGGCAACAGAGTTGCAGCTCTCTAGCATAGTGGAGGCCCCCGAGGTGATGACGGCCGTAAGTACAGCAGATAATATAACCAGGAGGGAAGTCAATTTAACCCACCAAATGCTTGCTATGCAGAAGGAGATGCAGTTTTGTCATCAACAACAACAGATCCTACAAAAGTGACGGTGAAGTGTCAGTCTGGTGAGGGCAGCTTGGCAGGGGGTACGTCGCTTACAGAAGGTCAAGATATTGTGACTGGACCCATCTATTCCTTTCCTGTTACAGGCTGCCTCACTTGTACCCTCTGAAGCAGTGCAAACTAGAGAAGTCTGAGAATGGCTGGGATGGACTCATCAGAGCATGCTGACCAATTTTTCTCACTTAAAGATGGGACGGACTCTCTTTGGTCTAGCTCTACAGATCTGGGAAAATGTGGAGATGGAGATATGATGCCGGAAGCAATTGAGGCCACCACAGACTCTGAATCTGAGGCTGTCAGCACTCCTGATGACTTGTGTGGTACAGTGAGGCAAAGGAGAAAATTACGGACTAAGAAAGCCAGAAGTGTTGGCCCTGAGAGGTGGACTTAAGATGAGTCACAGATCATGTTCTCCGACTTTGAAGTGGAATTATTCAGTTTCAAATCAGAACAATGTGGAAGATTCCCAATCACAAAGGGAATTCCCCCCCCGATCAAGTAAGGCTGCCCATCTCTGCCAGAGAAGAACCCTCATTGGGATGAATCTATTGTACAATTTGGCAACCCCAAGATGAGACCCACAATGACAGCAGGAGGGCACATCTGAGCAATAAGAAGTTGCAGAGCTCTATAAGGAGGGTGACCAAGACCTGCGCTGAGATCAGTGGGAGGATCTCTGCAATCGAGGAGCAAACAACAACGCTAGAACAGGTTGTTGGAAATCTACAAAGCAAAGCTGAATTGCAGGAAGCCCAGCTAACCAATGTGATATGGAAGCTTGAGGATTTTAAAAACAGACAGTGTAGGAACAATTTGAGACTCCTGGGTATTTCGGAAGGGGCCGAAGTAGCGATGCCAGGACCTTTGTGGTTGAACTCTTGAAGGGTGCATTGCCAGAACTATCCACATGGAACTGGGATGATGAAGTTCAGAGGGCGTATCACTTTCCTCTATTCCCTAGAAAGCTGAGGTCCAGGCAAGTGTCTCAGCCCAGAGCTTTGTTTGGTATAGTTTGGAATTTTTTAGCTGCACAAGCCATTTTTGAGAAGGCTTACAAAAACTCCAAGAAACTTTATGATGGCCACCCTTTCTTTTTACTTCCAGATTTTGGTCATGTCACAGTGGAGAGGAGGTGGCAGTTGAGGCAGCTTATTAAGCCTGTGCAAGATCTGGGTGGGGAAGCTTTTTTTCTGAGCTCAGCTGAAGATAATCTTTGGGGACAAGATTTCTCTTTGGTGAAACCTCAGAGTATATATAATGTCTGGCATCGGGGAACAAGGATGGAAGTGTGAATGGGAACAAGAAAGATCTCTGAGATGATAAATGAGGTCTGTTTTTTATACAAATGGGATGATTGTGATGGGGGTTGTCCTCTTCCATTACATATCTTGGTACTTTGGGTTTCTGGTGGGAAAGAACTACAGTATGGGGGAGTGGAAGGTGTAGGTTATTATGGTATATTATGGAACTTTGGGGACGATGGATTAAGAGTTTATGGGGTTTATTCTGGTGGTGGAGGGGTGTGCTCAGTTCAGTTTGGAATTCATATCCAATAATGTCTTTGGGTTGGTTATGCTTGTGTGTGTGGGGAGGGGAGGGGAGACATGAGGTCTCTATTGATCGACATCATGCAGGTTCCTGGGGGGGACCTGACCACCTCTTTTTGGTGGGGGCAGGTTACGTGGGTGGGTCTGGAGGGATATATCCAAGGAGGAGAGGAGTTTGCATTGCTATCAAGCTAAAAGTGGTAATTCGGGGGTGGACAGAAGAGGTTTTGTTATTTGCTATTCTACACAAAATGTATGAATAAGCTTCGTATTGTTACAGTGAATATCTGTGGGCTTATGATGCCAGGAAAAGGAAGATGGTGGCATTTGATTTGAAAACTCTCCATGCTAACATTTTGTGTTTGCAACAGACTTATTTAGAAGGATCAATGCAGCATTTGCTGGAATCTCTAGGGTTTAAAGTGGTCGGAGTACAATGTAGGTGGTACATTCCAGAGGTGTTGCGGTCCTTGTACGCGGCGGTGTTTGTAGATTTATGTGTATGAAGGTGGATAGCTGTGGTAGATGGGTGATAAGGCAGTGTGCACACTTGTATGGATCATTTACCCTGGCAATGGTGTATGGATCGGTAGTGGATGATCCATCTTTATTTGATTGGTTAAACTTGGAGCTAGCTCTCTGGCCTACACCAATAGTGATAGAGAGATATTTCAATTTTAATAATGCAGGTGTACAGCTAGATGTTGTTAATACATGAAATATGGGACGGAAGCCAAAGGTCTGCGACTCTCTAATATGCCTCAGAAATATCCATTAGTTGTGTGACGTTTGGGACAAGCTTTTACAGATCCAGGGTATATCATTTACTCAGCACCGCATGGATCCCATGCCCACTAATATTACATGGTTATCTCTCATGCTCTTCTTAAAGATGCTAAAATAGAAAAGTACCCCAGGGTCATGTCTGACCATAATTTGCTGTTCCTTGTGCTTACTGGGAGATATTAGCAGCCACCTGCCTCAGACTGGACTTTCGATTGGGCCCTCTTGGCGGACAAAGGTTATAAAACTCATATGAAGGGCTGGATCACTGATATTTTAGAGATTAATCGAGGCAGTGCCCCGAAAGAGGTGGTTTGGGATGCTTTTAAGGTGGTGGTGCAGAGGTATACCATGAATTTTTGGGTGGAATAGCCAGAAAAGCCAGATGCAACCACTTAAAGAGCTCTATACTGCATTGGAGGATGCAGAGTTACAGTTCAATGTGGCGATTGTCATTGGTGATGCCATAGAGGCGGCTCAGATTAAGGTTCCACTGGCTAGGGCCAAAATTATTAAGGTATCAGATAAAAAGTCAGCAGAGAAATACACTGCATGGGGGAGGAGTGCTATAAATATGGTGAGCGAGAAGGACACATCTTGGTGGTTCGGGCAAAGGAAGAGCTACACAATCAGTGATAATAAAGATCATGGATGGGCAGGGCAATGCAGTTTCAGACCCTCTGATATCCACAAGGCATACTGGGGGTTTTATGAAAGACTATCTAGCTGAGGATGAGATAGATAGCTCAGAGGAAGTCCAGAAGAGCTTTTTTGATCCAATTCCACCAGGGGACCTAGGTTCTGCTGACAAAGACCTATTGGAAGATTCCTTCAGATTGGAGAAGGTTCAGGAAGTATTTGCAAACTTACCCGTAGGGAAAGCAGTGGGAGGAGATGGAATTTCACTCTTGTATCAAGCTTTTCTTTGAAAAAACAAAATAGGACCTGCTGTCCTTATTTAAGCAGGAAAGCTCACTGGCCCCAACCTCTTGGCTCTCTGCAAGGATGTGCGTTTTTTTGAAGAAGGGTAATCCCACAGAGAAGATAGGGTCATATAGGCCAATATAATTGTTAAATAGTGTCACGAAGAGCTATACTAAGATCCTGGCTTCACAATTGAACCAGGCAATAGGCAAACATGTTTCTCATAGTCAACATTGGTTTGTCCCATGATCAGTAGGGGCACTACCGATCATGAGTAATTGCTCTTTTGGATTCCTCAGCATCATCAGGGGGCCCGTTGGCACTGATTTTTTTAGATGCAGAAAATGCCTTTGATAGGGTATCATGGGCCTTTTTATTAGCAGGGATGGGGTAATTCGATATTGGCCCATGGTATATAGAGGCTGTTAAAGCTGTATATCGGAATCCCATGGTGAGATTACCAATGATGGTGGCCAATCGGGAGAAATCTGAATTTCTAGGGCTATAAGGCAGGGGGCCCCTGCTCTCTGCTATTGTTTGCCCCTTATACCGACCCGCTAATTCAGAAACTTGAATATAATATTCTAATCAAACCTATCTGAAATTGGGGCTACAACATGAAGGTCTTAGCTTATGTGGATGACATCACCGGTGCCACGACAGATCCCTTTGCCACTCTGGAACAAATAGAGCAAGAGGCAGCAAGGTTTGGCCACTTCTCAGGTTAACTTCTTAACTGTGATAAGACTCAGCTGGTTATTAATAAACACCTGTAAGTACAGGATAAGAGGGTGGTTGAAAGCGGAGTGTATCTGGGGGTGACTGTAATAGCTGATTTCGATCAAGTAGTAAAACATAATTTAACCCCAATAATTTGAAAAGCCGCTAAGGATTTCCAAAGGTGGAATAACTCACATCTAACCATTGTGGGTCGGAACAACATGGTTAAAATGATGTTTCTTCCAAAGGTGTTGTACTTGTTTTGAGCCATTCCCTACTTAGGTTTGTCGTCTCTCTGAACAATAAAGTGAGTACCAAAGAGGTATGGTCTCAACTTCTTCAAGGCCCAGACCACAGCAAAGGCCACCCTCTCTATAGCTGACCAACACTTTTCTCTGGGGGTCAACCTTCTGCTGATAAAAGCTACTGGTTAATACTGGCCTTCTGTATTAAGCTGTGAAAGAACTGCCCCTCACCCCTACCTCTGAAGCATTAGTCTGAACTTCTTGGAGTAGTTTGGGCTTTTTAGAACAGGTGCAGAGCACATGGCCTGTTTAAGTTCTTCAAAAGCTTTTTGACAGTTGGCTGTTCATAACACCTTCTAAGGCATTTTCCTAGAGGTGAGGTCATTAAGAGGGGCAACAATGGCGCCCTAGAAAGGCTCTGCTCTGGGTCTGTGCTGTAGAGGTGGTCCAATCTAAAATAGTTTGGATCTTCCCCTGTATTGGCAAAATCTGTTCCCTACCTACTAGGTGTCTCAGATAAACCAATTTCCCCTGCCCTATCTAGCACTTTGAAGCCTTGATAGCAAGACCTGCTTTCTGCATAGCCTCCATAACCTTCCATAGGTGTACCAGGTGGAGCTAAAGACAGCTATATCATCTAGATATGCTGCACTAAAGGCTTCCAGGCCTTGGAGGACTGCATTCACCAACCTCTGAAAAGAGGCAGATGCATACTTCAAACCAAAGGGCATAATAGTGAATTTATAATGTCCTCCAATGTTTGAGAATGCAGTTTTTGGTTTTGCATCCTGTGACAATTTGATCTGCCAATACCATGCAGTCAAGTGGAAGGTGTTTAGATAATTGGCCGATGCCAGTGTATCTATTAGCTCATCTGCCCTGGGTATAGGGTGAGCATCAGTCTTACTGACCGTGTTGAGCCCTCTGTAATCTACACAGAATCTCATCTCCTTTTTCCCATTTTGTGAGTGAGGTTTTGGTACTAGCACCACTGGGCTAGCTCAGGGGCTGTCGGAGTGCTCAATCACTCCTAGGTCAAGCATCTTCTGCACCTCTGGTTTGATGCAGTCTCTTACATGATGAGGTTGCCTATACATTTTACTCTTAACAGACAAACTGTCTCCTATGTCAATGGTGTGTTCCCACCATGTAGTCTGACCATGTGTAAGAGAAAACAGTTCAGAGAACTGGCCTAGGAGGTTCCTGTAGTCTTCCTTCTGAGATTAAGTAAGGCAGTCTGCCAGGACCACTCCATCTACTGAGCCATCAGCTGCAGTATTGAAGAATAGATCAGGGAGAGGGTCACTGTCTTCCTCCTGTACCTCATCAGTGGCCATGAGCAGGGCTAACTCATCCCTGTCATAGTGGGGCTTTAGACTGTTCACATGAAGTACTCTAAGAGGACTTCTTAGAGTGCCAAGTTCAACTAAATAAGGGACCGCACCTTTTTTCTCCACTATGATGTGTGGTTTTGGAGTGCTCTTGGTGCCACAGGCTCCAGGACCCACATCTTCTGATCTAGTTAGTACACCGTCAGGACAACCTTCTGGTCATGCCATTGCGTCTGTAATTCTTGGCTTGCCTGAAGGTTCTTAGTGACCATCTTCATGAACTCAGTCATTCTGTATCTTAGGCCAAGCACATAGGCCCTCATTCCGACATTGGCCGGCGGCGGTCGCCGCCGGCCTGTCGGGGGCCGCCAGAATACCGTTCCGCGGTCGAAAGACCGCGGCGGTGATTCTGACTTTCCCGCTGGGCTGGCGGGCGGCCGCCTTCAGGCCGCCCACCAGCCCAGCGGGAAAGAGGCTTCCACGATGAAGCCGGCTCGGAATCGAGCCGGCGGAGTGGAAGCTGTGCGACGGGTGCAGTTGCACCCGTCGCGTATTTCACTGTCTGCGAAGCAGACAGTGAAATACATTTAGGGGCCCTCTTACGGGGGCCCCTGCAGTGCCCATGCCAGTGGCATGGGCACTGCAGGGGCCCCCAGGGGCCCCGCGACCCCCCCTACCGCCATCCGGTTCCCGGCGGGAGAACCGCCGGGAACTGGATGGCGGTAGGGGGGGTCGGAATCCCCTCGGCTGCGTCCAATTCCTTGGAGGATTCCTATGGGCGGCGGTACACTGGCGGGAGACCGCCAGTGTTGCCGGTCCGACCGCGGCTTTACCGCCGCGGTCGGAATGCCCATTGGAGCACCGCCGGCCTGTCGGCGGTGCTCCCGCGGTCCTCCACCCTGGCGGTTTGAAACCGCCAGGGTCGGAATGAGGGCCATAATCCCCTATATCTGGTTTAGGGGGCTTCAGGGATTGCTCCCAACCCTTCTTGACAAGTGCTAGTGAACCCCTATCAGGGTGACCAAAGAGGAGTTCAAAGGGGCTGTAGCCCACTCCTTTTTTGGGTACCTCCCTGTAGGCAAAGAGGAGGCATTGTAACAAGACATCCCATCTCCTCCTGAGTTTTGCAGAGAGGCCCATTATCATGCCTTTGAGTGGTTTATTAAAAAGCTCAAGCAACCCATTTGTCTGGGGATGGTAAGGTGTAGTGAATTTATATGTTACACCACACTCTTTTCACTTCGCTTTTAAGTATGCAGACATGAAGTTGCTAACACTGTCTGATAAAGCCTCTTTTGGGAAACCCACCCTGGAAAAGATTTCCAGTAGGGCTTTGGCCACTGCAGGTGCTCTAGTGATCCTAAGAGGTATGGCTTCTGGATACCTGGTGGCATGGTCCACCACCACCAGAATAAATATGTTTCCAGAAGCTGTGGGAGAGTCAAGGGACCAACAATATCAACCCCTACCCTTTCAAAGGGTACCCCAACCACTGGTAGTGAGATAAAGGGGGCTTTTGGAATGACACCTGTCTTGCCACTGGCTTGACAAGTAACACAGCAGCGACAAAACTCCTTGGTATCTTCTGACATGTGAGGCCAGTGAAAGTAAGGGTCCTGTCTGTCCCAGGTCTTGCTTTGCCCCAGATGTGCAGCAAGGGGAATTTCATTTGCCAAGGTTAACACAACTTCTCTGCATTATAGAAGGATGACCAATCTTCTGGCGGCAGCAGGTTTGGGTTCTCTTGCTTCTGAATACAAGAGATTGTTCTCCCAGTACATCCTGTGGGTGTCACTGATATCCTCTGCTTCTTCTTTGACAGCTTGTTGTCTCAAACCCCTAAGTGTGGGAAAAGTCTGTTGAGCCACACTTAACTCCTCCCTGACAGCCCACCTGCACCTAAGAGTTCAACAGTGCCAGCTTGAAGTTGTTCAGGTGTAGGTTCTGTCTAGGGATTTGACTACTCCTCCTCAAAGTTGGAATCAGTAGTGGATGGAGGGATAGTGGATAATTTCGCATCCTTTCTACCCCTGCTTTTGGGAAGCTCTTGGTCCATAGTTTCGGGATCCAGGCTTCCCTGTTCTCTTTGCTCCTTGGCCTGAGCCCTGGTTAAAGCAAAGATATGGCTGCATGAGCCTCCAACTTCACTTCAGTGCAAGCTGTAGTCGCCAAGTCATTCCCTAGTAGACACTCTACAGGTAGGTCTGTGGACACTAAAACCTTTTTAGAACTAGTAACCACTGCCCCTCCTCCCCCGTTGAGATCAACAACTGCCTTGGAGTGCCTTACAGTGTTCTTATGGGTGTCATTCACTTGGTACTGGGGACCAAGTAGGTGTTGCTCAGGGGCCACCATTTTTTCAGTCACCATTGTGACACTGGCACCTGTGTCCCTGTAGGCCTCAACCTGAACCCTATTCATTAGGGGTTGTTGCTTGTACTTATCTATATTAAAGGGACAAGCAACAAGGGTGGCAAGGTCAATGCCACCATCAGAGACTAAACCAGCCACGGCGATGTCCCTAACTAAACCAACCCCACTGCATTTCCCAGAGTGAGCCTTGCTAAACCCTTGGACTGACTATTTGTAGTATTATGTGTCCTACCACCACTGCTATTGCTAAGGGCACCAGTTGTAGCAGTGGGGGTAGTAGTGGTGGGAAGTGTTGTGCTTTTCTTAGGGCAAGAGCTGTCTCCTGCCCTATGGCCTTTGTCTTTTACAAATATAGCACCAAGGCTTTTTATTCTGATGGTTGTGAGAAGAGGGTTTAGACCCACCCAGGAGAGTTTTGTGGGCCTGATGAAGACTTTTTGTTTTCATCTGGGTACCCACCTTGTCATGTTACTTTTCATCCTTCTTCTTGTCCTTGTCACCCCCTGTATGAGCTTTTCTGCTCATCCTTGTTCTGACCCATTTGTCTGCCTTTTTTCCCAATTCTTGGGGAGAGGTCAGATCTGAGTCTACCAAGTATTGGTGCAACAAGTCAGACACACACTTATTCAAAATATGCTCTCTCAGTAATAGATTTTACAAACCCTCATAGTCAGACACTTTGCTGCCATGTAACCAGCCTTCCAAAGCTTTAACAGGACAGTCCACAAGGCCAACCCAATCCTGTGAGGCCTCCTAAGATGCTGTCTTAAGAAAAATGTAATTGTCTGAATCCTCCTCTCTGACAGTGAGAAGTCTATCCCTCCCCTTGTCAGTGAAGGACAACCAGAGACTAGCAGCAAACTGCCTTTGAGGGACCCTCTGAACTTTACAGACCTTCTCAAGTGCAGCAAACCATTTATCGATGTTATCCCCCACCTTGTATGGGGAACAATTTTGTGCAGGTTCCTGGAATCTATGGAGTCCTCCCTGACTCTACAATCCCTTGAAAATTGAGCTTCTGCTGCCACCATATGGTGCTAACCCCAACCCCTTCTATCCCTGTCCCTGTCCCTCTCATCTGCCGTGGCCTCCCTATCTAGGGCTAGCTGTTGCTGCTGCAGCCTCAGCTTGGCTTCCTCCAGTCTCAGCTTTCTGAGTTCTCTATAGAGTCTTCCCCTGGAGTTGTGCAGTGTGACCCCTTAGACACTGAAGTGACATGAGAGTCAGCAGATGTGGATCTATCCCTAGTCTCAGTGACCCTGACGGTCCTGTCTTCTGGGTGTAAAGGGAGCCCTACCTGAGTGACTTCCCCTCCCACTACCAGCTACACTAGGTGGCCTCCTAGGGACAAGATCTTTCGAAGAACCCTTCCCTGGGCTTGGAAGATTATCTTCTAACTCAGTGGGGTAAGAGTCCCCTTCCTCCTAGCTACCAGCATATTCCTGGACATTCTGAAGAAGGAGCCTCAGATGAAAACTCTTGTTAGTAGTCTTGCCCATGTCTAACTTCCTCTCTGAACAAAGCCCCTTCAATTCCTTGAGGGTCATGCCCTCATAGGGAGAGTCCATGACCCCAGAGCTAGGTCCAGCTGCAGACATGGTGTGTGTTAGGGTGGTATTGGGTGTACCTAACCTACTTAACTTCTAGTCTCTCGAAAATAAGTTTAGAGACTAGAATTCCTGTACTAGGTACTATTGTATGTACCTCTAGGTAAAGAGTGGTCTTTCCTTTGGAAAGTACTAGGTGACAGAGTGGTAAGGCAATTTGAAGTACTTATCCCACTGCTGCACCACCAAATGTAGGAGGCTGGCCTTGGTTGTAGTGGGTACCTATGGTACTTACAACATAAACCAGGTCCAGTTGTCCCTTATTAGTGAAATGTAGGCAGTGTCTAGAAGCCAGGCTCTCTAGAGGTAGTCCTGGATGAACAGCCAAGGCTTATCAAGGAGATATGCAAAGCTCATGCAATACCACTGTAGTCACACTGTACTCACACACATGAAAGAAAACACTCAGTGTTACAAAAATAAAGTTACTTTCTTTTGGTGACACAAATACCAAAAATACCATAGAGGCTATACTCCCTTAGGTGGTAAGTAATACACAAATTATTCATACTAGTATGCAGAAACAGATGAAAAATAGTTAGAAAACAGTGAAATTAGCCAAATTCACAATATTTAGAAATGGGCCAGGGGGTGCACAAACCATATACTAAGAAAGTAGAATGTGAAAGTCGGTCTCCCACCTAGACAAGTGTAGTGTGTAGAGGGGAGCTGGGAGTACTAGAAAACCTTGAAGTTAAGTACTAGAACCCACCCCAGTGACTAGGAAAGCAGGACTAAATCATAGTAACTTTCCCAGAACACATACAGAAACAAAAAAAAGAATTATGCAAGAACCAGAAGAGATTGCAAGACACCAACAGTGTATTCCTGGCCCAAAGGAACTGTGGAAGAAGGGGACAAGTCCAAGAATCACAGAACAGTCCAGGAAGAACAGGAGCCCCTGCTAACCCAGATGAAGGTGCAAAAGGAGAGCCACCGGTGAAGATGAACAGTTAGTACTGCACCCCATAAGACGGAGTCAGATTCCTTGAGAATGCAACTGACGTCCCACGTCAGATGGAGGATTGCAGTCTAGTTTGCGTTGCTGGAGTCTGCCAACAACGATTGGCACACGCAAAGCTCGCAGCTAGCGGAAAATGGTGCTGCCCGGGACCAGGAAGGACCAGGTGGACTCTACTGAGTAGGGAAGTTAGAGGGGGCTCTCAGCAACTCAGAAAACCCACAGAAGACTGGGCAGTACATACAGGAGTCCCACAGCATGGGGACAAGGAAGGTGCAAAAGAGGCCCTGGCAGCATGACGACAAAGGCTCCCACGCCGCCGCAGAATCAATCGGGAAACTGTGCACTGCACGATAGAGTGCCTGGGGCTGGAGGTACAAGATGCACAAAGGACTTGAAGGAAGGATGCCCACAAGCCTTGTCAGCTGAAAAATATGTGGTGCATGGGGGTACTGTCTTGGATGGGGAGGCAAGCCCTTACCTCCACCAAAGTTGGAGAGTGGGACGTGAGGGACATCAGGAACTCTCCAGTCCACTACCTGTGATGCAGGATCCCCGCAGCTCTGTAGGAGAGGGGATCCACTCAGCCAGTCATCGTTGTGTTGCAGTTGGTGCCTGCTGAAGCAGGGGAGTGACTCCTTCACCCCAACGGAGATTCCTTCGCTGTTCTGGTGCAGGCTGAAGATGGGCTGTTCTCAGAGGATACACGACCGGGAAACAGTTGCAGTTGCTGGCAGGAGCCGGAGATACAATGTTGTGTCTTGCCTCTATGTTACAGCTTGTAGAGTTCTTGGAGGGTCCAAATGCAGTTTCTTCAGTGAGAAGCCGAAGTGGAGGATGCAGAGAATTCCTGCTGGAGTCTCGCAATCCGAATCTGAGGAACCACCCAAAGGAAAACCCTAAATAGCCCTGAAAGGGGGATTGGTCACCTAACCAGGTAAGCACCTATCAGGGGATGGCTCTGACATTACCTGCTGGCACTGGCCACTCAGATGCTCCCAGAGTTCCCTGCCAACTTGGAATCCAAGATCACTGATAAGCACAGCTACGGATTCAAGGTGCACAGCAGGAAAATGTACTCGTTGATGCACACAGCTTCGAACAGTGTACAGTGCAGTCAACGTGTCCCAGCAACAGGGACACCTAGGGAGGAATCTGATCACTGATGCACACAGCTACGGATTCAATGTGCACAGCAGGATAATGTATTCGCTGATGCGCACAGCTTGAAACAATTATCTCACTGATGCGCACAGCCATAAAATAATTGTGAACAGAAATTGAATAATATATCAAATATGCCTTGTGTTACTGGCAAGACTAGTGCTGCTAATTAATGCAACAGTGCCATCTTTTGGTTAATCTGGTGCTTGCAGCAATGGACATGTTCTTCTTCCTTCAGAATCTATTCCGCAAAGTGTCAATTAACACTATAAAGACAACCTTTGGATAATCTCAGTGACTATCACACTTCAATTGCATTTTATTGTCCCGACATTTATCAACCATGCAAAATGTTACTACACCTCCTTTTTTTCTATCATCTCCAGGTGACCCACCTTTGCCTTGGTTAAAATGGAAGAAAATTGCTGAGAGAAAGACTTCCTCGCTGATACATTGCCTAGGTTCAGAGGGAGAGGAAGTTTTTGAGCATCTTCCTGATCTGTCTGAGACTGATTGTTCAGGGTTAAATGAATGTGAACTTTGTATAAAAAAGCTAGACTTGCATTATCTTCCCAAAATCAGTACAGTACTTGAAAGATATGATTTTGGAAGGAGAATGCAACGTCAGGAAGAATCTGTTGAGCAGTCCATCACTGAATTATGCAGATTAGCTTCCACATACAATTTTGCTATCACTCTGGAAGAGAGATTAAGGGACCAACTGATTGTGGGTTGTGTTTTAGACAAAACAAGGGACAGCTTGTGGGAAATGGACAATCCTTTGCTGCAGGAAGTGATTTCTCTTGCAAAAATGCATGAACATTCAAAAGCATGTATAGAAATAATACATAAGAATACCTCCTCTAACAGGAATGAAGGTGATTCAAGATAACAGAAGAAAAATTAACTTGAGTACGGGTTCTACACTGAAAGCGTCTCTGGGAAAATGTTTTTGTTGTGGTTATACTGGGCATGTAACCAATTTTAAAGATTGTCCTGTGTGGAAAGCAAAATGTAAAATGTGTGGTCTGAAAGCTATTTTACGAAATGTTGTAGGTCATCTAAAAATGTGAAAAAGGTGAGTGAAGTTAATCTTTATGAGAAAGTGTTTTGCTTTACTCCTGACTGACCTAAAATACACACACGTAAAGGAGTCAAAAAGATTCTCTGGATGCACCCCTTAATCTGAAGAAGATATTTATTATATCTTTTTGCAAGGCTCGTGAAGGAAGGCCTGTATAATCAGAGTGTACTTTCAAAATGTACAACAATGAAGTAAGACCTATGTACAAGGAATCTTCAATCTATAAACAGCAAATATATACATGCAAGGATACAAACACTTCTACTGATATATGTAAATGTATTCATACACAAAGCAAAGCAAATAATTGATAAAAATGCATCACCGTAGGGCCTGTCTGGTGCTTCATCTTTCTCCTGCCAGCAAGCCGATGACCCCGTTCGACTGAAATGAGAAAGAAAGAACTCTACCATCACAGGAAATATCTCAGGCATTCGACGTCTAAAATCCCAATTGAGGTCTCTGAATCTCCCACTGTCGACCTGGTCTCTTATATATTTTAAACAAACGAGGAAGGAGCATTCTGGAAAAACCACTCCCGCTGCGCAAGAAGTATTAAAAATTGCTGGCTATTTTAGGTAAGCTTTGAAAAAAAACACTTTGAAACTTGGCCAAAATCATGAGGTGCCTTTGCCAAGACGAAACCATTCCCTGTGTACCATAAACTTCAGACTAGTATATCCTTATCTTGCTAACTGACTCCTCCACCTTATGTCCTAGCTCTTCGGTGAGAAAAAGAACATGCAGAATAGAAAACACATTGCATAACGTGTTTTGTACAGAAAACTGCTCAAACCTTTAAGGTGGCAGTGAAGCTAAGGCTAAGCAGAATACAAAATGGAGTCTCTAACTGGTGACCACTAATATGACGGTGGACAGGCTACAGCAAGTGCAAAGTGGAGCGACACAAAGTCAGTGGTCAAAATACAAATATCACTACAGAAAGTGTGGTGAAGGAGGTGGCATCCTTCAAGTTAATGAATCTTCAAGAGAAGGTCCTTTAGAAATGGTCATGGTAAATGATGCACCTGTTAAAATGTTATTTGACTCTGAAGCCAAAATAACTTTAGTATCCAAAGTCTTTTATGAACAGAATCTTTTTTTGTTTTTTTGTTGTTGTTGTCCTCATAAAAGAAATCCCGCTACACCACTCGAGGGTCATCAACCTGCATCCAGCATGGTGAACCAGTTTAACCAGGTTAAACCTAGGCAGACACAGCACTTCACCTCTCCCGCACATACCCAATGCTCATATCAAACCACAAGCCCGAAAGGGAAGGAGGAGGGAAAGAGAAGAAGGAGTAATCATTGGACTATATACCAAAAGTAGTTCCATTTTGCCAAACATTTTCCTAGATGGCCCAGCATTCATCATTATTACCCATCGGGCTACCTCGTTCTAAGCAAGAGAAATAATCTGCAGAAGACAAGCAGTCAGAAACATTCGGGGGTATGGGCATGATCCATTTTCAACATATTTGTCTCCTAGACAGCAACATCAACAAAAAAAATTAGAACAAAAGGCCAGGGCACACCCAAAATTGTAACTTCGTATGGTAGATCCAAATGGTTTTTTAGGAACTGAAACAACGTCCAGGAAGCAGGTGACACTCGATATTTATTAAAGGTGATTCCAATCAAGTGATCAAATACAAGTCCAAACAGCAAGAAAACAGCCGAAACATGTTTCGTCTTCAAGACTTTGTCAAGGCTGTGAAATAAATAAACTTATATACTCAAGCATGAGATATGGTGTAACTATACAGGTAATTAATAATGAAAATCATTTATAAGCAAAAAATAAGGGGGACCAGAAAAAGCTCAACCAATTATACCCAATGTGATAGAGTTAAGATACAATTTGTCATTGACTGACAGGTTGATGAGTCAAGCAAAAGCCAGAGGGATGCGCATCCAAGGTGAAAGAATGTGTACAGAATGAGGAATGCACTGTGAATAAGTGGTAGTCACGTACACTAGAATGACAATAATAGGAAAGAAGGCAAAACAACCAGAAACAATTAGTGTGCCAATAAACCCATGAGTGAAAGCCTCCCGTGACAATGAAAACATGCCTATTAATGAAAACACGTGATAAATAGTGGGACAGACAATGCCCCAGGAAGAGGGTATTCTCAGTACCACTGTAGAGTAAAGTACAATTTATAGGTGCATTTGTGAGACAGTACACATGATAACGTTGCAGGAAAAATACCTTAAGCTGAGTGGATGTATATATGAAAAAAATACATATGATGAAACAGAGTCCCAAGAAACCATTAGACTGAAGTAAGTCTGTTGATGAGTCGATCATGTGAAGTATAATGGCAGAGCAAAGGCTAGGATAGGCCTAAGGTGAAAGAAAAACAGACAAGACAAGGTGACTGTCTGATCTGACTGGCACTAGACCGAGGCACTGTATATGAAAGCTCAAGTATTAGGCCAAAGTGTCCAAAGTACAGATACATCAAGTGAAATCAGTTGGTTATCTAATCACAAACCAACAACGGTGAGTAAGAGTAAACACACCAACAATAGTATTATGGATAAGCAGTAGGTTACAAAGGGACACTAACGTAAAGTAATGTGAGGCAAAATAGGGCCGAGGGCGACCAATGATATGGGTGTATTGGTAATAAGAACATGACCGCGCTACAGAACACTATCTGTATAGGCCACACATATTGCAAAATAATGTAAGGCAGAGTAGGAATGAGGGCACCCAATGATATGGGTGTATCGATAATAAATGCGTGACCGCGCTGCAAAACGCGATCTATATAAGCCACACATATTGTAAAGTAATAGCGCGTTGACTGTCAGTATGTCAAATGCGAGAGAATAGAAAATCCGACATAAACGTGTGTCCTGCTTGGATAACAAAACATACAATAAGCGGGCATTGCTGGGAAGGGGGAACACACCCAAGAGCGTGCAGAGTCTTACCTAGTGTTATTTCAAATCAAACCGTGCCTGTCGCGTCGGAGTTGTAGGAGTAAGCCTGTTCCCACGTATATGGTAGGGCTTTTTAAAGCCCAGTACGAGAAGAAAAAAATGTAGAATGGAAACTAATGAAGGACTAGGAGCAAAGAGTAAATGAAAAGAGGAAGTGGCCAAAATGAAAAACGGCAGCCATTTTGAAGTGGAGTGACCCAAGATACATAGTGTATGTGGAATGAAAGAAACAGAGGGTGCAGAGTGCCCATCTTAAATGTGAACTGAACAGTTATCAATGTTTGGTAAGTGAATCAGTGGGAGGAAGGCTAAATGTAGCCAAGGTGAAAGAAAAACAGGTGAATTACATGAATTACATTCATAACAAAATTGGGTACAGAATCGTCTTATATGGTTACAATGTTGGTGATAAGATAAGCCATTGCAGTAAGTCAAGTGTACAGCACATCAACAGAAACAGTGACAGTAGGAAAGACAACTCATTGCATAAACTTGATAGTAGCAGTAATGTCAGACATGCGAGGTTACAATTACAGAAAGGTGTGTAAATCTTTGTCAATATTGATCCCTTTCTCCACAGCCCTGAGTCTGATGATCCAGCTGCTCTCTAGCTGTCTCAGACTCAGGGTTCTGTTACCGCCCCTAGGTAGTGTGTTAACCACATCAATACCATGCATACTGATGTCTAGAACCTCACGTTGGCCATGTATGGCGTTGTAGTGAACCGCAAAAGGGTAATTGACATTGTTGTTACAAATGCCTCTAATGTGTTCTTGTAGTCTCTCCTTGACTGGTCGAATGGTGCTACCCACATAAATGAGGTTGCATGTGCAGACTAAGCAATAGACTACGAATCTGGTGTTACAGTTGATGACTTCATGATTAATTACCTGTATAGTTACACCATATCTCATGCTTGAGTATATATGTTTATTTATTTCACAGCCTTGACAAAGTCTTGATGACGAAACACGTGTCGGCTGTTTTCTTGCTGTTTGGACTTGTATTTGATCACTTGATTGGAATCACCTTTAATAAATATCGAGTGTCACCTGCTTCCTGGACGTTGTTTGAATTCCTGAAATACCATTTGGATCTACCATACGAAGTTACAATTTTGGGTGTGCTCTGGCCTTTGGTTCTAATTATACAGGTTATCACTCACTGATTCTCAGTGGGTGTTCCTTTGACACCTGAGGTGGCAGGTGCACGGCTAGCCTGGCACCCACTACCAGCTGTTGCTCCAAAAAGACAATCATAAACGAACTTTCGACAAACCTAGGTCGATGTGCGAATATCTATGGCATTCCCCCCCTGTTCTTTATTGTAATTTCACTGATTTAATGCCTTTTCTGCACTCAACGCCGTGATTTAACTGTACCACATATATTTCTTTCACATTGTTGTTTCTTGTGTGTACTCTGTGCTTTGATTGTTTAACATGGACTCTTTCGATGATAATAGGGATGCGCTACTTGAAGAGATTTTTCAAACTGGCACTAGTTTCTCTACCACTAACTCCATACCTACTAGACAAGAAGGTGTTAAGATGAAATTCGTGAAACTTGAACACTTAAAAAAACAAGAGTTATCTAGATGGTGGGATTACACCATATTACAGAAATATTTAGATAAAAAACAAATTCCGAGGAGCTTACGTGTTGTACTATTTCCCTCATTTGAGGACCGCAGCCCGGAACTACTCAAAGAGTGGGAACATCTTTTGGTGATCTCTTCCTTTGGCATAATGGACATTTTAATCAGAGATGCACGTGCTAAAAGAGACAAACTCATTGAAGATATTCTTGCACTAGAAAAAGACCTTAAAGACATCAACCTACCAGAGGCCAAAGACAAAAACTACAAAATACTCAAAGAAGTACTACTAAAACACCAAGATTAAATGAAGGACAAAAAACTATGCAAACTAAAAAGAGATGAGGGAGATTATCAAAGCGGTAGGGTTTTTACCTACTCACGTAAATTTGATAACATTAAACTGGATAGACATGAGGCCACTCCCCACCCACCCAAATGAAGGTGCAGCCTCTATTTACTCTACAAGCGAGACAGACCTTTCAAGTACTTCCAGTGTCAGTGAAAATGAGACTAGCAACCCAACATGACAGTCTATGATTACAACTAGCCACAAATCCCCTTTTTTATTAGATTTAGAAAGATACAGAAAGGGCCAAACACTAAATCGCAGGAGAGAAGAAACATACACAAACCCATCAGGAGAGGCAAGAGAAAAATCTACAGACACAACAAGGGAAAGAGAAGGGATGACCACGAGATCCACAACTCGCAATCAGAAGTGATACAATCCGACTCGAAAACCAACAATGAGTTCACAATTGTAAATTTAACCAATATTGAACTAAGTTCACAACAAATAAATGTTTTGAGCAAAGGTTTGGGCTTTGTGCCATCTTCTCTTCCTAACTTTACTGAACTACATGTAAACCTTTTCAAATTTGTTCGGAAATGCAAACTGTGCAAATTCTTTGAGGGCAGACCAGCTCAGATTGCTTCCCAGATGCCGGGGACATGTCCTGTGAGCAACTTAACCATTAAGGATGCAAAAGAGATTCAGACACTTCTCTCATTAGAACAAATGTCTGGTACATCTCCTTCTCTATCTGACATTGTGTCCTTTTTCACACAGTGATAGTGGTCTTAAAACTTCTTCTAAGTTCACACATAGTTTAGGAAGTGATAACCTCATTGACATTTTTCACAAAAGGGTAACGTCAGACCTATATCGGCTTGAAGATTCTTACCGCTTAGGACGTAAAAACATCACACACAACATCACCATTCCTGAAAATGAAGCCCTACACTCTCTCATATACAATAAAAACTTAATCATCAAAGAAGTTGATAAAGGCGGCAACATCGTGATTATGAACAAATCAGACTACATCAATAAAATTGACCGTCAATTGAAAGACACGACTGCATACTTGGCCCTATCACATAACCCTATGGCTACTGTCAATGAACATATAATACAAAGATTAACGCTTTGGAGGGAAAGATGTCTTATCACAGACCTAGAGTACAAATACATGCATAATCCTACGCCAACCTTCTCTTGCATATACATCTTACCCAAAATACACAAACCAGGTCTCTTCCCACCAGGCAGACCGATTATTTCCGGTATTGGTTCACAGACAGAAAGAATCTCAGAATATATTGACCTATTTCTACAACCGCTGGTCACTAACCTTCCCTCATATATCAGAGACACAAAAGATCTTCTCAGTAAACTTAACGACTTTGAGTGGTCAGATGGACACCTATTAGTAAATCTTGACGTCACCTCACTATATACTTGCATACCAAGAGAGATGGGTTTACATGCTATTCAACATTTATTAGACACCCGTGACGTAACATTTTTAGAACATTCCAAAATGCTTCTAGACTTTATTGAATTGGATTTGGACAGCAACATTTTTACACACAATGGGACATGGTACAAACAGATCCAAAGGGTGGTAATGGGGGCTAGGTTTTCCCCCTCTTATGCCAATCTATACATGGGTTTCTTTGAATGGTCCCATTTATGGAGGGATTGTCCACCATACTTAACACAACACATTCTGTATTGGGGCAGATACATTGATGATGTCCTCCTTTTTTTGGTCAGGAAGCCCAGATGCTTTTGGGCTCTTCCTACATCATCTCAATACTAATACCTTCAATATCACCTTCTCTGGTGAACTTAGCACGTCACATGTGAACTTCTTAGATCTCACCTTATACATTAAGAACGGTAAAATCTGTTCCAAACTTTACAGAAAACCTACAGCATGCAACTCCATACTACATGCCACCAGTGCACATCCCGCCTTGCAAATCAATGCCATTCCCTATGGAGAGTTGAATAGGATCAGGAGAAACTGCAGCGAAGACTCAGGCGGTCATTCTGACCGCGGCGGTCGCCACCCGCCATGCGGTTACCGCCGAATGACCGCACCGCGGTCAAAAGACCGCGGCGGTCATTCCAACTTTCCCGCTGGCCCGGCGGGTGACCGCCAAAAGGCTGTCCGCCGGCCCAGTGGGAAAGCCCCTGCAACGAGGAAGCCGGCACCGAATGGAGCCGGCGGAGTTGCAGGTGTGCGACGGGTGCAGTGGCACCCGTCGCGATTATCACTGTCTGCAAAGCAGACAGTGAAAATCTTTGTGGGGCCCTGTTAGGGGGCCCCTGCACTGCCCATGCCAGTGGTATGGGCAGTGCAGGGGCCCCCAGGGGCTCCACAACACCCGTTCCCGCCATCCTGGTTCTGGCGGTGGACACCGCCAGAAACAGCCTGGCGGGAAGGGGGTCGGAATCCCCATGGCGGTGCTGCAAGCAGCGCCGCCATGGAGGATTCCCTGGGCCAGGGGAAAACCGGCGGGAAACCGCTGGTTCCCCTTTTCTGACTGCGGCTTTACAGCCGCAGTCAGAATAGCCCAGGAAGCACCGCCAGCCTGTTGGCGGTGCTTCCTCCGCCCTCCGCCATGGCGGTCATGGACCGCCAGGGTCGGAATGACCCCCTCAGTCTTTCAGGAGAGCTAAAACTGATGAATACACGATTCCTTCGGAGAGGTTAAACACACAACACGATACAACGAGCTAACAATAGAATTAATCATGTAGAAAGATCTGAGCTATTGGTTTCCTCCACCAAACAGAGGGAATCAAATAGACCTCTCTCTTTCACTGCTCCTTACAACGCACTGAGCTCTAACATTTTTTAAATTCTTAAGAAACATTGGCCATTTCTGTTAGCTGATGGGCACCTCAAGAAAAATCTCTCTCCGAAACCCAATATTACCTACAGCAGGGTCCAGCCCTACGTAACCATTTGTGTCATAGCTACCTACCACCGGACTACAAAGAGACCTGGTTACCCACAGCACCACATCGTTCCTATAAATGTGGACATTGCAACATGTGTCACTTTATTAAAGACAAATTGCTTGAATTTCAATACAACACGCCAGTTACATATAAGATCAAGAGGTTCATCAGCTGTAACACCAAATTCGTAGTCTATTGCTTAGTCTGCACATGCAACCTCATTTATGTGGGTAGCACCATTTGACCACTCAAGGAGAGACTACAAGAACACATTAGAGCCATTCATAACAACAATGTCAATTACCCTTTTGCGGTTCACTACAACGCCATACATGGCCAACGTGAGGTTCTAGACATCAGTATGCATGGCATTGATGTGGTTAACACACTACCTAGGGGCGGTAACAGAACCCTGAGTCAGAGACAGCTAGAGAACAGCTGGATCATCAGACTCAGGGCTGTGGAGAAAGGGATCAATATGGACAAAGATTTACACACCTTTCTGTAATTTTCCCCTCCCATATCTGACATTACTGCTACTATCAAGTTTATGCAATGAGTTGTCTTTTCTACTGTCACTGTTTCTGTTGATGTGCTGTACATTTAACTTACTGCAATGGCTTAACTTATCACCAACATTGTAACCATATTAGTCCATTCTGTACCCAATTTTGTTATGAATGTAATTCATGCTATTTTTCTCTTGCCTACATTTAGCCTTGCTCCCACTGACTCACTTACAAAACATTGATAACTGTTCAGTTCACATTTAATATGGGCACTCTGCACCCTCTATTTCTTTCATTCCATATGCACTATGTATCTTGGGTCACTCCACTTCAAAATGGCTGCCGTTTTTCATTTTGGCCACTTCCTCTTTCCATTTACTCTTTGCTCCTAGTCCTTCATTAGTTTCCATTCTACATTTTTTTCTTCCCGTACTGGGCTTTAAAAAGCCCTACCATATACGAGGGAACAGGCTTACTCCTACAACTCCGACGTGACTGGCACGGTTCGATTTGAAATAACACTAGGTAAGACTCTGCACGCTCTCAAGCGTGTTCCCCCTTCCCAGCAATGCCCGCTTATTGTATTTTATGTTATCCAAGTAGGGCACACGTTTATGCCGGATTTTCTACTCTCTCGCGTTTGACATATTGACAGTCAACGCGCTATTACTTTACAATATGTGAGGCTTATATAGATCGCGTTTTGCAGCGCGGTCACGCATTTATTATCGATACGCCCATATCATTGGTCGCCCTCGGTCCTACTCTGCCTTACATTATTTTACAATATGTGTGACCTATACAGATCGCGTTCTGTAGCGCGATCACGTTCTTATTATCAATACACCCATATCATTGGGCGCCCTCTGCCCTATTTTGCCTCACATTACTTTACTTTAGTGTCTCTTTGTAACCTACTGCTTATCCATAATACTATTGTTAGTGTGTTTACTCTTACTCACCGTTGTTGGTTTATGATTAGATAACCAACTGATTTCACTTGATGTACCTGTACTTTGGACACTTTGGTCTAATACTTGAGCTTTCATATATAGTGCCTCGGTCTAGTGACAGTCAGATCAGACATTCACCTTGTCTTATCTGTTTTACTTTCACCATAGGCCTATCATAGCCTTTGCTCTGCCATTATACTTCACATGATCGACTCATCAACAGACTTACTTCAGTCTAATGGATTCTTGGGACTCTGTTTCATCTTATATATTTTTTTCATATATACATCCGCTCAGCTAAAGGTATTTTTCCTACTACGTAAGCGTGTGTACTGTCTCACAAATGCACCTATAAATTTTACTTTACTCTACAGTGGTACTGAGAATACCCTCTTCGTGGGGCATTGTCTGTCCCACTATTTATCATGTGTTTTCATTAATAGGCATGTTTTCACTGTCACGGGAGGCTTTCACTCATGGGTTTATTTGCACACTAATTGTTTCTGGTTGTTATGCCTTCTTTCCTACTATTGTCATTCTAGTATACGTGACTACCACTTATACACAGTGCATTCCTCATTCTGTACACATTCTTTCTCCCTGGATGCGCATCCCTCTGGCTTTTTCTATGACTCATCAACCTGTAATCACTGACAAATTATATCTTAACTCTATCACATTGGGTATAATTGGTTGAGCTTTTTCTGCTCCCCCTCCTTTTTTGCTTATAAATGATTTTCATGATAAATTACCTGTATAGTTACACCATATCTCATGCTTGAGTATATATGTTTATTTATTTCACAGCCTTGACAAAGTCTTGAAGACGAAACACGTGTCGGCTATTTTCTTGCTGTTTGGACTTGTATTTGATCACTTGATTGGAATCATCAATAATAAGTATCGAGTGTCACCTGCTTCCTAGACGTTGTTTCAATTCCTGAAATACCATTTGGATCTACCATACGAAGTTAAAATTTTGGGTGTGCCCTGGCCTTTGGTTCTAATTATACAGGTTATCACTCACTGATTCTCAGTGGGTGTTCCTTTGACACCTGAGGTGGCAGGTGCACGGCTAGCCTGGCACCCACTACCAGCTGTTGCTCCAAAAAGACAATCATAAACGAACTTTCGACAAACCTAGGTCGATGTGCAAATATCTATGGCATTCCCCACCTGTTCTTTGTTGTAATTTCATCAACAAAAACAATATACACTTGTGCAGTCTGGATAGCTTCTGCTCCTTTACGGAGCCAGGGGAAACATCAAAGAATACTAAAGAGGGGGGTCAGCTCCACCTCAGAACTTATAAACTTCTTAAGAAAACCATTAATCCCAGACCAAAAGATATCTAGATCAGCACAACTCCAGAACATATGTATATCATTTGCATTAAGATCCCCACATCGTGGACACTTTCTTTCTGACTTCCACAAGATAGATAACTTCTGGGGGGACCAATAGACCCTGTGCATCCTAAGAAATGATTCTTTTTCAAAGCGGCTGATCTGGTTACCGACCAGAGCATGGAGCTTGATGATTCCCAGGTCTGCACTATATCTAAATCTGGCAAAACCTCTCCCCATATCTTCTCGGGAAGCGAAACCGCTGATTCTGAAGCATCAAGCAATGCCTGATACCAAACAGAAACTTCTTTATGTACTAAAACCAAGGATAATTTCTCTTCCCAATAATTATACACACCCCCTTTCTCTTGAAGGGATGCAGCCCAGCTTGCTAATTGTAAATATTTAAACCTTGAAAGTTTATAATTTGTTAATTCCTCAAGTCTTGACAAGGGCACCAACTTGGCTTCCTTCAAAATGTGTCCCCACCTCGTCACTCCCTTTAATACAAAGGCCAATCTATCTAAGAGGAACTCAGGAGTACCGGGAGAGTCGCAGACTCTGTAGTAATGAATATGGAGACCTTGGCGTACCAACCACCATACTCTGGCAGCATCCTTAAGAAGCTTCAAACTAATCTTTTTGAAAAATTTCAGATGGCCAAACTTAAACAAAAAAAACAAAACTACCAGCCGCCAAAAACTCTTGAGTCACTGCGGCCCAAAAGGACGTATATTCAGACCTGTCCTGTAGCAGGATCCTAAGAATCTTCAAATGAAAAGCTAAGTAATATTTATAAAAATCTAGAGCTGCAATCCCCCCCTTTCCCTTGGACCTACACAATTTTTGCCAAGCAATCCTAACCCCTCTAGAGGACCATACAAACGAGGTTAAATCAGCTTGCATCTTCTGGAACCAGCTCTTCTTAAATTGCAGGGGGATTGCATTAAACAAAAATGTAAATTTAGGAAGAATAACCATTTCAAGAACATTGACTCTACCTATAAAAGACAGAGGGAGCCCAGCCAAAATCTTAAACAAATTACGAGTCTCCTTACAAAGCTTATCAAAATTGATCCTAGCCAATTCCCAGGTATCTAATCTGTTGCTTAACCAGCGGGCTATCAAAGGTAGTATTCCAACACATGACTTCAGTTTTCTCGGAGTTAACAGAGTAACCCGAGACTTCACCAAACTCCTTTAAGCGTAGTAGAATTCTGGAAAAAACATGTGTCAAATCCCCAGTATATATCATAAGGTTATCAGCAAACAAGGCAATCTTCTTCTCCCAGCCTATAGATAGGAAAGGAGGGATCTCTCTATCCGCCCAAACTGTAGCTGCTAAAGGTTCAATATATCAATCAAAAAGAAGAGGGGAAAGTGGACAGCCCTGACGCGTCCCTCTCTGAATCCTAAATCTAGAAGATACCTTATCGTTAATCAAAATACAGGCGGACGGATCTTTGTAGATAACCTGAATAGCCTCAATAAATTTCGGACCCAACTTAAAAGCCTACATTGCACATTGTAAAAAAAAACAATTTACCTGGTTGAAAGCTTCAGCTGCTTCAAAAGTAAGAACAGATAGGGGAGATTTCTCAGAGATCGCCAAATACACTGCACCCAACAAATCATGGGTCAGCTTGTGCAAATATCTGCCTCTAACAAACCCCTTCTGGTCCACATGGATCAAATTGCAAATCACGTCCTGGAGCCTGTTGGACAAAATATGGGTGTAAAGCTTATAATCAGAATTTAACAGAGATATTGGCCTATATGAGCTACAGAAGGCAGGATCTTTCCCTGGTTTCAAAAGGAGGCTAATAACCGCCTCACCCCAAGACTTTGGCATATCAACCCCTTCCTGTAGAAGGAGATTAAACAACTCTGTCAAATATGGCACCAACTCTTCGCAAAGATTACCGTATAACTCATCAGGCAGACCGTCTTGGCCCGGAGCCTTCCCCCATCTTTAGATTCTGAATTGCAGCTCTCACCTCCCCAGAATCTATTTCCCTAACGAGTTGCTTCTGATTCAATGCTGTTAACTGAGGGAGATGAAGAGCATCCAAATACGTCTTTGCCGACATTTCAGAAGAATGCTGATCTTCTGTGTAAATACTCTGAAAGAAGCAAACAAAGGCCTCCTCTATCTCGGAATCGGTTGTGGATAAGGCTCCCATAACCTCTGATCTAACTAACGAAATAGTGTTCTTGGAGCGGTCTGATTTATTTTTCGAGGCTAAGAGTTTCCCACAACCTTCCCCATATTCATAGTGGGTGAACCTGCTGCATTCTCAAGCCCTTCTCACTTTCCTCTCTAGAAATAACCCCAGCTCAGATCTTGCCAATTCTAACTGAGCATTGAAATAACCCATCTGACTCTCCTCCCCCATTAAAATAGCCTCCTGCAAGGAAGACCCCTGAAACTCGAGTTGTTTTAGTTGATTTCTCTCCACCTTGTGTCTATAGGTGGCCAACCCCACAAGCCTGCCTCTAATAAAAGCTTTATATGCGTCCGACAATATCTGCAATGTGGTGGATCCATAATTCAGTTAAAAAAATGCATTAGTCTCCTTCCTCAAACCATCCACAATCAACTCGTCTTAAAAGAGAGCATGATTAGCTGTCCACCTAGGATTAGGCGCTTGACCGCTAAGGTAGACCTGCATTATTACTGCTGAGTGTTCTGAAAGATGCGCGGGGGCATGGCAAATCGATATTACCATGTCCCTTAACCATGTCCCTTAACTGATGCTGAATTAAAAAAAGATCTATCCTCGAACAATTACCATACTTCTTGTTATTAAATGTGTACCTGGGGCCCGTCCCACCCTTCTGATGCCAAATATCTATCAATCCAAGATCCAGCATCCCTTGTTTTATCCTTGACTGAGTTTTAGGTGAATTCACCGTTGGTCTTGGCGTGGAATTATCTAGCATTGGGTTCAATAAAACGTTAAAATCCCCACCAACTACTATCGGAAATTTAGCAACCAATAAATGTTAAAGAGATCTTGAAAGGGTGAGGGGTCATCGACATTAGGACTGTAATACCCAGCGATCGTAAACCAGGTTCCATGCAGGGCGGCCTCCACAATCAACCACCTACCCCTAGGATCCTTCTTAACATTAGCAACCTTCACACATACTGATTTCTTGATCAAAATTGCCACCCCCTTAACTGCACATGATTGATTAGTGTATGCACAATAACCCACCCAATTCAAATGTTTAAGATACACATTCCATTAAGGCTCTAACAAATTAGTTTCTTGTAAAATAATTACTTCCTCCTCTACCCTCTTTAAAAACTCAAAGATTCTCCTCCTCCCAGGAACCCGTAAACCATTAACATTCCATGATAAAAACTTCAACGGGACCCTCTTCTGACTAGCCATTGTCAATAAAAGGAAACTTGTCGCAGGAAGACCATAAACTAAGCAAAAAGTTGAAGCCCCTCATAAGAGTACATACCAAACTGCTGAGGATATTTTCAATCACATGCATAATTCCCCAATCCCCCACCCACAACCCACCCCCGTGAAAAACACCACCTGACCTATATCCCAAGTACACCCCATACCACCTCCGCCCATGGGAACCCTCCCTCGTCGTCCAAAAGGGTGACTGTTACCACCCATATGAGCTCGAACCAGCCGGCTCTTCTTAAGAGATAAACAATCAACATGGAATCTTCATTTTTTCAATTAATGCCTGAACTTCCGCAGATTCCCTAATATTGTACATAGTGTTATTCCACATAATCTTCAAAAAGGCCGGGAACCTCAACTGGACTGTGGTGCCATAGGACCTAAGATCCTGCATATACTTCCCCAATTCCCACTGCCTGTCCAAAGTTGCTTTGGAGAGATCCAAACGTATGCGAAAGGACCAATCGCCCATTGAAAAACTGCCCACCTTAAGAGCATGAGACAATATTTTCTCTTTACAGAATAAGTACCAAAGTTAACAAGAATTTTCCTAGGGGTCTTCCTATCGGTCATCCCCTTCCAGCCCTTCAGGAACATTCAGTAACCTAATATTATTCCTCCGTAAGTCATTCTCCAAAGATTCTAGCTTCTCCTGAGCCATCCTGCCATTGCTTGTCAGCTGGGAAATATCCTGGGAATTGGACAATACTCAGGCCTCCTGCTCTGAAACTGCAGTCTCCAATTTACTCATCCCCTCCGCCAGTGCATTAAGTTTGGTTTCCAATGCAGCACAAGACTCTCTGATTTTTCCTTGGTTATACTCAGATACCTCAAATTTACTTCTGATCTTGTTAGATAAAGTAATCAAGAGGTTCTGTACCGCAGAAGCACGGGGGATAGACCTGACTCTAAAGCCTTCATAGACAAGGGGCCCTGCGCCCCGCCACACTCAACAGATTGAATTTGCGCAGCCTCTTTCTCACCAGCCTGCTTTCCGTTCCCAAAGGAAGAGGCTAAGGGGGCCAAGGAGCAAGGAAAGTTCTCTAAAGATTGTGGAGGCTGCATCTCTATGCTGTGTAAAGTGTTTCTCAAAAAAGGTGCAAGGGGAGATACCAGCTTACCCCCCCTCAGATAATAAGCCTTGAGCGCAAAAAGGTTTACTGATATTACTAAGTTTATTATTATGCCTCTTTCTCGACTCAAAGTCAGAAGGAAGGGTTACGGGAAAACTCCCTTTTTTAGATTTTATAGTCCCCTTCCCTTGCGCTCTCTTGTTACCGGACCCCCCCCTTACTGGGAACTGCTGAATTACTAATGACAGCTTTTTGGAGGGCCTCTTCACCCTCCCCTATACAGGAAAAATCTTTCTGCTTCTGCGCCAATGTGGGGCCCCTACTAGACACCTGTGGTCTTTATTTTACTGGTGTCATAAACAAGCTGCCTCCCACTGAAATGGCCGAATAATACTTGTTGCAAGCCTGGGATTCCTTCCCCAACTCCTTCCTGAAGATGTTGAAGGCTGCTGCAAAACGTGGCCCCCGGAAACAGCAGAAGGTAAGATAGCGTTTCCCATGATAGGAAAGGCAGGCTGCCTCTGCCCAGGAACTGATACGTGAGACGCTGAACCTTGGCGTTTCCACAAGAAAATTATTCTCCATGCCTTGCCCTGGCTCACGCAGGGGGCTGAGACGGGGCGAGAGGCTCATTAGCCGAGCTGAATCTCGCGGCGTCCAGGTACGGCGTTAGGATGTTTGCGGCACACAATTCCGTGCGCCGGCCGGGGAGATCTCGCAACCGCGAACCTTACGTGGCCTCCATGTTCCCGTCAAACAGTAGCTATTGAATAAAGTTAAGGCCAGATATAAAGGCAAAAGGTTATACGGATGTACCTATTGATGTGTTAGGATATTTCTAGGATACAAATGAATTTGGAGAGAAAATAATCCCAGGGAAAATGAAATGTACATTTCAGTGAAAAGTGACTCATTGATCAGTTGGTTTCACCAAAGAGCCTTGGATTTATAGTTGGATGCAAATGAAAATCCTTCGGTTTGTCTCAAAGACATGCCTTCAGTTAAATCTGTGTGTGCTGGGAGAGAAGGTTGGGTTGAAGAATTTCCTGAGGTGTTTTGTAACAAAGTAGGCTGTCTAAAAGATAACATTAATTTCATAAAACTCAAATATAATGCATCATCTAGAGTAGCAAAGGGTAGGAATGTTCCTATGTTGGCGAAGGAAACCATGAAAGAAGAATTGAATAAACTGGTGAAAATGGTATCATACAGGAGGTGGAGGCAACTGAATGGTTGTCTCCAGTTGTTATGGCTCGAAAGGCTAATGGAGAGGCCAGACTTTGTATTGATTTAAGAGAACTCAACAAAGCAGTCGTAGTTGAATGCTACCTTCTTCCCAACATTAGCCTTTGCGGTTCACTACAACGCCATACATGGCCAACGTGAGGTTCTAGACATCAGTATGCATGGCATTGATGTGGTTAACACACTACCTAGGGGCGGTAACAGAACCCTGAGTCAGAGACAGCTAGAGAGCAGCTGGATCATCAGACTCAGGGCTGTGGAGAAAGGGATCAATATGGACAAAGATTTACACACCTTTCTGTAATTTTCCCCTCCCATATCTGACATTACTGCTACTATCAAGTTTATGCAATGAGTTGTCTTTTCTACTGTCACTGTTTCTGTTGATGTGCTGTACATTTAACTTACTGCAATGGCTTAACTTATCACCAACATTGTAACCATATTAGTCCATTCTGTACCCAATTTTGTTATGAATGTAATTCATGCTATTTTTCTCTTGCCTACATTTAGCCTTGCTCCCACTGACTCACTTACAAAACATTGATAACTGTTCAGTTCACATTTAATATGGGCACTCTGCACCCTCTATTTCTTTCATTCCATATGCACTATGTATCTTGGGTCACTCCACTTCAAAATGGCTGCCGTTTTTCATTTTGGCCACTTCCTCTTTCCATTTACTCTTTGCTCCTAGTCCTTCATTAGTTTCCATTCTACATTTTTTTCTTCCCGTACTGGGCTTTAAAAAGCCCTACCATATACGAGGGAACAGGCTTACTCCTACAACTCCGACGTGACTGGCACGGTTCGATTTGAAATAACACTAGGTAAGACTCTGCACGCTCTCAAGCGTGTTCCCCCTTCCCAGCAATGCCCGCTTATTGTATTTTATGTTATCCAAGTAGGGCACACGTTTATACCGGATTTTCTACTCTCTCGCGTTTGACATATTGACAGTCAACGCGCTATTACTTTACAATATGTGAGGCTTATATAGATCGCGTTTTGCAGCGCGGTCACGCATTTATTATCGATACGCCCATATCATTGGTCGCCCTCGGTCCTACTCTGCCTTACATTATTTTACAATATGTGTGACCTATACAGATCGCGTTCTGTAGCGCGATCACGTTCTTATTATCAATACACCCATATCATTGGGCGCCCTCTGCCCTATTTTGCCTCACATTACTTTACTTTAGTGTCTCTTTGTAACCTACTGCTTATCCATAATACTATTGTTAGTGTGTTTACTCTTACTCACCGTTGTTGGTTTATGATTAGATAACCAACTGATTTCACTTGATGTACCTGTACTTTGGACACTTTGGTCTAATACTTGAGCTTTCATATATAGTGCCTCGGTCTAGTGACAGTCAGATCAGACATTCACCTTGTCTTATCTGTTTTACTTTCACCATAGGCCTATCATAGCCTTTGCTCTGCCATTATACTTCACATGATCGACTCATCAACAGACTTACTTCAGTCTAATGGATTCTTGGGACTCTGTTTCATCTTATATATTTTTTTCATATATACATCCGCTCAGCTAAAGGTATTTTTCCTACTACGTAAGCGTGTGTACTGTCTCACAAATGCACCTATAAATTTTACTTTACTCTACAGTGGTACTGAGAATACCCTCTTCGTGGGGCATTGTCTGTCCCACTATTTATCATGTGTTTTCATTAATAGGCATGTTTTCACTGTCACAGGAGGCTTTCACTCATGGGTTTATTTGCACACTAATTGTTTCTGGTTGTTATGCCTTCTTTCCTACTATTGTCATTCTAGTATACGTGACTACCACTTATACACAGTGCATTCCTCATTCTGTACACATTCTTTCTCCCTGGATGCGCATCCCTCTGGCTTTTTCTATGACTCATCAACCTGTAATCACTGACAAATTATATCTTAACTCTATCACATTGGGTATAATTGGTTGAGCTTTTTCTGCTCCCCCTCCTTTTTTGCTTATAAATGATTTTCATGATAAATTACCTGTATAGTTACACCATATCTCATGCTTGAGTATATATGTTTATTTATTTCACAGCCTTGACAAAGTCTTGAAGACGAAACACGTGTCGGCTGTTTTCTTGCTGTTTGGACTTGTATTTGATCACTTGATTGGAATCATCAATAATAATTATCGAGTGTCACCTGCTTCCTAGACGTTGTTTCAATTCCTGAAATACCATTTGGATCTACCATACGAAGTTAAAATTTTGGGTGTGCCCTGGCCTTTGGTTCTAATTATACAGGTTATCACTCACTGATTCTCAGTGGGTGTTCCTTTGACACCTGAGGTGGCAGGTGCACGGCTAGCCTGGCACCCACTACCAGCTGTTGCTCCAAAAAGACAATCATAAACGAACTTTCGACAAACCTAGGTCGATGTGCAAATATCTATGGCATTCCCCACCTGTTCTTTGTTGTAATTTCATCAACAAAAACAATATACACTTGTGCAGTCTGGATAGCTTCTGCTCCTTTACGGAGCCAGGGGAAACATCAAAGAATACTAAAGAGGGGGGTCAGCTCCACCTCAGAACTTATAAACTTCTTAAGAAAACCATTAATCCCAGACCAAAAGATATCTAGATCAGCACAACTCCAGAACATATGTATATCATTTGCATTAAGATCCCCACATCGTGGACACTTTCTTTCTGACTTCCACAAGATAGATAACTTCTGGGGGGACCAATAGACCCTGTGCATCCTAAGAAATGATTCTTTTTCAAAGCGGCTGATCTGGTTACCGACCAGAGCATGGAGCTTGATGATTCCCAGGTCTGCACTATATCTAAATCTGGCAAAACCTCTCCCCATATCTTCTCGGGAAGCGAAACCGCTGATTCTGAAGCATCAAGCAATGCCTGATACCAAACAGAAACTTCTTTATGTACTAAAACCAAGGATAATTTCTCTTCCCAATAATTATACACACCCCCTTTCTCTTGAAGGGATGCAGCCCAGCTTGCTAATTGTAAATATTTAAACCTTGAAAGTTTATAATCTGTTAATTCCTCAAGTCTTGACAAGGGCACCAACTTGGCTTCCTTCAAAATTTGTCCCCACCTCGTCACTCCCTTTAATACAAAGGACAATCTATCTAAGAGGAACTCAGGAGTACCGGGAGAGTCGCAGACTCTGTAGTAATGAATATGGAGACCTTGGCGTACCAACCACCATACTCTGGCAGCATCCTTAAGAAGCTTCAAACTAATCTTTTTGAAGAATTTCAGATGGCCAAACTTATACAAAAAAAAAAAAACTACCAGCCGCCAAAAACTCTTGAGTCACTGCGGCCCAAAAGGACGTATATTCAGACCTGTCCTGTAGCAGGATCCTAAGAATCTTCAAATGAAAAGCTAAGTAATATTTATAAAAATCTAGAGCTGCAATCCCCCCCTTTCCCTTGGACCTACACAATTTTTGCCAAGCAATCCTAACCCCTCTAGAGGACCATACAAACGAGGTTAAATCAGCTTGCATCTTCTGGAACCAGCTCTTCTTAAATTGCAGGGGGATTGCATTAAACAAAAATGTAAATTTAGGAAGAATAACCATTTCAAGAACATTGACTCTACCTATAAAAGACAGAGGGAGCCCAGCCAAAATCTTAAACAAATTACGAGTCTCCTTACAAAGCTTATCAAAATTGATCCTAGCCAATTCCCAGGTATCTAATCTGTTGCTTAACCAGCGGGCTATCAAAGGTAGTATTCCAACACATGACTTCAGTTTTCTCGGAGTTAACAGAGTAACCCGAGACTTCACCAAACTCCTTTAAGCGTAGTAGAATTCTGGAAAAAACATGTGTCAAATCCCCAGTATATATCATAAGGTTATCAGCAAACAAGGCAATCTTCTTCTCCCAGCCTATACATAGGAAAGGAGGGATCTCTCTATCCGCCCAAACTGTAGCTGCTAAAGGTTCAATATATCAATCAAAAAGAAGAGGGGAAAGTGGACAGCCCTGACGCGTCCCTCTCTGAATCCTAAATCTAGAAGATACCTTATCGTTAATCAAAATACAGGCGGACGGATCTTTGTAGATAACCTGAATAGCCTCAATAAATTTCGGACCCAACTTAAAAGCCTACATTGCACATTGTAAAAAAAAACAATTTACCTGGTTGAAAGCTTCAGCTGCTTCAAAAGTAAGAACAGATAGGGGAGATTTCTCAGAGATCGCCAAATACACTGCACCCAACAAATCATGGGTCAGCTTGTGCAAATATCTGCCTCTAACAAACCCCTTCTGGTCCACATGGATCAAATTGCAAATCACGTCCTGGAGCCTGTTGGACAAAATATGGGTGTAAAGCTTATAATCAGAATTTAACAGAGATATTGGCCTATATGAGCTTCAGAAGGCAGGATCTTTCCCTGGTTTCAAAAGGAGGCTAATAACCGCCTCACCCCAAGACTTGGGCATATCAACCCCTTCCTGTAGAAGGAGATTAAACAACTCTGTCAAATATGGCACCAACTCTTCGCAAAGATTACTGTATAACTCTTCAGGCAGACCGTCTTGGCTCAGAGCCTTCCCCCATCTTTAGATTCTGAATTGCAGCTCTCACCTCCCCAGAATCTATTTCCCTAGCGAGTTGCTTCTGATTCAATGCTGTTAACTGAGGGAGATGAAGAGCATCCAAATACGCCTTTGCCGACATTTCAGAAGAATGCTGATCTTCTGTGTAAATACTCTGAAAGAAGCAAACAAAGGCCTCCTCTATCTCGGAATCGGTTGTGGATAAGGCTCCCATAACCTCTGATCTAACTAACGAAATAGTGTTCTTGGAGCGGTCTGATTTATTTTTCGAGGCTAAGAGTTTCCCACAACCTTCCCCATATTCATAGTGGGTGAACCTGCTGCATTCTCAAGCCCTTCTCACTTTCCTCTCTAGAAATAACCCCAGCTCAGAGCTTGCCAATTCTAACTGAGCATTGAAATAACCCATCTGACTCTCCTACCCCATTAAAATAGCCTCCTGCAAGGAAGACCCCTGAAACTCGAGTTGTTTTAGTTGATTTCTCTCCACCCTGTGTCTATAGGTGGCCAACCCCACAAGCCTGCCTCTAATAAAAGCTTTATATGCGTCCGACAATATCTGCAATGTGGTGGATCCATGATTCAGTTAAGAAAATTCATTAGTCTCCTTCCTCAAACCATCCACAATCAACTCGTCTAAAAAGAGAGCATGATTAGCTGTCCACCTAGGATTAGGTGCTTGACCGCTAAGGTAGACCTGCATTATTACTGCTGAGTGTTCTGAAAGATGCGCGGGGGCATGGCAAATCGATATTACCATGTCCCTTAACCATGTCCCTTAACTGATGCTGAATTAAAAAAAGATCTATCCTCGAACAATTACCATACTTCTTGTTATTAAATGTGTACCTGGGGCCCGTCCCACCCTTCTGATGCCAAATATCTATCAATCCAAGATCCAGCATCCCTTGTTTTATCCTTGACTGAGTTTTAGGTGAATTCACCGTTGGTCTTGGCGTAGAATTATCTAGCATTGGGTTCAATAAAACGTTAAAATCCCCACCAACTACTATCGGAAATTTAGCAACCAATAAATGTTAAAGAGATCTTGAAAGGGTGAGGGGTCACAGACATTAGGACTGTAATACCCAGCGATCGTAAACCAGGTTCCATGCAGGGCGGCCTCCACAATCAACCACCTACCCCTAGGATCCTTCTTAACATTAGCAACCTTCACACATACTGATTTCTTGATCAAAATTGCCACCCCCTTAACTGCACATGATTGATTAGTGTATGCACAATAACCCACCCAATTCAAATGTTTAAGATACACATTCCATTAAGGCTCTAACAAATTAGTTTCTTGTAAAATAATTACTTCCTCCTCTACCCTCTTTAAAAACTCAAAGATTCTCCTCCTCATCCCAGGAACCCGTAAACCATTAACATTCCATGATAAAAACTTCAACGGGACCCTCTTCTGACTAGCCATTGTCAATAAAAGGAAACTTGTCGCAGGAAGACCATAAACTAAGCAAAAAGTTGAAGCCCCTCATAAGAGTACATACCAAACTGCTGAGGATATTTTCAATCACATGCATAATTCCCCAATCCCCCACCCACAACCCACCCCCGTGAAAAACACCACCTGACCTATATCCCAGGTACACCCCATACCACCGCCGCCCATGGGAACCCTCCCTCGTCGTCCAAAAGGGTGACTGTTACCACCCATATGAGCTCGAACCAGCCGGCTCTTCTTAAGAGATAAACAATCAACATGGAATCTTAATTTTTTCAATTAATGCCTGAACTTCCGCTGATTCCCTAATATTGTACATAGTGTTATTCCACATAATCTTCAAAAAGGCCGGGAACCTCAACTGGACTGTGGTGCCATAGGACCTAAGATCCTGCATATACTTCCCCAATTCCCACTGCCTGTCCAAAGTTGCTTTGGAGAGATCCAAACGTATGCGAAAGGACCAATCGCCCATTGAAAAACTGCCCACCTTAAGAGCATGAGACAATATTTTCTCTTTACAGAATAAGTACCAAAGTTAACAAGAATTTTCCTAGGGGTCTTCCTATCGGGCTTCCTCCTGAAGGGGTCCTGGTGAACTCTCTGAATATCCTCTTTCAACCTTAACTGGTCCACAGTAGGGAACAATTTCTTAAACAAGGTTAATACAGAAGTCTTATTGTCATCCCGTTCCAGCCCTTCAAGAACATTCAGTAACCTAATATTATTCCGCCGTAAGTCATTCTCCAAAGATTCTAGCTTCTCCTGAGCCATCCTGCCATTGCTTGTCAGCTGGGAAATATCCTGGGAATTGGACAATACTCGGGCCTCCTGCTCTGAAACTGCAGTCTCCAATTTACTCATCCCCTCCGCCAGTGCATTAAGTTTGGTTTCCAATGCAGCACAAGACTCTCTGATTTTTCCTTGGTTATACTCAGATACCTCAAATTTACTTCTGATCTCCTTAGATAAAGAAATCAAGAGGTTCTGTACCGCAGAAGCACGGGGGATAGACCTGACTCTAAAGCCTTCATAGACAAGGGGCCCTGCGCCCCGCCACACTCAACAGATTGAATTTGCGCAGCCTCTTTCTCACCAGCCTGCTTCCCGTTCCCAAAGGAAGAGGCTAAGGGGGCCAAGGAGCAAGGAAAGTTCTCTAAAGATTGTGGAGGCTGCATCTCTACGCTGTGTAAAGTGTTTCTCAAAAAAGGTGCAAGGGGAGATACCAGCTTACCCCCCCTCAGATAATAAGCCTTGAGCGCAAAAAGGTTTACTGATATTACTAAGTTTATTATTATGCCTCTTTCTAGACTCAAAGTCAGAAGGAAGGGTTACGGGAAAACTCCCTTTTTTAGATTTTATAGTCCCCTTCCATTGCGCTCTCTTGTTACCGGACCCCCCCCTTACTGGGAACTGCTGAATTACTAATGACAGCTTTTTGGAGGGCCTCTTCACCCTCCCCTATACAGGAAAAATCTTTCTGCTTCTGCGCCAATGTGGGGCCCCTACTAGACACCTGTGGTCTTTATTTTACTGGTGTCATAAACAAGCTGCCTCCCACTGAAATGGCCGAATAATACTTGTTGCAAGCCTGGGATTCCTTCCCCAACTCCTTCCTGAAGATGTTGAAGGCTGCTGCAAAACGTGGCCCCCGGAAACAGCAGAAGGTAAGATAGCGTTTCCCATGATAGGAAAGGCAGGCTGCCTCTGCCCAGGAACTGATACGTGAGACGCTGAACCTTGGCGTTTCCACAAGAAAATTATTCTCCATGCCTTGCCCTGGCTCACGCAGGGGGCTGAGACGGGGCGAGAGGCTCATTAGCCGAGCTGAATCTCGCGGCGTCCAGGTACGGCGTTAGGATGTTTGCGGCCCACAATTCCGTGCGCCGGCCGGGGAGATCTCGCAACCGCGAACCTTACGTGGCCTCCATGTTCCCGTCAAACAGTAGCTATTGAATAAAGTTAAGGCCAGATATAAAGGCAAAAGGTTATAAGGATGTACCTATTGATGTATTAGGATATTTCTAGGATACAAATGAATTTGGAGAGAAAATAATCCCAGGGAAAATGAAATGTACATTTCAGTGAAAAGTGACTCATTGATCAGTTGGTTTCACCAAAGAGCCTTGGATTTATAGTTGGATGCAAATGAAAATCCTTCGGTTTGTCTCAAAGACATGCCTTCAGTTAAATCTGTGTGTGCTGGGAGAGAAGGTTGGGTTGAAGAATTTCCTGAGGTGTTTTGTAACAAAGTAGGCTGTCTAAAAGATAACATTAATTTCATAAAACTCAAATATAATGCATCATCTAGAGTAGCAAAGGGTAGGAATGTTCCTATGTTGGCGAAGGAAACCATGAAAGAAGAATTGAATAAACTGGTGAAAATGGTATCATACAGGAGGTGGAGGCAACTGAATGGTTGTCTCCAGTTGTTATGGCTCGAAAGGCTAATGGAGAGGCCAGACTTTGTATTGATTTAAGAGAACTCAACAAAGCAGTCGTAGTTGAATGCTACCTTCTTCCCAACATTAGTGAATTACTGAGTTCTCTTGATGGAACAAAGCATTTTCCTTCTCTGGATCTATCTTCGGCCTACCATCAGGTAAAATTGCACCCTATGTCCCAAGATCTAACAGCTTTTATCACTCCTTTTGGCACGTTCAAGTTTTTAAGAATGCCCTTTGGCTTAATTTCTGCAACCTGATTATTTCAGAGGGGGGTGGAAAGAATTCTGAGGGGTGTGGGAGGAGTCGGAGTGTATCAGGACGATGTGCTTATAGTTGGAAAGGATCCTAAGGAGTAGGAATATAGGTAAAGGGACGTGTTGTCAAGATTACAAACTGCTGGTCTTACCCTTAGAGCAAATAAATGTAAATTTGATGTGGAAGAAATTGAATACTTGGGCCATTTGGAATCAGCCACAGGAATCAAACTATAAAAAGATCTGTTAGAACAATATATAAATTACGCGCACCTCGAAACAAAGAGGAACTCATAAAATTCCTTGGTATTGGCTGAATTCTATAATAGATGTATGTAAAACTCACCAGAAAACGCATACCACATGAGAGAATTACTAAGAAAAGGAAAGGAATTCAAAAGTTGTAGTGTTTGTGAAGGTGAATTCGATGTGGTTAAGAAATATTTGTCTAAAGAACCAAATCTAAGGAGTTTTGATCCGGAAAGAGAATCTTACATTAAAACGGATGCATGCTCAAGAGGTTTGGGAGCTGTCCTTGTGCAGAAGATTGATGGAGAAGAAATAACTATATTGTTTATTTCCAGATCTCTGATGAGAGCTGAAGACTATTACTCAGTTATTGCGAAGGAAGCACTAGGAGTTTTTTGGGCGGTACGCAAACTGAGAAAACTTTTGTGGGGGAGGGAAATTTGAGATTCAAGCTGATCATAAACCTCTCAAGGAAGTATTCATCAAAAACAGCATAGACTTTGTGTCTCACTGAATGTGAAAATGGTTGGTAGCATTGCAAGAATTTGAATTCACAGTTTCCTATTTACCAGGTGCCAATAATACTATTACTGACTGTGTGTCCAGACTAGGTGATGATGAAAGTGAAAATAAGGAAGATGGTGAATGGTTTGCTGGAGAAGAATTTGATGAAGCAAGCAATGTGTGTGATTACAGAAGAATTAATATCTGAGGGGGAATGGAGAGAAAATTTAAGAAATGACACTATTTTACAAAAAGTTTGTATAATGCTTAACAAGGTTTGGAGAGGAAAAAAGGATTGCGAAGAATCAGTAAAAAGATATTGGCAAGTTAGAGATGAGTTAGTTGTGATGGATGGATTATTGATGCTTGGCAGGAAGCTGATTCCCCAGTGCGAGCTAAGAGAGAGATTAATAAGTAATGCCCATGAGATACACATGGGAATTGCAAAAACAAAGGAAAGAATGAGAGAAGCATATTGGTGGCCTGCAATGGATGTGATCATTGAAAGAGAGGTTAGAATTTGTGTAGAATGTTCAAGCAATGACAGAGTTGAAATGTAGGGCTCAACCAATCCTAGTGAGGTAGCAAGCCGGTGGTCCATAGTAGGATGTTGCTATAGACATATTGGGTCCTGTCAGAGTGAGATCTCAGGATCGCTACATGTTAGTATGTCTAGACATGTATTCTTGATGGCTTAAAATTAAAGTTGAGAATTCGATAGAATCGAGAATTCACAATTCAATCTAGACTTTTCGGAGGAAATTTTTGAGAGAGAAGGATTTCCTATGACATTACTCTCAGGCAATAGTGTACAATTTACCTCTAAGGTGGTAGATGAATTTCTGAAGACTAGAGGTATAAAACATAAAAGAGCAGCATTGTATCACCCTTAGAGAAATGGAGTTGTTGAGAGATTTGAGAAGGTTTTGAAAGAGACCTTACAACAAGATTTAGTGTCTGGTTTGGATTGGGAAGTGACTATAAGAAAGATGGTACTTGAATATTGATTTACCCCACACTCAACAGGAGTTAATCCATTTCTACTGTTCAAAGGAAAAGGTGCTAATACTGAAGTGATTCCCATGTGGGTGACAGAGAAAAGGAGACGTGTAGATGACAGTGTTGGCAGAATAGAAGGCTGGGAAGAGAAGGAAAAGGAGAGAATTGAGGAAAGGGAAAAAAAAGGTAGGATTTCAACATTAAAGAAGAAAGTGGTACATGTTGGAGATGGGGTCAAATTTAAGTCTCGCAGAATGGATAGGAATATTTCTAAATTCAGTAAACCTTTTAAAGTTATCAAAGTGTTCACGAATGCTGTAAAAACCAGTGACCATAGAATGAGGAACTTAATCAGAGTAGCACAATGTCAGAACTGCAATGAGAATGTTTCTGAAGAAAAAAAACTAGGAGAAGGATCCAATGAATTACAAAGACCACAATATTCAAAGAGGTACTTCTCTACCTAAGAGAATATGTCAATTATGTATTTCTCGCATTAAAGAGTACTTTTTATGGGCCTTGTACAGTTTATTATTATCTTTTGGTGTTTCTTTTGGTGGGCAAGGGAGGAAGTATGGTGGTCTGCATCTAGGGGTGAGAGAGCAAGATTCTGTATCCAAGTTATAATGTAGAACTTAGTTGATCTGTTGTTGGCTGTGGATGAGGTCTCTCCTGCGGATGTACTTCAATAAAAAATTAATGCTTTACATCTAGATTTCCTGGCCTGCCTTCTATACTTATTTTACAGCTAGCCTCACACACTTGCAAAACACTGAGATACTACATGGATGTTCAAATACATATTACATTACTTAACATTAAAGGATAAATTACTGCAACTGTATGTCTGGCGTCACTTGAGTTTCCCACTGAGTGCCTCCAGTGGGCTCAAAATAAGGCACCATACTTGGTGACCAGGACCACAGCTTGTGTGAGATGCACAGAGTTCGGTTGTAGTCCACACACGGGGAGAGCTGGTCTCTAAAATAAATTTGCCTTGGTGGAGAACAGGCAAGACAGAACTAGGGCAATGGTGGCTGTGAAGTCAGTGATGGAATCTCATGGAAAGATTTGTCTCTAGATTTTAAGACTAAAAGAGAAGGATTTGTTTACTTGTGGGAGTAAACAGAGATCAAATCCACAATATCTTCATAGTTTCAAACCAAAGTGGAAATGGGTGTGCAATTTCCAGGTCCCAAGGGCCATGGAATAGGAGGTAAACCATTTATGGTCTTAGAGAGACTAACATCTATCAGCAATATTTTACACAGCAATTGTTCAATTACTAATCAAATTGTGTTCCTAAATCATGAGACTCTTGAAGAGAGGATTACTAACATATGGTCACCTTTGTGAATATTTAATACAGGGAACTTAGCACTCATATAAGTACTGGAGCTGTAATAAATGTAATAATTATCATAGTAGGTGTGCAGTGGATAATTTTAAGGATGTATCCAATTCTGCATTGCTTGCATACACCCATCCACTTTTCCCTATATAAACCTTAATTAGGGTAAGGTCCTCATTCTGCTTTTCCAATGATTAACTAACCTATGATACTCAAACAAATTTCTCATTACTTTATTGATACCACTCATTAATTCCAGTCACGTACTGATGTCTCCCAAAAGAAATGTTTTATTAAAGCCAGCAGTCACCAGCTATTGTTGAAGGTTCTGCCATGGGAGCAGAATTGATCAACCATGAATGTGTAAATTGCCCTAGAGGCAGCACTCGCCAGCTGTGGTTGTGCTAGCTGGCCTGGGAGCTGCAGTCTCTACAGGCTATATCACTGAATGCTGCCTTGGGGCAGCAGGCTCCAGCCATGATGATGGTTACTGCCTTGCGGCAGACATCACCAGCAGTGGTTGTGGTAGCTACCCTAGGGCAGCAGCCGCCAGCCTTAGCACTGGCTGCCACCTTGGGGACAGCAATCACCAACTATTGTTGCATGTTCTGCTCTGGAGCAGCATCCCTAGTTCTAGCACTGCAAACTACCTTGCAGTGAGCAGTCACCAGCTACTGTTGCAGAGTCTGCCCTGGGGACAAACGTCACCAGCCTTGATTGTGGCTGAACCCATGGGGCAGCAGCCGTCAGCCATCCCTGCTGTAGCGCCCCTTGGGGCACCACACATTAGCTATATCACTGCCTGCTGCCTTAAGGGCAGCAGTTGTTAGAATTTAGGTTTCTGGTTGGCAGAGGAAAACACCCTGTCCAAGCAGGAACCACAATTCTAATTAGGGTAAGTCAGTTGCACACCATAAATTACCCTGTGCTCACTCTCTGGTAGCTTGGCACAGAGAAGCTTAACTTAAGGCGCAATGTGTAAATTATTTGTGCAACACTTTAAACAGTAAAACAGTGCAAACCCTGTATAAAAAGACCCCACAGCCGGCTAGAAAAACAGAGCTTAATTTTATGTGGAAAAAAAAAACAAAGCGACAAGAATCCAATACGTAGAAGTTTATATATGAATTTATAAAGATTAAAATACATTATAGTGGTTAGAAGTATAAAGCGCCAACCAGAGCTATCTGGTCATGCTAAATCAGGTGAAATGCAAAGGTTCTGACTGGCCACAATGGAGCGTGGGTCAGATACAGTCCCAGGTAAGTCCTGCTGAAGTTTTACATTCTCAAGTTGAGCTAAGAGTCCCCCTTGCAAGGAAGTTCACTGTGAAAATTGAAAAGTGTCACTAGCAGTGGTGCTTGGGCACAAGGAGTCGCCGGGCATCGCGGACTGGCAGACTGGAGCCTCATGGTCATGGGCAACGATGCTTGCTGTGCAAATGGATGAACTCGCAGCGGATCGCCCTGATTCTTTGTGCAAAAAGGGTGGTTCTGGTGTGAGAGGGCCTGTTTGCGGTTACGAAGAGCCCAAAAGCTTGATTTCAGGAGTGGAGTGGGGTGTCTTGGTGGCCCGTTAGTTGGTTGAAGATGGGTCCAGGACTTGTAGCAGGAGTGTTGGAAGTCTTTTGTGCCCCTGAGACTTCAGAAAACAGGCAAACCAGCAAACCCTTGGCGTCACTTTGGATCTGGGATGGAGAGATGCAGGTCCAGTCCTTCTCGCTCTGAGGCAGGAAGGCAGCAGGTCAGCTCAGCAAAGCAGGAGTCCAGCGGAGTGACAGTCCTTTCAGCAGCACAGTAGTCCTTCTTCCTGGCAGAGTACCCACAAGTCAAGAAATGCACTGATTTGGTAAGGGCAGAAGTCCAGTTCTTATATGCAGTGGTGCATTTGAAGTGAGATTAACTTGAAGGGGGCTTTGAAGTCCACACAGGCCCTCCCTTTCCTGCCCTGGCTCCAGCCACATCATGGGGGGGTTTGCAACTCTTTGTGTGGGGACATGCACAGCCCTATTCAGGTGAATGTGTCAGCTCTTTTCTCCCATCTAGCTCAGGAAGACCCATCAGCGTGGTAATGGGCATCAGGAAGTAAGTGGGACACCTCAGATCCCTTTTTGAATGAGTATCTATAGAGAATGCGCAAACCTCAGCTGTCACCTAACCCAGACATGTATTGGAGGCAGGGAGCAGGCACACAGGGCTTGAGCAGAAAAATGGCAACTTTCTAAAAGTGGAATTTTTAAATTTCTAATCATAAACCTGACTTTCCCATTAAGAAGTATTTTTTCTTACAAGTCCATAGGTGCCAAACACTACAGTCCTACTGTATTTCAATCAGGAATTACACTTAATAAATGTATGAAGCAATTCCCAATGTTATCCTATGAGAGGAGTAGGCCTCACAGTAGTGAAAAACAAATTTGGGGGGTTTCCAATACCAGGGCATGTAAAACTAAAACGTATATGTCCAGCCTGTTACTTACACTGCATCCTGCCCTATGGGCTCCCTGGGGCCTGCCTTGTGGAGGGTGTCATGTGTATTAAAAGAAGAGTTTGAGGCTTGGCAAGGGGTTTTAAATGCCAAGTTGACATGGCAGTGAAAATGCACATAAAGGCTCTGCAGCGGCAGGCCTGAGACATGTTTGAAAGGGCTACTTCCATGGGTGGCACAACTAGTGCTGTAGGCCCAGTAGTAGCATTTAATTTACAGGCCCTAGCCACATATGATGCACTTGACTAGGGACGTATATGATAAATAAATATGCACATTGTGAATACACCAATGTTACTCTATTTTAGGGGACTGAGCACACGCTCTTTTGCACTGGTTAGGAGTGATAAAGTAGCCACATTCCCAAGGCCAGCAAACACAGATCAGAAAAAGTGAAGCAGAGCAGGCAAACAATTTGGGGCAAGACCACCCTAAGGCTGTCAGATCTAACAGAAGTCAATAGCCATTGTCACAGATCTGCACTGGGGGCAGACGTTACAAGCTGCAGTTGTGGTAACTGGCCTTAGGTATCAGTGACCATCCATATATCTACCTTCTGCCAACAGTCACCAGCTAATGCTGCAGGATCTGCCCTGAGGGCAGGAATCATCAGCCAGAGCACTGCATGTTGTGTTGGGGGCAGCAGCCAACAGCTATCATTGCAAGTTTTGCCCTGGAGGCAACAGTCCCCAGTCATGGTTGTCATCAAAGCCTTGGGAACAGCAGCCATCTACCATCCTTAAGATAGCTGCCCATGGGGTAGCAGACACCAGTTGTATCACTGCCTGCTGCCTAGAGGGCCGCAGTCACCAGCCATTGTTGCACAGTCTGCTCTGATGGCAGCAGTCTCCGTCTTAGTGATGGCTATTGCCCCTGGGGCTACAGTCACCAGCTATAGTTGTGGTAGTTGCCCTGAGGACAGCTGTCACCAGCCATAGCATGGCCGCCAGCGATTGTAGCAGGTTCATGCCTGGGGATCATGAGTCATAGAATGCCTGCTGCCTTGGGGGAAAACGTCACCAGCTAGTATTGCAGGTTCTATCCTGAGGGCAGTATTCACCAGCCATAGCACTGCATGCTGTCTTTGGGGCAGCATTCACCACCCATTGCTACAGGATCTGCCCTTGAGGTCAGCAGTTTTTAGACATTATTGAAGGTTCTGCCCTGGGACAGAAGTTTCCATCTATGGCAGGTGATAACTGCCCTTGGGGAAACAGTCAGCAACTGTGATTGTGGTAACTTCCCTGGGAGCAGACATCAAAAATCATAACAGTACATACTGCCTTAAGGGCAGCATTTACCAGCAATTGTTGCAGGTTGTGACCTAGGGGCTTCGGTTACCAGCTGTGTTTGTGGTAGCTGCCCTTACCTGAGTATTCACTAATCACAGCATTGCATGATGTCTTGGCAGCAGCAATCACCAGCCATTGTTAGCTGGTACTACCCTGGGGCACAAGTAAAGCCATAGTTGCAGTAACTGCCCTAGGGGCAGCATTCACAAGCTGTGTTTGTGGTAGCTGCCATTGGGGCAGTATACACCAGCCAGAGCATGGCATCCCTGTTTGAGGGCAGTAGTCCCCAGGCATTCCCGTGGTAACCATACTGGGGGCAGCAGATAAAATGATACTTTTGCATGCTGACTTGGGAGAAGCTTTCAACAAACACTCTTGTAGGTTCTGCCCTGAGAGCAGCAGTCTCTAGACATAGTTGTGGTAACTGCCCTGTGGAAAAGCAGTAAGCAGCCATTTTTGTGGCTGCTGCCTGGGGTACATCAGTCACCAGCCACAGAACTACAAATTGGCCTGGGGTTAGCCGTCAGCAGTTAATAGCCATAGCACTGGATACTGCCTGGGGGTAGAAGACATCAGCCACTGTTGTGGATTCTCCCCCTAGGCCAGCAACCACTGGCTGTTGTTATGGTAGCTGCTCTCATAGCAGCATTCACCAGCTATTTCACTATATGCTGTCTTGGGGGGCAGTTGTCATCAACCACATCACTGCATGCTGCCTAGGGGGCAGCAGTCATCGTTCACTCTTGTAGGTTTTGACCTGGGGGTGGCAGTTGCCAATCACTCTTGGAGGTCCAGCCATCGGGGCAGCAGTCTCTAGCCATAGTTGTGGTGATTGCTCTGGGGGAAGCAGTCAGCAGCAGTAGATTTGGTTGGTGCCCTGGGGCAGTAGTCACCAGTCATGTTTTTGGTAACTTCCCTGGGAAAGAAGTTAACAGTCATAGCACTGCATGCTGCCTTGGGGCAGCGGTCATCAGCCACTGTTGCAGATTCTGCCCCAGGACAGCAGACACCACCTTTTGTTGCCATATCTGCACTCAGGTCAGCATGCTGTCTTGGTGGCAGTAGTCACCAGTCATCTTTGCAGATGCTACCCTTGGGCAGCAGGCATAAGCCTTGGCTATGGTAAGTCCCTTGGAGGGAACGTCACCAGCCATAGCAGTGCATGCTGCCATCAGCCTTCAGCAACCACTGTTGCAGGTTCTGCCTTGGGACATCACAGCCATGTTTGCGTAAACAGCCTTTGGGGCAGAAGTCAACAGCCACCACGCTGCATGCTGCCTTGGGTGCAGCAGTCACCAGCCACTATTGTAGGTTCTAATACCTTCCTAGGATAGTAGTCATCAACCATGGTTGTGGTATCTGCTCTTGCTGTAGTAGTCACTAGCCATAGCATTGCATTCTGCTTAGAGGGCAGCAATCACAAACCATGGTTGTGGTAACTGCTCAGTCAACTGCCACATCACTGCATGCTTCCCTATGGGCATCAGTCATCAGTCACTGTTTCAGGTATTTCCTTTGGGGCAGCTGTCATCAGCCACTTTTGTAGGTCTGCCTCAGGGGCAACACTCTACAGCAATGTTTGTTGTTACTTCCCGGGAGACCAGACGCCAACAGCCACATCACTGCTTGCTACCTCGGGGGCAGCAGCCACCAGCCATAGTAAAACAAGCTGCCTTGTGGGCAGCATGGATGTGTTAACTGTCCTGGGGTAGCAGTCAACTGCCAAAGTACGGTTTACTGCCCTTGGAGCGGCAGTCCCCAGGTACTATTGCAGGTTCTTCCTCAGGGACAGAAGGCACCAAACACTGTTGCAGATTATGTCTCAGGAGTGCACTCTCCAACCATGTGTGTGGTTACTGCTCTGCAGGCAGAAGTTAACAGCCATAGTACTGCATGCCGCCTTGCTGCCAGGAGCCACTGTTGCAGGTTCTACTCTAAGGGCAGCAGTTTTCACCTATGACTGTGGTAGCTGTCCTGATGGCAGCAGTCACAAGTCATACCAGTGCATGGTGCCTTGGGGCAGTAATCACCAGCCATGGTTATGGCAGCTGCATTGATGACAACACTTAAACGTTATTGCTTTGCATGCTATCATGGAGCAATAGTAATTTCCCATCAATGTGCCAAAAGTGGCGAAGTCACATCTAATATGAGCGTACTGTCTACCTGATACCAGAAATCAGCATTAGCTGTGTGTAGGCAGCTAAAACTAACCACAGTGGTGCATGTTGTCCTGGTAGTATCTAACACCAGCAACAGGAGTCAATACTATCCTTGGATTAGCAATAACATGTGATAATGGTGTGTAATGCGACAAGGGCAACACCCACAAGCCACTGTCATGTTTGGTGCTCAGAAGCAGCTTCCAGCAGCAATAACAGGGCATGATACCTTGGCGGATGTGGTCACCAATGATGGCAAAGTACTCCACGCTGGGGCAGTGGTCAACAACAATAAAAATGTGTATAGCACTTGGGGCAAAAAATACCAGTCAAAGTCTTGTATGCCGCCTTAAAAGCAGACTTGCTGTGGCTGCTAAAGTTGCACTTCAGACTGCATTAAACACCTATTGTGGTGTGTTATTCTTTTAGGGCAGCAGAAATTGTCACAGCTTCTCCGCAGTTCATCACCATGGAGAGTGGTGGGGAGGTTTGTATGTTCTAGATGTTGGTCTCATCCACCATATTTGTTCTCTAGCAAATGAAAGGAAGTGTTGGTTGATATTCCACTGCTTAGCCAACCTTCAGAAGATGCTCCCCTCTCTCCCCCAGAGATATGTCCTGGTAAAAGGTAAAATCCTGGCACAGAAAGTGTGTTTTTAAGTAAAGAACTACCTGAGAGTAATCAAGTTCCACACACCTTTTCGATCAGCATAATTTGCAATAATGGTATTTTCTCTCTCTCTAGCAGAGCTCCAATTTAGTGATCAGCTGAAACAGAGAGAGACTAAGTGAAAGATTACAATAAAGAAATATAAACATAGCTGCAATACTGCAAAGGCTCACTGAGTCACATTCATGCTACTTTTTGATGCAGCTGGGGTGTGCTGCCACAATTCACTGCTGCTCACTGACAGTGAACCCTTCCCCACACATGGCACAGCAACACCTGAGGCAGCAGGCTGCATGTGAAGAACTAACTGAGGTAGATCAAATGCCTGTTGCAGGCTCCGAGCAGAGTCATCACCTTATTGAAACTGTCTTTGATTATTGTCTCTGATTACAAGAACATGTTATCAGCTAAACTCGGCTGATAAACTTGAGTAGCCTGGGACTCTGCAGTGATTTATCCTGAGTGTGTTACTCTAACCACTGATGGGTGGAACTTGACAGGGCTGGTAAAGGTTCACACATGAACATGGCCAAATGTGCAGCCACTGATACCATTTAGGCAGTGGTGACCCTCAAAAATTTTAACAGGAGCAGCACAGAGGCTGGGATCTCATGCCCTCGATGCGCTCTTATTCAGTACAGGTCTAGAGATGCTTCCAAATAGGTGGAAAACCAATGAATCAACACAAAGTCCATCACTCTGTAAAGGCCCACAAACCTTTATTGTTACTCCTTTCGTACAGCTCTAATCTCCAAGAACAAAACTCAGCATCTGAATTAAATGTAACACACTTGCGAGCACAGAGAATACTCATAAGGTGCCTTCAGTTAGACCCGCTGATCAAAATACCTTAAGTCCTGCTTTGCATAGCTTTGAGAGTATCCGCATTGAAGATACATTGTGCAGCTAAAGTAATGCGTCAGTTTTGAGATGTGAAGAGGCTGTGGTGTGAGGTCCTGAGTTGTTGTTGAGGATCCCATTGATGGGGGCTTGCGAAGTGAATTAGAGCAATGAGGATGTGTTGCACAAAGTCGAGGTGATGCATTTGTTCTGAGGAGCTGTGAGAATGCGATGTGGAGTCTGCCGTCATTTTTTAGACTGCCATCAACAAGGGATGTGGCGGTCTGTGCTGGGGATGTGTTAGAAAAGGGGTTTTTGGTTGGCAGTCAGGTTACCACCTGTCCAAGCAAAAGCCCTCACTCTAGTCAGGGTAAGTCACACACAATCCAAGATTATCCTGTGCCCAACCTCTGGTAGCTTGGCATGAGCAGTCAGGCTTAACTTAGAAGGCAATGTGTAAAGCATTTGTGCAATAAATCATACAATACCACCATATAGCACCACAAAAATACACCACAAAGTGTTTAGAAAAATAGATAATATTTATCAGGATAATTGTACGTCAAAACGAATAAAGTTGCAATGTGAATTTGTAGAGATATCACTGGAAAGTGATATAAAATGTCTTAAGTCTTTAAAAAGCAAACAAAGTCTCTTTCAAGCACAAAGTACCTGGTTTGGAGTGGAAAATCTCCTCAGAGGGCCACAGAAGAAGAGATACGTGGAAAAAGGGTGTGTGCGTCGATTTCTCACCAGCACACACGGACTTGCATCGTTATTTTTCACGCGGGGAAGTCGGGCGTCGTTTTCCGGCACGCGGACAGTCTCTTTCTGTGGATCGCGGGGATTACCAGATGTCCCGGGTCTGTGCGTGGACTTTCCTGCTTGTTTTCCGGCTGCGCGTCGTTCTGCGGGGCTGCGCGTAAAAATTACGATCTCACAGCAGGCGTCGCGCCGATTTCTCCTCTAGAGGTCAGGCGGTGTTGTCCTTGCGAAGCCGTGCAGCGAAGTTCTGGTCGTCCCGAAGGCGTCGCATCGATCAACGTCGGTGTGCAGCGTTTTTCTCGCCGCGGAACAAGCTGTGCGTTGAAATTTTCGGCGCACGGAGCGTACAAGTGAAAAAGAGAAGTCTTTTTGGTCCTGAGACTTCAGGGAACAGGAGGCAAGCTCTATCCAAGCCCTTGGAGAGCACTTTCACAGCCAGACAAGAGTTCAGCAAGGCAGCAGGCCAACAGCAAGGCAGCAGTCCTTTGTAGAAAGCAGACAGGTGAGTCCTTTGAGCAGCCAGGAAGTTCTTCTTGGCAGGATGTAGTTTCTGGTTCAGGTTTCTTCTCCAGCAAGTGTCTGATGAGGTAGGATATAGGCCCTGTTTTATACCCAAATGTGCCTTTGAAGTGGGGCAGACTTCAAAGAGTGGCTAAGAAGTGCACCAGGTCCCCTTTCAGTTCAATCCTGTCTGCAGGGTCCCAGTAGGGGGTGTGGCAATCCTTTGTGTGAGAGCAGGCCCTCCCCCCTCCCAGCCCAGGAAGACCCATTCAAAATGCAGATGTATGCAAGTGAGGCTGAGTACTCTGTGTTTGGGGTGTGTCTGAGTGAATGCACAAGGAGCTGTCAACTAAGCCCAGCCAGACGTGGATTGTAAGACACAGAAAGATTTAAGTGCAAAGAAATGCTCACTTTCTAAAAGTGGCATTTCTAGAATAGTAATAATAAATCCAACTTCACCAGTCAGCAGGATTTTATATTACCATTCTGGCCATACTAAATATGACCTTCCTACTCCTTTCAGATCAGCAGCTACCACTTCAATACTGTATGTGGGCAGCCCCAATGTTAGCCTATGAAGGGAGCAGGCCTCACAGTAGTGCAGAAACGAATTTAGGAGTTTTACACTACCAGGACATGTAAACTACACAGGTACATGTCCTGCCTTTCACCCACACAGCGCCCTACTCTAGGGGTTACCTAGGGCACACATTAGGGGTGACTTATATGTGGAGAAAGGGGAGGTTTAGGCTTGGCAAGTACTTTTAAATGCCAAGTCGAGGTGACAGTGAAACTGCACACCCAGGCCTTGCAATGGCAGGCCTGAGACAAGGAAAAGGGGCTACTTAAGTGGGTGGCACAACCAGTGCTGCAGGCCCACTAGTAGCATTTAATCTACCGGCCCTATGCACATAGAGTGCACATTACTAGGGACTTATAAGTAAATTAATAGTCCAATCAGGTAGGATTCAAGGTTACCATGTTTTAAGGGGGAGAGCATATGCACTTTAGCACTGGTTAGCAGTGGTAAAGTGTGCAGAGTCTAAAAGCCAGCAAAAACAGTGTCCAAAAAGTGGAGGGAGGCAGGCAAAACGTTATGGGTGACCACCCTAAGGCTGTCAGGTCTAACAGGATTCATCACACAGCGGCAGTTCTGATGCCCCAGTGGTCTGCAGCAGTTCTGATCCATAAAGTAGTAATGATGTGTCAGTTATGCTCAGTGTTACGCCATGCAGCAGAGGCAATGGGACAGTTCCGCTGGATCAACAGAGTCTGGCAGAGCACCTTAGGCGCACTTCCAGGGATCCAGTACTAGGGTGGCACCACTTGGTAGGGTAGACTCATAGATGGCAGGGTCCAGGTGCAGGTACAAGGTTGTTGAAAGCCTATTGTGTCCCTTAAGCTTCAGATCAGAAGTACAGCCAACTAGCCCTTGGGACCACTATGGGGTTCTGGGTTCAAAAGATGCCAGTCCAGTTCTTCTCACCCAGGCAAGAGAGCAGCAGGCAGCAAAGCAAGAAAGGAATCCAGCAGGACAGCAGTCCAGCAGAGCTGCAGTCCTTTCAGCAGCACAGAAGTCCTTCCTGTCAGAGTATTCACAGGTCCAGAGGTGTACTGAAGAGTTGGTGTCTGAGGTCCAGTATTTATACCCAGTTGTGCTTTTGAAGTGGGGAAGAACCTTTTAGAGGTTTCCCTTTTAAGTCCCAAGGCATTATGCCTCCTCAGCCCTGGCTCCAGAGTAGCTACAGGGGGTATGCAGCCTTTTGTGTCGAGGCAGGACACATCATATTCAAGTGTAAATGGGTCTCTGCCCAATGTCTCCCTCCCATCATGCCAGTAATAGCCAATCCAGGCACTCCTAAGCTCCCTATTGTGTGTGACTGCCTAGGAGGAATACACAAAGTTCAACTGTCAGATACACCCAGGGATGTGACCTAGTTACAGGCTACAGGCACTAAGTGGATAAGACAGGAAAATGCCAACTTTATGAAAGTGGCATTTTCAAAATTGTACTTTAAAATCTGACTTTACCATGTTAGGATTTTTATTACAATTTCAAAGACACGAAACATGAATCAGTTACCTGCTCCTGTTTGGAAATTACAGTTTATTGAATGTAATAAGGTAACTCCAATGATGGTCTAAGGGAGAGGTAGGCCTTACAGTAGTTTAAGAGTTTTTCACTACCAGGACAGGTACACATGTCCCACTTTTGAAATACACTGCACCCTGTCCTCTGGGCTGTTCCGGGCCTACTCTAGGGATGGCGTATACATATTACAAAGATAGGCTTGGGTTTGACAAAAGGAATCATTTGCAAGCCCAAAATGGAAGTTAAAACTGCACTCACACTCTGCAATGACAGGCCGGACACATATTTAGAGGGCTACTTCAGTGAATTGTACAATATTTAATGCAGACCAACTTGTAGCATTTAATTTAAATGTCCTGGGTATATGTAGTACCAATTTACTAGAGAATTATAAGTAAATTAAATATGCCATATGGGGATAAGCCAAACTTACCAGATTTTAAGGAGTTAGAACATGCACTTTAGCACTCGTTAGCAGTGGTAAAGTGCACAGAATCCCAAGGGCAGCAAAAACGAATTGAGCAAAAAGTAAAGAGTAAAAGCAAAACGTTTGAGGGTGATTCTGCAGCTTGGACCAGGTTCAACAAGCCTCCTTTCTCTCCATTTCACTTCTCTCCATTTCACCCTGCTGTCCTGCTCCCCTCACACCTACTTCTTCCCATCCCTTTATCTTCACATTATCCTAATCTCCACCTTATCCACCTGTTACACTGCTATGTTCTTCTCTTTCTCTACATTACCCTCCTATTCCTCTCCCTCCTCTCTTTCTGCTTAATCCTACTTTCACACACCCCTGAACCTGCCATCCGCTCACTATGCCTCACCTTACTCTCATGTCACCTTTCTAATTATACTTCTATTTTCTTTTTCTTGCCGTCTTCTGTGTGATTTACCCTCCTGTGTCTTTCTGACTCATCCTCCTTCTCTCCCCTCACCTTTTTTCTCACTTTCCTCCCTCCTGCCTTAGCCTCCTCCCTTATAGCCTCCGGTCTCTCTGCTTCACCTTCCGCTCACTCCTCCTCACCCTCCTCTCTCCACCTCACCCCTGAACTCTACATGTCACCCTCAGCTGTCACCCTCACCATCACTGGTGCTGCCCATTGAGCAATGATTTTGTGTATGTAAAGGAATGAGGGGTCCGCTTGTGTGGGTGTGAGTTATCGGGCCTGGCACTTCTATGTCTCTAACTTTGTTCTTAACTGGTAGTCTTTCACATTCGAAACAGTGGCAGCAAAAAAGCCTGGCATTAAATAGAACATACTCTAGAGCACACAATTAGATATACAAAGACCTGGGGTTATGCATATTTTAATTAAATAAGAAAGGTAACAACCGAACGAGCAACTAAAAGCGGTAACCCCGCGATAAAACCAAAAAAGACATCAAATGTGGGACTCTTTCTACCGCCATCTGGACGCTACACAAAGAGTACATCTACCATTTATTTTTTATTTATGATGCTCCTATGTGACCACTGTCCTTTGTCATCATCCCCATCCTTCATAAGCATTACCCTCCACCTTCACCCTTCTGTATTCCTCTCTCTCTCTGCTCACTTTTTATGACTACCAACTTAATACAGTCTTACCACCCCCATACTCGCATCTTCCATTTGGCCATTTAATACCCTGGCCTATTCGTCCTACTTAATCAGACTTCTTTTTCATCCTCCTTCATCCACCTCTCACATCACCTTCTTCACTGTCCCTAATTTGACGATCATCAACCCCTACTCCTCATTAATCAACCATGTCTGTCATATTTCTTCTCTTCTAATCACATTTTTGCTCTTGCTTCATCCACCTATGTCCTTATCACTCTTTTGTCTTACTCTTCCTTTTCTTTTTTTCTTGCACTTCTTTTCTACCCTCCTGCTATCTTCTAATCAACGTTCATCTTTCATCTTAGTATCCCATAACCATTTCCTCTTCTCAAGATTCTAGAATCTTTGATCTTTTTTTGTTACCCAATGGAGCCACAGTTTCATTTCATTCCAGTTTTAAATGCAACTACAGAAAAAAGTGGCTGAAAGAAGACCAGTACACCTTTGCGAAGTGCCACCATGACATTGCTGCCATTACTCTTCTTTGAATAGTAGGCACTTGCCCTGCCCCTTCCCATTCTGTACCTGTGTTGTATTACTGAAATGTGACAAGTCTTTTCACTTAAAAATAATCAAAACGTTATTTTTTTTTTGCTTTATATCATGACATTAGCAGGGCCAATGGAATTATGTGATTCTGCGGCAACAGAGTGTTCTCCATTGTTATGGATTTACCACAATTGTCATATTATACATCATCTGCTGCACAATCCGCCGATTTTAACAAAACATAATGTTATTTGTAGCTCAAACTGATCAAAAGTTACTAAAAACACATTGACAGGTGTTACTGCTTTCTGAAAGGCTCTTCACAAAAGTTGACTGGTAAACTTTCAGTCGCCCATTGCTGTATTTCGGTGTTAAAGTGGTACTAACAAGGCGTACTCTTTGACAGTACACTGATAACATGTAAAAAAAGAAAATAATAAAGTAAGACTATTACAAAATGTGCCACATTACGCCAAGTAATTTGCCTTTCTTGCAACATTATTTAGTCAACCCTGCCACATAATTTTGTTTTCCCCAGCTGCATAATTCCAGTGGCCTAGCCATTATTTAGGAATAAGATCACAGCAGAAAGAAAATATAACAAACCATTACTAAAATATACATATATCCTGATAGTTTGTTTCTTAGATCTCACCTGCCAACAGAGCATTGGCTGTCGCAGGGATGGATATTATTTATTATAAAGGACTTGGAGCCCGCCTATTCCTTACCATTCAGTGGCATCATTGTCACTCTTCTTTGCTGCCTGCTAATTGTCCAGCGCGTGCCAAGTGTAGGAGGCTGGCCTGGCTTGTAGTGGGTACCAGAGGTACTTACACCTTGTGCCAGGTCCAGTTATCCCTTATTAGTGTAGAAGAGGTGTTTCTAGCAGCTTAGGCTGATAGAAGGTAGCTATGGCAAAGCAGCTTAGGCTGAACTAGGAGACATGTAAAGCTCCTACTATACCACTGGTGTCATATGCACAATATCATAGGAAAACACAATACACAGAGTTACTAAAAATAAAGGTACTTAATTTTTATGACAATATGCCAAATGTATCTCAGTGAGTACCCTCAGTATGAGGATAAGTTATATACACAAGATATATGTACAAAAACCAAAATTAGGTAAATAATAGCAAGAAAAGTAATGCAAACAGTGTAGAATTACAATAGATTGCAATAGGAGCACATAGGTATAGGGGCAACACAAACCATATACTCCAAAAGTGGAATGCGAACCACGAATGGACCCCAAACACCAGCAATGCAACAACAGTGGATTTCCGGACCTGACTACCTGTAAGACAAGGGGACCAAGTCCAATAGTCGCGACAGTGTTGAGAGTGGGCAGGAGCCCAGGAAATGCCAGCTGAGGGTGCAAGGAAGCTGCCACCTGTTGGAAGAAGCTTGGAGTTCTGCAAGAAAAAAGAGGACTAGGGACTTCTCCTTTGGAAGACTGATGTCACATGTTGCGATGAAGCTTGCAGAGGTGTTCCTATGCAGAAAGACTGCAAACAAGACTTGCTAGCTGCAATGGTTCAGTAGAAGTTTTTGGGTGCTGCTGTGGCCCAGGAAGGACCAGGATGTCGCCACTTGGAGGAGGAGACAGAGGGGGCACCCAGCAACTCAGGGTGCCCTCACAGAAGCAGGCATCTCCCGCAAAAGTACCCTAACAGGCACTTGGAAGAAAAGTGAACCGGAGTCCATGCGAAGTCACAAAAGGAAGTCCCATGAAACCGGAGGACCACTCAGAAGGTTGTGCACTGCAGGAAGGAGTACCGGGTACCCAGGCTTGGCTCTGCATGAAGGAAATCCTGTAAGAGTGCACAGGAGCTGGAGCAGCTGCAAATCATGCGGCACCCAGCAATGCAGTCTAGCGTAGGGAGGCAAGGACTGACCTCCACCAAACTTGGACTGAAGAGTCACTGGACTGTGGGAGTCACTTGGACAGAGTTGCAGAGTTCCAGGGATCACGCTCGTCAGGAAGAGAGGGGACCCAGAGGATCAGTGTTGCAGTCTTTTGGTGCCTGCGTTAGCAGGGGTAAGATTCCGTCGACCCACAGGAGATTTCTTTGGAGCTTCTGGTGCAGGGTGAAGGCAGGCTACCCCCAGAGCACACATCACCTGAAAACAGTCGAGAAAGCCGGCAGGATGAGGCGCTACAATGTTGCTGGAAGTCGTCTTGCTACTTTGTTGCAGTTTTGCAGGCGTCCTGAGCAGTCAGCGGTCGATCCTTTGGTAGAAGGTGAAGAGGGAGATGCAGAGGAAGTATGGTGAGCTCTTGCATTCTTTATCTGAAGAATTCCCCAACGCAGAGACCCTAAATAGCCTGAAAAGGAGGTTTGGCTACCAGGTTAGGAGGATTGGCTACCAAAAGAGGTAAGAGTCTATCAGAAGGAGCCTCTGATGTCACCTGCTAGCACTGGCCACTCAGAGCAGTCCAGTGTGCCCCCAACACCTCTGTTTCCAAGATGGCACAGGTCTGGGACACACTGGAGGAGCTCTGGGCAACGTCCCTGGGAGGTACTGGTCAGGGGAGTGGCCCCTCCCCTTTCCTTTGTCCAGTTTCGCGCCAGAGCAGGGCTGGGGGATCCCTGAACCGGTGTAGACTGGCTTATGCAGAGATGGGCACCATCTGTGCCCATCAAAGCATTTCCAGAGGCTGGGGGAGGCTACTCCTCCCCAGCCCTTCACATCTATTTCCAAAGGGAGAGGGTGTAACACCCTCTCTCAGAGGAAATTCTTTGTTCTGCCCTCCTGGGCCAGGGCTGCCTGGACCCCAGGAGGGCAGAAACCTGTCTGAGGGGTTGGCAGCAGCAGAAGCTGCAGTGCAGACCCTGGAAAGGCAGTTTGGCAGTTTCCGGGTTCTGTGCTAGAGACCCGGGGGATCATGGAATTGTCCCCCCAATATCAGAATGGTATTGGGGTGACAATTCCATGATCTTAGACATGTTACGTGGCCATTTTCGGAGCTACCATTGTGACGCTACACATAGGTAGTGACCTATGTGTAATGCACGTGTGTAATGGTGTCCCCGCACTCACAAAGTCCAGGGAATTTGCCCTGAACGATGTGGGGGCACCTTGGCTAGTGCCAGGATGCCCACACAATAAGTAGCTTTGCACCCAACCTTCACCAGGTGAAGGTTAGACATATAGGTGACTTATAAGTTACTTAAGTGCAGTGGTAAATGGCTGTGAAATAACGTGTACGTTATTTCATTCAGGCTGCAGTGGCAGGCCTGTGTAAGAATTGTCAGAGCTCCCTATGGGTGGCAAAAGAAATGCTGCAGCCCATAGGGATCTCCTGGAACCCCAATACCCTGGGTACCTCAGTACCATATACAAGGGAATTATATGGGTGTACCAGTATGCCAATGTGAATTGGTAAATTTAGTCACTAGCCTGCAGTGATAAATTTGGAAAGCAGAGAGAGCATAACCACTGAGGTTCTGGTTAGCAGAGCCTCAGTGAGACAGTTAGGCACCACACAGAGAACACCTATAGGCCAAAAACGTATGAGCACTGGGGTCCTGGTTAGCAGGATCCCAGTGACACATAACAAACACACTGACAACATAGGGTTTTCACTATGAGCACTGAGCCCTGGCTAGCAGGATTCCAGTGAGACAGTGAAAACACCCTGACATATACTCACAAACAGGCCAAAAGTGGGGGTAACAAGGCTAGAAAGAGGCTACTTTCCTACACAACCCTGCCCCCAAACAAAGGACAATAAGGCTAACCTTGGCCAGTAGAGTCTTTATTGTCTAAGTGGTGATAAGTGGAGAGTAGCTCTGCACTAGACAGGTTACTCCCCTTGTCATCCACTATATGGTTACTTCCCTGTGGGGATGTAAACCACCCTGTTTGAAGTTTTTTAGCTAGCCAACAATGTGAAGATATATTCTCAGAGTTCCTATAAGTAAGTTTCAGTTCAGAACAGTGGGAATTGTCCACTGGACCTATTTCAAGTGATGAGAATGCCAGATAGGGATGCTGTCTCAGTAAAGCCATAGCTGGGCAAAAACATTGTCCATATGGCTGTAAGAGAGAACAGGGATGCTGTTTCTCTTGTTTTGGAGCTGGGCAAGGATGCTGTCCTATGAGCTCCACACTAGGGCAGGGCTGCTGTCCTAAGTGTTTTGAGGCAGTGCATGGTTGCTGCACTAAAGTTTCTCTGGGAGGGTTGGAGGGATGCTCCATGTTAACTAAAATGGTGGAAATTTTCATACCAATATTAGTTATCCCCCAGAGAGGTACTTCCACCTCAGGGAGTACACCTGTGCCAGCTGATGGTTCCCTTGGTACAGGTGCCACCCCAGGAGAGGTTTCTCCCACCACAGGAATGGTATCCTGAATGGCAGGGTGGGTAGGGGATACTGTGATACCCTTTTTACCTGTTGTTGGAGAAGGATTCTGAGTTTTCAGGCCTGTTCCTCTCCTTTGCTTTTTCAATTCAGCTGAAATGAGAGGAAGCAATTCCTCAGGGATACCGAGCATGGCTGCATGGGTATGAAACTCTACCTCAGCCCACCCTGAGGTCTCTAGGTCATTACCTAAGAGACAGTCTACAAGTAAGCTAGATGACACTACCACCTGCTTAGGGCAAGTAACTCCACCCCAACTAAGCTGAACTATAGCTAAGGGAAGAAACTTAGTGGAGTTATGGACATCAATAGTTTGTATTGACAGTTTTAAGAGCTGAATCTACCACAGACATGATAGCAAAAGCTTAGTGAGAAGGAAGAAAAAGTTTCAGAACTTTTTAAGGAACAGAGAAAAACTATTTTTCTAACTTTTAGAAAACTTTTCAGAACTTTGTAAAATGTTTGAGAGAAGAAAAGCAAAACTTTTTGGTTAAGTGTAGATACACTGAACTTTTTTGTATATGATTCTCTTATGAAAAGTACACAATGACAAAGTGGTAAGTAGTTACAAGTACTTATCCCACCGCTGCACAACCAAATTAGGAGGCTGGCCTGGCATGTAGTGGGTACCAGAGGTACTTATACCTTGTGCCAGGTCCAGTTAGCCCTTATTAGTGTAGAAGAGGTGTTTCTAGCAGCTTAGGCTGATAGAAGATAGCTATGGCAAAGCAGCTTAGGCTGAACCAGGAGACAAGTAAAGCTCCTACTATACCACTGGTGTCATATGCACAATATCATAAGAAAACACAATACACAGAGTTACTAAAAATAAAGGTACTTTATTTTTATGACAATATGCCAAAAGTATCTCAGTGAGTACCCTCAGTATGAGGATAATTTATATAAACAAGATATATGTACACAAACCAAAATTAGGTAAGTAATAGCAAGAAAAGTAATGCAAACAGTGTAGAATTACAATAGATTGCAATAGGAGCACATAGGTATAGGGGCAACACAAACCATATACTCCAATATTGGAATGCGAACCACGAATGGACCCCAAACCTATGTGAGCTTGTAGAGGGCCGCTAGGACTGTAAGAAAACAGTGAGGGTTAGAAAAATAGCCCACCCCAAGAACCTGAAAAGTAGGTGTACTGTGCACCAACTACCCCCAGAGAGCACAGAAGTCGTAAAAGGGGGATTCTAACGGAAGAACAAACACCAGCAATGCAACAACAGTGGATTTCCGGACCTGAGTACCTGTAAGACAAGGGGACCAAGTCCTATAGTCGCGACAGTGTCGAGAGTGGCCAGGAGCTCAGGAAATACCAGCTGAGGGTGCAAGGAAGCTGCCACCTGTTGGAAGAAGCTTGGAGTTCTGCAAGAAAGAAGAGGACTAGGGACTCCTCCTTTAGAAGACTGATGTCCCACATCGTGATGAAGCTTGCAGAGGTGTTCCCACGCAGAAAGACCACAAACAAGCCTTGCTAGCTGCAAGGGTCATGGTAGAGGTTTTTGGCTGCTGCTGTGGCCCAAGAAGGACCAGGATGTCGCCACTTGGAGGAGGAGACAGAGGGGGCGCCCAGCAACTCAGGGAGCCCTCACAGAAGCAGGCAGTACCCGCAAAAGTACCCTAACAGGCACTTGGAAGAAAAGTGAACCGGAGTCGACCCGAAGTCACAAAAGGGAGTCCCACGATGCCAGAGGACAACTCAGAAGGTTGTGCACTGCGAGAACGAGTGCCGGGGACCTGGGCTTGGCTCTGCATGAAGGAAATCCTGGAAGAGTGCACAGGAGCCGGAGCAGCTGCAAATCACGCGGCACCCAACAATGCAGTCTAGCGTGGGGCAAGGACTTACCTCCACCAAACTTGGACTGAAGAGTCACTGGACTGTGTGAGTCACTTGGACAGAGTTGCTGAGTTCCAGGGACCACGCTCGTCAGGATGAGAGGGGACCCAGAGGACCAGTGTTGCAGTCTTTTGGTGCCTGTGTTAGCAGGGTGAAGATTCCGTTGACCCACGGGAGATTTCTTCGGAGCTTCTGGTGCAGGGTGAAGGCAGGCTACCCCCAGAGCATGCACCACCTGGAAACAGTCGAGAAACCCGGCAGGATGAGACGCTACAATGTTGCTGGTAGTCGTCTTGCTACTTTGTTGCGGTTTTGCAGGCGTCCTGAGCAGTCAGCAGTCAATCCTTTGGTAGAAGGTGAAGAGGGAGATGCAGAGGAACTCTGGTGAGCTCTTGCATTCGTTATCTGAAGAATTCCCCAAAGCAGAGACCCTAAATAGCCAGAAAAGAAGGTTTGGCTACCAGCTTAGGAGGATTGGCTACCAAGAGAGGTAAGAGCCTATCAGAAGGAGACTCTGACATCACCTGCTGGCACTGGCCACTCAGAGCAGTCCAGTGTGCCCCCAACACCTCTGTTTCCAAGATGGCAGAGGTCTGGGACACACTGGAGGAGCTCTGGGTACCTCCCCTTGGAGGTACTGGTCAGGGGAGTGGTCACTCCCCTTTCCTTTGTCCAGTTTCACACCAGAGCAGGGCTGGGGGATCCCTGAACCGGTGTAGACTGGCTTATGCAGAGATGGGCACCATCTGTGCCCATCAAAGCATTTCCAGAGGCTGGGGGAGGCTACTCCTCCCCAGCTCTTCACACCTATTTCCAAAGGGAGAGGGTGTAAACCCTCTCTCAGAGGAAATCCTTTGTTCTGCCCTCCTGGGCCAGGGCTGCCTGGACCCCAGGAGGGCAGAAACCTGTCTGAGGGGTTGGCATCAGCAGCAGCTGCAGTGCAGACCTCGGAAAGGCAGTTTGGCAGTACCCGGGTTCTATGCTTGAGACCCGGGGGATCATGGAATTGTCCCCCCAATACCATTGGAGGGACAATTCCAAGATCTTAGACATGTTACATGGCCATTTTCACAGTTACCATTGTGACGCTACTCATAGGTAGTGACCTATGTGTAGTGCACGTGTGTAATGGTGTCCCCGCACTCACAAAGTCCAGGGAATTTGCCCTGAACAATGTGGGGGCACCTTGGCTAGTGCCAGGGTGCCCACACACTAAGTAACTTTGCACCCAACCTTCACCAGGTGAAGGTTAGACATATAGGTGGCTTATAAGTTACTTAAGTGCAGTGGTAAATGGCTGTGAAATAACTTGGACGTTATTTCATTCAGGCTGCAGTGGCAGGCCTGTGTAAGAATTGTCAGAGCTCCTTATGGGGGGCAAAAGAAATGCTGCAGCCCATAGGGATCTCCTGGAACCCCAATACCCTGGGTACCTCAGTACCATATACAAGCAAATTATATGGGTGTACCAGTATGCCAATGTGAATTGGTAAATTTAGTCACTAGCCTGGCCTGTAGTGACAAATTTGGAAAGCAGAGAGAGCATAACCACTGAGGATCTAGTTAGCAGAGCCTCAGTGAGACAGTTAGGCACCACACAGGGAACACCTATAGGCCACAAACGTATGAGCACTGGGGCCCTGGCTAGCAGGATCCCAGTGACACATAACAAACACACTGACAACATAGGGTTTTCACTATGAGCACTGAGCCCTGGCTAGCAGGATTCCAGTGAGACAGTGAAAACACCCTGACATATACTCACAAACAGGCCAAAAGTGGGGGTAACAAGGCTAGAAAGAGGCTACTTCCCCACATGAAGCATTACTTCTTTTTGTTTGTGTGAATCATAGGCCAGTCACAGAGTGATTTATGTTAATTAGTGCCTGTCCGCTGCTTGCCCTGTGATTCCACTACGATATCTTTCACTGCTGCACCTGGCTCCATCTCCTTAATCCCAAACTAGTACAGTATGGCGGTCATTCTGACCGCGGCGGTCGCCGCCCGCCATGCGGTCACCGCCAAATGGCCGCTCCGCGGTCAGGAGACCGCGGAAGCCATTCTGGCTTTCCTGCTGGGCCGACGGGCGACCGCCAAAGGGCGCCCGCCGGCCCAGCGGGAAAGGCCCTGCAACAAGGAAGCCGGCTCTGAATGGAGCCGACGGAGTTGCAGGGGTGCGACGGGTGCAGTTGCACCCATCGCGATTTTCACTGTCTGCAAAGCAGACAGTGAAAATCTTCATGGGGCCCTGTTAGGGGGCCCCTGCACTGCCCATGCCAGTGGCATGGGCAGTGCAGGGGCCCCCTGGGGCCCCACGACACCCGTTCCCGCCATCCTGTTCCTGGCGGTAAGAACCGCCAGAAACAGGGTGGCGGGAAGGGGGTCGGAATCCCCATGGCGGCGCTGCAAGCAGCGCCGCCATGGAGGATTCCCTGGGCCAGGGGAAAACCGGCGGGAAACCGCCGGTTCCCCTTTTCTGACCGCGGCTTTACCGCCGCGGTCAGAATGGCCCTGGAAGCACCGCCAGCCTGTTGGCGGTGCTTCCGTGGTTACCGGCCATGGCGGTCATGGACCGCCAGGGTCGGAATGACCCCCTATGTGTTGATCCCTCTGTCATCAATCCCTCCTGATCTTAAAAGCAGACAGCAGGTCGGATAACTGGTAGCATATTGTATTATAACTGTATTCTTATAGAAAGCAGCTTTGAAGTGCTATAGGGCAATCCATTGGTAACTCAGGCAACTTCCCACACCACATAGTTTAGCTCCACCCCACACCATGCTCACAATGTCACTCCATGCCACAAAATTCTACCCCACCTCACACAATTCCATTCCACACAGTTCCACTCAGTGCCACTCAACATCACCCAATGCCACTCCACACCACATTGCCATCCCTCTCCACGTCATGCAATGACACTCCACTCAATGGTACTCCACAAAATTGTAATTGTATTTATGTGTTTTACTCCACTCAGTGCACTGCACTCCACTCCACTCCACTTCAAGCCACACAATGCCAATCCACTCCACCCATTGCCATGCCACTCCTCAGGGTCACTCTACTTCATATCACACAATGCCACTCCACTCAATAAAGCCAATAGGCAAAACCTATTAGCTTTGCCACTGCTTGTTTCCATTTACTTTTCTTGCAATGGCAAACTCCTTCAGACCGTTTCTGCCATAAATCTGTTTGAATTCCTTATCTATCTTAATTGTGATGGGAGCTAGCTGTCGCAGTGTAGTTAGGGGAGGGGGGGGCTCAGGTACCCCTTCTGTTCATAGGTCCACAGTAGGAGCAACCATGCCTCATGACCTCACCCCTGTCCTCAGGCACTTAGGTACCTCAAGGCACCAGCACTGTAGATAAAAGTTCCATATTTAGGATGTAATAGCGATCCTACCTATTTCTTCCTTAAGAAAAATAACAGAAGATGGTTTTCTGCTTGTGAATGTGCTTTTGGTGGCCAAAAATAACAGAAGATGGTTTTCTGCTTGTGAATGTGCTTTTGGTGGCCCACCCTCGAATGGGCCTGAATACAAGTCCCCAAATTCAAAACACCTACCCTGCTCCTTTTCTTTCACAGTGTCCAGGCCTTGCTTTCCATTCCTCGTTCATTTGACATTTTTGTATCTCACCTTTCAGTGTTGCTTAACTCTGAGGTTATCTACAGGCTTTCAAGGCATACAGCAGCTGTAGTCATCAGAAGCATGCGGGGTGCATTAACCCCTTCGGTGCGCGGGTCGGCCAATGGTTGACACATGCACACCCTCCCTGGTGTGTGTGTTGGCCCTTGGCCGACACTGGAAGGGCTTAAAGTAATCGTCCAGTGCTAGCACTGGAGGATTTCTTTTTTAAAAAGCACAGGGGGACATGTGGGATGACTTTTGCAGGTCTCCTCCTGTCCCCCCATCGCCCGTCTGTGATGTCAGCAAACCTCACAGCTCGCTGACCCTACCAAACGCCTACCTGAGCGGAGAAGCAGGCAAGTAAATGCGCTGTTGTGTGCAGCAGGGGTTTATCCCTTTAGGATGCCTCCCCATGCTTGTGGGAGGTATTGTTGGGAAGGGGAGAGTGTACCCTTGTAGTGTGATCCATGAGCACGAATACCACCAGGCCACCAGTGGCCAGTGTTGGGGGAGTGTCCCTTATGATTAACGGGCCAACACCCCACCCCCGCATTATGTTTTTTTCAAAATATGTTTTTTCCCCCTAGGGACACGTCTGCACCCCTAGGGGAGGATTAAAATATTAAACATGTAAAAGAAATTGTCAGTGGGTCTGCCCTCCTGACAAACAGACTGACCCTATGTTAGGTCCTTCATTTTTTATGTTTTGTTTTTATCCTGGGGGACTTAAAGGATATGGATATAAATAGCTGACAGTCACCAGTAGGTATGTCTAGTTAGGCCCAAGTTTCCATTGAAAAAGCTTTTTATTGACTTGGCTATTTCTTTGGCGCTGTTTGACGAATCTTCACACAATGTTTTCAAAAGTGTGCCCAACGGTCTTGTTTTGTATGGAAAGTTCCAGGGTGATCTGTCAAGCGGGGGCCGAGAAAAATGGGGGAGAGGGTTAAAATCAGTTTTTTCCATTTTAATTACCATAGGGATTTTAAAAATGACTACAGCTCCAACCACTGGACAGACTTACACCAGCTTTTGGTCCATGTTAGAAATGGAAGTCTCTAGTTGGCAGTGGTTTGTGCCCTGTTCAAGTACGTACACTTCCTTCTAGTCAGGATAAGGAAGACAAACTTAAAATAACCCCTGCTCACCGCCTTGGTAGCTTGGCACGAGCAGCCAGGTTTTTCTCAGAGGCAATGTGTAAAGTGTTTGCACATACCACACAGTAATACAGTAAAAACACTACAAATTGACACCATACCAGTTTTAGACAAATAGCCAATATTTATGTGTGTAAAACAAGACCAAAACAATAAAAATCCAACATACAGTAATAAAGATGCAAATTTTGTAAGATTCAGCTTAAATTATAGCTCCTTGAAGTCAATAGCTCATTCTGGGGCTACCATGGCGTCGTGAAAAACACATCCAACAATTCAGGCCGACCTCAAGGTTGCGGGCGGCTATGGTGTCGGGAAGACCTGCAAACAGTACCTCATAAATGCAGGGCACCTAGGACCTTGTGTTGAGATATGAGTTGCAGTGTTGCTGGTGTGGGCAGACGTTGGTCAGTGCAGGAGTCGTTGGGCCATTGAAATAAAAAATGTTAGAGATCGAATTCCTCGAGGGTGAAGTCACGAGCACTAGCATTGGGTCTGAGATGCGGAGCAGGAGCTGCGACGTGCGGCTTCCACGTGTCATGGTGCAGGCAGCGGCTCAGTGAAGGCATCCTCTGTGAATCCAGGGATGCGGCGTGAGGCAGGGCAATGCGATGTGCAGTGTCTACAGGTTGCGGTGCATGCTGCAGCATCATCGTTGCTGAAACGCTGTCATCGGTTGACCCAAGGAGGCAATGCGACACGGTCCGAAGCTTTGTGTGGTGCCCACAGTTTGTGGTGCAAGCAGTGGTGTTGGTTGATGAGGCTGGAGTCTATGTCACAGACGTTGGTGGACCAGGGCTGTAGTGTGAGACAGAGCGATGCTCTGTGTACCTCACAAGCAGAGTCCAGAGGCCACGGTGCAGGCAGTGGTGTCATCAACGGCATGGAGTGGTGTTGTAGGTGAGACCAGGGCTGCGTTGTGAAGAGGGGCGATGCTCCGTGCGGTGCTATCAGTTCACAGTGCAGGCAGCGTCGTCATTGGCGTCGTAGTTGTTTTTCTTCTGTTGTAGCACAAAACACACAAATCCCAGTGCTGTTGGCATATGAACTTGAAGACTTTGATGTTCCTGAGACTTCCAACAAGAGGCAAGCTCTACTTCAAGCCCTTGAAGAAACTCAGGAAATAAGTTGCGTAATGTTTAGTCCAGTCCTTCAACTGCCCAAGACAGAAGCAGCAAGCAGCAGGCCAGCACAGCAAAGCACACAGCAAAGTGGAAGTCCCTCTTGACAGCTTCTCCAGCTCTTCTTCTTGGCAGGTTCCTTAGTCCAAAAGAATTCTAAAGTTCTGGGGTCACGGCCCCACTACTTATACTAGATCTGGCCTTTGAAGTAGGCAAATTTCAAAAGGCAGTCCTTCCTCCTCATACGATCCAGTTTTTTCCTGCTGTGTCCCAGACGCTCACCAGGGAGGAAGACTTCTTTGTGCAGGATAGGTCCAGCCCTATTTAGGTACAAGGGTCAGCTCTGCCCACCACTCTAGGCCAGGATGACCCATCAGAATATGCAAGGCACACCTAAGCTCCTTTTGTGTGCCTGTCTAGAGTGTATGCAGGAGGCCCCAACTTGCTTATCTGCAATAAAAGGGAAGGGTTAGGCCTGGAAAGTGGGTGCACTTGCCAGATCGACATGGCAGTTTAAAAACTGCGTGCATAGACACTGCAGTGGCAGGTCTGAGACAACTTTTGAAGGCTACTTTTGTGGGTGGCACAACCAGTGCTGCAGGCCCACTAGTAGCATTTGACTTACTGGTATGGTGCACTATGCTAGGGACTTACTAGTAAATCAAATAAGCCAATCATGGATAACCAATCATAATTTACACATGGAGCACTTGCACTTTAGCAGTGATCAGCAGTGGTAAAGTATGCAGCGACAACAAACCAGCAAAAACGAAATCCAGCATATCAGAAAAACCAGGAGATAAGAAAGCAAAATGATAGGGGAAACACACCAAAAGATGTCAGGTCTAACAGTTCGGCGTCATGTTTTTTTTGTTTTGTCTAAAACTGTTCAGTAGTTTGAGATACTAAAGAAAATCCAAGTTTGTATATGTAGAAGCATGAATAATTTGTGAATAGTCCTGATCCCATGCATAGATCTGATTGGCTGCCAATACTTCAACCAGGAAGTGTTGGCAGCCAATTTGGGACTCCGCTTCAGCTGTTTCCCAAAAATAAACAAAAAATTGAAAAAGGGCAGGGTAGAAATACCATAACTCCCAAGCCTTGGTCCAGGGTTCCCTCTGAAACACCGGGGCAAAAAGGCATTTTTGAAAAACAAATCACGATGAAATTTGTGAATATTTGCGAATTTTGCAGTGAATTAATCAAAAATAAAAAAAAATCTCCTGTGCTTTCTTTTAATATTACACCCAGGTGGGCCAGGTCCCGGGTGCATGCTGGCCTATAAATACCATGAGCAGGGGGTGCATGGGGGCCCCTTCTAGGGCAATAAAAAGCTCTGGGGAGCACTACCTCCCTGGAGCTACATGTGAAAAATAAGTGGGGGAGGGCTCCGTGGATCCCCACTCCCCAAGGCCATGTGAACAACCACCTCCCTGGGGCTACATAATAAAATCAATATTGGGGCCCTGCAGACTTCCTGGGACCGAGGGACCACCACTTCCATGGGGCTATATTTGCTAAATATGCAGGGGGCTGCACGGACCCCAACAGGCCCTGGGAACTACCACCTACTTGAGGCTACATAAAGAAAAAGAATAGGGTGGGGCCCTGCATACACCCTGGGTACCACCTACCCAGGGACAATAAGTTCATTAACATGAATGAGGGGAGCTGCGCGGACACCCTCCAAGGCCATATATGGCTCGTGAAGACCACCATCATCCCAGCTCCAACCTGTGCTAAACAAAGGAAGGGGGTCGCATGGCCCCCCTCCTGGAGCCATTTATGGCCCTGGGGAAAGCCATCCCCAAGGGCTGGCTCCTGCTACCTCCCAAGGTGCCCAGCCACTGGAGATAGGTGTTTTCTTTTGCTTGGCGGGAGTTATGACAGCTTGTAGGAAAGTACCATCTTGCCTGGCATGTTACCCCCATTTTTCACTGTATATATGTTGTTTTAGTTGTATGTGTCACTGGGACCCTGGTAACCCAGGGACCCAGTGCTCATAAGTGTGCCTGAATGTGTTACCTGTGTAGTGACTAACTGTCTCACTGAGGCTCTGCTAATCAGAACCTCAGTGGTTATGCTCTCTCATTTCTTTCCAAATTGTCACTAACAGGCTAGTGACCATTTTTACCAAATTACATTGGCTTACTGGAACACCCTTATAATTCCCTAGTATATGGTACTGAGGTACCCAGGGTATTGGGGTTCCAGGAGATCCCTATGGGCTGCAGCATTCCTTTTGCCACCCATAGGGAGCTCTGACAATTCTTACACAGGCCTGCCACTGCAGCCTGAGTGAAATAACGTCCACGTTATTTCACAGCCATTTTACACTGCACTTAAGTAACTTATAAGTCACCTATATGTCTAACCTTTACCTGGTAAAGGTTAGGTGCAAAGTTACTTAGTGTGAGGGCACCCTGGCACTAGCCAAGGTGCCCCCACATTGTTCAGAGCCAATTCCCTGAACTTTGTGAGTGCGGGGGCACCATTACACACGTGCACTACCTATATGTAGCTTCACAATGGTAACTCCGAATATGGCCATGTAACATGTCTATGATCATGGAATTGCCCCCTCTATGCCATCCTGGCATAGTTGGCACAATCCCATGATCCCAGTGGTCTGTAGCACAGACCCTGGTACTGCCAAACTGCCCTTCCTGGGGTTTCACTGCAGCTGCTGCTGCTGCCAACCCCTCAGACAGGCATCTGCCCTCCTGGGGTCCAGCCAGGCCTGGCCCAGGATGGCAGAACAAAGAACTTCCTCTGAGAGAGGGTGTGACACCCTCTCCCTTTGGAAAATGGTGTGAAGGCAGGGGAGGAGTAGCCTCCCCCAGCCTCTGGAAATGCTTTCTTGGGCACAGATGTGCCCAATTCTGCATAAGCCAGTCTACACCGGTTCAGGGACCCCTTAGCCCCTGCTCTGGCGCGAAACTGGACAAAGGAAAGGGGAGTGACCACTCCCCTGACCTGCACCTCCCCTGGGAGGTGTCCAGAGCTCCTCCAGTGTGCTCCAGACCTCTGCCATCTTGGAAACAGAGGTGCTGCTGGCACACTGGACTGCTCTGAGTGGCCAGTGCCACCAGGTGACGTCAGAGACTCCTTGTGATAGGCTCCTTCAGGTGTTGCTAGCCTATCCTCTCTCCTAGGTAGCCAAACCCTCTTTTCTGGCTATTTAGGGTCTCTGTCTCTGGGGAAACTTTAGATAACGAATGCAAGAGCTCATCCGAGTTCCTCTGCATCTCTCTCTTCACCTTCTGATAAGGAAACGACTGCTGACCGTGCTGGAAGCCTGCAAACCTGCAACATAGTAGCAAAGACGACTACTGCAACTCTGTAACGCTGATCCTGCCGCCTTCTCGACTGTTTTCCTGCTTGTGCATGCTGTGGGGGTAGCCTGCCTCCTCTCTGCACCAGAAGCTCCGAAGAAATCTCCCGGGGGTCGACGGAATCTTCCCCCTGCAACCGCAGGCACCAAAAAGCTGCATTACCGGTCCCTTGGGTCTCCTCTCAGCATGACGAGCGAGGTCCCTCGAATCCAGCGACTCTGTCCAAGTGACCCCCACAGTCCAGTGACTCTTCAGCCCAAGTTTGGTGGAGGTAAGTCCTTGCCTCACCTCGCTGGGCTGCATTGCTGGGAACCGCGACTTTGCAGCTACTCCGGCCCCTCTGAACTTCCGGCGGAAATCCTTTGTGCACAGCCAAGCCTGGGTCCACGGCACTCTAACCTGCATTGCACGACTTTCTAAGTTGGTCTCCGGCGACGTGGGACTCCTTTGTGCAACTTCGGCAAGCACCGTTTCACGCATCCTCGTAGTGCCTGTTTCTGGCACTTCTCTGGGTGCTACCTGCTTCAGTGAGGGTTCTTTGTCTTGCTCGACGTCTCCTCTCTCTTCAGGTCAAATTTGCGACCTCCTGGTCCCTCATGGGCCCCAGCAGCATCCAAAAACGCCAAACGCATGATTTGCAGCTAGCAAGGCTTGTTGGCGTTCTTTCGGCAGGAAAACACTTCTGCACGACTCTCCAAGGCGAGAGGGATCCGTCCACCAAAGGGGAAGTCTCTAGCCCTTTTCGTTCCTGCAGAAACCTCAGCTTCTTCTGTCCAGTCGAAGCTTCTTTGCACCCGCAGCTGGCATTTCCTGGGCATCTGCCCATCTCCGACTTGCTTGTGACTTTTGGACTTGGTCCCCTTGTTCCACAGGTATCCTAGATTGGAAATCCACAGTTGTTGCATTGCTGGTTTGTGTCTTTCCTGCATTATTCCTCTAACACGACTTCTTTGTCCTTAGGGGAACTTTAGTGCACTTTGCACTCACTTTTCAGGGTCTTGGGGAGAGTTATTTTTCTAACTCTCACTATTTTCTAATAGTCCCAGCGACCCTCTACAAGGTCACATAGGTTTGGGGTCCATTCGTGGTTCGCATTCCACTTTTGGAGTATATGGTTTGTGTTGCCCCTATCCCTATGTTTCCCCATTGCATCGTATTGTAACTATACATTGTTTGCACTGTTTTCTAAGACTATACTGCATATTTTTGCTATTGTGTATATATATCTTGTGTATATTTCCTATCCTCTCACTGAGGGTACTCTCTAAGATACTTTGGCATATTGTCATAAAAATAAAGTACCTTTATTTTTAGTATAACTGTGTATTGTGTTTTCTTATGATATTGTGCATATGACACTAAGTGGTACTGTGGTAGCTTCACACGTCTCCTAGTTCAGCCTAAGCTGCTCTGCTAAGCTACCATTATCTATCAGCCTAAGCTGCTAGACACCCTATACACTAATAAGGGATAACTGGGCCTGGTGCAAGGTGCAAGTACCCCTTGGTACTCACTACAAGCCAGTCCAGCCTCCTACACAGCTCCTGTAATAACATGCACGGGCGAGCGTGCATCGAAAAAGGTTAATGATGCGCCAATTTCTCACCTGCTACCGAGACTGTGCGTCGTTTCTCCTTCTCCGGTCGGGTCGGTGTGCATCGTTTTTCCTCTCCGCAGGAGAGAGATGCGTCGATCCGGGCAAGCACTTGGGGCGGGCAGTCGTTGCATCATTTTCCGCGCCCAGAAGGTTTGCGTAAAAAATCCTTCTGCACAATATCAGCAAAACCGCGCTGTGTGGGATGCAAGGTTACCAGCCTCCTTTAGGAGTTTTCCACATCGTTTCTCCAGCTACATGCGTCGATCTTTCATCCACGCTGCAGGTGGAGCGTCGATTTCAGCTGCGAAGCCGGCTGCACATCGTTTCTTAAGCTGCGTCTCGGAGGTTGCGCCATAAATCTCCCCGCACAGCTGTCTGTGTGTGGATTTTCAATCTTGGTCTGCCAGCTTCACCTGTCAAGGCCCCAGGAACTGGATAGGGTACCACTTGGCAGGGCAGGAGTCACAGCAGAGAGTCCAGGTGCTGACAGAGGAAGTCTTTGATAGCCCTGAGACTTCAACAACAGGAGGCAAGTACAGGACAAGCCCTTGGAGATTGCGTCACAAGCAGGAATCCACAACAAAGTCCAGTCTTTGTCTCCTTGCACAGGCAGAAGCAGCAACTGCAGGATAGCTCCACAAAACACAGACACATGCAGGGCAGCACTTCTCCTCAGCTCTTCAGCTCTTCTCCAGGCAGACGTTTGTCTTGATGTCCATAAGTGATCTAAAGTCTGTGGTTTTGGGTGGTCTTCTTATACCCATTTTGGCCTTTGAAGTAGGCCTAATTCAAAGGAAAGTCTCTCTTGTTTGTGAAATTCTGCCTTGCCCAGGCCAGGCCCCAACCACACACAGCAGGGGGTTGGAGACTGCATTGTGTGAGGGCAGGCACAGCCCTTTCAGGTTTAAGTGACCACTCCTCCACTCCGTCCTAGCACAGATGGCTCATCAGGATATGCAGGCTACACCCCAGCTCCCTTTGTGTCACTGTCTAGAGAGAGGTGGAAACAGCCCAACTGTCAAACTGACCCAGACATGGAATCCACAATCAGGCAGATTTACAGAATGGTTTCAGGTAGAAAATGCTCACTTTCACAAAGTGGCATTTTCAAACACTCAATCTTAAAATTAACTTTACTAAAAGATATATTTTTAAATTGTGAGCTCAGAGACCCCAAACTCCACATGTCTATCCGCTGCTCCCAAAGGGAATCTAGGCTTTAATCATATTTAAAGACAGACCACATGTTAACCTATAAGAGGGATAGGCCTTGCAACAGTGAAAACCAAACTTAGCAGTATTTCACTGTTAGGATATATAAAACACATTAGTATATGTCCTACCTTAAACACAAACTGAACCCTGCCCAGGGGGCTACCAAGGGCCTACCATAGGGGTGTCTTACATGTAAGAAAAAGGAAGGTTTAGGCCTGGCAAGCGGGTACACTTGCCATGGCGAACTGGCAGTTTAAAACTGCACACAGAGACCCTGCAGTGGCAGGTTTGAGACATGATTACAGGGCTACTCATGTGGGTGGCACAACCAGTGCTGCAGGCCCACTAGTAACATTTGATTTACAGACCCTGGGCACCTCTAGTGCACTGTACTAGGGACTTACCATTAAATCAAATATGCCAATCATGGAAATCCAATCAACAATACAATTTACAAAGAGAGCATACGCACTTTCGCACTGTTTAGCAGTGCTCATAGTTCTAAAGCCAACAAAAACAGGTCAGAAAAAATAGGAGACAGGAGGGAAAAAGATTGGGGATGACCCTGCATAAGGGAAAAAGTGTAACAGGTACAGTGTCCTGCTGAGGATAACTACCAACACACACACAAACATTGCTACAAATGTCTGGTCACACCAAACATTTGATTGCACTGTACGGCACAGAGGCTGTTGAAATGTCTTGACTCATAACCAAGAATGGCTGCCTCATATTGTGTCAAGGTACACATACTGAGGTACAGCCCTTCAAACCACAGAAGGAGGGCTTTATCAGACATTGTCCTATAGAATAGGCAAAACAAACAGTGGGTGGTGTCACCAGCTTGAGCTTTAGCGCATACCAAACCAGAGTAATCTACCATCACCTAAACCAAAGCACAGACAGAGGGCAGTACAACAGTCCCTGATTACATTTCCATCATAATCCAATTACTATGCATCTGGTGGTATGCCATAAACATAAGCCAATGTTGTGGCACAGGCACTGTGTCTGGCAATGAGGAAACATCTACAGCTACATACACATCATACAAGAAGAATGTTTAGCCTATATGAAGGGTGAATGCCTTGCTTGCAACTGATGACATCATATTTCATGACCACAAGATCACATACATGATGCAATTGGCCCAACATAGCACACTAAACAAGTACAACGTTCACTTTTGACCTTCCACCTAAACACTGTTCAAGCTGCCTTGGCACAGGTCTCATATACCCCAAATATGTGACCAACATTACATGTCCACTTACTATGTTGGAACAGCATCAGATACCTTCCAATGTCGCAACTTGGAAATGCCCAGGAGGATCTCATGGTGAAGGTACATATACATAGACAAAACAAGGAGTATAAGCGTGAAAACATACCTGATACAGAAATTATATAGCAAGCTCTGGAAATGAATATACAGTGCAATGAGAATGACAAACAAAGCAGCTTCATCAAGGTGGGGATATGCCAAAGGCTAATTCTTCAAGCACCATCTGGCTGAATATTTCAGAGTATCAGCTCCCTAGTTGTTGCTGAAACACAACTCCACACATTCTCACAACTACAGTTCTTTGTACAGTACCGGTCATTACATCACATGACATACTTACACTCATGAAAAGAAGCTGTTGATGCGATCTTCCCCAAGACAGCCCCTTCCTCTTCACCACTGTTATCCTCCCTTGGCATTTCAGGATTTTCACCTGGTGGCACTGTAGGCTCCCTCTCCTCTGGGATGTACAGGATATTATTCCATAGGGGGATGGTGTGGAGCATGCAGTATGCCACAGTGATCTGACACAGTTTTCCGAGTAAGGGAGGGCTCCACCAGTCTGGTCCAGACACATAGATCTAGCCTTTGGCAGCCCAAAAGCCCACTCACTACCTGTCTTATTCTTCCATGGGCCTCATTGAAGTGGACTTCCCCCGACGTAGTTGGATTCCTTATTGGCGTCAACAACCAAGGAAGGTACGGATATGCGGATTCTCCTGCTAAGAAATGGGACATATGTGCAGGAATGAGTCACGCAGTTCATGATTGTAGCACCAGACTTTGTGCGCAAACAAACAGGACAGATGTGACTTACTAACCAGCCACGCTCTCTCTGGGTACAGTTGTGACACCAGCTGAGGTATGGGGCTGTTCCGCATTATAAAGGAATCATGGGCTGAACCTGGATAACGGGCATAGACTGTGAAATGTAGAGATCCGCCAATCAGACAACTTCCACATTGATGGAATGGAAGATCTTTCTGTTGTATACTTGTTCATTGGCCTGCGGTGGGACCAAGCCCCCCACCATGTGTGATGCATGCAAAACCAGAAAAGTCAGCCTTCACATGGAATAAATCCTAACACCGCGGGAACTGGATGTAGCTGTCCAGGTATTTCAACATTGCTGAGAGGACATCACTCAACACCAGACTGAACATAGGTTGGGACATGCCAGCTGACAGGGTCATTGTATTTTGGAAGGATACTGTGGCTAGGAAGTGCAATACTGACATAACTTGTACAATGGGTGGTATGCTGGTTGGATAAATAATAGCTAGCATCAGATCTGGCTAACTATTGTTTGCCTATTCAGATGGGAAAGAAGGTTAATGTTGTGTTCTTCCAAGGGCTAATGTTCTGGCAGTGGACAGCAGACAGGAGGTTGTCGCATCTTCCCTCTCTCTGGGTACCTATGTATGACAAGACATGATTTCTAACATTATTAATTGTGTCCACATCAAAATACATGATGCATGTCAATGATATCATGCGACAAGGCATTTCTGAATGGATAGACATGGCAACTGGTACACATCACACCTGCAAATAACACAAGGGTCACACGTGACCCGAATGGTTGTCCACACATGTCCACAACATGTATATGGATCAAACTCAAAGACGCACAACACAATTGCCCCTCGAAATGACTGGATATCGCTACCCCAAAATAACAGTCCGAGGGGGTGGACTGTGCCCCACTATTAAATGCAATCAGTGCCCTGCAGAATACTACAATGGTGTTTGAGTAGTAGGACCTACAGGACAAGACAGGATAAGCATGTCTGTGAGGTCAAAAATTCATTTTTGGAGGCGTGACAGTTTATAAAGCACAATACAGCATTTCAGGCTGCTAAAAAGGCAGCTGCCTCACCTAGTCCACTGGACATCAGGAACCGCCCACGACTGTTGGCGGAAGTCATCATGGTGGTAGGGGGTTGCAACCGAAGCTGACACAGCCACAGGTTAATGTTGCTGCCAGTGGCGATCGTGGGCCAATGGCTGTGTCCATCAGAGGTGACGACCGCATACCTGGCAAACGTGACGACCATGTTCTGTAGATCCATCCACTTGACTTATGACACTGCTGCCCACAAGACCTCCACGACCTCAGCGGCTGTGTACCACCTGCCTCTTGGAGAAATCATGCCACGTCCAGCAGGTGATATGGTCCCTGCCTACTGTTCAGGGGAGCTAAAGAGGCTCGTTGATGAGGTCATACCCCTGTATGAACAGCTTTATGGTTCCCCAGAGGAGCAAGTAAGTACCTCATGGGCACATTTTTCTCTGTACTTCATCATCCTTTCCCTCCTCACAGGCTAGAATGTGGCCATGTGTGCCAGGTTGACTACTCATGTGCCCGTTGTTGCAGTCTGTGTGGGATTAATTGGAGGGACAATGTGCAGGCATTGGTGGCCAGTCCCATGTGTTAAGTTCAGTCACATTGCGTTGTGTGAGATTTTTGGGGTCCTAGGTCCTCGAGTTGGATGCACATAACTAGGTGAGGAGACTTTACCTCCAGCCAGCGACATCTCTTTCATCATGATTATTGTAAATGTCAGACAACGTGTATGTGCATGACAGCATGACCTGAGTATGCATGTTGGGAGTAGTATGAGCAATTTGTATGGTGCCACAGAAAGTTCTAAACACAATTGCCCTTGCTAAACTGTTGTTTGGAAAGCATATCATGACTCACCCTGCCCTTTAGGTTGGCACACATACCACATGCAAAATTGCTGTTGGCTACATGATGTACTGTCATGCACGGAAGTGATGGAAATGGAGTATCATATAGGTTTTGTCAGCACAGCTTACAGGGCCTGTCTCATGTATCTCCATACATGGGACTTAGTTTAGGTTGGTGTAGAGTCACTGTGGCTATGCAGCTGTTGCACTGTGCCCACTCCCTCTACCCCAGCAGATCCTGTCATGTGGCCAACATGAGGCTCTTGTGGCAAATCCTGCCCAGAATGCATCATTCCTTTATATGTGCAATTAGCATCATTGTCATTATGTGTGTTTGACTCATGACAGGTCCCTTACTCCCACAACTCTGTTGTCACCTTCCCATTGGTCATATTTGTCCTGTGCAGGCTTTTTGCACAAATGACAGTCCCACCGTGCAGACAGTGTGTTGATTCCTGGAAGGCTATGATATGTGACTCAGTAGCTTGGTCACATAGCAGAAAATGTACAATGCATGCCTTTGTTCATTGAATGCCATCCCTGTAGTATGGACACATATGTCCAAAGGATTGTTCTTTGGTACAGGTACAAAGAACAGATGTCCAAAGGAGTGTTCTTTGGTACAGGTACAAAGAACAGAACTCCACCCCCTGACGTGACATGATTCTCCATTTGTTACTGTATGTCTGCACATGGACAGGGAAAACACTTTTGTACCCGCCATGCCAGTCCCACTGTTACTCATTTGTAATGTTTGAGTTGATGCTCTGGTCATTCTCGGAGGATGACTGTGTTGGTCCATTCATGCCTAAGGAGTTTATCCTTCAGAAGCCACATATGTGTGGTGTGTTTTATAGTGGCTCATATCACACTAAAGGTTGCTAGAGCATTGGCTACATGATGTCAGTAAGTTTGCTTAGTCATTGCAGGGTATTGTGTTAGTCTTCATATGGAAAAATATATGTCTGTGGCCTTGTCCCTGTACTTATTGGCTTGTATGTGTCACTCTTGGGGAGTACTGACTAATAGGCAAGTCCTAGCTTGATGTTACTGACATGTATGTGACTCAACCGTTTGTGTTCTCTTGATTTGTCTTCTGCAGCCATGCAGGTCAACCTCCACCAAAAGAAGGGATTATGAAGAGCCATAGCCTGGAAGGTGCGGGTCCAGGGGGTCCACAGCCAGCAGAGCACCCACTGTAGGAAAAAGTGGGAGGACCTGAGATGCTGGCCCCAGAAGATCGCTGAGGTCCAGCTGGGGATGTCCTCACAACCTGAACGGGTTGCTTGTCAGATCATGACCCCTCTAATGGCTCGCATTCTGGCAGAGGCCTATCCAGAGCTTGATGGACGTTTGAGGGAAGCATAGCAGCCATAAGGGGGTGAGTACAGGGTATATTCCTGCCTGTCACATTGGCAAGTGAACGAGGTAGGTTCTGGCAGCTTCCCCTGACAAATGGGATGAGCCATGTGTCACACAGTAGATGAGTGACTGTTTGTGTAGACATGTCATGTGGTGCATACTGATGTGCCTTGCCTATTGGCCCAGGGACCTAGGACACAACTGGATAGAATCCACAAACCACTAGCTCTCCAGGGACAACATAAGCTGGCTACATTGCTCAATTCACTATTGTTTGTTGTTGTCCTCCTCAATGTTACAGGCCAATGGTAAGTATGTGATGGATCATTGTCTTCAGCCATGTGACTGGGTAAATGAGTATATAGGCATCTGCCCCCAGATGCCACTTGTCTTCAGAGTATGATGAGTATGACAAGTGCTGGTGCCTCTGTGCAGTCTGTAATGTGAAGATGGCCAACATACTTGTGATAGAGCTTACAATATTCTTTGGGTCAGCTATAGATCAAAGCTTTCCCTTGGGAAGTGGGGTATGTCCATTGACATGATTTATGTGCCATGACGGTTACCAATATTCCTTGTGCCTACATGTCAGCATGTGTCCTTTTCTCTTTGGAAAAAAATTTGTAAGCTGCTGTTTCGTGCATGGTTTACCTATGTTGATGGGATGATGCCTGTATTCCCTCACGTTTATGTGCATGGCAAACTGATATTAACAATGGGGGTACATTTTATGTTGTGCTACACACAGCAGTGTATCACCATTGTTTATTGGCTGACACGTTCCCTCATGCATCATAGCAAGTCATTTGGCATGTACAACTTCAGTAGCAAAGAGGAAAATACAGGTAGGCCTAGAGTTTGTAGCTACAATGTGAATATCAATGCCCTTGATGTGGTATCATGTGACAAGTACACAGCACATGTGTGATAGGTAAGGTTTGTGACCTTACTGTTGGCTAGCTTCATATAGGGGGTCATACTGACCCTGGCGGCCGGTGGCTGCCAGGGCCACCGACCACGGGAGCACCGCCAACAGGCTGGCGGTGCTCCCACGAGCATTCTGACCGCGGCGGTTCAGTCGCGGTCAGAAGCGGAAAGTCGGCGGTCTCCCGCCGACTTTCCGCTGCTCGGGGGAATCCTCCATGGCGGCGGTGCGCGCTCCGCCGCCATGGGGATTCTGACACCCCCTACCGCCATCCTGTTCATGGCGGGAAACCCGCCATGAACAGGATGGCGGTAGGGGGTGCCGCGGGGCCCCTGGGGGCCCCTGCAGTGCCGATGCCAATGGCATGGGCACTGCAGGGGCCCCCGTAAGAGGGCCCCGCAAAGTATTTCAGTGTCTGCTTTGCAGACACTGAAATACGCGACGGGTGCAACTGCACCCGTCGCACCCCTGCAACTACGCCGGCTCAATTCTGAGCCGGCGTCCTCGTTGCAGGGGCATTTCCTCTGGGCCGGCGGGCGCTCTTTTGGAGAGCGCCCGCCGGCCCAGAGGAAATGTCTGAATGGCCGCCGCGGTCTTCTGACCGCGGTGCGGTCATTTGGCGGCGGTACCTTGGCGGACAGCGTCCGCCGTCCGCCAAGGTCAGAATCAGGGCCATAGTGTCTTGCAGTTATGTTGGAATCACTTGTGTTTGGGTACAACCATTCATCCACAGACGGACATCTGGGTCTGCATGACCATAATGGAGACAATGATGTGGCTTCCAATTGGGCAACATGTTGAGGGCCTACAATAAGAACTTGCAAATCTCAGGGCCTCTCCAACTTCCACGGGACTCATGGTGTATACTGATCCACTCATAGTATGTCATTGTAAATGATGCCAGACCTTAGTGGTGATTACCCTGGTGATTGCTGATTCATTGTGTTGTGGATTTTGTGGACATCTCTCCCTGACATATTGTACATGATGTCAACAGTGTCCATTTCCATGGCACATGTGTGGCCTAGCTGAGCAACATTAATACTACCTCTGTGACTATTGGGACAAATATCACTTGGTGAAGTGTGCAGAGCGGAACTGTTTCCAGTGAGACATGAGTATTTTTATGTCACCTTCTCCAGGATATTGTAATTTTTGTCAGCAACATGGCAGGATTTTGGAGCACCAAATCTAATTGTTGTGTCTTTATGTTTGTGACAAATAGATGTGTGCATAACCTTGTGCATGACAACAGGTAACTGAGTTCTGCTCCATGGGGCAAAGCTTTGAGGGCGAGGTGGTCCCCTACTTTTTGAATAGTTATTGTGATTGCACATTTTCAGCCAAGAAATTGCAGTTATCTGAGATCTTGATTTTCCTGTGGGCCACTGCTGACAGTTCAGATGGAATGCATGCATATGTTATGGCGCATGTATGGGCTACTTAAGTGGAGTTTGTTGCTGAGGCCTACTTGATATCATAGTAATATTTGCTAATCAGAGCTGTTCAAGTTTGATCATGGTCATATAATGACCCTATTTCTCTTTGTAGTTTCAGCATCAGCCCCGGAAACCAAAGGAGATGAGGAACAGCTGAATGGGGAAGCTTCTGGTCACAGGACTTCAGGTCAAGACACAACCGACACAGAGGGACCCACTGGCATGAAGGGCAAGGGGTATGCCATGGGGAGACCAGAAGATCCTTTTCGGATTCTTTCTCCAGTGGACACTCCCTAGTGGTAGCGGAACGACAGGGGCATCCCCTTGTACCATCTCTGACCGCCACCCCCTGTTTTATCACTGCCCTCCCTGTTACTCCCCAATCAGTTGGCCGAGCCCGGTCATCCAAGACAGTGGGCGTCTCCTTTACCATAGGCACCTCTGCCCCAGCCCCTGTCACCCCTGCTGTCCTCAGTGAGGAGGTTATTGACCTCCTGAGAAGTATCTTGGTGGGTCAGTCAGCCATTGTGAATGCCATCCAGGGGTTGGCAACCCAGCTATTGAGGATGAAATACCTCCCAAAAATAATCAACGAGCCATGATGCGAGCTTGCATTAACAACAGAGAACTCCTCTGGACACCCCTCACCAAAAAGAGAAGGAGGAAAGACCAATATGTATCACAACATTTAACGTAGCCTCAAATAAAGTAAGCAAGATCATCAACAAACATTGGCGCATCCTCAATAGTGGCTCATTAAATATTCCCAAACCCATGTTTTCACATAAACGGGGAAAGAGTCTTAGAGATATGCTTGTACACCCCCCGCCCACACCATCTTCGTAGTAAACCAGATGATATCAACTACCTACCACTACCCAACTGACATTATCCATGTGGGAACTGTAGTGTGTGCCATCTAACAAAGGCCACTAAACAGGTCACCTTAAACGACAGTACAACATGGGACATTAGAGACATCTCCAATTGTAACATCCAGCGATCAATATACATGATCACTTGTCCACACAACCTACATTATGTCGAGATGACCACTAGCAAGGTTAAGACTCGCATCTGCGAACACCAGAGTAACCTGAGATGTGGACAGGCTACGACTAAAATGTCCACTCATTTCATAGAGAAAGCAGACAAGGTGGAGGATTACCAGTGGGTTATCCTAGAACACCATAAAGAGATTCTTTGTGAATCTACACTGTTCGAAAAAGAACAACAATGGGTCTATAAATTACGCCCACACCACATTGACCTCAATGAGAATATACCTTGGAGCCAGCTGACGAAGAATTAACATCACGTTCATAATTAGTCGGATACACATCTCCTAAAATGAATGGTACACTTAGGCAGCGCAAAATGTCCTATTTCCATCTCATTCCAATACATTCAATAGTGTTGCAAAGAGCAAACCCCTCATCAATAAGTATTAGCCACTCGCATATATGTCACCATCACTGTAAGAAGGGAACGAGTAACCATTCATTAAACACAACAAAGAAACTCCCAAGTAATTGTCAAAATGATAAGGGAATCCCCAGTGCTGCCTTTGTAAGCCCATGAAGCCCCAGTGAACTCTGTGCACTTAGAGGCACCAACAAAGGATACCTACTTTTAGGGTCCTCGCGGACCCCCTTTTGTTCCAAGGGACTCTGCCATCTTGGGGAAGTTAGCATTCTAGTGCTGCATGCTTTAGCATGCCGGGTTGCAAGAGCTGCTGCACATTTAAACTCGGCTCCCATGTGAACATTCAAGATTCAGATCCCGGGGAGGTGAGCATTATGTACAGAGCGGGAGTGTCGATTTGAGGAAAGTGTGACTACAAGCACACACACCCTCCGGGAGGAGCTATGATATAAGAGTCCAAATATGACCGAGTAGGTCACGCGTGCACCACATGTGTGCTGTTTGGTGTATTTCACATGTTTACACGTTTAAAAGTTTTAAATGTAGTATGTCTTGTATTGTTGATTGTGAGAGTACTTTGGCCTCTCATTCCTGATATTCACAAGTGCCGTTTCTCACAAGTGGGGTGCAGACACCACACTCACAAACAACATATATAGCGGCTCATTAAAAATGAGGGATATGATAACTATGCATCTCTTGTATATCCACAGGTATCAATAATGGACACCATAAATGATAGGTATCATCTTATAGCACCACATTAGTTAGGTGAATTGCACCCCAAAACTGAGCATGTATTATTTATGCTTTCATTAGAGGTAGTCAAACTAGGAGTGGCACCACGGAGACCACCATGGTCCCAAAGTGGAGCCTAGGGGCAAGGCTCCGAAACATGTAGACCAGGAAGTCAGGTACATTACATCCCCCACTTCTGCAGCCCCTTTTTTAATCATACCGCCTCTAAGTGATCTATTAAATCATTGGAATTACTAGAAGACAGGTATTTTTAACTCACCCAAGACCCCCCCACTCCTATCCATCCTGTGATTCACATTGACAAGACTACATCAGTGCTCCCACGTATCCCGTAGGCCGTAGAATGCCCCTCTCCATAGCGGGAAGAAACCCAATGATGAAGCATGCCACCAAGGAGTAACCCTGGTGGGTGAGGTTTTTCTAACAGGAAAATCATTTTTCCTATCTATCCTGTAGTAGTTATTTAAGCTGCGCCTCTGTTGTAATGTCATATAGGCAAAAAGGAGGACAGACCCAGCCCCACAAGATCCTTCTTCCTCTTTGTTTTTGTTACTCTTATGTGTGTCAGCTTGAGTTTTGTTTCTGCAGACATGGAGTGTGTTCAATTGTACTAGCTTTATTTGACTGTTTTTGTGTCCATTTAGCTGTGGGTACCTTGAGCTACTTCAACTACAGGTATGTCCCATGCAGTTGGAGTTGTATGTGCTTTGTGGACTTGCACTTCCACATTGTGAGGATAGGCATGTCCTTTGAGTCTAGTGTGTTTGTTCCAGAGATACCCGAAGGGCCAGTTCCTGTGCAATAGTTGTTATATGGGCAGTTTCAAGGTGATATGTGTCGCAGTGCAGCTCCCTTCCCTGATTGTTCCTGCTGGCCCCATCCTTATTGCGCAGGTATTTTGTTTGCATAGTGAGGTTTGTATATTTGTCTTTTTAACTATTGTGCATCCCATTGTCCTTCCATTGTGTTGCAATGTGGGTGATGTGTGTGTCCATTGCAGGGCTGTTTAATGGTAGTTGTGTTTGTGTTCTACGCCACATTCATACATATATGTGTTGAATGTGGGGACAGTCCATGGCATGTGTGCAATGCAAGTGTGTCAGTTGAATTTGTAGATGTGATGTTGCTGTGTTGTTGGAGTTGTTTGAGGCAATGTTGTATACACTTCACTGCCCCTGTGCCTGAGAAGAGCAGATGTGTTTTTCGTATAGTTTTGATGTGCAGCGTGAGTGACCTGCCCAAAGGGAGCGTACTGTGACTGTACATGTATCCTTCTTTGTATATAATTCTGAGCCGGCTCACAATGACACATGTACTTGGTGCCCATAGTGTGACCCCCCTATCATGTGGATGGTGCAAAGCTCTGTTGGTACAGTTAATAACACAGGTAGGCGTGTGTACTTGCAGTTGGTTGCACCTACAGCGACGTTGGTTTTGTACACCTTCAATGATCATTAGCAGCAGCAGGATATGTGTGATGGGCTCCATGATGGCACCGGACATGTAAGGCTGCTTACAGGTGAATGTCTCCCTTTATAGCCCCGTTTCCACCTACTAGGACATGATGGTTGGACCGCCACTGTCACATTTGCGATTTGCAACCTCAATGTGTCTGGTGGAAACACAGGCTCCGCAGTCCTGTTTGTGCAGCCTCGTGACTGTGGCAGACTGTGCTGCCTGGTGGTGCCAGCAGGAATGTGGCAGACTTTACTCCATAGGCTAACACGATTTATAATCTGGCGGTCCGACCGCCAATCCGATAGTGGTCAGTCCGCTAAACTTGTAAAGAGACCCCTAGTTTCCATTGAAAAAGCATTTTCTGACTTAGCTTTGTCTTTGTCGCCATTTAACGAATCTTCACGACATTTTCTAAAACAAAATGTGCCTATGGGTCTTGTTGCGCATGAAATGTTTTGGAGTGATCCGTCAAATGGGGGGCTGAGAAAAAGGAGGGGGTCAAAATAAGTGCATTTCCCATTTTAGTTTTGAAAACAACCATAGACCGAACTGCTGGACGGTATTACACCAGTGTTGGCAGGAAGGTAGTTCTGGGTCCAGAAAGAGTGCTTTTTAGGGTCGAGCCTGCGTCGCATGCGCTCGCGCATGTGTTTCGCTAGCGTGACGCTTTAGATATTAGAAAAGGGCTCGGAGCCCCATCGACGTCACATCAGTGTCTTTCGTTGGCAAGTTGGCTTGCCTGTTAGAATACGCTTCTTTTGATTAGTGGAAGGCATGCATATCTCATGCCTTTACCGTGGTTAGCCCTCCTCGAGCACAGCGACCAAGTACGGAAAACATGCGAGGCTCGCTGGGGTTGTGAACTACTTTTTCTCTGTTTTTGGACCGCGATCTCGATGGGCAGAAGTCGAGGCTTCGTTAATTTCACTTTTCCCGCTTACAGTCATAATTGCACTTTGTGTGAATGAACTGTACAGCGCGATTGCGCTGTTTTTATCTTTTTTTTTTCCTTGTAAGCCGTGTAGTGAGCGGTTTTATAAAAAAAATTGATTTGTTGTTTTTGCTATTAGTAGAAAGTCTGTTGCATTCCAAGAAAGACTCTGAAAGAAATGAAAGATGACCAGATAGCTTATTCGAAGAGCCTTCCACTGTCTAAAAATACACGTCGTCACATTTTCAGGAAACACAAGCTTGTTTAATTAAGTGAGCTACTTCTCCGTGGTCTGAAGCCAGGGAGGTGAAGCTGTGGGCCCCATGTGATAAAGATTGAAACGAGATTACATTTCTCGACTTGTGCACTCAGCACTTTCTCATCTATCTTTTACATATCGCAGGTGGTAATTTTACAGCCAACCCCGAGTTTTGTATTATTGATTTTCTATAGCTATCACTACATATGCACATGTCCGTTTTCCAAATAACGAGCCATGACTAAAACAAAGTGCAGATGTCAGCTCCGAGACATGCAGGCAGGGGGACTAGAAACGCTGCAATCAGATTTCTTAGCAGGGGAGCTGAAAATACATACTTCAGGCTTGTTTCTACAGACAGCGTACCGCAGCACATAAATCCCGTCTGTCCGCATCTTGATTTATGGCCAAATATGTGAAATACCAATGCATCAGTTTGTGTGTAATATATCAATTACCATAGCGCAACAGCGTTTGTACATGTTCGACTGCACTCTGTACAACAATGGGCAGATTCGTTTATTTACGTATACCGAAATGAAACACATAAGGCAACAATTATGCTCAGCACCCTACATAACTGGCTGATTTTCAAGAATATGCAGTCGAAAGTCCTGCTTAAGCCCTGTGCAGTAAAATACATGGTACACACTTAGATGTGCTCAGTCCAAATGATATTTTGATGTGCAACACTCCTCTGGAGGATGGTGTTCACGAAACTACTATACAATACAATGCAAAATAAAACAATGCCATACAGTACAATCCATTGCAATACAATGGAGAGCAACAGAAGGCATTCCAATTCAACAAAAAAATAGAACAAAGAAGAAATGTGTGTGTGTGCTCCTGCACTGCAGTCCACCCAAGTATACTGACGGAATCAAATGCATAGGTTGGAGTTACTCTAAACGATAGAGTGCCCAGCATATTGCAAGAAGAAGCGGTGGTGATTCTATTAGTAGAGGTAGGTGTTTTTGTGTGGGGGAAGTGTGTGTGTGTGTGTGTGTGGGGAGGAAGTACTCTGTGTGTATGTGTTTTAAATTAAGTTTTACTTTGACTCCACAGCTTTTCTTGTCAATCAACAATGCACTGTAAACCATTGCGCACGAGTGCTAAGTGTACAGACATCACTACACACTGTAGTGTAATGACAGAGCTAATTCGCCAGCTCTTTCATCATGTGAGAGGAGTAGTAATGTATTAACTGGTTTAATACAAAGTCAGAAGTATCCACATGGAAACTATCCCATCTAGATTATGTATGCATTGTTGCTATGCATTAAATTAAAACAAACAGTACAGGCTCGGCAGGAAAACCTCACGTACATCCAGCACAACTTTGCTATACAGCCTGCAGTCATCTTTTGCTTGTGATTGACACCATCAGTTTATGGGGGGTCTTTGTTCTCACAGTCCAGTGGATGTGCCGCCATTGCTGTACATAGCACAGAGGCCTACAGCAGCAGATCATAAGGAGGAGCTAAGAGCTCAATGAGAAGCAGTGCCTTTTAGGTTGAGTGCGCAAGTCCTCTGGCCTGTTGTAATCTATCCGTGGGTTTTTAATCCCACCCACCGCACGCCCATCACTGTCACTCGTTCATGGGCTTGCCTTTTAAAAATCCTTTATCATTGGTAAATGCTTTACGTTTATCCCTCCTTGGGGCAGTTATGTTACCTCCTTAACCATCCACCCTGTTACATGGATAATTGCACGTCTGCTGATATGTTTGACTGCAAGCAAACTTCATTTTCCTTTTGTGTCTCTCCTTCACGCTCATGGCAGCCCTGGCACTTTGAATCTGCCTGCTTATGTCAACTGTTTTACTTTTCGTTTTCAATTTATATGGCAAGAAAAGTCGAGTTAGGAATTTACAACATTAATAGCTCTAACTTAGAGCAAACGCGAGACCCATTGCAAAGGCTTGTTGTTATTTGTTGTAAAGTCGTACAGTAGTTTTTGACATATTAAAAGAAAACCAAATTTCTATACCGCAGAATGATCCCGATCTTGTGCAGAGATCTGATTGGCTGCTAACACTTCAATCAGGAAGTTTTGGAAACCATTTTGAGACTCTGCTTCAGCCAAGTCTCAAAAGAAACATACAAAAAATGAAAATGGGGCAAAGTTCTTCTAGGCTAATCCCCTAGGCGTGGTGCGGGGGTTCACCCAAGGCTCAAAAGTATTTTTTTCTTACATCAAGTCAAAAGTCACAGTGGATCTGTGAATTTTGCTTTGATTTAAATAAAAAATCCCCTGTCTACTGACTTTATCTGTTTGGTTGCCCCGGGTGGGGCAGGTCCCGGGGGGTTTTGGAGGAAAAAGGTGAAGGGTGCACAAGGCCCCCCTCCTAGGGATTTCAGTAGTCCCATGGACAAAAACCTCCAGAGGCTATGTTTCAGAGGTATTCGGGGTGCTACACAGCCCCCCGGACCCCAGGGACCACCACCTCCCCTGGGCAATTTTCAGTTTGAATAATATGGGGTCCAGTGGATTCCCAGAGCCGCGGGGACCGCCACCTCTCCGGGGCTATCTTTCTAAATTATGCTGAGGGCTGCGTGCTCCCGGCACCCCAGGGACCACAACCTCCATAGGAAAATATTCAATTTACATAATATGGGGTGGGTCCTGTGGGTCCTGAGGACCACCACCTCTGCAGGGCTATAGTATTCAATTATGACCCCCATGCCCTGGGTACCACCACCTCCGCGGGGTAACAAATTAATTTCATAGGGGGATCCTGCGGACTCCTCTGTGCCCCATAAAATATGTGGGAAGGCCGCGCATCCCCCCCTGCACACCAGGGAACACCACCTCCCTGGGGCAACATTTGACAAAAAAAAAATACGATTGTCCTGCCAACCCCCCAGTGCTACTAATACATTTAAGATGGGGGTCTGTTGCTGACCCAGGGGACCACCATGTCCCAAGGGTCAAATTGAAAACAAGGAGGGTGCTGCACGGCCCCCTAATGGAGCATATATGGCCCTCTGGACTGCCACCTCCTAGGGCTAGCTCCTGCTACCTCCCAAGGTGCCCACTGAGCAAAAGCAAACACTCCAGTTTCAGCAAGCGGGAGCTGACAAAATGCTCCCGCTTGCTGAAAGTGGAGATTTCATCTATTTCCCTGCCTGGAGACATGGAGGCAGAAAAAGAGATGAAAACATTGCTCATGCACGTAGGGAGCTGCAATTTGGAGAAGCTCCCTGTGTGAGGGAGCAATGCCGGCTCCTGCAGGGAGCCAGCTAAGAGTGCTGGGGCCTTGGGGCTCCCCCGCCATCCTGTCACTTTCTTTCTCTCTCTTCCAGCCCATAATGGCATGGGGGAGAAAGAGATTATTAATTGATGGTCTCTACAAATAAAGAGTTCAAAGTGGCACACAAGCAAGATATTTGGTTGAGATTTTATAGTTACCTTGTAAGGAACAGCAGAGAAGAGTCACATCAGTTTTACTGGTAAATCTCTTGGACTGTCACTCAGTAAGTTGAGGGTTCAAAATCCTGGTATCTCATGTCAGTATGTCTGTTTATTCACTTCTGTTTTTAATGTTTGCTATTGGTAGACATTGTTAAACATTGCTAGTGATGGAACATTTTGGGGGTCATTACGACCCTGGCGGTCTGAGACCGCCAGGGCTAAAGTGGCGTCCGTACCGCCAACAGGCGAGACCCATATTTCGAGACCCATATTTCGACCGCGGCGGTAATGCCGCGGTCGGACCGCCGGTGCCGGCGGTTTCCCGCCGTTTTAGCCCCGGCAGTGATAATACGCCAGGGCAGCGCTGCCCTGGGGATTATGACTCCCCTACCGCCAGCCTGTTTCTGGTGGTTTGCACCGCCAGGAAGAGGCTGGCGGTAAGGGGAGTCCTGGGGCCCCAGGCATGGGCAGTGCAGGCGCCCCCTAACAGGGCCCCGTGCTGCTTTTCACTGTCTGCATAGCAGACAGTGAAAAGTGCGACGGGTGCTACTAGGAGCCGGCTCCTATGTTTTGGCGCATCCCCGATGGGCCGGCGGGCGTAAACTAGGTTTGCGCCCGCCAGCCCAGCGGGAATGTTGTAATGGGGACCACGGGAGTGCGGCCGCATTGGCGGCCGCACGGCGGTTACAGCTTGCCGGGCGGCGTTAGCCGCCCACCAATGTTGTAATGACCCCCTTTGTCTTTTTGCCTCTAATGTCTTTGGGTTTAAAATGTGTTAGATATGTCTGGGCAATGCACAGTAAGGAGTCACCTGCAGCCTAGTGGTTAAAGTATCAGACCCTCACACGCAAGGTTGAGGGTTTCAGTCTAGGTGTGTCATTTCTCAGCTTTAAATTCTTTTGAACTTCAAATATTTAAGGTACATACAGAAATGTGATATCGCTCTTTGAACTTGACAAATACATATTTTTTCAATTTGTCACAACATTTCTGATTTTAAGTGATGCAGGGATGGGGGGTTGTACGGGATCGGCCGTAGTGCTTGGCCACAGGCCAGGCCGTGCGGCTAATCTCCACCAAGCACAGGCCAAAGGCTGTGCATGGCGCAAAGTTGGGTAGTTATAGGGGGTTGGCTGTAGGGCCTGATTTTCGGCCGTGCACTGCAGTGGTTGAATAAACATATAGGCCCTCATTGTGACACTGGCGATAAGTCCCGCTTACCGCCATGCCGACTGCCACCAACATACTGTCAGGGAGACCAGATACTCGGGGCTTACGCATGTTCCCAACATGTCCACCTCTTGGCAGCTCCAAACTCTACTAGTTATATAGCACAGAGTTAAAGAATGGCCAAGTTGGGGAATGGGTTTTGGGTTGGGAACAGCGGGGAAGGAGACCTGTAGAAGCAAGAGTTAAACAACACAATTGCAAGATTAATCACAATGACTTTCAATAAGTTTTATTTCAAATAAAAACTTATGCTGAAAACATGGATGGCCTAAGGCTTCACTATAACTAGGCCTCAAGAATCTAGGTACCTGGAAATCAAGAAAGGTTATGCAAGGTTTTCATATGAACATTCCAGAATTAACATTTCATATTTTGAACAATGAATAACACGCTGTTGGATCTGGGCTTTAAGAATACTATGAACATGGAATAACACTCTTTTGAATCTGTGTTTCAAGAATACTATGAACATTGAATAACACTCTATTGAATCTGTGTTTCAAGAATACTATGAACATTGAATAACGCTCTATTGAATCTGTGTTTCAAGAATACTATGAACATTGAATAACACTCTATTGAATCTGTGTTTCAAGAATACTATGAACATTGAATAACACTCTCCAATTAGTTCCTGGAATAATCACTGCATTACAACAAAAGTCAAAGAGCACCTGGTTTTCTCTGCATGAAAGAACTGTACTAGAATCACGAATAACACTGCTACATCACACTCTGATTAAACGTTCCAAAACTTAAAATGTTCAGGAATTATTATGCACCTTAATCAAACTGCACATCTAGATTTCAATGTCTAGAAATGATCGTGCAATCTGCCGATCTGTATTTCAAAAGTTAAACACCAGGAATGAATCGTGCACCTTGTTGCCGATTCAAACATTGAGATTCACTTGCAATGAAACGATCGCGCACACTGCCGATCTGTGATTCAAGAGTTTAATGCCGGGAAAGAATCACGCACACTGTTGCCGATTCTATTATCAAGAACCAAATGCCATGAAAGGATCGCGTGCACTGCCGATCTGAATGCCAAGAAGTAAATGCCAGGATTGAATCGTTCACACTGTTGCCGATTCGGAATTCACGATACAAATGCCATGAAATGATCTCGCGCACTGCTGATCTGAATGCCAAGAAGTAAATGCCTGGCATGAATCTCACACACTGTTGCCGATTCGGAATTCATGATACAAATGCCATGAAATGATCGCGCGCACTGCCGATCTGAATGCCAAGAAGTAAATGCCTGGAATGAATCGCGCACACTGTTGCCGATTCGGAATTCACGATACAAATGCCATGAAATGATCGCGCGCACTGCGGATCTGAATGCCAAGAAGTAAATGCCTGGAATGAATCACGCACACTGTTGCCGATTCGAAATTCACGATACAAATGCCATGAAATGATCGCGCGCACTGCCGATCTGAATGCCAAGAAGTAAATGCCTGGAATGAATCGCGCACACTGTTGCCGATTCGGAATTCACGATACAAATGCCATGAAATGATCACACACACTGCCGATCTGGATACCAAGAAGTAAATGCCAGGATTGAATCGCGCACACTGTTGCTGATTCGGAATTTACGATACAAATGCCATGAAAACAATCGCACACGCGATTTTAAGTTTAGGCCCAAAACTCGAGTGTCACTGGAATACTGAGTCGGGCCTTAACCCGACCACCGCCTTACCGCCCTGCTTGAAGATCACCAAATAAACGAGGGCAGGCCTGGAAATGACTGGACAGGCCTCTGGGACAGGGGCTCTGGAAAAGGCTGCTGCTCTGCACCGGGACCTCTGAATAGTAAGCAGGTGGAGCTGGGCTGACTCCCTTATATAGAGCCAAACCATGCCCAAGAGCCACACCCAACCTTGCTGCAAGAAAGGCTTCTAGAAAGTCTTAGAATAAAGGGCCACACTCTGTAGTCCTGCAAACAAGCCTTGCAAATGAATAATGAATTACAAACAGCATTAATGAGTTTTCAAGGTAAAAGCTCTGCAATGCAAAAGGTTAACATACTGCATAGAAACACAATGCATACAATATGTCTTTGCATAAGGACTGGGTTTTTGCATTTACGTCGCCCGTAGAGCGCGCACTGTCCTGATGTTGACACATACCGCCGCCACATCGGTTTACCTCTACCCATATTATGACTCACACATAGCAATCTGTCACTATACAGACACACACACACAAGTCCGCCAGCCCAAAGATCAGTGATAAACACAAGCCTAAGCTGCCAGGGCAACAACAACCATAAAGGACAACACACCCATGCACAAGATGGCACACGCAGAAACAATAACGCTGCATTTACATCCCCACAGGTCCCCAATACAACATCACCAGAGAGGAGGTGCAAGCAACATCCAGTCCCCAACCAGAAGAGGCCCAGAGTGATGACAGCAGCTCTGCACACCTGGATCAGGAGGACCAACCTGCCCATCAGGGACCTTCCGGACAGTTGGTTCCTTAGGCACAGTCCCATACCACCACAGAGCCTCCCCCCTCAGGAAACATCAGCACAGCACCCACCCAGCGGACCCATACCACTGTCCTCAGGACACGTCAATCAGCAGTGTGTCCACCACTACAGGGACCCCAGGAAACCCCACAAACACAGGACGATCAGGGACCTGGGGTTAGTGGCAGTGGCAACGTGGTCCAGGGGACATAGACACAGGACAACAGGGAAGCTGGGAGGACTGCTGTGTGACAGAGGGAGGACAGGCCCAGGGAATCGACTCTCCACGAGGCACTCACCAACATCCTGGGAGCATACCACCATTCCTAGGAGACGATGGTCCACATACTGGACAAGTTCCAGGAGACCCAGCGGCTGCAGGAGGGACAGTACCTGGGAATCAGGGAGGACCTGAGGGGCATCCACACAACTCTGGTCACCATTGCAGGGGTGCTGGCAGACATGGCCAACACCATGAGGGAGACAGTGGCACACCAAAGGGGCCCTCACCCTAGCCAAGACGATGAACAGCCTTCCACCTCCGCTGACGCTATTGGAGAGGAGGCCCCACCACAGGAACAAGAGGCCATCAGCACCCCTCCCCCTGCAGAAGGAGAACCACCCTGCAAACGGTCGCTGCGGTCCAGGCAGAAGCCAGAGAATATTGCCAAGACCCCCACCAGGAAATATGACTCTCCTGAATGTCACCCATGTGTCCCACTCTGTCACCCTGTCCACCTTGAACTGCTATTGCTCCCCTTCCTATGACCCCTTGGACCGTGCACCTGTGATACAAATAGACTGGAAATTTACTGTGGACTCTCCTCCACCACCACCCCAGCCCATTGCAATACCCCCTCCACTTATTTGCACATAAATAAACACCCTTGTAAAAAATACAAGTATGGAGTCTGTCAATTGATTGAACTATGTATTTTTTTAACAAGCTGTAAACATTGCAATTGAACTGTACAGTAATGTATACATAGGTATGACCTGTAGTTGTCTGCAGTCAACACACCAGAAGCCAGAGTGGGGCACAGATATATTAAAATAGACATGCCAAAGGGTAGAGTAAGTGGCCATAGTAGTGGGAAAATCCTCCTGCCAGTGACAATATCCAACACATAACTGTCAACGGATGTAGGAAAGTACCATCTTCCTTGGCATGTTACCCCCAATTTTCCCTTTATCAGTATGTTTTTGTCTGTCTCACTGGGATCCTTCTGGTCAGGACCCCAGTGCTCATAGTTTATGGCCTAATGTGTGTATCTGTGTAGTGCTTAACTGTGACACTGAGGCTCTGCTAATCAGAACCTCAGTGCTTATGCTCTCTCTGCCTTTAAATTTGTCACTGTACGCTACTGGTTTCATTTACCAATTTCAATTGGCACACTGGACTCCCCTTATTAGTCCCTAGTATCTGGTACCTAGGTACCCAGGGCATTGGGGTTCCAGGAGATCCATATGGGCTGAAGTGTTTCTTTTGCCACCCATATGGAGCTCAGAAAAACCCTTGCACAGGCCTGCCATTGCAGCCTTTGTGAAATAACGCACACGTTTTTTCACAGCCATTTTCACTGCACTTAAGTAACTTATAAGTCATCTATATGTCCAACCTTCACTTGCTGAAGGTTAGGTGCTAAGTAACTAAGTGTGAGGGCACCCTTGCACCAGCAAAGGTGCCCCCACATAGTTCATGGCCATTTCAAGGGACTTTGTGAGTGCGGGGAAGCCATTACTCGTATGCAATACATATAAGTCTATACCTATATGTAGCTTCATAATGGTAACTCTGACTATGGCCATGTAACAGGTCTAAAATCATGGAATTGTCCCCCCATTCCAAATCTGGTATTTGGGAGCCAATTCCATGCATCCTGGGGGCTCCACCATGGACCCCCAGTACTGCCAAACCAGCTCTCTGAGGCTTGCACTGCAGCTACAGCTGCTGCCACCTCACAGACAGGGTTCTGCCCTCCTGGGGTCTGGGCAGCCCAATTCCAGGAAGGCAGACCAAAGCATTTCCTCTGAGAGCAGGGTGTTACACCCTCTTCCTTTGGAAATAGGTGTTACAGGCTAGGGAGGGGTAGCCTCCCTAGCCTCTGGAAATGCTTTGAATGGCACAGGTGGTGCCCTCCTTGAATAAACCAGTCTACACCGGTTCAGGGACACCTTGTCCCCTGCTCTGGCGCGAAACTGGACAAAGGAAAGGGGAGTGACCATTCCCCTGTCCATCACCACCCTAGGGGTGGTGCCCAGAGCTCCTCCAGTGTGTCCCACACTTTAGCCACCACAGCCTGCTCCAGGAACCGCTGTAACTGCAATAAAGTATCCACAAGGGATACTTTTCTTCTGTAACCTCAGCTCCAAGTCAGCAACTGCAACAGTTTCCATGGTGTGCACGCTCTAAGGGCTCTCTGTCTTCATCCTGCATCAGAAGGACCAAAGTAATCTCCCGTGGGGTGACGGGGTCACTCCTCTGCTCCAGCAGGCACCTCCCAAGACGCCAACCAGTTCCCTTGGACTCCTCTCACAGCGACAAGCGTGCTACTAAGGACACAGAGGGTGGACATCATCGACATAGACTGTCCTGAGGTCCTGCTGACACAATTTGGAGAAGGTAAGACCTTGCCTTCCCAGAGAGCGACAGTACCCCTGTGTACTGCGTCTTCTTCACCTACTTTACTACTTTACTCCTGCGTTTCTGGGCTCTGGGGTGGGGTAATTTACTTACCTTTACTGTATTCTTACTCTCCAAGTGATTCTGCACACACTACACTTGTTTAGGGGGAAATTTGTGATTTGCATTCCACTTTCTTAGTATATGGTTTGTGTTGCCCCTAGACCTATTTTCTCCCACTGCAATCTATAGCATTTCCTATTGTTTGCCTTGTTCTATGACTATTTACTTGTCTAATTTTGGTGTCAAGTGTATATATTTCATATAATACTTACTTCCAGAAGGAGTATTGTCTCCAAGATAATTTTGGTACTGTGTCACCCAAATAAATACCTTTATTTTTGGTAACAATGAATATTGGCTTTACTTGTATATAAGTACTGTGTAACTATAAGTGGTATTGCAGGAGCTTTGCATGTCTCCTAGTTCAGACTAAGCTGCTCTGTTATAGCTACCTCTATCAGCCTATGCTGCTAGAACACTACTACATTTCACTAATAAGGGATAACCGGACCTGGTATAAGGTGTACATACCCAAACTACCCACTACAAACCAGGCCAGCCTCCTAGAATGGAAGGTGAAGTTACAGTGTCTTTCCTGTCTGTCACTGGAAATACTGTTGTATGATTGATGTTCTGTTGTCCTCATCCTCTGCCTCCTCTTCGTCACTGTCCACAGGGTCCACTGCAGCCACACGCCCATCTCCAGCCTCATCCTCCTGCAGAAAAGGCGCCTGGCAACGTAAGGCAAGGTTGTACAACATACAACATGCCACAATGATCTGGCAGACGTTCTTGGGTGAGTAGCACAGGGAAGCACCTGTTAGATGGAGGCACCAAAACCTGGCCTTCAGGAGGCCGAATGTCCTCTCTGTAATCCTTCTTGTTCGCCCATGTGACTCATTGTAACATTCCTCTGCCCTTGTAATTGGATTCGTCAGCTGGGGTCAGTAGCCATGAGAGGTTGGGGTAACCAGAGTCACCTGCAAATATCGAGGGATACCTGTGAGACAAACACTAACCCTTAGGGCCAACCCCATACCCATACACCAACACATACTGGGTGGGAACCATGGGTTCACCTATTAGCCACACCTGGTGCCTCTGGAGTTGAGCCATCACATATGGGATGCTGCTATTCCTCAGGACATAGGCATCATGCACAGAGTCAGGATACTTTGCAGTGACATGGGAGATGTACTGGTCCGCTAGGCACACTATCTGAACATTCATTGAGTGAAAGCTCTTTCGATTTCTGAACACCTGTTCATTTCTCCCGGGGTGGGGAGGACAAAGGCAATACGTGTACCATCAATTGCCCCAATAATGTTGGGGAAATGTCCCATTGCATAGAAGTCAGCTTTCACTGTAGCCAAATCCTCCACCTGGGGGAAAACAATGTAGCTCCGCATGTGTTTCATCAGGGCAGACAACACTCTTGTCAGCACTATTGAGAACATTGGCTGTGATATTCCTGCTGCCAAGCCCACTGTCACTTGGAAAGAACCAGTTGCCAAGAAATGGAGCAGAGATAGCGCCTGCACAAGAGGGGGGAATCCCAGTGGGGTGACGGATAGCAGATATCAGGTCTGGCTCCAGTTGGGCACACAGCTCTTGGATTGTGGCCCCGTCAATTCTGTAGGTGAGGAAAATGTGCCTGTCCTCCATTGTTGCCAAGTCCACCAGGGGTCTGTACAAGGGGGAATGTTTCCATCTCCTATTCATCCACAACGGTTGCAATCTAGGGGGCAAAACGATGAGCATCTGGTCAGTGTACCACATCCAAACTGTACACTGCATTGCATTTTGTGACTGAAACAGTATTTTGTTAGATAGGCCCAAATGGTGCCTAAGTGTACTGTGACGCAATTAGGTGCCATGGCCTGCCCTCCCCCTGAAATGGTGTCCCCCTGTCCTTTGTGGATGGACAGGTGGAAATGTAGTAATGCCGCTGACATTGTGCGCCATTGCGGGAGGCGCTCGAGTACCGCAGTGCGACTCCTCATTGGTTGTCATTGGGCCCTATGGGTTACAGTGGCCAATGGTGATGTACGCCGGCAGAAACGGTATGCACCGCCGCGGACGTGACCACCATTTTCTAACTGTTCTCTCACTTGCTACCTGACCTTCAACAGGAGAGGACCTACACTGCAAGTGCTGCTGTGACCTGTGTCTGGAACCGACCATGGCTCATGTCACTGGGGAAAGGGCCCCTGCCTTCACCTCTGTGGAGTTGGAGAGACTGGTGAATGGGGTCCTACCCCAGTACCGAATGCTGTATGGGCCTCCAGACCAACAGGCGTGTACACTGTGAGCATGATGCACAGGGCATTAATGCATGGAGTGCTGTGTGTAAGGTCCTCGTGTAAAGGGGAGTTGAAGGGTCCTGAGCAGCATGCTGCATGTATGGTGGGCGATGTCTGTGCTTAAGGGGATGTGAGGGATATGGTGGGCCATGATTGTAAGAGGCTGAACGCTATGGTTGATACCTTTTTCTATGTTTATTTTTCTGCAGGTCAGCGCCCATCAGAAAAAGGGTATATGGCATGCCATCACAAAGGACGTGTGGACCCTGTGGGTCTATGGCAGGTTGAGCACACACTGTCGGAAACGGTAGAAGGACCTAAGATGCTGGGCATGGAAGATGGCGGAGGCCCAGCTGGGGATGGCCTCCCAACGAGGAAGGGTTGCCTGTCGAACCCTGACCCACCGATGTTCCGCATACTGGTGGTGGCCTATCTGGACCTGGATGGCCGCTTGAGGCCATCTCAGCAGCCACAAGGGGGTGAGGACAGTTTCCAAATCTGCAAATTGCGAGCGGTGGGGTGGTGTCTGGGTGGGGGATGTGGGCCTGTGGGTGCTCCTAGGCCAGACAGGACATTGCATGGTAGGTCCCATGATGGGCAGGGATCTGAAGTGAAAGACCTCCAACCAAGCTATTAGGTCTCCACTACTCGGCAGGGGTCTGTGGGTCTCAGGTATGCTGCTATTGGTCTTAGGTATGCCTGTCCTAGGACTGGTGACTAGCATTGTGACTTGTAGTGCATTGCATAGTGCGTAGGCCTGTTACCTGTGTGCTGTGTATGCCAACGGTGGTGTTGGGGCAGCCACTGACCAAGTGTATCCTTTGTGTGTGTCACCTTTTTGTTTTGTCACCCTGTCCTTGTGTGCATTTGCATCATCTGGCGGAGGAGCAGAGGCACTGGCAACTGAGGAAGCTGCATCCTACATGGCCCAGGAGGCCGAATCCACTGACGGTGAGGGCACCATTGGAACAGAGGGCGAGGGGAGCACCACGGCGGAGACAGGAGGGGACAGTTCTGACAGTGATACCTCCTCCGATGGAAGCTCCCGGCTGGTGGCGGACACCTCTGTGCCCACCCCAACTACAGGTACAGCCACCACCCCGTACCAGCACCGCCCTCCCAGAAGCCCCTCAGCGAGTTTCCCGTGCCCGCTGACCCAGGAGGGTGGGCATCTCCTTCGCCCTAGGCACTTCAGACCCTGCCCCAGTTAGCCCTGCTGCCCTGAGTGAGGAGGCTTTTGACCACCTGCGATCCATCTCTGTTGGGCAGTCAACCATAGTGAATGCCATCCAGGGGCTGGCAGGCCATTTGCAACAAACAAATGCATTCCTGGAGGGCATTCACTCTGGCATGGCAGCCCAACAGAGATCAATCCAGGCTCTGGCCTCCTCCCTGATGGCAGCCATTGTCCCTGTCTTTAGCCTCCCCATGCCAACTTCCTCTACCCAGTCCCATTCCCCTCAACCCCAACCTATCTCAAACACACATTCAGACCAGCATGCACCCAAGACAACACACAGGAGTGGCTCAGGCAAACACAAGCACCACACATCAGCCCACAGGCACTCACACAAACACCATCCAGAATCAGACACACCAACATCCACTGCCTCCACTGTGTCCCCCTCCTCCTCGTCATCCACCACCCTCCCAGTAGCGTCTCCACTCACACCTGCATGAACTACATCCTCATTCAGTACCTTCATCACCATCACGCCTATCACTAGACACCCCTCACTAGCAGTCACTACCCCCACATTCATGCACACATCCCCTGTGTTCTCCTCCACTGTGTCTGTGCCCCCTCCTCCTGAAGTACACAAACGCAAGCACTCAGACACCCAACAGCCATCCACCTCACAACAACATCTAGCCCATGCACTTGCACCCAAACACAGCAAACACCTCCTCCAACCACTCCCTCTTCCTCCACTCCCAGACTTTCACCCTCTTCCCGCCCACTGTACCTAAGAAGCTTTTCCTCTCCGCTGTTGACCTCTTCCCTACCCCTCCCCCATCCTTCACGTTGGGCCAGGGTGGTCAGAACCCAGGCTAGCACCTCAGCCACCCAGTCCATGGCCACAGTAGTGTCAGCAGCTACTGCATGTGTGAGAGACTCCAGGAAACCAGCCAAACAACTGACATTCTGTTTGCACCAGCTGCCAAAGGGAAGGACCAGGAGGCACCACCAGCTGTGAAGGGGAAGGGCACAGAGGCACCAACAGCTGTGAAGGGCAAGGAGGTACCAACAGATGTGAAGGACAAGGGCAAGTAGGCACCACCGGCTGCCAAGGTGAAGGACAAAGAGGCATCATAAGCTGGGAAGGACAAAGGTCCTGCCCCTGCAGGCAGGAAGGTCAGGAGGCCTGGTGCAGGGACTAAATCTGAGCCCCCACCACCAACCATGACGGTTCAGCCATCCAAGGTTGCAGGGGAAGGGCTGGAGCCTCCCCCCACCACGGGCATTCCTGACACCAGCACTGCCATCAGCACTGCCACCAGCATCACTGCCTGCAGCAGTGCCAGCAGCAGCAGCCCCTAGTGGGAAGCCATCCGAGGCTGCAGGGGATGGGCCGGAGCCTCCCCCCTCCACGGGCATTCCCAACACCAGCAACGACACCAGCATCACTGAGTAGACGTCACCTCCGGGGGGCAGTGTGTAGTCCTGCCTCCATGGACTGTAGGGCGCCCTGGCCCATGCAAATCCTGTGGGTGTGACACCCAGGTGAGAGACTGTGACCTTGCACTCCCAATGTGCTGCATCACAGGGCACAAAGCCCCCTCCAGAACCAGTGGAAGAAGGCATCCACTCACCCCCTCCTTGCCAGGATGAAGCACACTGGGCACAAACCCCCTCCAGAACCAGTGGAAGAAGGCATCCACTCACCCCCTCCTTGCAAGGATGAATCACACTGGGCACAAAGCCCCCTCCAGAACCAGTGAAGAAGAATTCCACTCACTGTATCCTTCCCAGGATGAAGCACACTGGGCAAAAAGCCCCCTCTAGAACCAGTGGAGAAGCCATCCACTTGAGAGATGGTGGCCTTGCACTCCCCAGGACCAAGCAGTGGGCAGACCACCCAGTAAAGAGACTGTGGCTTTGCACTCCCCAGGACCAAGCAGAGAGCAGACCACACCCTTGAGAGACTGTCACTTTGCACTCCCCAGGATCAAGCAGTGGGCAGACCACCCACTTGAGAGACTGTGGCTTTGCACTCCCCAGGACCAAGCAGCGGGCAGACCACCCACTTGAGAGACTGTGGCTTTGCACTCCCCAGGACCAAGCAGTGGGCAGACCACCCACTTGAGATACTGTGGCTTTGCACTCCCCAGGACAGTGTGATGGGCATGTAGCCCCCTCCAGGACCAGTGGTGTTGTTCCATCTTTCGGCTGAGGTGCCCCCTGTTCCCGGTCCCCCTGAGGTGCCTGTGTATTTTCAACCTGATGACCCTGCACTGTTCTCTCCATGTTTTTGCAGGAGTCAAGTGGGGCCTTGGCCTATGTGATGTGGCCCTGTGGCCCACGGGCATTGTGTACTGGGCAGTGTCCCCCCATTTGTGTATATGTATACACTGTTTTGATTTTGAAGGAAGTATTTCTAGTATTTTATCTTATTACACTCACTTTAATTAATTCCTTTTGTCTTTGCATTATTCCTGAGGGGTACGGGGTGGATATGTAATGTTACTGCATCTGTTTGTGTGTATGGTGTTGGGGGTAGGGGTGTTGCGTGTGCGTGTCACTCTCTCTTTTTCCTCCCCCCTCCCATGTGTGCTAGGCGGCAGTACTCACCGTGGTCATCTTCGCCAGCGCAGGTATTCATGGTGAAGAAGGAGAAAGACGAGCACAGGGAGCACCTGCAACTCGGGCTCCATCGCGGAGTGGTTCTTTCTCCAGGGGTGAGTCATTTCCCTTCTGTGCACTGTTTCCGTCGTGCTTTTGATGTTGTTGGTACTGCCCCGGAAAAGGTGGCGGATAGGCCTGTTGTAATAGTGTGGGCGGTACACTGTCTTCCGCCTGGCTGTTGGCGGTTACCACCATGGTGCTTGTTGCTACCGCCGTGGCGGTCGGTGTGTTGTAGTGGCTGTCTGTGTGAGCGGTTTCTGCCGTGGTCATAATTCTTTTTTTTTTACCGCCGGCCTGTTGGCGGTATTCCCGCCACTTTAGCACCGACCGCTAGCGTTGTTAAGAGGGTCATAGTAATTAAAATTTCTTTCCATTAAAAAAGGATTGAAATTCAATGAAAAAAACAAAGGTTACAGGGACGTTTTAGTTACGTTCTGAATTCACTCACACAAATCATAGAAATTTAGTAGTTAGAGTTATTTCAAGAAACTATAACTCTTTCCCTTGCCATGCACAGCTAATTACCCCAGATATTACAGCACTCCTGACAACTTTTATACCATCATTAAAATATCAATGAAACATTAGCAGTCGAATTACTGAAGAAAAAATGGTGCATGGTGGGGGCACGAGTTATAGTCACTTGAAATAACTAACTATAACTGCTGAATTTCTATGCTTTTGTGTGAGTAAATTCAGAACTCAACTATAATGTCCTTGTAAGATTTGGGTTTTTCAGTGTGTATGGGGGTCATTCTAACCCTGGCGGTCGGTGTTAAACCTGCGGCCAACCCGCAAACAGACTGGCGGGAAAAAAAAATGGAATTCCAACCCTGGCGGAAACCGCCAACAGCGACCGCCACATCAACACACCGCCCGCCACGGCGGTACAAACAAACAGCGCGGCGGTCACCGCCAACAGACAGGCAGGAGACAATGTACCGCCCACTGTATAACAACCTACCAATCCACCACCTTTTCCGGGGTGGTAGCCCCGCGGATAATAACACAGCGGAAACAGCCATTTCGAAGGGAAAACGCTCACCTCCATACAGCCCACGAGGAATCAGGACAGCATGGAACCCGAACTCCACATACTCCCCGCAATAGTGTTCCTGCTCCTCTACCAGGAGCACGAACGCCGGCGCAGAAGATAACGGTGAGTACTGCACCTACGATATTGGGGAGGGTGGAGGGCAAATTAGTACGGGTACACACATACGCGACACACCCACCCTCACCCACTACAACACACACATCAATGCATAGCAACACATCAGAGTGACCCCGCCCAAACCCCCTGGAAGAATGCAAATACAAAAGGAAATGATTCTAAACATTGGAATATATTGTATTACTGCCAAAAAAATATATATACACATCAAAAACTCTTATATACATAAATGTACAAGTCTGAGCATTGTAGCAGGCATTGTTCGTGGACCACTGGGCCCAAATCACATGGGCAAAGCCCACACAGGATACCTGACTCCAACGGAGAGAACACTGCAGGGGCATCAGGTAGCAAAACTACAGGCACCTCAGGGGGAAGGGAAGGGGGGGCACCTCAGCCAGATGAGTGCACGACGCCAGATCCACAAGGGGCCTCCATGGCCACTGTTGCATCCTGGGGAGTGCAAAGCCACAGTCTCACAAGTCCAGACAGTGGGTGGGCTGCCCACTGTTACATCCTGGGGAGTGCAAAGCCACAGTCTCACAAGTCCAGACAGTGGGTGGGCTGCCCACTGTTACATCCTGGGGAGTGCAAAGCCACAGTCTCACAAGTGGATAACAGTATCGACTGGTTCTGGAGGGGGCCTGGTGCCCAGAGTGCTTCGTGCAGCCCTGCTCGACACAGATGCGGGCCAGCCCCTGCCGCTCATGGGCCAGCGGTGCTTGAGAAGAAGGACCCAGTGCAGCGGTACTTGAGATGAAGGGCCCAGTTCAGCGGTGCTTGAGACGGCGGTGCTCAGTGTAGCGGTGCTTGAGATGAAGGGCCCAGTGCAGTGGTGCTTGAGACGGCGGTGCCCAGTGCAGCGGTGCTTGAGATGAAGGGCCCAGTGCAGCGGTACTTGAGATGGCGGTACCCAGTGCAGTGGTGCTTGAGACGGCGGTGCCCAGTGCAGTGGTACTTGAGATGAGGGGTCCAGTGCAGCGGTGCTTGAGACGGCGGTGCCCAGTGCAGCGGTGCTTGAGACGGCGGTGCCCAGTGCAGCGGTGCTTGAGATGAAGGCCCAGTGCAGCGGTACTTGAGACGGCAGTGCCCAGTGCAGCGGTACTTGAGATGAAGGGTCCAGTGCAGCGGTGCTTGAGACGGCGGTGCCCAGTGCAGCGGTGCTTGAGATGAAGGGCCCAGTGCAGCGGCACTTGAGACGGCGGTGCCCAGTGCAGCGGTACTTGAGACGGCGGTGCCCAGTGCAGCGGTACTTGAGACGGCGGTGCCCAGTGCAGCGGTTCTTGAGATGAAGGGCCCAGTGCAGCGGTGCTTGAGACGGCGGTGCCCAGTGCAGCGGTGCTTGAGATGAAGGGCTCAGTGCAGCGTTACTTGAGACGGCGGTGCCCAGTGCAGCGGTGCTTTAGACGGCGGTGCCCAGTGCAGCGGTGCTTGAGATGAAGGGCCCAGTGCAGTGGTGCTTGAGACGGCGGTTCCCAGTGCAGCGGTGCTTGAGATGAAGGGCCCAGTGCAGCGGTACTTGAGATGGCGGTGCCCAGTGCAGTGGTCCTTGAGACGGCGGTGCGCAGTGCAGAGGTGCTTGAGACAGCGGTGCCCAGTGCAGCGGTACTTGAGATGAAGGGCCCAGTGCAGCGGTGCTTGAGATGAAGGGCCCAGTGCAGCGGTACTTGAGACGGCGGTGCCCAGTGCAGCGGTGCTTGAGACGGTGGTGCCCAGTGCAGCGGTGCTTGAGATGAAGGGCCCAGTGCAGTGGTGCTTGAGACGGCGGTGCCCAGTGCAGCGGTGCTTGAGATGAAGGGCCCAGTGCAGCGGTACTTGAGTTGGCGGTGCCCATTGCAGTGGTGCTTGAGACGGCGGTGCCCAGTGCAGTGGTACTTGAGATGAAGGGCCCAGTGCAGCGGTGCTTGAGACGGCGGTGCCCAGTGCAGCGGTGCTTGAGATGAAGGGCCCAGTGCAGCGGTACTTGAGACGGCGGTGCCCAGTGCAGCGGTACTTGAGATGAAGGGCCCAGTGCAGCGGTGCTTGAGACGGCGGTGCCCAGTGCAGCGGTGCTTGAGATTAAGGGCCCAGTGCAGCGGTACTTGAGACGGCGGTGCCCAGTGCAGCGGTACTTGAGATGAAGGGCCCAGTGCAGCGGTGCTTGAGACAGCGGTGCCCAGTGCAGCGGTACTTGAGATGAAGGTCCCAGTGCAGCGGTGCCTGAGACGGCGGTGCCCTATGCAGCGGTGCTTGAGATGAAGGGCCCAGTGCAGCGGTACTTGAGACGACGGTGCCAAGTGCAGCGGTGCTTGAGACGGCGGTGCCCAGTGCAGCGGTACTTGAGATGAAGGGCCCAGTGCAGCGGTGCTTGAGACAGCGGTGCCCAATACAGCGGTTCTTGAGACGGCGGTGCCCAGTGCAGCGGTGCTTGAGACGGCAGTACCCAGTGCAGCGGTGCTTGAGATGAAGGGCCCAGTGCAGCGGTACTTGAGACGGCGGTGCCCAGTGCAGCGGTGCTTGAGACGGCGGTGCCCAGCGCAGCGGTGCTTGAGATGAAGGGCCCAGTTCAGTGGATCCAGCCATGGCGGGGAGGTAATTTGCCACCTGTCCTGTGGCTGGCGGGGCCCTCCTGGGCAGCTGTGCCGGGCCTGTTGGTGGCCTCCTGCCCACCTGGGATGGGGCTGGCGGGGCCCTCCTGGCCAGCTGGGCTGATGGCGGTGTTGTCGGGCGTGCTGCCCTTCCCAGTCTTCCCTGATCGCCTGTGGCCCTTCCCCACCTTGGGCGGTGTGCCAGCTGTCTCCACACTTCCTGCCGGAGCCATGGTAGGGGTTTTAGTCCCTGGTGTTTTCGCCCTCTCGCGCTGGCCACTGCCTATCTTCGGATGTTTCTCCGGGGGTGGGCTGCCCGTGCCTTGGCTTCGTACCGAACTGGCTGCCCTGGAGGGTGGGGCACTCCACAGTCCATGGCAGACTGTGATGACAGGGGCCGGTTTTGTCGTGGCTGAGGTGCTGACTGTAGTCCTATGACATGGACGGGGTGGGGAAGTTGGTGGAAAGAGGTTGAGTTTGGACAGGAAAAGCTTTTTAGGAGCAGTGGGACGGGTAGGTGTAGTGGGTATGGGAGTGGAGGAAGAGGTTGTGGTTGTAGGAGTTGTAAGTTTGGTGTCTTTGGGTGCAGGTGCTTGGGCTGGAGGCTGTCGTGAGGTGGATGGCTGTTGGGTGGGTGGCTGCCTGCGTTTGTGTATCTTGGAAGAGGGGGTCACAGACACAGTGGGAGAGGACACAGGGGACGTGTAAATGGCAGTGGTAACCTCACGTGTGCGGGGGGTTCTGGTGTGTGTGCTGCTGAGGGACGTAGTGGCTGAAGATGTTGTGCATGCAGGTGTGAGTGGAGACGTGACAGGGAGGGAGGAGGGAGACGAGGAGGAGGGGGACACAGTGGAGGCAGTGGGTGTTGGTATGTCTGTATGTGGATGTTGCTTGTGTGAATGCCTGTGTGATGTGTGGTGCTTATGTCTGGATGAGCTTCCCTTGGGTGTTGAGGTGTGTGCAGGCTGGTCTGATGGTGTGTCTGGGATAGGCAGAGGTACAGGTGATAGGGTATGGGTGGAGGAAGTTGGAGGGGGGCGCCTAGAGACAGGGACAATGGCTGCCATCAGTGCTGAGGCCAGAGTCTGGAACGATCGCTGAAGGGCAGCCTGACCAGAATGAATGCCCTCCAGGTATGCATTACTCTGGTGCACCTCCCTTTCTACACCCTGGATGGCATTCAAAATGGTAGACTGCCCAACAGTGAGCGTCCTCAGGAGGTCAATGACCTCCTCCCTGAGGGCAGCAGGGGTGACTGGGGCAGGGCCTGAGGTGCCTGGGGCGAAGGAGATGCCCACCTTCCTGGGTGAGCGGGCACGGGGCAAACGCTGAGGGGCTACTGGGAGGGCGGTGCTGGTGCGGTGGGTGGCGGCTGTACCTGTTGTTACGGGGGGCACAGATGTTGCCGCCACCACAAGGGAGCTCCCTTCAGAGGACGAGTCGGTGTCACTGATGTCTGCCCGAGTCCCCGCTGTGGAGCTCCCCTCGCCCTCCGTCCCACTGGTGAATTCGGAGTCCGTTGCATGGCCCTCCATGGCCATGTGGGATGCAGCTCCCTCGTGCTCCGATGCCACTTCTCCTCCGCCTGATGATGCTAAAGCACACATGAACAGGAAGACCACAAAAAGGGGGGGGGGGAGAAAATAAAGACATGTTGAGTGCATGCATTGGCGACACCGTTGGCGGACAGGACAGACACAGAAGCCCCCTGCACTACGCCGCGCACTTGGGATCGACTACTCAATCCGTGGGACATGGCCTACAAGCCTATGGACGACATCTGCACACATAGATGACACAGGGCCATGAATAGCTGTACTAGGCACCCTACAGAGGTGGTGGGCGGGGGCACAGGGCCATGCCTTACGGAGGGGCCTAGCCTACAGAAATCGCCCTGGCCTAGGGATACCCACAGCCCTCCTCCCCCACCCAGACACCTCCACTGTGCGCAAAGTCAGCAGAATGAGAGTGTACTCACCCCCATCCAAATCAGGGTAGGCCACCGCCAGGATCCGGGACATCAGGGGGGTCAAAGTCCGACTGGCACCCCTCCCAGGTTGGGAGGCCATCCCCAGCTGAGCCTCCGCCGTCTTCCTGCTCCAGCGGCGGATGTCCTCCCATCTCTTCCGGCAGTGGGTGCCCCGTCTGTGGTGGACCCCCAGGGTCCGGACGTCCTTGGCGATGGCACGCCAAATATCGATCTTCTGGTGGGCGCTGATCTATGTGAAATGTACAGGGGGAGAAAAATAGTCATCACCTTCTGCATCCTCAATGTGAGTGGCCCCCCATCCCTACCCTTGCAATGTGACACATGCTCTCACCATCGTTTGATGCATGCCTCAATCGCTCCCCTCCCCACCATCTTTCATCCACCCCACTCAACACAGGCATTGCCCATAAAGCATGCTCCCAGTGTACTTACCTGTTGGTCTGGAGGACCGTAGAGTAGCGCGTACTGGGGGAGGACCCCATCCACAAGTTTCTCCAACTCCTGAGCTGTGAAGGCAGGGGCCCTTTCCCCAGTCGCATGAGCCATTGTCTCTTCCAGACCAAGGTCACAGCAGCACTTGCAGTGTAGGTCCTCTCCTGTCGAAGATCAGGTATCGAGTGATTAAGCAGATAGAAAATGGCGGTCACGCCCGCGGCGGTGCGTACCGCTGTGGTGCGTACCGCGACTGCCGGCGCACATCGTCATTGGCTCCTGAGACCCATAGGGTTCAATGTTAACCAATGCTGCTTTGCGCCGCGGTCTTCGACCGCCTACCGCCACAGTGTGCCACGCCAGCACATTTACCTCACATCCCATTGTCGCACTTCACAGGTCAGGCAGCCGCCATTTCAGGAGCCCACTTGGCTTACTTTTTACTGCGTCACACATACCTAGGCCTTGCATCAACACTCATACAAACCATTCAATGGAGTGAGAATCGTGTTATGTGCAAGCTGTGGTTACGTACCTGTGGGTTGATTGACTCTGTGCTCGCTGTTGTCCTTCATAGGCACCGTCCGCTGGGACATGCGAGGAGATGGCGGAATCTTCCGGGGTACAGACCGCTGGTGGACCTGTCGACAATGGAGGAAAGACATGTCATACTGACATACAGGCTTGACCGAGCCACTATTCATGAACTGTGTGCCCAGCTGGAGCCAGACCTGATGTTACCAATCCGCCAACCCACAGGTATCCCCCCTCTAGTGCAGGTGCTGTCAGTGCTCCATTTCCTTGCAAGTGGGTCATTTCAAACAACAGTGTCCATATCATCCGGAATGTCCCAGCCTATGTTTTCCAAGGTGTTGTCCAGAGTGTTGTCTGCCCTGCTGAAACACATGCGCAGCTACATCGTTTTCCCTGAGGTGGGGGATTTGCCTACAGTGAAGGGTGATTTCTATGCCCTTGGACATATCCCCAACGTCATAGGTGCCATTGATGGGACCCATGTAGCTCTGGTCCCCCCCACAGGAGTGAACAGGTATACAGAAACAGGAAGAGTTATCATTCGATGAATGTGCAGATGGTATGTTTGGCAGACCAGTACATCTCCCATGTTAATGCCAAGTTCCCTGGCTCAGTGCATGATGCGTACATCATGCGGAATAGTAGCATCCCTTATGTGATGGGGCAACTCCAGAGGCACCGTGTGTGGCTATTAGGTGAGCACCTGGAAGCAAGTCAGTGGGAATGGTTGTGCCAGATCATCGTGGCCTGCTGTATGCTTCACAACTTAGCTTTGCGATCACAGGTGCCTTTTCTGCGGACCGTGAAGACGAGGAAGCAGAAGAAGAGGACATCGACAACAGGAACTCGGTGATCCTGCAATATTTCCAGTGAGACACAGGTAAGAATACAAACCTGCCTACTACATGTACTTTAACACTACTACCTCTCTACTGTCTGTCGTTTTCACCCAGTGTATGGCCACTGAGTTGTCACTTTCCCTTACGATTTCACAGATGTGGGACCCACTGTGTGACATCTGCTTGGTTTCCTCATGGACTAGAGCTGTGTGACATAGGTATGTTGACATTACATTTGAAAGAGCATTTTGACACTGTAATTGCTAATACACTATTTCGAAATCACAGACTGACTCCAGATTGTTTTGTGCTTCAAAGGTGTTTATTTAAGTGCTCAATATTGGAGGGTCATTTTAAAATGGTGAGGGGTGATGGTGGAGGAATGTCCATGGCAGAGTCCAGTCTATTGGTCTCACAGGTGCATTGCCCAAATGGGCATAGGAAGTGGAGCTGGGGCCGGACGATTTCCTACACCATGACCTTGAGCTTCTCCTCAGAGGACCTGGGGTGTCTTTGTCGTGCCATGGGGTGGTGTGGGTGATGTGTGGGGTGGTGTGTGTAGTGATAAGTGGGGTGATATTTAGTGGTGTGTTGTGTGAGGTGTGTGGAAGTTATGTGGGCGATGGTATTGTGTGCCTGTGGATGCTTGGTAGTTGTTTTTGGTGTCTCTCTCTGACATTCTCTCTGTAATTTTGTCGTAGGGGTTTGTTGGTGATGTGGGTGTGTGTTTTATATTGTAATGGGTGTGTGGGAGTGGTGATTGTATGTGTATCAGTTGTGTGTATTTTGAATTGTCGAATGTGGCTGTGTTTTGTATATGTGTGTGTATTTTGAGAACGGTGGTGTGTACCGCCAATGGAATACCACGGTTGAAAGACCGCTGCGTGGATTCGTGTGTTGTGATAGTGTGGGCGTATTTCTGTTGGCGTGATGGTGGAGGATTTGTTTTCGCCAGTTTATCACTGATCTTTGGTGTGGCGGACTTGTGTGGGTGTCTGAATTTTGGCGGATTCCGAGCTGTGGGTCATAATAGCTGTGGCGGATTTCCACGGCGGTGTGTTGGCGGTCTTCTGCACGGCGGTAAGCGGCTTTTACTGCCAATGTTGTATTGAGGGCCAATGTGTTGGCTAAGGCGAAAGAGGAAGTGGTTGGATGCTTAGCATATGTGGAAGAGTGTGCAGCTGGAGTATGGGGCATCTTGTTCAAACCATGAGGAAGAAAAGAGCTAAAGAGAACTTTTGGTGGCCAGGGATGGATGATATGAGCACCCACTGGGTGGAGGAGTGTTTTATGTTCAGAGTAAGTGAAAAAAGACCTAAAACAGATATACAAGCTGTGTCGGGCATATTGTAGATCCAGATAAGACTTGGAGCAAAATGTGCATGGACTTCATTGGACCCATACAGGAAGTACTTGGTGATAATAAAAATATGTTGGTCATGATTAATGTCAATTCCAGGTGGCTCATTGTCAAATTCATGATGGAGGTGACAACCAGATGCACCATTGATGTGTTGGGAAAGGTGTTCTTTGAGGAGGGTTTTCCACAGTTGCTCATCACTGAAAATGGGCCCCAACTCACCTGATTTGAAATGACGTAAAACTTGAAAAAGTGTGCTATAAGACATCATCACACAGCACTTTATAACCCCCAAGCAAATGTTATGGGGGACACGGCCAATTGCTTGGTCAAAGGAGCAGTCCTCATGGCGATTCAAGCAGGCAGTGATGCAGAAAGCACAGTCAATAGTATCATGTGGGCTCATTGCACAGCGGAAAATAGTACAACTGAGGTTTCTCCTTTTGAGAGTGTGGGGGGGGGAGAAAACCTAATACCAAATTGACTTCGGTGTGACTGTTGAAGTGTGAGGACCAAGTGAAAAAAAGTGATGTGAAGTGTGTCATGTAACGTTATTCGAGTTGGTGATTGGGTAAAAGTGAAGCATGGTAGAGTGAGTGGGGGCTTTTCAAAATTTTACGGCCCTAAGATAGTGAAAGAGGTGCATGAGGAGAACATTGTTTTTACCAATGGCAACAAGTGAAACCAACGTAAAGTGACTTTACATCAAAAGGGTGGTGATGTAAAGGACAAAGAAGTGTTCAATTATGGAAATTTCAACTGCTTCATGATGATGAGTGACAATAAGTTAACAGATAGCGCTAATGCGTGTTCAGGGGGGGCGGATTTAACCGGGAAGTGGAAGATATGAGTGTTGGTGGATGGGGAGCATTGTTCCTCAAGTGGAGAGAGGTGTAGCATGTCTCCAAAGGTCACAGCATTTCGGCAGAGCTCCCATCCACTTGAATGATTATGTACAGGGGAGTTAATGTATTGTATCTTACCTTATGTTGTTATGTGATAAACCTTTTATTGTTACATCCATTGTGGCTGGTGGATGTATACTTTGGGCCAGATGTATCAAAATCACATTTTGCATTCCCTACATAGCGAATTTTAAGAAGTCGCTATTTAGGAATGCAAAATGCTATGCAACAAAATAGCCATTGCCTAATAGCGATTCCTACAGAATCACAATCGCTATTAGGAAATCGCTACTGGGGATTGCAACTCCATTGATTCCTGTGGGCCTGGAGGCCTATAGGTGTGAATGGTTTTGCGTTTTCTAACTTGCAATTTCCTATCAGGAAATCGCAAATTAGGAAATGTAAAACCAAGGGTGCCGGGGGACAAAGACCCCCTTTGGTGCACCCCCAAAGAAATTGTGCACATATAAAGTGCACACAAGCTCTAGGGCTTTAAAAAATTCATTTTTATTGCATTTTTTTTAAATTGCACATGGTTACCATCAACTTGGAGTTGATGGAAATAGCATTTCCTTAATGCCCAGTTTGCATTCAGGAAATGCTTTGTACATGGGCATAGGGAATCACAAATAGGAATTCCTATGTAGGGAGTCGCAATTTTAGGGGCTCACAAAAAATTGAGATTCCCTAAAATAGGACTGCAATGCCTTTCATACATTATGAAATGCTATTTTGCATTCAAAAACTGTGAAATTTACCGATTTGCACTGTTTGTGAATGCAAAATTGTTTGCCACGTCTGGCCATATGTATGTTTATTGTGTTTTTTTTAATATTGGTCTTTGTTTTTATTTGTTTTTTTTTCTGTAGAAAGGAAGGGGATATATAGTAATATAGTGGATTGATTGGTGGAATGTAGTACTGTGGTTTGGTTCTAATGATGCCGGGAGAGTGAGTGTTCTACTTTAATGAGTAACTCAGTGGCCGGCTTGGGAGTATCTTGCTCTCTTCTGGCTGCGGCTAATAAGCTTAAGTCAAGTCAAGCCTAAGTCAAAGTTTACTCCTGCCTCCATGTTTACTTCACCACAGAGAATCTACTAAACCCAAACATTTCTGAAAAGTAGACACCCAGTGGAGTGCATGTTGGTGTGCCTCTCATGGATCCCATACATTTTTCCTACACACAATGCCCTGCAAACGTCAACATTTGATTGAAATTGCACATTTTCACTTAATTTCTGTGCTGTATTTTTCCATAACCAGAAGGAATCCACAAAATTCCTACTACCCAGTATTTCCCCTCTTGTTGCAATAAAAATTCTTGCATGCTGGGCCTAGTGCCCAAGAAAGGAACGGATCAAATTAAGATCAATGGCAGTCCTTGCAAAGGAACATTCATTGACCTTGGTTTGATCTGTTGTGTCATGGGCATGAGGCGGACCCTCACAAGTGAGGTACCATTTGTATCAGGAAACTTGGGGGAATGCCAGGTGGAAGGAGGTTTGAGGCTCCCTGCACACTCCAGAACTTTCCATCACAAAAATGTCAGGAAAATTTGTTTTTAGTCAAAGTTTGAGGTTTGCAAAGGATTCTGGGTAGGAAAATGTGGTGAGACCCATGCAAGTTAGCCCACCCTGGTTACCCCTAGGTATCTAGTTTTCAACATTTTATAGGTTGGCTAGGTTTCTTTAGGTGCTGGCTGAGCTATGGTCAAAAAAACCTGGAGCTATTCACTCTGGGAAAAAAAGGGTCAGTTTTCTTGGTAAAATGAGATGCTCCCATGTTGCGTTTTTGGCCATTTCCTTGTGCGAGCATTATGTCTACCTACACAGGTAGGTACCATTTTTATTGGAAGACTAGGGAGAATGCCAGTGCAGGGACGTTTGTGGCTCACCACAGATTCCAGAACTTTCCATCACAAAAATATGAGAAAAATTTGTTTTTTAAGTCAAGGTTTGAGGTTTGTAAGTGATTCGGGGTAAATAAACATGGTGAGAGCTGTTCAAGTCAGCCCACACTAAATACCTCTAGATGTCTAGTTTTCATCATCATCATTATAACTTTATTCGGAAGGAAAATAGCAACCATAAAAGTTAACAATAATTCAAATAACAGTAAAGCTCATTAGATAATTAAAATACATATATGTAGATATTAAACATGTTAAAATAATACAAAAAGTACCAATTACTTCCATCAGTTTAACATTGTCCTGTGCGCTTTCAATGATGTTCTTAAAAACATACCCAAATGCAACACAGTTTCTCGTGCTGAAATCTGCAGTAAAAACTGATAAGCAAGCTCCACCTGTCTGACATTTGCACATCTCCTCCTCAAACGCGAAATTAAAAACAACCTCATATTCTTATATTAAAATTTGCAAAAAAGACAAAGTGCAAGGTGCTCTGACATGAAGTACCGTCACATAGACAGAAAAATTCACCCAAGTGGTGCGAAAACCGTAATGGAAAACACATCAGAAACTTTATGGTATCAGTTCTGAAACGAAAAACAGGGATCGCCCCCGGCGCACTTGCACATATTGCAAATAGTTCGACTCAACAAAAAGTGGGGCATATCATAAATACCTCTCCACGCTATCCTTGTTGGCCTCCCTAAAGGTTCACTGCTGGCAGACATTAAGAGAAAATGCACAACTAACCTCCTTCTTACTAAGGGTAACATAGTAAGCCGGTTCAAGGAAGGCCTTCAATATACCACTCTTATCAAAAAACAATTTGACATACAACAGCCACGGGATAAGCATACCTTTCTAATAGCCTAAGCAATTAGTAATAATATCACGGGTGAAACATGCGTGACTGTTCTTCCATATAGATAGCAACAACAGAGCTGATCGCACACTGATAAAATTCTCCAAGAATTTCAGATCAAGCTCTTTGTGGCAAATGTAGCTAGAGGAAGTAACAGGATGCAGCCAGTACCCATCTACAAAACCGATTTTCCTCCTGTTGTATTATCTCACAATCTGATATACCCCATATGCCCACCCTTACAAGGTGAACGGGGTACATTGGGATTTGTAAATTTGAAGTAAAAGTATGAGCGCATAACGACCCCCACCACTGTTGGGGATGACTATACAGGGAACCTATAGCTGTTGAGAGTTTAGCTTTGCAATGCGTGATGCTGAGGGCCCAGGATCCGGTCGGTGAAAACATAATTCCTAAATAGGAGAAGGTATTACTACTTAATAACTTGGCATACCCCATTGAAAGGCCAGTTGACTGACCAAATAAAAAGTGGCACTAGTACATTTCCTTGCCGGACACCATGAGCTACAGACACATCCCCAGAAACCTCCCCCTGGTTTCCAATCTGTACTCTCGCCTTCATATCAATATGTAGATAGGCCAGGAAATGCACAAGAACAGGATCCATCTCTCGCTCCATAAGCATGCACCACAGCTTTGACCTATTAACAAATTCAAATGCTGAAGAAAGATCCATGAACGCCAAATATAAGGGCACTTGCTTGGCAATGGTATACTTTCCCAGCACAAGATTTAGAGTTAACCACTGTTCTATGGTCCCCAACTTGCTACAAAATCCATTTGGTCACGGGTATAATAGCCCCTCATTTTCCATCCAGTCCATCAGTCTATTATAAATCACCCTCCCCAAAATTTTAACTGTAGAAATCAATCAAAGAAATCGGCCTATACGATCCAGGGGAGGAACAATTTCCCTTCTTAAATATTCACACTATGATTGAGGTAGACCAGGAATGGAGCATAGGAGAGTGGACCAGATTTTTAAAAACATTGGTTAACAATGGTGCCCAAATGTCTGTTTTATATCTAAGGAGATTATTTGGGACACCATGCGGACCCAGTACCTTTCCACTAACACTTTCATATATGGCACTGCTCACTACATCCAAGCTGACCCTAAAAGCGCCAGACAGAGTCTATAATGAATTTCACCTGGCCCACAGGAGCTTTACAGATGTCAGAGAAATGGGCCTCCCAGATGGTACCAGGGATGTGATAAGAAACAGAACTAAGGTCTTTGCCCTTATAGCGCAAGTTAGTGACTGTAGGCCAAAAAGACTTGCTATCTTTAACTGAAGCAGCCTGCACCAGCTTCTCCCAGTGATCCACAAGCACCTCCCTCCATCACCTCTTAATACCATCTTTGGAGAGTCTCCTTGCTAACCTAACAGCTACCGGGTACCTAGGCTTCGATGTAAGAGCCTGACACAGACACCAATTAGCTTGGGAACACTTGTGACTAAACCACCTAGGCATATTTACCAAGGGACGAAAGGACTTCTGAAATGCACCCCTGATATTTGCACATAGCCCAGAAAAAGACTTTGGAGCTAAGGAGGCCATATTCCCCTCAGTAAGACATATATCCACCAACTCGCGATTAGAGTTAATAATTAATCTGCAGAACCTAGCAGGCTCATGCAAACTTCACACAAGTCTAAGATTATCACTTGTAGGTTTGTGGTGACTAGCTCCAATAAATGTCCTGGGTTTCTTCCCGGGCACCCTTAAAAATATAGCCTCCAAAGGATTATGATCTAAAATCGGACTTTTTTGTTGATTCTGAGATCACTATATTTACCAAGCTGCATGTCACAAAGGATTCCCACTACCCCTATAGGCAAACTCACCTGCTGTTCACACACCACCGATTTCCATGATATTACAGAAGTTACCGGGGGCTAAATGAGCAGCTAAATCTAATGCCTTGGGGTCGGTTGACATAAATGGGGAACACTATCAGGAGATCCTCATTCAACAATGGCAGCTTAATATTGAAATCACCCACCAGACACAAATAACAGGCCACCCAGAAAAGTCTTCCTTATTAATTGAATTATTGATGTAGTTAAACAAAGTGGCCAATTTAAACTTGGGGACACTTACAAAATCATTATTATAGAAATTTACAAAATAAATATAAATATGAGTCATCACTTAAACAACTTGGAAGCCACTGATCCAAATCGCTAAACCCCATGATGCACAGCCTTTACGGGAAAGAACTGCGGGAGTGTGAAAACACTGGTAGCCATCTAAAAAAGAAGGGGACACAGCTCAAGTCTCTGGGAAAATATATGATATGATAATTCTTTATGAATGACAACCATTCAGGAAGATGTCATTTAGACTGTAACCCTGCTATGTTCCAATCTAAGATTTTTAACAGTTGATCCAGAGGTAATTGCGCAATGCTGGAAGAAAGAGAGGCGCTTGTTGAGAGTCGTGCCGGGTAGTCAACAGATAATACAGTAGGAACAACTTGCTCTTTGGCTAGTCACTCTATGCCCTCCAAATTACTCAAGACAACAAATCGATTCTCACAAGTGACCTTGGATGAACAATCGCTAATTATTGGCCTATAAGGCCAATGGTAGCACAGAGAAGATGGTTTATAAAAATACCCAAGTGGGAGAATGGTGATGTTCGAGCGACAAAAACGATTGGCTCCCTAATAGCCAGTATCCTGCGCACCAGGTGAGGGTGTCGAAAATTAACCACAATACAATCATCCTCACAACTCTGCTCGGAATGTCCCACCCATTTGACCCTCTGTGCCATAATAATGTCAGAAAGACTGTTTAAGTTACAGTAGTTCCGGGAAAACCAGCGCATGATTTTATTATGCAACTGCTCCCAGGTTTCACTTTGTTCATCCTTCAGGGGTGGGGCATCTGTCATAACTACAACATAAGGGGACTCTGCTGGAGGTAAATTCAAAATATCCTTGTTAGGGGCACTAATGTGTGCTGGCACCGTGGAATGCAAACAATAGATCTTGATAATAAAAGTCAGTTTGTTGTTTTAGAAACTGCAGGGCCATTAGCTTCTGCTTGTTGGGAAATAGATAGGCCAGGTTTAGTGGAAAATAAAGGGTGCTCAGTTTGAGCACTTCAAACTCTAATGTCATTATCATTTGCCAAATTTATACCAATTCTCAAGATTCACAGAGTTCTCTGTATTTGACCATGCAATTTGTATACCAGGGCCATCGGTACTCGTTTGAACTGCGGTGGAAACATTTGTTAACCGGCTTTCAATGGGGTCAAGCCTATTTAACAGTGAGTGCACTTTCTCATCCACAACTAGGCGCAGCTGCTTCAGTATATCATCGTGACTTAAGGCAGGGCGCCTGCAAAGAAGCATCCTGGCATAAAGCTAATTGAGACTCTGATGTGGCCGCCCCTGCATAACGCGCCCATGTTGATGGTTATTTAGGAATAAAAAGTTTTCTAGCTATCGCGTTTGGCGAGGATTATGCTTCTCTTTTGTGCCTTTAATTTTTAGCAGCCAATAAGAAAAACAAAACAAAAACGTCACATCCTGTGACACTATGTCACATGACAACCATAAAGCCAAGTCCAATACAAGCCCATAATGAACAGAACTCCTCCTCTTTCTTTGCGAGAGTCCAAAAACAGTAAAAGGCTCAATAACATTCCTCAACAGGAGAAGAAAACTGCAAACCACACAGGACCAACAATCCACCGAAAGTCCAGTCGACGAAGGGACCATCCAACAGCTCCAAAGCGGAGAACTCCAATGACAAGGAAACACCAACTTCTGAGGGATCTGGAATCCCTTTTCTTCTCTACCTAGAAGCAAACAAATAAATAGAGCCCTATACACTGGACCATAGCCAGTGATTTTACATTTTATTTCAAAGGGACGGGTAAGAAAAAAGGGAAACACAACATGAAAATAAGACAGTTCAATAACATGCTTGATAAAACATATAAACCACTTTTCCAAGGGAGGGATAATCCTCGCCTCCGTGACCTTAATAGAATTGAAAAATTCTTGACGCGATAGCTAGAATTTTTTTTATTCTATGTTAGGACCGGAGGCTCCAATTGTGCTAGTTCAAAGCTGGTCTAGAACAACAGTTGCAATATCTAGAATAGGCTTGTGGTAAAAAGCTTTAAAGGTAGATTCAGAAGACCAGTCAGCCGCTCTTCAAATGTCCTCAAGGTGTGAGCCCAAACAGAACACCTTAGAGGCCATGTTGCCTCTCGCCAAGTGGGCCCCAAACTGAGCTATATCAATAGCCGCTTCACTCATTAGCCATTGCATCCATCTAGCCAAAGTGGCCGAAGATACTTGGCGAAATGGCTTTAGCAAAGAAATTAATAATTGCCCACCCATATCCGAGCAAACCTCAGCAGTACGTACCTCATAAGCCTTCAAACATTAAACAACACACAATTTGGAATTATCAAGGAAACCAGGATAAAATACAGACCTAGTATTACATTTTGTACGGCGAGAAATATTAAAGGAGACTCCCTCAGGAGAAAAGACTCTGCCTGACAGGTCTAAAGCTCTAACATCAGAAACACGTTTGCAGGAAACCAAACACAACAGCAGAGTAAGTTTAGCGGACAACTGCTTCCTGGAGAGGTACTTGTTGGCTGGCTAAGATTCTAAAAAACACAATACAATGTTAGCATCCCAAAGCGTAGAATAAGGTGATTGATGGGGGATTAGAAAAACAAATCCCTCGAAGCAGCTTACACACAGTCGGCAGCTCGCCAATAGGCTTCCCTTCGATAGGTAAATGACCTGCTGAAATTGCTGATCTATAATTGTTAACCAATCTGTAAGCCATACCTGAAGCAGCCAAATGAGATAAAAAATTAAGTATCAAAGAACAATCGGCTGAGAATGGATCAACCCTCCGTTCACAGCACCAAGAACACCAGCGTTTCCAAGCAGATGCGTAACGTTTGTGCGTGCTAGGAGCCCAGGACCTTGAGATGAAATTTTGAGATTCACGCAAAAGGCCTGGGAGAGACCATCGGTCCCTGAAATTCTCCACGCCACCAGAGTCAGAGAGTGCAGTTGCACCAGGGGATGGGGAAGACCCGATGGGCCTAGTAATGGGTTCCAACAATGTGGAAGAATAACTGGAAAGGTACAGGCCATTTCCAGAAATATAGTGAACCAAGCTTGAGCTCTCCAAAGGTGAGTCACAAGCACGAATTCTGCTCTCTGCATAGCTGAGGCCCTTTTGAAGATGAGAGATCTTCAGACGCTGAAGGGCCCGATAATGAAGAGGCCCCAGGAAAATAGCTTGAATGGACGAGGAAAGGAGGCCCACCATGCGTGCAAGGCACCTCAAAGATACCATTGGTTTGGACAATAATTTCCTCAATTCTTTCTTTATGTTCTGAACTTTGGAAGGGGGAGGATCAATTGAGCTAGAACCGAGTCTACCTGAAAGCCCAGAAGCTCTATCTTCTGGGAGGGAACCAGGATAGACTTCTGACTGTTGAGGAAGAAGCCCAAATCTTGAAGGAGGGAGATCACCCTCTCTAAATGGGTCGTCAGAAGTAGAGGGCACTGAGCCATGAGGATAATGTCGTCCAGATAAATGATCAGACGAACTGCTTTGTCCCGAAGGAATTCCGCCACTGGGCGTATCACTTTCATGAAAGCCCATGGGGCTGACGACAGACCGAAGGGGAGGACCTGGTATTCGTAACAACGACCTTGCCAACGGAACTGCAGGAATCTTCGATAAGGGGGAAAAACAGGAATGGTCAAATAAGCATCCTTTAAATCTATGCGGACCATCCAATCTTTTTCTCTTATGATGTCCCTTAATAAATGAATGCCCCTCACCTTGAAGTGGTGATAAATGATTCAGCCATTGAAATCTTTTAGATTCAAGACCAGACGGAAACCGCCGCCTTTCTTTTCCACCATAAAAATCGGACTGAGAAAGCCGAAAGGATGAGGAGAGGAGACCACTATGGCTCCTTTGGATAAAAGCGCCGAGACTTCCAGAGAGATGAGGTCTTGATCTTGTAGGGAAAAAACACATTTCCGGGGTAAGAACCCCTTAAACAGCAGAGTTGTAAAATTCCAGCCTGAAACCCTGAATGACCTCTAGAACACAGGGGTCCTGCTTGATCTTTCACCAATTGGGAGCAAACAAAGCTGTCCTGCCCCCCAGAATTACCTCTGAACATGAAACGATTCTCACCTGTAGTACCGGGCTCCCGATAGGTGGAGTAGGATCCATTAGATCTTCCTTTTCTGAATCGATTACGACGCCCACGTGACATGGTGGGGTAGAAGGTGGAGGAGGAATCCTGATATCCTTCCCTGGGATGTTGGTAGGAACCTTGCTGGGGGCCGTGATAATAATTACGGCCGAAGGCTCGCCCTCTGTAGCGTCCGGCCCTGGAAAAAAGTGGCCGCAGAACCTTCTTTATGGAGCCATGGGCCTTGTCAAGATTAGCATAAGTGGATGCGAACTTCGAAAGTTCCTTGAGGAAGGGAGATCCAAAAATAAGACCTTGCGCCAAGGGACCTGATTCAGAGGAGGCCAGATCAGTCAGTTTGAGATCCATCTTGAGTAAAATAGAGTGACGCCACTCACTGGAAATGGCGCAGTTAGCCTTTCCCAGAAAACATAAGGCCCTCTGAGCCCAACCAACCAGCACTTTGGGATTAACAGGAGTACCCGATGCCTTAGCCTGAAAACCTAACTCCAAAATCTTGGTGAGGGGACCTGAGACATCCAGGAGTTTGTCCTGACAAACTCGCCAGGCACAATTAATGCCCTTCTTTGGGTCTTTAGAGAACTTTTTTAAGATAAGTTACCAGGGTGGGATATACCTCTGGAGTCTCCTTCGAGGGAAAATCCGGTCTAGGACATTCCGATCTCAACCGAGACTGGACATCTTCATCAAAGCAATGGCAAATGTGCACTTGAACATACTCATCCACTTCGGAAGGTGGCATCCAGGAGGAAGATCTAGGATGAACGATATCTTCCAGTTCAAAAGTAAGCACCTTCAAAGGCTGCGAAGATACTGCAGAATGACAGGATTTGGCCTTGAGCTTCCGAGGAGGAGAATCAGAGTCCCTATCTGGGCTGTTAGAGGAAGATGAGACATCCGAATCACCTTTACTCTCATCTCCTGGATGAAGCAACTATGAGTAAGAATAACCATGCTCTTTATTCAAGGCTTGAATGAGTTGTTTAAAATCAGCTTGGTGAGGGTTTGCCCCAGAACCTGAGCATGAATCTTGCGAAAAAGGCAGCTATTCCTGGCTGCTAGACTGTGGGACCCAACCCTGTTGCTCAGCAAATCCAAATAAGTGATGCTTAATTGTCTGAATAGCCTGGGCCAAGGCCGCGTTGACAGTGTGACGAACACCAGCATCACAGGCATAGACAAGGTCATGCTCAAACGACCCCACGGAGTCATCATAAAAGGTAACTTTCCCCGATTCTCCTTCATAGCCAGCCACGGCTCACAAAAGCAGGTCACCAACAGTGAAAAAACCTTAAATGGGCAGAATAACTGCCAACAGGGACTTCAAATGACGTGGGGAGGCAAGCTGAAGTAAGTTTTTAAAAGCAGGCAAAATATGGCCGGACACAGCCCCAAGCAAACAATTAGGACGTGGAGGGAGGCCTGCTTTCACAAGGAGTTTTTTCCACTAAAAAGTGGCATACACAAGGCAAGGCATATTACCAGCAATTATTACAGCCCAAAAGCTAATAACAATCGGGCGTAAAACGGAGGGCAGAGGATAAGCCTGTAAGAGACGAGAACACGCGACTCTCACATGTTCAAAGTCCCAGGGGAAAATGAGCCAAAAGGGAGGCTCACGCGTGCATGTGCGCGATGCAGGCATCTCTAAAACTAGACAGAGGACAGCGCGTTAAGCAAGACGCGCTGTCCTCGCTCTCCTCCTCCCGCACCACACTTCGGAAAGCAAAGGGTTAAAAAAAACCTTGCGGGGAGGAAAGACGCTCCCCAGAATGCGCGTATGCGACGCATTAAAGAAAATAAATAAATATCCAAGAACACGAAAGTCGAGGCTGAAAGGAGCGCGTTGCAGGCTAGCAGGTTATTTGAAAGTGAAAAATACAAAATTTGCTCAACACGACGCGCTCCTCAAACACACATAAGAATAGCAATAAAAATGTAGACACTTAACTGGCTGTGAAGCAGCAAAGAAAGAGGAGGAGTTCTGTTCATTAAGGGCTTATATAGGGCTGTCATGTGATATGGTATCACAGGAGGTGACGTTTTTGTGTTGTTTTTCTTATTGGCTGCTAAACATTAAAGGCATGGAAAGAGAAGCATAATCGGAGCCTCTGGTCCTGACATAGAATTGACTGAGGAAGGGACTGTTGACTGATTACTTTGTTAGTGTCACTAGATGGACCTTTTTTCCTTATAATTTTCTTCCTTTTTATAGCTGAGGTGGACTGAGCCTGGGCAGATAACTGCAAAGAAGTAATACTAGGCAAATCAGGCTCAGATGCACTGTCCGCAGTGAGGTTCATGCTCTCAGGCCCACAAGTTAACTCATGTGATACCTGTGACTGCAATGCGCCAGACCTATTATTATGGTCACACAGAGAAGGTGGGCCCGCAGAGCTAACTATGGAGTTAACACATTACTCAGTTCCAGAGTCAGATCTTACATCATTACCCAATGATAATCTTCTTTCTGCTAACTCAATTTCAGTAGAGCGTATCCCTACTCCTCTCGCTAGCTTACTATCAGCCTTGTTTTTGGCGTAACAATGTGTCAGCAGCCAATGGCACAGTTTGATCTACAACCTTCCCCTTTCCCATGATAACAGCACACAAAAAGGCCAAGAAACCACTCACCAGTTGAAGTCCCTTCCCCCACGCACATACAAGGACATGAAGGGTGGAAAAACAAAGAGAAAGGACCTAGCGCGGCCTCTTCCGGCTGCAGGTGGGCGCAGACGGGCCCACTCTTTGCCCAGACACGCGCCCTGGTGCATCATGCACAGCGGGAGCACCACAGTCTTTAAATCTAAAAAGCGCCTGCAGGCCCCTGCTGCAGCACGATGTGGGCAGGCTGCCCCAAAGCAGGCTGGTACCCGTGGTTTAGTGGCACAACGATGTCAGCAATTTTCCCCCTCACAGCGGGAGCGCCGCAGTCTTTAAATTCAATAGCGCCTCCAGGCGCTCGCTGCAGTATGATGTGGTTGGTGCCCAAAAGTCTGTATTATGTCTAAGGAGAATATTTGAGACACCATTCGGACCCAGAGCCTTTCCACTAGCACTTTCATATATGGCACTGCTCACCTCGTCCATGCTTACCATAAAAGTGCCAGCTAAGACAGAGCCTGGTGCCTGTGGTCAGTGGCACAAGTGGCATCAGCGATTTCCCCCGTGTTGCAGGAGCGCTGCAGTCTTTAACCCAAAAAGTGCCTCCAGGCAAAAGCTGCAGCACGATGTGTGCAGGCTGCCCCAAAGCAGGCTGGTGCCAGTGGTCCAGTGGCACTAGTGGCGTCAGCCAGCAGATGGAGCAAGACCACTGGTTCTGGAGGGGACTCCATGCCCTGTGCTTGGTCCTTGGGAATGCAAGGCCACAGTCTCTCTGGTGGGTGTCTTCCCAACTGGGTCTGGAGGGGGCATTGTGCCTGTGCTTCTGATCTTGGGGAGGCTGTGGTTGGTGGGTGTCTTACCCACTGGTTATGGAGGGGGCATCGTGCCCTCTGCTCTTGATCCTGGAGAGTGCAAGGTCACAGTCTCTCAGCTGGGTGTCATACCCACAGGATTTGAAGGAGGCAGGCCTCACAGCTGCCCATGGAGGCAGGACTACATACTGTCCGCCAGCGGTGACGGCTGCTCAGTGGTGGTGGTGATGCTGTTGCAGCCGCTGGTGGGTGGAGGCTCCAGCCCATCCCCTGCAGCCTCAGATGGCAACCCACTGCTGGTGGTGGTGCTGCTGGTGGTGGTGGGGGGAGGCTCCAGAACATCCCCTGCAGCCTTGGACAGCTGCCCACTGCTGGTGGTGGTGCTGCTGGTGGTGGTGGGGGGAGGCTTCAGCCCATCCCCTGGAGCCTCGGATGGCTGTCCACTGCTGGTGGTGGTGCTGCTGGTGGTGGTGGGGGGAGGATTCAGCCCATCCCTTGCAACCTTGGATGGCTGCACAACCATGGTTGGTTGTGGGGGCTCCATCTGAGCCCCTGCACCAGGCTTCTTGTCCTTCCTGCCTGCTGGTGCAGGCCCCTTGCCTTTCCTGGCAGCAGCTTTGGGTGGCTCCTTGCCCTTCCTGGCAGCAGCTGGGGATGGCTCCTTGCCCTTCATGGCAGCAGCTAGGGATGGCTCCTTGCCCTTCCTGGAAGCAATTGGGGCAGACACCCTTTCCTTGAGGCTGCCTGGCGCCCTGGATCATTTCCCACCACAAGTGTGTGTGGAGACTACTGGGCCCGTGGACTGGGTGGCTGAGGTGCTTGCCTGGGGTTTTGCCACCCTGGCTAGATGTGAAGGATAGGGGGAGGGGTAGGGAAGAGGTAAATGATGGAGAGGAAAAGCTTCTTAGTGACATTTGGGCGGGAAGAGGGAGAAGGCTTGGGAGTGGAGGAATAGGGAGTGGTTGTAGGAGGTGTCTGCTGTGTTTGGGTGCAGGTGCATGGGCTGGATGCTGTTGTGAGGTGGATGGCTGTTGGGTGTTTGAGTGCTTGCATTTGTGTACCTTGGGGGGTGACAGACACAGTGGGAGGGGACACAGGTGATGTGTGCATGGATGTGGGGGTGTTGACTGCCAGTGAGGGGTGTGTTCTGATAGGTGGTGATGCTGGTAGTGGATGAGGATGTAGTGCATGCAGGTGTGGGTGTAGATGGAACTGGGAGGGAGGTGGAGAAGGAGGAGGCGGGACACAGTGGAAATTGTAGATGTTGGTATGTGTGCATCTGGATGGTGTTTGTGTGAGTGCCTGTAGGATGATGTGTGGTGCTTGTGTTTGCCTGTGGCACTCCTGTGTGTTGTCTTTTGTGCATGCTCGTCTGCCTGTGTGCCTGGGATAGGTTGGGGTTGAGGGGAATGGGATTGGGAAGAGGAGTTTGGAGGGGGGACGGTAGAAACAGGGCCAATGGCTGCCATCAGAGAGGAGGCCAGAGCCTGGATTGATCTCTGTTGGGCCGCCAAGCCAGTGTGAATGCCCTCCAGGAATGCATTAGTCTGTTGCATTTGGGCTGCCAGCCCCTGGATGGCATTCACAATGGTTGACTGCCCTACAGAGATGGATCTCAGGAGGTCAATAGCCTCCTCACTCAGGGCAGCAGGGCTCACTGGGGCAGGGCATGAGGTGCCAGGGGCGAAGGAGATGCCCACCCTCCTGGGTTAGCGGGCACGAGCAACTCGATGAGGGGCTGCTGGGAGGGCGATGCTGGTACGGGGGTGGCGGATGTACCTGTAGCTGGGGTGGGCACAGAGGTGTATGCCACCACCAGGGAGCTTCCATCGGAAGAGGTATCTGTGTCCGAACTGTCCCCTCCTGTCTCTGCCGTGGTGCTCCCCTCGTCCTCTATCCCACTGGTGCCCTCAGAGTTGGTGGACTCTGCCTCCTGGGTCCTGTGGGATGCAGCTCCCTCCGTTGCCTCTGCTTCTCCGCCAGATGATGCTAATGCACATAAGGACAGGGTGACAAAACAAAAAGGGGGGGGGAGACAAAGGATGCACTGGGTCAATGGCTGCACCAACACCACCATTGACGTACACACCACCGTCACACACAGGGAACAGCCCTACGCACTATGCATTGTACTACCAGTTATAATGCTAGCCACCAGGCATGGGAAGGAGCACAAACTGCCAAATGTAGCACACCTGGGACCCACACAGCCCTGACCAGTTGTGGATGCCTACGAGCTAGGTAGCAGGATAATCACTTCAGAACCCTGCCCAATATGGGATCTACTCTGCATGTCAGGCCTGGCCTAGGGGCACCCACTGACACACATCCCCCACCCGGGTACCCCCCTACCATGCATAGGTTGTGATGATGGGCACTGTACTCACCCCCTTGTGGCTGCTGTGATGCCCTCAAGCGGCCATCCAGCTCCGGATAGGCCACCACCAGTATGCGGGCCATCAGGGGGGTCAGGGTTTTGACAGGCACCCCTTCCTCATTGGGAGGCCATCCCCAGCTGGGCCTCCACCATCTTCTGTGCCCAGCATCTCAGGTCCTCCCACCGTTTCCGACAGTGGGTGCTCCGCCTGCGGTAGACCCCCATGGTCCGCACGTCCTTGGCGATGGCACCCTATATATACCTTTCTTTTGATGGGCGCTGACCTGCAGGGAAATACACACAGGAAATGGTATCAGTCAGACTGTCCTGCCTGTTACACTTATGGCCCACCATACCCCTTCACATCGCCATTTGCACAAATAGGGCCCAGTACACAAGCTGCATGCCGCCCGGGGGACATCCATCCACCCCCCTACACGAGGCCTTCACACACACCATTCCAAGCATTCATGCCACATGCATGGTGCTCACAGTGTACTCACCTGTTGGTCTGGAGGCCCATATAGCAGTCTGTACTGGGTAGGACCCCCATCCACCAGTTGCTCCAACTCTGCTGAGGTGAAGGCAGGGGCCTTTTCCCCAGTAACAGGAGCAATGGTAGGTTTCAGACAGAGGTCACAGCAGCAGTTTAGGTCTTGTCCTATGGAAGGTCAGGTAGCAAGTGAGTGAACAGATAGAAAATGGCAGTCACGTCCACGGCGGTGCATACCGTCACCGCTGGCATATATCACCATTGGCCACTGTACCCATAGGGCCCAATAATAACCAATGAGGAGTTGCACGGTGGTTCCCAACCGCCTACCACAACGGTGCACAACATCAGCGGAATTACCTCACTTCCACCTGTCCCTCCACACAGGGCAGGTGGACATCATTTCGGGGGGGGGGCAGGCCCTGGATAACAACTGCATCACAGTTCAAATTAGGACATACAGGACAAATACCACTAAAACATTATAAATTAACATCATGCATTGTACTGTTGTGGCTCTGATGTTCAGTTTGTGACCGGCTCCTCACACTGTTGCCCCATAGATTGCTACCGCTGCGGATGAATAGGAGATGGAGACATACCCCCGTGTAAAGCCCCTGGTGGACTTGGTAACAATGGAGGACAGGAACATTATCCTCACCTACAGACTTGACAGGGCCACAATCACGGAGCGGTGTGCCCAACTGGAGCCTGACCTAATATCTGCTATCCGTCACCCCACTGGGATCCCCCCTGTGCAAGTCCTATCTGTGCTCCATTTCTTGCCAACTGGTTCTTTCCAAGTGACAGTGGGCTTGGCAGCAGGAATGTCACAGCCAATGTTCTTAATAGTGCTGACCAGAGTGTTGTCTGCCCTGATTAAACCCATGTGCAGCTACATTGTTTTCCCCCAGATGTATGATTGGCCACTGTAAAGGCTGACTTCTATGCAATGGGGCATATCCCCAACATAATTGGGGCAATTGATGGAACACATATTGCATTTGTCCCCCCCCCCGCATAATGAACACGTGTTGAAAAATCGTAAGAGTTTCCACTCCATGAATGTACAGATGGTGTACTTGGCGAACCAGTAGATCTCCCATGTCAATGCTAAGTATCCTGGGTCAAAGCATGATGCCTTTATCCAGAAGAATAGCAGCATCCCAAATGTGATGGCCCAACTAAAGAGGCACCGGGTGTGGCTAATAGATGATGCCTGGTTCCCACCCAGTAGATGTTGGTGTATGGGTATGGTGTGGGCCATATAGGATAGTGTGTGCCTAAATGTTGTCCCTATATATTTGTAGGTGACTCTGGTTACCCAAAACTATCATGGCTGCTGACCCCTGTGAGGAATGCCAGGACAAAGGCAGAAGAACCTTACAATGAGGCACATGGGCAAACAAGAAGGATAATCAAATGTACCTTTGGCCTCCTCAAGGCCAGGCTCAGGTGCCTCTATCTAACTGGGGGATCCCTGTGCTACTCACCCAAGAAGGTCTGCCAGATAATCGTGGCATGCTGCATGTTGCACAACCTTGCCTTGAGATGCCAGGTACCTTTTCTGCAGGAGGAGGAGGAGGCTGGAGATGGCTGTGTGGCAGCAGTGGACCCTGGGGACAGTGAGGATGAGGAGGCAGAGGATGAGGATGAGGACAACAGAACTGCTGTGATTCAACAATACTTTTAATGACTCACAGGTAAGACAGTGTTACTTCACATTTCATTGTCATTATTTGGATCATCTTTGGCACTGGCATGCTGTTATTTCCCACTTCTATGCCCACTCACTGTACCCTTTGGCAAATCATTTTGCAGATGTTGGTGCCCCACTGTCACTCCTGGTGTGATCGCTGCAGCCAACTACAGGTCTTTCCTATGTGAACATTACTGTACAGTTGAATTGCATTGTTTGAACCTGGTTAAACAAATACTTACTTTTAAAAATTGATATACTCCATACTTGTATTTTTTCCAAGGGTGTTTATTGAAGTACTAAGAAGAAGAGGGGCAAGTGCATTGGGATGGGGTGACAATGGAGGAAAGTCCAGGGTATAGTTCCAGTCTATTTGTTACACAGATGCATTGTCCAAGGGGACATAGGAAGGGGAGCAATGGCAGTTCAAGGTGGACAGGGTGACAGAGCGAGACACAAGGGTAACAATCAGGAGAGTCTCATTTCCTGGTGGGGCTCTTGGCAATAGTCTTTGGCTTCTGCCTGGTTCTCAGTGAACGTTTGCACGGTGGTTCATCTTCCGCAGGGGGAGCGGTGCTGGTGACCTGTTGGTCCTGTGGAGGGGCCTCCTATCCACTAGTGGCATTGGAGGTGGAAGGCAGTTCAGATGTTTGGATAGTGGCAGGGGCCCGCTGTTGTGTGACTGCCTCCCTCATAATGTTGGCCATGTCTGCCAGCACCCCTGCTACGGAGACCCGGGTGGTGTTGATGACTTGCAAGTCCTCCCTGATCCCATGGTACTGTCCCTCCTGCAGCCACTGGTTCTCCTTCACGTTGTTCAGGATCTGGCCCAGCATACCCTGGGAATGTTGGTAGGCTCCCAGGATCTCTGCAAGTGCCTCCTGGAGAGTCGGTTCCCTGGGCCTGTCTTCCCCCTGGTGCACAGAACTCCTCCCACTTTCCCTGTTGTCCTGTGCCTCTGTCCCCTGAACCGTGTGCCCATTGCCACTGACCCCAGGTCCCTGATTGTCTTGGGTATGAGGTGTGCCCTGGGGTCCCTGTTGTGGTGGACACACTGCTGATTGACGTGTCCTAGAGACAGAGGTATGGGTACGCTGGGTGGGTGCTGTGGTGGTGTTTCCAAACTGGGGAAGCTCTGTGGCGGTCTCTGTTGGCGTAAGGGTGTGGGTTTTGATACTGCCAGCTTATCACTGACCTTTGGTGTGGCGGACTTGTGGCTGTAGCTGTATAGTGATGGATTGGTATGTGTGTGTCATATTATGGTGAACGGATATCCACCAAGGCATGTTGGCGGCAGTCAGCATGGCGGTAAGTGGGATTTACCGCCAATGTCACAATGAGGGCTTATATGTCCTTGCAACCAGTAGGATCTAGTGAACATTATGGTATATTGCTTATGTAAATCGGCCATTGTGACAAAAAATTACAGATGAAAATGTTGTCACAAATGCCCGTTTTCTTCCTACTCAGTTTCAATTTTCCTTTATTTCAACAGTTATTTTCCTTGGGAAAACTTTGAGAGATCTACGCATATTACTCCTTGCTAAATTCAGAATTGTACCTGCTTTTCAAAAATCTATTGCTTTTCTGGATCACGCATTGGTTTCCACCACATACTAGAAGTAGGTTGACAGCACAAATATTATGAAAAATAGGTCACCTCTTGGAAAAATACCAAAAGCGTGGTTCAAAATCCACAAACCTTAGGTACCTTTAGAATACCGAGGAGGTTGATAAAAAAGGACACATATTTAGCATTGATACATTATGTGGAAAAAACTGTTCTGGAGCACTAAGTGCGAAGTACCCCAAATAGCCAAACAAGCAATTGCAATGCAATGGGCCTCGCATTTGCTCGACATAGAGCCATTAGCGTTGTAAATTCCTAACTGGACTTTTCTTGCCACATAAATTAAAAATGAAAAGTAAAACAGTTGACATAAGTAAGGCGATTACAAATGCCACGGCCGCCATGAGCATGAGCACAAAGGAGAGAACACAAAAAGAAAAAGAAGTTCCTCTCAGTCAAACGTAGCAACAAAAGTGCAATTATCCATGTAAAAGGGTCGATGTCCAAGGGGGTAACAAAACTGCCCAAAAGAGGCACAAACGTAAAGCATTTACCAGTGATAGCAGTAGTGATGGGTATGCGATGGGAGCGGTTAAAAGCCCACAGATAGATTACAAGTCAGAGCGCTTTCGCTATAGACCTAACAAGTACAGTACTCACAATAAAAGTATCTATTCAATTAGAAAACTAAACAAGTGCTTTTCCCAAGGTTGGGGAGGGGTTAGTTGGGAAGAAACTTTAGACAAAGAGAGCGAGGCCAAGCTGGCCCTAAAAACGTTCCTCTCTGCTGTTGGTTTTATGTTTGTAGGGGGAGCTAGGAGGGAGAGAAACCAGTTGGAGGACGTGCCAGAGGAAGTGGCTGCTCTGGAACACATACACACAGTGTAAGATGAGCTGGCAAAAACTAAATAAAGTCCCTTACAGAAGAGATAAAGAGGACAAAGTGTAATTATACAGAAGTTGGTCCCTGCTCCCTTAGAGAAAAAGGCAGGACAAAGAGGCATGACTGGCCACTTGCAAGGAAGGAATTTTAAGTGGCACTGAAGCAAGCAAATGTTTTGAGCCCACAGAAGTATACTTAAGTTTACAAGTGTTAATAAGTAAACTTACAAGGGGACACGAATAGTTCGATGAACCTTATGATTCGCAATTTAGATGTTCTTACCATGGCTCCAGTACATAATCAATAATCAAAACACAATAATCAGCAATCATTATTAATCAATAAAATCAATAATCAATGGAGTCAGTAATTGTCACGCACCATGACCTTTCAGTCATGAATAACCACACCTTCAGTAAAAGTTTAGAACTTTTATTTCCCTAAATTAACAAAGCTAAAGTCATGTAGATTAATCTCAAAATCAAATGAAACACATACAGGTTGTCCAAAATGGTGGAAGAAACACAATCTAATCAAAACTTGAACTAGTAATGCATACCAAGATATGGTTGAACCATAAAACGGAGTGGTGGTAGTAATGGATCTCTAGGTGCAGTCAATAAAGGTTGCAAAGATCAATGGTGGCCATGATAAGCCTCAAGTGTTGTTGAAATACACCCGTGCTGGTCGCGTCGGGATAAGGCACTGCAAATCCAAAGCCTTGACAAAGTCTTGAAGACGAAACACGTGTTGGCTGTTTTGCTGTACGGACTTTTTGTTATTTGTGGTCATCTGATTGTAACTCTGACCATTCATTATCATCTGGCTGCTCTGGATACATGGACTTACTGTACAACGTTCTCTTTGTGACTGTGACTCTGATTACCCATTTGCATCTATAATAAATTCCTCTGCACCATCTTTCCTGATCGGACATCTACTCAATTCCTGAACATTATCTGGATCTACGATACAGGTGTGCCCTGGCCACTCTGTTCTCGCTAATTAGGCAACCACCCACTCCTCAGTGTGTGGCCCTCCGACACCTGTTGGTGGCAGGTGTTTGGCTAGCCTGGCACCCACCATTGTTTCACCTACTTGACTTTGTTCTGATCAATCATTGGGTATACTTGCTGCTGATGTGCGAGCACCTGTTGGCATTCTCCACCTCCTTCTTTTGATTAACTTCCCACACATAATTCAGCATGATCAGGAAAATACGGATAAAAAACTGACATCAGGTTAGTCTTTGTTCTTCTTCAAACCTGAAAGAAAACACCTGCAGCAGTATACTGTACAGAAGTCACATCTAAAGCTCTAGCAGCGGAAATATGTTTGAGGGAAACTAGACAGAGGAGAATGGTAAGTTTAGCAGAAAGGAATTTGAGGGATAATTGAGAATTAGGTTCTTGAGATACAAGGAATTGCAAAATCACATTGACATCCCACATAGCATTATACTTAGGTAAAGGAGGTTTAGCAAAACGTACTCCCTTTAACAGCCTGCAAATTAGAGGATGTTCACCGATTGGTTTATTGTTGATTCGAACATGTGCTTAGTGGAAATTGCGGACCTGTACATATTCACTGTCCTATATGCCCTGCCCCGGGCTGCCAGGGAGGCTAAACAATTAACGATGAGAACTACATCTGCTGAAAAGGGATTGGCACCCCTGACCAGACACCAATTATGCCAAGCTGACCAGGCTGACTTGTACGCTTTGGTTGTGCCGGGAGCCCAGACCTGCTGGATGAAGCTAGGAGCTTCATGCAAAATACCTGGGGTTCTCCAGGAAGACCTGAAACCATCCATGCCACTAGTTGCAGGGAATGATTGAGTACTAATTCCTGAGGTTGACCCCTGGGATTCAACAAAAGAGAGGGGAAGAGAGGAAGGAGGACAGGGAAGTCTATTAGTAATTCCAGAGCTAAAGGGAACCAGGGTTGTCCCTGCCAAAAGGGGCTGATTAGTAAGATTCTGGTGGATTGGCAATGAATCTGCGCCAAAACCCTGAAGATCATAATGAAAGGAGGGAAAGCGTGATTTGTTTGATTGGACCAGTCCTGTTGAAAAGCATTAAAAGCCGAAGCCTGAGGATCCGGTCGCCAACTGTAGAAGTGAGGGAGCTGGGAATTCAAACAAGAGGCAAAGAGGTCGATCGAGAAAGAACCGAATCTGGAAAAAAGGCTTTTGAAAACAGAAGGGTGAAGCTGCCAATTGCTGGAGTCTTGAAGATCTCTGGAACATTAATCTGCGATTGGGTTCATGTTTACCAGTAGATATTCCGCTTGCAGAGAAATTTGATTTTGAAGACAAAATTTCCACAGACCCTTTGCTAACTCGGCGAGAGGTTTTGATTGCGTACCTCCTAGATGATTTATGTTTCGGACCGCCAAGAGGTTGTCCATCCGGAGGAGAATAGAACAGCTTATCTTGTCTTTGGCAAATGTTTGGATCGCAAAGGAACCTGCAAGAATCTCTAAACAATTTATATGCAGTGACAACTCCTCTCTTGACCACAGACCTCCAGTCGAGAACTGAGCACTTTTGCGCCCCAACCAGTCCGACTTGCATCGGATTCTAAGACAAGATCTGGTGCTGTAGAGAAAATTACTCGGTCATTCCATGCGTCTAGATGATCGAGCCATCATTGGAGTTCAACACGAGAATCGTGGTCTAGCGACACCAAGTCCTCATATCCGAACCCTTCGCGAAGGTGCTGAATTTTTAACCTCTGGAGCGCTCGATAATGAAGAGCCTCTGGAGCGCTCGATAATGAAGAGGACCTGGAAATATAGCCTGAATAGACGAGGCAAGAAGACCGATTATACAGGCTAATCCCTTGATTGTAAGTTGTGATTTGTTCAAAACCAATACTATTTCTTTCTTTATATGGGAAATCTTTTGAGAAGAAAGGTGAAGGGTAGCCTTGATGGAATCCATGAGAAACCCTAGAAATTCCATCTGACGAGACGGAATAAGATTGGATTTTTCTCTGTTGATGAGAAAACCTAGACTTTGATGGAGAGAAACAAATTTGTCTAAATGTTCCATCAGAATGGATCTGTCCTGGTGTAAAATGAGAAAATCGTCTAGGTAGACCATGATCCTGACACCTTGAGCTCTCATGTGTGTCACCACTGGTTTTAACACCTTGGTAAAACACCATGGGGCGGAAGAAAGACCAAAAGGGGGGATGTGAAGCAGAAGAATTGGTCCCTCCATTGAAATTTAAGAAATTTCCCGAAGGACTGATGAATTGGAATGGAGAGATATGCATCTTGTAGGTCTAAACGAACCATCCAATCATTTTCTAGTAACGAGTCCTGAAGATGGAGGATAGTTTCCATCTTGAAGTGATGGTACACTACAAAATTGTTGAACAACTTTAAGTTTATAACTGGATGAAATTGTTTGTTCTTTTTTTGAACCAGAAATAGAGTACTTACAAATCCTGAAGGATGAGGGGAACATATTGCTTGTTTGAGAATGAGGGAGTGGATCTCTTCAGAGAGCAATTTGTTTTGTTCTTTCTAGAAAATCAAAGGTTTTGGAAGACAATGTTGGACCGGAGTGGAATAGAGCTCTATACAAAAACCTGAAACCGTTTGTAACACCCACGGATCTGTTGTCAACATCTGCCAATTTGTTGGGAACAAGGCTGTCCGTCCTCCCACCAACAATGGACCAGAAGTGAGATCTCTTACCTGGGTTTTGAAAGCCTCTGGATCTGAAGCCACGTCTGAAAGAACGGTTCCTCTGAGGATAGAACTGTGGCTTGAACTCCTGTTGATAGGAAGTGGAGCCTCTGGTCTGGTTGACCACACCCCTGTGGGTGAATCGGCCGGCAAAGCGGCTCCTGCCTTTGCGGGCTCTACCAAAAACACACGAGTGAAATATCTTCTGCATAGAGGACTGTGCCTTGTCAATTGATGGAAAGGTGGCCACATATTTACTGAGCTCCTTGATAAAGGAGTCCCCAAAAAGAAGTCCATTGGCCTCAAGTCCCATCTCTTTGGAAGTAAGGTTATTTAATTTGGGATCATTTTTTAATGAAAGACTTTTCCGTCTTTCTTGTGCCATAGGAGCATTTGTGTTGCCAAGGAGGCAAATCGCCCTTTGGGCCCAATATGAAAGAACAACCAGGTCAACTTTCTTGACCTCCATACTGGCTTCTTCAGCCAAATCCAAGATTCTTGTAAGAGGACCAAAGAGATCCAATAATCTGTCTTGGCAGTTGGTCCAGGCCCTGTCTACCCCTTTCTTGGGGGCCTTCCCAAACTTTGTAAAGTACATCAGCATGTTTGGGTCAATCAGTGGAGTGGCAGTTATATTATTAGGAAGGGAAGGTCTGGGGCATTTCATTTCAACCAGTTATGTACCAGCTTGTCTACTGGTTGGCGTAATTTGTTGGAGACGTATGCTGCCACATGTTCGCAGCGAGTCCACTCAGTTGAGTTAGGGTGACGGATAAGCGTAGGATCAAACATAGGTTGACCTGCAAAATCCAATAAGGAATCATTATTATTCTCATTTGTTTTTTATGACTCTCCCATTATGTTTAGAGAAGTTTTTCGCCTCTTCTCCACAGGCCCTGACCAGATCATTATGTCTGGATCATCCTTATCCGTATCTGTATCACCCATATCATCATCTTTATCTCCCAAGCGAGAAATTTGAATGGGGAAGGTAACGTTAGAGGAAGTACTTGGTTGAGTAGAGGAATATTTTAAAGGAGAGTTCGAATTAGAGGCTACATTGTCCGCTTTAAGTTTTTTTGTCTTCTTAGAAGCAGGAGGAGAAACATCAAAGGACAAAAGTTCTTTTGACTGAGGCTTCAAAGGTCTTTGAAAAATCACAAACTGAGCTTGAGACAGCTTTCTGAACGGAATCCTTAATAAAGGAATTCAATTTTTTTTTTAAATTTTGAGCTTCTTCATCATCAGAAAAATTTTCCATTGTAAAAACTATAAAATGAATAGAAACTAATAAATAGTTAATTAATAATTTTCTTGTAGCAAAATAATTACAGGAAAAAAAACCAAAACAGTATAAACACATTTTGTCCAGAGAGTAAGGGGTTAAGAGGCTTGAAGGCAGAACCAGGAAGTGGATGTCCGTATGAAAAAAACCCAGCTCTGAGTCAATAGGAGGCGTGGTTGAGCACTCCTATGCCGGCGAACGTCGAGAAAGCAGCAGCCTGAGGGGAGAGAACGAAGAAGGGCTTGCCTGTGCTGGGAATTCTCCAGCTGAAAGAGCTGTCACGCTTGAGGAAGCCGCGGAGCGAAGCAGAGCAACAGCTGACAGCAGAACAGCTGATTGCCTGAAGCACTGTTCCAAGGAGCCGGTAAGAGTGCAACGGTCAAAACAAGGCCGTTGCACTGCGCGCGCTGAGGGCGCTTGGAATAGAATGTTGAGAATGTCTACATATAGATCGATTATGAAGAAAGTTATGCAAACATATAACTATAATAAATAAACACTTCTATAATAGCATAAGTAACAGTGAAAACGAACTATAACCATGAAAATTTTATATAAGAGCAGGAATAATAAAGATAGTACTTATCTTGACTGCGAGCAGCAAGAAAAGAGGACTTGTTGCTCTCAGTCAAGACGTTTATACCTACCTGTTATCCTGAGTGGTTACTTCTTTATGACATGTATTTTGTAATTCTCCCAGCTAGGTTTGCTGGGAGTTGTAGTTTTTTCTTGGCTGATATTTGAATTAAAGTAAGAGAAGATAGCATAATAGGAGCGTCCGTGTTTTGTAATAAAATCATATGTTCGCACTCTGTCCAATGAAACTACTATCCCAAATCTATGAATTCTAATATTTCTCTGTTCTCAGACTGTTGATTGGTTCGTCTTGTAGTATTGTCATAGCTTCTACTCTAGTCAGTATCTTCATTGTTCATGTCCTGGGAAAGTCATTCTCAATCAATCAATCAATCAAGAAATTTGTATAGCGCGCTACTCACCTGGAGGGTCTCAAGGCGCTGGGGGAGGTGGGACCGCTACTGCTCGAACAGCCAGGTCTTGAGTTCCTTCCTGAAGGAGAGGTGGTCTTGGGTCAGGCGGAGGTGGATGGGGAGGGAGTTCCAAGTCTTGGCTGCCAGGTAGGAAAAGGATCTTCCTCCCATGGTGGCTTTTCTAATGCGTGGCACGGCGGCAAGGGCGTGACTGGTCGATCGTAGCAGGCGGGTGGGAGTGTAGAAGGTCAGGCGGTTGTTGAGGTACCTAGGGCCCAGGTCGTGGAGGGCCTTGTGTGCGTGGGTGAGGAGACGGAACGTGATTCTCTTGCTGACGGGGAGCCAGTGCAAGTCTCTCAGGTGTCCGGAGATGTGGCTGTGATGGGGGATGTCAAGGATGAGGCGTGTGGAGGCGTTCTGGATGCGTTGGAGTCTTTTCTGTAGTTTGGCCGTGGTTCCGGTGTAGAGGGTGTTACCGTAGTCCAGTCGGCTGGTGACGAGTGCCTGGGTGACCGTCTTCCTGGTTTCGGTGGGATCCATTGGAAGATCTTTCGGAGCATGCGTAGGATGTTGAAGCATGATGATGAGACGGCGTTGACTTGTCTGGTCATCGAGAGGGAGGAGTCCAGGATGAAGCCCAGGTTGCGTGCGTGGTCCGTTGGTTTGGGTGCGCTGCCCAGGGCAGGGGGCCACCAGGAGTCGTCCCAGGCAGAGGGTGATGATCCAAGGATGAGGACTTCCGTCTTGTCTGAGTTCAGTTTCAGGCGGCTGTTCATCATCCACTCGGCTACGTCTTTCATCCCTTCGTGCAGGTTGGTTCTGGCGGTGGCTGGGTCGTTGGTGAGGGAGAGGATCAGCTGGGTGTCGTCGGCGTAGGAGATGACGTTGAGGTTGTGTTGGCGTGCGATGGCTGCGAGGGGGCTCATGTAGATGTTGAAGAGGGTGGGGCTGAGTGATGATCCTTGTGGTACGCCGCAGCTCACTTCGGTGGCCTCGGATCTGAACGGGGGGAGGCGGACTCTCTGGGTTCTTCCGGCGAGGAACGAGATGATCCACTCTAGTGCCTTCTCTTGGATTCCGATGTTGCTGAGGCGCTGCACTAGGGTGCGGTGGCAGACAGTGTCGAACGCTGCGGAGAGGTCCAGGAGGATGAGGGCCGCTCTCTCCCCGTTGTCGAGCAGGGCTCGGATGTCGTTGGTGGCTGCGATGAGGGCGGTCTCGGTGCTGTGGTTGGCTCGGAAGCCGGACTGCGAGTGTTCGAGGGATCCATTAGTCTCGAGGAAGGCGGCTAGCTGTCTGTTGACGGTCTTCTCAATGACTTTGGCAGGAAACGGGAGGAGCGAGATGGGGCGGTAGTTCTTGAGGTCGGTGGGGTCTGCTGATGGTTTCTTCAGGAGGGCGCTGAGTTCGGCATGTTTCCAGCTCTCCGGGAAGGTGGCGGTGTTGAAGAAGCAGTTGATGATGTCCTGGAGATGGGGTGCGATGACTGAGTCGGCTTTGTTGAAGACGTGGTGGGGGCATGGGTCGGTTGGAGAACCGGAATGGATGGTGTTCATCATCTGGATGGTGTCTTCGGTGCTGACCGGGGTCCAGGCGCGGAGGGTGGTGTTGGGGGGCATCGGTTTGGTGGTTGGGTGCTTGGTCTGTGCGCCGAAGCTGTTGTGTATGTCGGCGATCTTGCGGTGAAAGAACGAGGCGAGTGAGTCGCAGAGGTCTTGTGAGGGAGTGATGTCGTTGTTTCCGGCGCTGGGGTTGGAGAGCTCTTTGACGATGCTGAAGAGTTCCTTGCTGTTGTGTGCGTTGTTGTCTAGTCGTTCTTTGAATGCTGTCTTCTTGGTGGTGTGGATCAGCTGGTGGTGTTTGCGGGAGGCGTGCTTGAGGGAGGTCATGTTGTCTGTGGTCGGGTTTTTTCGCCAGGCTTTCTCGAGGGTGCAGCAGTTCTTCTTGGAGTTCTTGAGGTCGTTGTTGAACCAGGAGGCTTTCTTGCTGTTGGGCCTGGTGGGATGGGTTTTCAGAGGTGCGAGGTTGTCAGCGCAGTTGGTGATCCACTGTGTGAGGTTGTTGGCTGCTTGGTTGGGGTCCGCTGAGCTGGTGGGAGGGTTCTGGCTCAGTGATGTGGAGAGCTGGTCGGTGGTGATCTTGTTCCAGCTCCTGCGGGGAGCCTGTTGTGGATGGAGGTGAGTTGTGGTTCTTCTGAAGCTGAAGTGGACGCAACTGTGGTCTGTCCAGTGGATTCCGGTGGAGTGGCTGAAGGAGATGTACTTGCTGGAGGAGAAGACTGGGTCAAGCGTGTGTCCGGCGTAGTGGGTGGGGGTGTTCACCAGTTGCTTGAGTCCGAGGTTGGCGAGGTTGTCCAGCAGGGTGGTGGTGTTGTTGTTGTTGTTGTTCTCCAGGTGGAAGTTGAGGTCCCCTAGGAGGATGTAGTCAGTGGAGGGGAGGGCGTGTGGGCTGATGAAGTCTGCGATGTCTTCGCTGAATTGTGTGCGGGGTCCTGGGGTCTGTAGATGAGGGTGCCTCTGAGGGTGGTCTTGGGGTCGGTGTGTATCTGGAAGTGGAGATGTTCGGCGGCTGTGAGGGTGTCGTCGGAGTTGGTCGTGATGCGGATGGTGTTCTTGTGGACGATGGCGATGCACATCTCACACACATAACACATAAAATGATGTATTAGCAAGAATATCATCTCCTAGCAGTCAGTTCTCACAAAAAGCTCCCATTTAAACAATACAATAGTCATTTCACAGTTTAATGCACTTGGTCAGCATTTTATTAAACACTAAGAAATGCAGCTTTACTTGAGGCCTGGCAAAATAGGCCAAGGCACTCGCTAAGTTAAGGGCTACAATTAACCCCTAGGGTGCCCGGTACGAGCTGGTCTTGTCCTCGCACATGGTTCCCGTGTGCCGGGGACGAGTTCAGCTTCTCCTGCACCCGGCCCACACCCCCCAGTTGGGGATGGAAGGGGAATCGCTTCCTCTTCCACCCCCGACTCCCCTGACTCCCCTAGTGACGTCTGATGACTTCAGCACGCGATCGCGTGCTGACCTCAGCAGAGGTCACCTCTCATCGCGCTGGAAGCATGCTTCCAGCACAATGCAGAAAATAACTGCTCAGCATTTCTCTTCCGCTCGGGAAGAGGGGGCAGGCAGAGGCATGAAAGGGAAGGAAAAGCCTTTCCTTTCCTTTCATGTCCCTGCAAGCATTTCTGCTGCCCTATCGCGATGCAATCGGGCAGCAGAAATGCCCACTAGACACTAGAGAATTGTTTTTTTTAATTCTTACGTATAAGGGGAGCGGCCCCTTGGGCAAAGGCCACTGCCCAGGGGGGCAAAATATTTTTAGGCCTTTTCTGCCCCCCCGGGGCCAGATCAGCCTATGATAATTAGGCTGATCTATCCCGGGGGGGGGGTAGAAGTCCCTAGACACCAGGGATATAAATTTTTTTGTTTACTTGATGTTTTTATGTATGGGGAGCAAATCATTTTTAGGCCATTTCTGCCTATTTTTATTAGTCCAATCTGCCCCCAAGGGGAGCAAAAACCACTAGACACCAGGGATGTTTTTTTTTATACCTATGCATAAGGGGAGCGGCCCCTTGGGCAAGGGCAGCTCCCAAGGGAACAAAATATTTTTAGGCCTTTTCTGCCCCTGTGGCATATCAACCTATTATAATTAGGTCGATCTGTCCCCGGGGGGGGGGCAGAAACCTCTAGACAAAAGGGATATATATTTTTTTTATTAACTTGATGTTTTTATGTATGGGGAGTGACCCCTTCGGTAAGGATCGCTCCCCCGGGGGGGAATTGCATTTAGGCCTTTTCTGCCCCACTTGGGGGCAGATCGGCCTATTTTTATTAGTCCAATCTGCCCCCAAGGGGAGCAAAAACCACTAGACACCAGGGATGTTTTTTTTTATACTTATGCATAAGGGGAGCGGCCCCTTGGGCAAGGGCAGCTCCCCAAGGGAACAAAATATTTTTAGGCCTTTTCTGCCCCTGTGGCATATCGACCTATTATAATTAGGTCGATCTGTCCCCGGGGGGGGGCAGAAACCTCTAGACAAAAGGGATATATATTTTTTTTATTAATTTGATGTTTTTATGTATGGGGAGTGACCCCTTCGGTAAGGATCGCTCCCCCGGGGGGGAAATTGCATTTAGGCCATTTCTGCCCCACTTGGGGGCAGATCCGCCTATTTTTATTAGGCCAATCTGCAGAAACCACTAGACGCCAGGGAATTTTGTTTTTGTGTGTCAATTTCACACAAGGGGAACGACCCCTTAGGCAAGGGTCGTTCCCCTGGGGGGCAAATTCATTTTAGGTCATTTCTGCCCCCTTGGGGGAAAACCAGCCTATTTTTATTAGGCCAATCTGCCCCCAAGGGGGGCTGAAACCACTAGGCACCAAGAATTTTTTTTTGCGCCAATTTCACTCAAGGGAAGTGACCCCTTAGGCAAGGGTCGCTCCCCTGGGGGGGGCTAATTTATTTTAGACCATTTCTGCTCTCCTTGAGGGCGGATCTGTCTATTTCTATTAGGCCGATCTGCCCTCAGGGGGGCAGAAACCACTTAGGCACCAGAGATAGGTGTGTGTGTATGTGTGTGTTTTGTTTAGGGGGGCAGCCCCTTGGGCAAGTGTCGCTCCCCATGGGGGCACATTAATGTTGACCATATCTGCCCCCTCTTGAGGGCAGATAGGCATATTTTTGGAAGGCCCATCTGCCCCAAAGGGGGGCAGAAAGCCCACCAGAGACCAGGGAAGATGTTTTTTTTTCAAAATAGGAGGGTGGGGTTATGGCCATACCCCCACCCCAAATAAATGGGGCCAAAGTTGTTCTGCCCACCAGTGGGCAGATGGGACAGTTACCCCCGATCCACACCTCAGGGGGCTAAAGTCTACTAGATGCCAGGGAATAAAAAAAAAAAATAGTGTGGTGCTGGCTATCAACCAGTATGGACAAGTTTATGCCCCCACTCCAACTGAAGGAGGTAACAGTCTTTGAGCTCTACCCCCACACATATATCTTATCCCATGGCAAGCAAGAAGACGTTTAATTTTTTTGGGGTTTTGTTTTACATTTGGCCCATGAGAGCTTGGCTAACTCTCAAAATCGTCCCACTTGGAATGGAGAGGGCTACACTTTTTGGACTTTGGGATGCTGCCATGTAGAAATATCCACAAGACCTAGACACATCCGAAAACGTAACATCTGGGTGAGTCCAGGGTGGTGTGCTTCACATGCACCCCGTACCATTTTCTTACCCATAATGCCCTGCAAACCTCCAACTTTGCTAGAATAAAAAACACTTTCCACATTTTTGTGATGAAACCTTCAGGAATCTGCAGGAATCCACAAAATTCCTACCACCCCGCATTGTCTCTTCTATACTGATTAAAATTTTGGACCACTTGTCAGCCTAAAAAATGTTTTTTTTTCAAACTGCCCTTTTGGACCCACTTTGGTTCCCCCTCAATTTTGACAGGATTTTGGCTCTTCCCTGTCACAGGCACTTGGCCCACCTATACAAGTGAGGTATAATATTTACCAGGAGACTGGGGGAACGTTGGGTGGTAGGAAATATGTTCTGGTGCAGTGATCCCATACAGAAATGTGGGAAAATGTGTTTTCTTTAGCTAAATTTGAGGTTTGCGGAGGATTCTTGGTAAGAAAACATTGGGGGATCCACGCAAGTCACACACCCCTGCATTCCCTTTGGTGTCTAGTTTTCAGAAATGTTTGGGTTTGGTAGGTTTCCTGTTAGACTTTTCATCCTTGGCGTGGTCTCCCTTAACTTTTTGCCTCTGTTCCCCCGGTTGTTGATGAGTGCTGGACTCTGATATTGCTGTTTTTGTTACGCTGGGCACTTTACCACTGCTAACCAGTACTAAAGTGCAAATGCTCATTTACAAAATGTGTATGTGATTGGTTTATCCATGATTGCATATTTGATTTACTCGTAAGTCCCTAGTAAAGTGCACTAGAGGTGCCAGGGCCTGTAAATCAAATGCTACTAGTGTGCCTGCAGCACTGGTTGTGCCACCCACATAAGTAGCTCTGTAATCATGACTCAGACCTGCCATTGCAGTGTCTGTGTGTGCAGTTCTACCTGTAAATTTGACTTGGCAAGTGTACCCACTTGCCAGGCCTAAACCTTCCCAGTGTCATACATGTCAGACACCCCAAAGGTGATAGGCCCTAGGTAGCCCAAAGGGCAGGGTGCAGTGTATGGTTAAGGTAGGACATATAGTAATGTGTTTTATATGTCCTGACAGTGAAATATTGCTAAATTTGTTTTTCACTGTTGCAAGGCCTGTCCCTCTCATAGGTTAACATGGGGGCTACCTTTAAATCTGATTAAAGTGTAGATTCCCTTTGGGAGCGGATGGACATGTGGAGTTTGGGGTCTCTGAGCTCACAATTTAAAAATACATCTTTTAGTAAAGTTGATTTTAAAACTGTGCGTTTGAAAATGCCACTTTTAGAAAGTGAACATTTTCTTGCCTATACCATTTCTGTGACTCTGCCTGTTTGTGGATTCCCTGTCTGGGTCAGTTTAACAGTTGGGCTGGTTGCACCTCACACTAGACAGTGACACAAAGGAAGCTGGGGTGTAGCCTGCATATCCTGATGAGCCATCTGTGCTAGGAGGGAGGGGAGGAGTGGTCACTCGCACCTGAAAGGACTGTGCCTGCCCTCACACAATGCAGTCTCCAACCCCCTGGTGAGTGTCTGGGGCCTGGCCTGGGAAAGGCAGGATTTCACATTCCAAAGAGACTTTACTTTGAAGTAGGCCTACTTCAAAGGAGAAACTGGGTATAAGAAGGGCACCCAAAACCACAGACTTTAGAACACTTCTGGAAAGAAGAGGAACCTCTGCCTGGAGAAGAGCTGAAGAGCTGAGGAGAAGTGCTGCCCTGCCTGTGACTGTGCTTTGTGGAGCTATCCTGCAGTTGCTGCTTCTGCCAGAGTAAGAGGGCAAAGACTAGACTTTGTGTGCCTTCCATCTTGTGAAGAAATCTCCAAGGGCTTGATTTAGAGCTTGCCTCCTGTTGTTTGAAGTCTCAGGGACAGAAAAGACTTCTCTCTGCCAGCACCTGGAGTCTCTGGAGAGACTCCTACTCTGACAAGGGGTGCCCTATCCAGTTCCTGGGCCCCTGGAAGGAAAGCTGGTGGAAATCCAAGAAAATCGACTTCAGACGACTTCGGACTGACGCCGCTGCCGAGCCTGGTGACGCCGCCTGCAACCGACTCCGTGATCTTTGCTGGAACGCGACGATCTTCGCAGGCGCGACGCCGCTGCTGCCCCGCTGAAGTCCGTGACTCCATGGAAGTCGCCGCACCACGTCGTGACCGACGCCGCTCGGAGTGCGTGGAATCAACATTTCGCACCGACTCCGCGATCCCCGACTTCGCGCATCGACTCGTTTTCACTCTTCACCAAATGTACTGTACTTGGGGGTCTACGCAACTTCGTGTCCGGCGCCGCTGGTGTCGGCTTGTTGGGAATGACTCAGTCACAACGCTGTGTTAACACCTCATCGAAGCATTTTGTGTTTCTAAGCCCTATATTTGAGTTTAATCTTTAAAAATTCATAACTTGACTTGTGTGGGTCGGATTTTTTGCCGTTTTGGTCTTGTTTTGTTTAGATAAATATTTCCTATATGGTGTTGTGTAATTTTGTAGTGTTTTCATTAAGTTACTGTGTGTGTTGGTACAAATACTTTACACCTAGCACTCTGAAGTTAAGCCTACTGCTCTGCCAAGCTACCAAGGGGGTAAGCAGGGGTTAGCTGAGGGTGATTCTCTTTTACCCTGACTAGAGTGAGGGTCCTTGCTTCAACGGGGGTAACCCGACTGTCAACCAAAGACCCCATTTCTAACAATGGTCATCAGCGGTTGCGATTTGGACTTGTATTTGTACTTGACATACAGTAATTAAGTGTACACTGCTGTTTGAGTTCAGACCACTACGTGACCACATACTACTTGTTTGGTGATCTTTTTCTCTTTGGGACTGTTTTTGTTCTACTCCATTTTTTTTCCGCTGATTCCTTGATTGACTTTCTTTGGAACTCATTTGGGAACTTGTTTTTCTGCCTTTGGAACTTTGCACTTGTTTTTGAATCTTCATCATGTCCCAAGCTGGAGGTGCAACAGTTGGAGCTGACTTTGACCTTGAGAAATTGGAGAGTTATACCAAAGCTCAGTTCTGTAAAAGTTTTGATTGTCCCATTAAGAGCTCATCCAGGAAGGAGGAGCTGCAAAAGGCGTTGAGGGCCTGGGTGACAGCCAAGAGCACTGAAGGGCACACAGAGGACGAGGGAGAAGAGGAGGAGGAGGAAGAGTGTTCAGTACACAATGGTATTGTGGGTGAGCCTGTTATGTCCAGGGAGAAGGCCTCCGGGGCAGGTAGCAGTGTCTCTTCCAAGGGTCTGACACCTGAGGAGTTACAGGACAGACAGGCAGAAAGGGAGTACCAATTGGAGCAGAGAAGGCCAGCCCTTGAGAAGCGAAAGTTAGCGATGGCTCATGAGCTTAGCTTGAAAGAGATGGATCGTAGAAGCCAGTCCAGTAGAGATGGTGGCAGCAACCCTACAGTGCAGTCTGAGAGGAGGGTGCACATTCCTAAAGACCTTGTGAAAGATTACAAGAGGGAGGATGACATATACTTATGGTTCAAGGGGTATGAGTCTTCTCTCCACATGAATCTGGTCCCTGAAGCTCATTGGGGGGCGGGTCTGTGGAAGCACTTTGAGGTAGAGGGGAGGGATACACTGACAGCCTTAGGGGATGCTCAGAATCTCACCTACTCTAACATGAAGGATGCCTTGCTTACAAGGTATGGTCTTACCCCTGAGCAGCACAAGGATAAGTTTAGGTCCTACAAGAAGAATGAATCCCAAATATGGTTGGAATGTGTTAATTCTTATTGCAGGTCTCTGGATGGTTGGGTGAAGGGCAGTAAGGTAACTACTTATGAAGGGCTTTACAATCGGATTGCTTGGGAGCACTTGTACAGATTATGTTTTCCAGAGCTGTGCCAGCACCTGATTGACAGCTACTTGACTGACCCCAGGAAGCTTGCGCAGGAAGCAGACCGCTGGGAGAGCACCAGGGTCCAAAAGAGGTATGGGGAGACCACGCTAAGGGTGGGCAGGGTCCCTCTCAGAAGAAAGGGGGGGTAAGGGTAAACAGGGAGAGTTCTCTAAAGGGCCCCAAACTAATTGCCAGGGTAAGGATTCCCAAACCCCCAGTGAAAAGAAGACTTGGTTCTCCAAAGGGAAGCCAGTGGTAGGTGGTACCCCACGTAAGTGCTAAGCATGTGACCAGGTGGGTCATGTGAGGGGTGACCCCAAATGACCCACAAGTACACCGGCACTCACTGGTGCGCCGTCCCAGGGTTTAGCCAGTGTAGCGCTAGGGGAGGAGTTGTTTTCAGGTGGGTGGGAGCCAGCTGAGATGACCCTTGTCTCACTAGGGAACAGTGAGATGGTCCAGTGAACCCTAGTGCCTGAAAACACTAAGAAGTACAGGCAGTGGGTGACCATGAATGGACAGACGGTAGAGGCTCTGAGAGACACAGGAGCCAGTGTGACTACAGTGAGGAGTCACTGGTGTCTGAAGAGCAGATTGATCCCTGGGTACTTCACCAAGTAGTTGCAGTGGACAACTCAGAGCGCCTGTGCTGAGTGGCGCAGGTTCCCTTTGAATGGGGGGGGGTCTCAGGTTCCTTGAAGGTAGCTGTGAGTCGAACCATGTCTTTTGATTGTTTGCTGGGCAAAGACCTGGAGGAGTCCCCTTGGAAGGAGGTGGAACACAGGTCTCACTTGGAGATGCTGGGTCTCCCTGGGTGGGTATGGGTATCCACCCGGTCAATGGCAGCCCGTCAGGGTAATCAAGAGCCCCTGGAGCCTGAAACAGTGGCCCAGGGGACCGCCAAGGAGAGGAAGGGCAGAGGGCGCGGGAAACCGGCCCCAGACGTTCCCACGGTCCGGGAGGAGGTGGAGCCTGGGGTGACACCCCGAAGCCTACAGGGGAACAGGGGGCTGAACTGGGGGAGGTCCCTGAGCTGTCGCAGTGACAGCATGAAGGGGGGCCCACCAGGGAAGCATTCTGTGCAGCACAGAAGTCATGCCCTACTTTGGAGGGTTTGCGGCAGCAGGCTGCGGACCAGGCAGCTGGCAAGGAGCCAGGATCACACCTGATTTATTCGGAGGATGACCTCCTGTATGGCGAGCCCAAGGTTCCTGAGCCTGGGTCAGCCCATGTGCTGGTGGTACCCCAGTGCTTCATGGCCTTCCCACTGGGGTTGGCTCATGATGTGCCTTTAGCTGGACGTTTGGGGCAGGACAAGACAAGACCTTTGAGAGGCTTGTCACCCACTTTTACTGGCCCCTAATGCGCAGGAACTCAGATGCACATTGCAGGTCTTGTCAGACTTGTCAGGCAAGTGGCAAGAGTGAGAGGAAATGTAAGGCTTCCCTCCAACCTTTGTCTGTTGTCGCAGCTCCCTTTGAGAGGGTAGGCATTGACACTGTGGGGCCGATGGATCCCAAGACCGCCATGGGCACCAGGTTTATCCTGGTTTTGGTGTACCACGCCACCCGGTACCCAGAAGCCATTCCTCTGAGATCAATCACTTCCCCTGTGGTGGGTCGTGCATTGATGGGGTTTTTTACCAGCATGGGGTTCCCCAAGGAAGTGGTATCTGGTTGGGGTACCAACTTCATATCCACATATATGAAGTCTCTGTGGAAGGAGTGTGGGGTAACCTACAAGTTCACCACCCCTTACCACCCCCAAAGTAATGGTCTGGTTGAGAGATTCAACCGCACCTTGAAAGGCATGATTATGGGCCTGTCAGAGCCCTTGAGGTGGAAGTGGGACGTCCTCTTGCCATGCCTTCTGTTCGCCTACAGGGAGGTGCCTCAAAAGGGACTTGGGTTTAGCCCCTTTGAGCTGATTTATGGCCACCCTGTGAGGGGACCTTTGAGTCTGGTTAAGGAAGCTTTGGAGAAAGCTCCTAGTAACCCCCCCCCAGGATGTATTCAGTTACATGCTGGCTTTGAGAAACCAGACTGCCCGCTTCAGGAGTCTCGCTCAGGAGAACCTGGAAGCAAGCCAGGAGGACATGAAACGCTGGTATGACTAGAATGCCACTCTGGTCGAGTTTCAACCTGGACACAAAGTGTGGGTGATGGCACCAGTGGAGCCTAGGGCGCTCCAGGATAAGTGGACTGGGCCATTTGAGGTGGTGGAGTGCAAGAGCGAAGTCACCTACGTGGTGGACTTGCAGTCTCCAAGTAACCCTTTAAGGGTCCTGCAAGTCAACCGCCTCAAACCTCACTTTGAGCGGACTGAACTGTCCATGCTCCTTGCGACAGATGATGGGGTAGAGGAGGAGAGTGAGCCTCTTCCTGACCGCCTGTCTGCAGGAGAAAAAGATGGGTCAATGGAGGGAGTGATCCTCTCCCCCTCCCTGACTGAGGAGCAGCAAGGCGACTGTCGCCACGTGCTGGGATAGTTTTCCTCACTGTTTTTCCTGCTCCCAGGAGTCACACACTTGTGCACACATGATGTGGACACTGGGGACAGTACACCCATTAAACAGAAGGTTTACAGGGTGACTGACAAGGTCAGGGCATGCATTAACGATGAGGTATCCAAAATGCTTACCCTAGGGGTTATTGAGCACTCCAGCAGTCCTTGGGCAAGCCCAGTGGTATTGGTCCCAAAGGCTGCTGCCCCTAGTGCCACTCCAGAACTCACGTTCTGTGTGGACTACCGGGGACTCAATGCGGTCAGCAAGACTGACGCACACCCCATCCCCTGAGCTGATGAGCTCATTGACTGTTTGAGAGCTGCCAAGTACCTCAGTACGTTTGATTTAACATCTGGGTACTGGCAGATTGCCTTAACTGAGGGGGGCAAGGAGAGGTCAGCCTTCTCTACACCAGATGGACGCTTTCAATTTAAAGTGATGCCATTTGGGATGAAGAATGCCCCTGCCACCTTTCAGAGGTTGGTCAACCAGGTGTTGGCAGGACTGGATGAGTTCAGTGCCGCCTACCTGGATGACATTGCTGTATTTAGTTCCACATGGGAGGAACACCTGCAACACCTCTGGAGAGTGTTAGAGGCCCTGCAGAAGGCAGGCCTCACTATTAAGGTGAGCAAGTGCCAAATAGGGCAGGGTTCGGTGGTGTACTTAGGACACCAGGTGGGGAGTGGCCAAGTGGCACCCCTACAGCCTAAGATTGACACAATTCTGGCTTGGGAGCCTCCCAAGACCCAGACTGAAGTGAGAGCCTTTTTAGGTCTCACAGAATATTACAGGAGGTTTGTTAAGGGATATGGTACCATTGTTACCCCCTTAACTGAGTTGACTTCTAAGAAGCAACCCAGGAAAGTGATCTGGACAGAGGCTTGCCAGAACGGTTTTGATGCCCTGAAGGCTGCCTTGTGCACAGCACCTGTGCTAAAGGCACCTGACTACTCCAAGGAGTTTGTTGTGCAAACAGACGCCTCAGAGCATGGTATTGGAGCAGTACTCTCACAGCTTACTGAAGAGGGCCTAGATCACCCCATAGCCTTCATTAGCAGGAGGTTACTACCCAGGGAACGTAGGTGGAGTGCCATAGAACATGAAGCGTTTGCTGTGGTCTGGGCACTGAAGAAGCTTAGACCCTACTTGTTTGGGATTCACTTCCGAGTTCAGACCGACCACAGGCCCCTCAGATGGTTAATGAAGATGAGGGGAGAGAATCCAAAACTGTTGAGGTGGTCCATTTCCCTACAGGGGATGGACTTTACGGTGGAACACCGTCCTGGTACAGAACACGTCAATGCTGATGGTCTGTCCAGGTTCTTCCGCCTTAGTGATGAGAACTCCCATGGGTAGTTGATCCCCACTTTCAGCTGGGGGGGACACGTGTGTGACTTTTCATCCTTGGCGTGTTCTCCCTTAACTTTTTGCCTCTTTGCCTGTGTTCCCCAAGTTGTTGATGTGTGCTGGACTCTGATTTTGCTGTTTTTGTTACTCTGGGCACTTTACCACTGCTAACCAGTGCTAAAGTGCAAATGCTCCTTTACAAAATGTGTATGTGATTGGTTTATCCATGATTGGCATATTTGATTTACTAATAGGTCCCTAGTAAAGTGCACTAGAGGTGCCAGGGCCTGTAAATCAAATGCTACTAGTGGGCCTGCAGCACTGGTTGTGCCACCCACATAAGTAACTCTGTAATCATGACTCAGACCTGCCATTGCAGTGTTGGTGTGTGCAGTTTTACCTGTAAATTCGACTTGGCAAGTGTACCCACTTGCCAGCCCTAAACCTTACCTTTTCTTACATGTCAGACACCCCTAAGGTAGGTCCTAGGTAGCCCCAAGGGCAGGGTGCAGTGTATGGTTAAGGTATGACATATAGTAATGAGTTTTATATGTCCTGACAGTGAAATATTGCTAAATTCGTTTTTCACTGTTGCAAGGCCTGTCCCTCTCATAGGTTAACATGGGGGCTACCTTTAAATCTGATTAAAGTGTAGATTCCCTTTGGGAGCGGATGGACATGTGGAGTTTGGGGTCTCTGAGCTCACAATTTAAAAATACATCTTTTAGTAAAGTTAATTTTAAGATTGTGCGTTTGAAAATGCCACTTTTAGAAAGTGAGCATTTTCTTGCTTATACCATTTCTGTGACTCTGCCTGTTTGTGGATTCCCTGTCTGGGTCAGTTTGACAGTTGGCCTGGTTGCACCTCACACTAGACAGTGACACAAAGGTAGCTGGGGTGTAGCCTGCATATCCTGATGAGCCATCTGTGCTAGGAAGGAGGTGAGTAGAGGTCACTCGCACCTGAAAGGGCTGTGCCTGCCCTCACACAATGCAGTCTCCAACCCCCTGGTGAGTGTCTGGGGCCTGGCCTGGGCAAGGCAGGATTTCACATTCCAAAGAGACTTTACTTTGAAGTAGGCCTACTTCAAAGGAGAAACTGGGTATAAGAAGGGCACCCAAAACCACAGACTTTAGAACACTTTTGGAAACAAGAGGAACCTCCGCCTGGAGAAGAGCTGAGAAGTGCTGCCCTGCCTGTGACTGTGCTTTGTGGAGCTATCCTGCAGTTGCTGCTTCTGCCAGAGTAAGAGGGCAAAGACTGGACTTTGTGTGCCTTCCATCTTGTGAAGAAATCTCCAAGGGCTTGATTTAGAGCTTGCCTCCTATTGTTTGAAGTCTCCGGGACAGCAAAGACTTCTCACTGCCAGCACCTGGAGTCTCTGGAGAGACTCCTGCTCTGACAAGGGGTGCCCTATCCAGTTCCTGGGCCCCTGGAAGGAAAGCTGGTGGAAATCCAAGAAAATCGACTTCGAACGACTTTGGACAGATGCTGATGCCGAGCCCGATGACGCCACCTGCAACCGACTCAGTGATCTTTGCTGGAACGCGACGATCTTCGCAGGCCCGACACCGCTGCAGCCCCGCCGAAGTCCATGACTCCGTGGAAGTCGCCGCACCACGACGTGACCAACGCCGCTCGGAGTGCATGGAATCAACGTTTCGCACCGACGCCGCGATCCCCGACTTCGCGCATCGACTCGTTTTCACTCTTCACCAAAGGTACTGTACTTGGGGGTCTACGCGACTCTGTGTCCGGCGCCGCTGGTGTCGGCTTGTTGGGAACGACTCAGTCAAGATGCCATGTTAACACCTCATCGAAGCATTTTGTGTTTCTAAGCGCAATTTTTGAGTTTAATCTTTAAAAATTCATAACTTGACTTGTGTATGTCGGATTTTTGTCGTTTTGGTCTTGTTTTGTTTAGATACATATTTCCTATTCTTCTAAACTGGTGTTGTGTCATTTTGTAGTGTTATCATTAAGTTACTGTGTGTGTTGGTACAAATACTTTACACCTAGCACTCTGAAGTTAAGCCTACTGCTCTGCCAAGCTACCAAGGGGGTAAGCAGAGGTTAGCTGAGGGTGATTCTCTTTTACCCTGACAAGAGTGAGGGTCCTTGCTTGAACAGGGGGTAACCCGACTGTCAACCAAAGACCCCATTTCTAACATTTCCCTAAATGGCTGCTGAGCCCAGGACCAAAAACGCAGGTCCCGCAAAAACAGGTAGTTTAGTATTTGATAATTTTGAAGTGTCCACATAGTGTTTTGTGGCATATACTTTCGCGGGCAGTAGGCCTACCCACACAAGTGAGGTTACCATTTTTATCGGGAGACTTGGGGGAATGCTGGGAGGAAGGAAATTTGTGGCTCCTCGCAGATTCCAGAACTTTCTTTCACCGAAATGTGAGGAAAAAGAGTTTTTTGGCCAAGTTTTGAGGTTTGCAAAGGATTCTGGGTAACAGAACCTGGTGAGAGCCCCACAAGTCACCCCATCTTAAATTCCACTAGGTATCTAGTTTTAAAAAATGTGCAGGTTTAGTAGGTTTCCCTAGGTGCCGGCTAAGCTAGAGGCCAAAATCTACAGCTAGGCACTTTGCAAAAAACAGGTCTGTTTTCTTTGGGAAAATGTGATGTGTTCACGTTGTGTTTTGGGGAATTTCCTGTCACAGGTGCTAGACCTACCCACACAAGTGAGGTACCATGTTTATCGGGAGACTTGGGGGAACGTTGGGTGGAAGGACATTTGTGGCTCCTCTCAGATTCCAGAACTTTCTGTCACCAAAATATGAGGAAACGTTTTTTTTTAGCCAAATTTTGAGGTTTGAAAAGGATTCTGGGTAACAGAACCTGGTGAGAGCCCCACAAGTCACCCCATCTTGGATTCCCCTAGGTGTCTAGTTTTCACAAATGCACAGGTTTGATAGGCTTCCCTAGGTGCCGGCTGAGCTAAAGGCCAAAATCCACAGCTAGGCACTTTGCAAAAAAACAGGTCTGTTTTCTTTGGGAAAATGTGATGTGTTCATGTTGTGTTTTGGGGCATTTCCTGTCACAGGAGCTAGGCCTACCCATACAAGTGAGGTACCATCTTTATCGGGAGACTTGGGGGAATGCTATGTGGAAGGACATTTGTGGCTCCTCTTGGATTCCAGGACTTTCTGTCACCAAAATATGAGGAAATTGTATTTTGTTAGCCAAATTTTGAGGTTTGCAAAGGGTTCTGGGTAACGGAACCTGATGAGAGCCCCACAAGTCACCCCATCTTGGATTCCCCTAGGTGTCTAGTTTTCACAAATGCACAGGTTTGGTAGGCTTCCCTAGGTGCCGGCTGAGCTAAAGGCCAAAATCCACAGCTAGGCACTTTGCAAAAAAACAGGTCTGTTTTCTTTGGGAAAATGTGATGTGTTCATGTTGTGTTTTGGGGCATTTCCTGTCACAGGAGCTAGGCCTACCCATACAAGTGAGGTACCATCTTTATCGGGAGACTTGGGGGAATGCTATGTGGAAGGACATTTGTGGCTCCTCTTGGATTCCAGGACTTTCTGTCACCAAAATATGAGGAAATTGTATTTTGTTAGCCAAATTTTGAGGTTTGCAAAGGGTTCTGGGTAACGGAACCTGATGAGAGCCCCACAAGTCACCCCATCTTGGATTCCCCTAGGTGTCTAGTTTTCACAAATGCACAGGTTTGGTAGGCTTCCCTAGGTGCCGGCTGAGCTAAAGGCCAAAATCCACAGCTAGGCACTTTGCAAAAAAACAGGTCTGTTTTCTTTGGGAAAATGTGACGTGTTCATGTTGTGTTTTGGGACATTTCCTGTCATAGGAGCTAGGCCTACCCATACAAGTGAGGTACCATCTTTATCGGTAGACTTGGGGGAAAGCTATGTGGAAGGACATTTGTGGCTCCTCTTGGATTCCTGGACTTTCTGTCACCAAAATATGAGCAAATTGTATTTTGTTAGCCAAGTTTTGAGGTTTGCAAAGGGTTCTGGGTAACAGAACCTGATGAGAGCCCCACAAGTCACCCCATCGTGGATTCCCCTAGGTGTCTAGTTTTCACAAATGCACAGGTTTGGTAGGCTTCCCTAGGTGCCGGCTGAGCTAAAGGCCAAAATCCACAGCTAGGCACTTTGCAAAAAAACAGGTCTGTTTTCTTTGGGAAAATGTGATGTGTTCATGTTGTGTTTTGGGGCATTTCCTGTCACAGGAGCTAGGCCTACCCATACAAGTGAGGTACCATTTTTATCGGGAGACTTGGGGGAACGCTAGGTGGAAGGAAATTTGTGGCTCCTCTAGGATTCCAGAACTTTCTGTCACTGAAATGTGAAGAAAAAGTGTTTTTTTGACCAGATTGTGAGGTTTGCATAAGATTCTGGGTAACAGAACATGGCGAGAGCCCTACAAGTCACCCCATCCTGGATTCCCCTAGGTGTGTAGTTTTCAAAAATGCAGGTTGAGATAGAGATCAAAATCCACAGCTAGGCACTTTCCAAAAAACACGTCAGTTTTCAATGTAAAAATGTGATGTGTCCATGTTGCGTTTCCTGTCGCGGGCATTAGGCCTACCCATGAAAGTGATTTACCATTTGTATCGGGAGACTTGGGGGAACACAGAATAGCAGAACAAGTGTTATTGCCCCTTGTCTTTCTCTGCATTTTGTCCTTCTGATAACGCGTCCCGTCTCAGATAATTTAATTTGTCTGGGACTCATTTTAGGCCAATGAATCTTTTGACCCTGATTGAAGACACCTTAGGACAAGACAACTAGTCAGCATACAAATCACTAGGTCAATAATTTCCTCAATATTCAATATGTCAAAGTAAACCAATCTAGATACATGCATCAATAAAGTTTGATCACACCATGACTTTTCAACCATGAATGACCACACAAAAATGAATAAGATTTACTAGCAAATTTATTAATCTCAAAAACATAAAACACATCAACACTGTTATAATGTGGCAACTCAAATAAGATTTATCAAGGCAAAGATTATAAACATTAGAACAAAGCATGACGCCAACATGGATTAATCTTAGCAGAGTATCATTAGCGCATTATTCAACAAAGCATAGATTCAGGCATTCAGTACAACCCTGGCAGTCAGTGTTAAAGCAGCGGTAAAACCGCCAACAGGCCGGCGGTAAAAATTTTTGAATTACGACCGTGGCGGAAACCGCCAACAAAGACAGCCACTTGAACACTCCGACCGCCACAGCGGTACAGACAAACAGCTTGGCGGTCACCGCCAACAGACAGGCGGAGGACAAAGTACTGCCCACAGTATCACAACCTAGCAATCCGCCACATTTTCCGGGGCGGATTCACAGTGGATAAAAACACGGCGGAAACAGGACTTCAAAGGGAAAACGCTCACCACTACACACCCCACGAGGAACCAGGACACCATGGAGCCGGAACTCCAAATTCTCCCTGCGATAGTCTTCCTGCTCCTCTACCAGGAGCACGAATGCCGGCGGCAATGACCACGGTGAGTACTGCACCTACGACACAGGGGAGGGGGGAGGGAAAAAACAGGGACACACACATGCAACACCCCCACCCTCACCCACTACAACACACACTAATACATATTTATACAATATAGCTACACCCCCCAAGGCCCCCGAAAGAATGCAAAGACAAAAGGAAATGAGTGTAACCATTGTAATATATTAAAATAAAGTATTCAAATATATATATATATATATATACACCATAAACAAAATATACACCAAGCTTAGGAGTCCAGGTAGTGCTCCAATGAAGTCCGTGGAACACTGGGCCCACACAGTATGGGTGAGGCCCTCACAAGATCCCCGACCATGACAGAGAGAACACTGCAGGGGCATCAGAGAGCAAGAAAACAGGCACCTCAAGGGGAGGGAAAGGAGGGGCACCTCAGCCGGTTGAGTGCACAAGGCCAAATCCACAAGAGGGCCACATACCCACTGTTCCATCCTGGGGAGTGCAAAGCCACAGTCTCTCAAGTCTCTACAGTGGGTGGGTTGCCCACTGTTCAATCCTGGGGAGTGCAAAGCCACAGTCTCTCAAGTCTCTACAGTGAGTGGGTTGCCCACTGTACAATCCTGGGGAGTGCAAAGCCACAGTCTCTCAAGTCTCTACAGTGGGTGGGTTGCCCACTGTTCAATCCTGGGGAGTGTAAAGCCACAGTCTCTCAAGTCTCTACAGTGGGGGGGTTGCCCACTGTACAATCCTGGGAATGCAAAGCCACAGTCTCTCAAGTCTCTACAGTGGGTGGGTTGCCCACTGTACAATGCTGGGGAGTGCAAAGCCACAGTCTCTCAAGTGGATGACAGTCTCCACCGGTTCTGGTCGTGATGGACTCAGTAGGGTCAGTGCCCTTGGTGCTCATGGGCCAGCGGTGCTTGAGGCGGCGGTGCCCTGTTCAGCGGTGCTTGAAGCGGCAGTGCCCTGTTCAGCAGTGCTTGAGGCGGCGGTGCCCTGTTCAGCGGTGCTTGGAGCGGCGGTGCCCTCTTCAGCGGTGCTTGGAGCGCCGGTGCCCTGTTCAGCGGTGCTTAAGGCGGCGGTGCCTTGTTCATCGGTGCTTGAGGCGGCGGGCTCCTTTGCAGTGACTCACCTGCTCTCTGTCCCAGTGGGGCTTGTGCTGGCAGTCCTCTCTGTCCCAGCGGGGCTTGTGCTCGCGGTCCTCTCTGTCCCAGCGGGGCTTGTGCTGGCGGTCCTCTCTAGCCCAGCGGGGCTTGTGCTGGCGGTCCTTTCTGTCCCAGCGGGGCTTGTGCTGGTGGTCCTCTCTGTCCCAGCGGGGCTTGTGCTGGCCGTCCTCTCTAGCCCAGCGGGGCTTGTGCTGGCGGTCCTCTCTGTCCCAGTGGAGCTTGTGCTGGCGGTCCTCTCTGTCCCAGCTGGGCTTGTGCTTGCGGTCCTCTCTAGCCCAGTGGGGCTTGTGCTGGCGGTTCTCTCTGTCCAAGCGGGGCTTGTGCTGGCGGTCCTCTCTGTCCCAACGGGGCTTGTGCTGGCGGGCCTCTCTGTCCCAGCAGGGATGATGGCGGTGGCCTCCTGGGCAGCGGGGATGATGGCGGTGGCCTCCTGGGCAGCGGGGATGATGGCGGTGGCCTCCTGGGCAGCGGGGATGATGGCGGTGGGCTCCTGGACAGCGGGGAAGAGGACGGTCTCCTCCGCCGTGCTGCTCTTTCCAGACTTTTCTGGTTTCTTGTGGCCCTTCCCCACCTTGGAAGGTGTCGCAGCTGACTCCACACTCGCACCGGGACCCCTGGAGGCGGCTATGGTGGCTGGAGTCTTCCCCCTCTCCCGCCGGGCACTGGCCAACTTTTGATGCTTGACAGGTGGGGGACTGTTTGTGCTGTGGCTCCGTGCCACAATGGCTGCCCTGGTGGCCAGTGCACTCCAGTTTCCGGTGACTACAGGCACCACGGGTCCAGGAGATGTTGTGGCTGAGGTGCTAGTTCGGGTCCTAGGAGACGGACGGGGTGGGGGAGGTATGGGAAAGAGGTCAAGGTTGGACAGGAAAAGTTTTTGGGAGACACTGGGACGGGTAGCTGGAGGGGGTTTGGGAGTGGAGGAAGATGTTGTGGTTGTAGGATGTGTTCGTTTGCTGACTTTGGGTGAAGGTGCATGGGCTGGAGGCTGTCATGAGGTGGATGGCTGTTGGGTGGGTGGGTGCCTGCGTTTGTGTATCTTGGGAGGTGGCGTCACAGACACACTGGGAGAGGACACAGGGGACGTGTGAATGGTAGTGGGGTGGTGATTGCACGTGAGCGGGGTGAGGTGGTGCGTGTGCTGGTGATCTCAGTAGTGGCTGTAGATGTAGTGCATGCAGGTGTGAGTGTAGACAAGACTGGGAGGGAGAAGGGAGACGAGGAGGAGGGGGACACAGTGGAGGCAGTGGATGTTGGTGTGTCTGCATGTGTCTGATGCTTGCGTGAGTGCCTGTGGGATGTGTGGTGCTTATGTTTGCCAGAGCTTCCCTTGTGTGTTGGCGTGTGTGCATGTTGGTCTGTAGGTGTGCTTGTGATAGGCTGGGGTACAGGGGATTGGATCTGGGTGAAGGAAGTTGGAGGGGGGAGGCTAGAGACAGGGACAATGGCTGCCATCAGTGCTGAGGCCAGAGTCTGAAAAGCTCGCTGAAGGGCCTCCTGGCCAGAATGAATGCCCTCCAGGAATGCATTTGTTTGTTGCAACTGTCTTTCTACACCCTGGATGGCATTCAAAATGGTAGACTGCCCAACAGTGAGGGACCTGAGGTGGTCAATGGCCTCCTCACTGAAGGCAGCAGGTGTGACTGGGGCAGGGCCTGAGGTGCCTGGGGTGAAGGTGATGCTCACCCTCCTGGGTGAGCGGGCACGGGGCAAAGGCTTAGGGGCTACTGGGAGGGCGGTGCTGGTGGGGGGGTGGCAGCTGTACCTGTAGATGGGGCGGCACAGATGTTGCCGCAACCACAAGGGAGCTCCCATCAGAGGACGAGTCTGTGTCGCTGGTCTCAGCTCCTGTCCCCGCCGTGGAGCTCCCCTCGCCCTCCATCCCACTGGTGAAGTCCAAGTCCGCGGTGTGGCCCTCGATGGCCATGTGGGATGCAGCCCCCTCGTGCTCCCGTGCCACTGCTCCTCCGCCTGATGATGCTAATGCACACAAGAATAGGGAGACCACAAAAAGGGGGGGCGGGGCGACAGAAGAAAGACATATTGAATGCATGCATTACCGCTACCGTTGGCGGACACGACAGACACAGAAGCCCTCTGCACTACGCCACGCTCTTGGGCTCAACTGTTCAATCCCTGGGAAATGGCCTACTAGGCTATGGACGACATCTGCACACATGGATGACACAGGGGCATGACTAGGTGTACTTGGCACTCTACAGCGGTGGGGTGGGGTGCCACATGGCCTGGCTCACGGAGGGACCTTGCCTACTAAACTCGCCCTGGCCTAAGGAAACCCACAGCCCACCTCCCCCACCCAGACCCCTCCACTGCGCGCTAAATCAGCAGGATGAGAGTGTAATTACCCCCTTGTGGCTGCTGTGATGCCCTCAAGTGCCCATCCAACTCCGGGTATGCCACCGCCAGGATCCTGAACATCAGGGGGGTCATGGTGCAACGGGCACCCCTCCCACATTGGGAGGCCATCCCCAGCTGAGCCTCCGCCGTCTTCTTGCTCCAGGGGTGAATGTCCTCCCATCTTTTCTGGCAGTGGGTGCTCCGTCTGTGGTAGACCCCCAGGGTCTGGACGTCCTTGGCGATGGCACGCAAAAATATATTTTTTTCTGGTGGGCGCTGACCTACATGAATTGTACAGGGGGAAGAGAAACTCATTACCAACTGCACTGTCACAGTCATTGGCCCCCATCCCTACCCTTGCCATGTGGCACAAGCACTCACCGTTGTTTCATGCACGCTGCAATATCCCCCCCCCTTTCTTACATCCACCCCACTCCACACAGGCATAGCCCATACAGCATGCTCCCAGTGTACTTAACTGTTTGTCTGGAGGACCGTTGAGTAGCGTGTACTGGGGGAGGACCCCGTCCACGAGTTTCTCCAACTCCTCCGATGTGAAGGCAGGGGCCCTTTCCCCAGACACTCGAGCCATTGTCTCTTCCAGACCGAGGTCACAGCAGCACTTGCAGTGTAGGTCCTCTCCTGTCGAAAATGGCGGTCACGTCCGCGGTGGTGCGTACTTTTCACCGCCGGCGTACATCGTCATTGGCTCATGGGACCCATAGGGTCCAATATTAACCAATGCAGCATTGCGCCGCGTTCTTCGACCGCCTACCGCGACTGTGTACAATGCCAGCGCAGTTACCTCACATCCCATTGTCCTACTTTACAGGTCAGGCAGCTGCCATTTCAGGGGCCCACATGGCTTAATTTTTAACTATGTCACACATACCTAGGCCTAGACTCAACACACATACAGTCCACTTTTTGGATTATGATTCGTGTTCTGTGTAAGCTGTGGGTACGTACCTCTGAGTTGGTTGACTCTGTGCTCACTGTTGTCCTTCATAGGCACTGTCCGCGGGGACATGTGAGGAGATGGCGGCATCCTCCCGGGTACCGACCGCTGGTGGACCTGTCGACAATGGAGGAAAGACATGTGATCATCACATACAGGCTTGACCGTGCCACAATCCATGAATTGTGTACCCAGCTGGAGCCAGACCTGATGTCAGCTATCCGCCATCCGACAGGAATCCCCCCTCAAGTGCAGGGGCTGTCAGTGCTCCATTTCCTTGCAAGTGGGTCATTTCCAACAACAGTGGCCATAGTATCAGGGATGTCCCAGCCTATGGTTTCCAACATGTTGTCCAGAGTGTTGTCTGCCCTGCTGAAACACATGCGGAGCTACCTCGTTTTCCCTCAGGTGGAGGATTTGCCTACAGTGAAAGGAGACTGCTATGCCCTGGGTCATATCCCCAACATCATAGGTGCCATTGATGGAACCCATGTGGCTTTGGTCCCCCCGTAGGAGTGAACAGGTGTACAGAAACCGGAAGAGTTATCATTCAATGAATGTACAGATGGTATCTTTGGCCGACCAGTACATCTCCAATGAGAATGCCAAGTTCCCTGGCTCAGTGCATGACGCCTACATCCTGCGGAATAGCATCATCCCTTATGTGATGGGTCAACTCCAGAGGCACCGTGTGTGGCTATTAGGTGAGCACCTGGAAGCAAGTCTGTGGGAATGGTTGCCTGGGGATATCCCTACAGGTTAGTCAGTGTCTAACAGTTGTCCCTCGCCATTTGCAGGTGACTCTGGTTACCCCAACCTGTCACGGCTACTCACCCCAGTGAGGAATCCCAGGACAAGGGCAGAGGAACGCTACAATGAGGCCCATGGGCGAACATGGCAGATAATCGAGCGGACATTCGGCCTCCTGAAGGCCAGATTCAGGTGCCTCCATATGACAGGAGGATCCCTATTCTACTCACCAAATAAGGTGTACCAGATCATCGTGGCCTGCTGTATGCTTCACAACTTAGCTTTGCGACAACAGGTGCCTTTTCTGCAGGAGGATGGTCCAGATGGCAGTGTTGTGGCAGCTGTGGAGCCTGTGGACAGTGAAGACGAGGAAACAGAAGAAGACATGGACAACAGGGACTCAGTCATCCAGCAATATTTCCAGTGAGACACAGGTAAGAATACAAACCTGCCTACTACATGTACTGTAACACTACTACCTCTCTACTGTCTGTCGTTTCCACCCAGTGTATGGTCACTGAGTTGTCACTTTCCCTTACGATTTCACAGATGTGGGTCCCCCAGTGTGACATCTGCTTTAATTCCTCATGGACTAGAGCTGTGTGACAGAGGTATGTTGACATTACAAATGAAAGAGCTTTTTGACACTGTAATTGCTAATACACTATTCTGAAATCACAGACTGACTCCAGATTGTTTTGTGCTTCAAAGGTGTTTATTTAAGTGCAAAATATGGGAGGGGGTAGAACAATGGTGAGGGGTGATGGTGGAGGAATGTCCATAGCAGAGTCCAGTCTATTAGTCTCAAAGGTATATTGCCCAAATGGGCATAGGAAGTGGAGATGGGGCAGATTAAGGATGGACAGGGTGACAAAGTGGGACAGAAGGATGACATTCAGGGTGGTCTCATTGCTTGGCGGAGGTCTTAGCATCGTTCTCTGCCTTTGCCCTGGATCTCAGGGACCGTTTCCGGGGTGGTTCTCTCTCTGCAGGGGGTGGGGTGCTGGTGTGGTGGTCCTGTGGTGGTGCCTCCTGTCCACTAGCGCCGGCGGAGGTGGTGGGCAGTTCATCATCCAGGCTAGTGTCAGGGGCCCCTTGTTGTGCCACAGTGTCCCTCCTGGTGTTGAGTACTTCCCTCAGCACCCCTACGATGGTGCCCAGGGTGGAATTGATGGAACCCCAAATACTGTTCCTCCTGCAGGCGCTGGGTCTCCTGAAACTTGGCCAGTACCGTTGCCATTGTCTCCTGGGGGTGGTGGTAGGCTCCCATGATGTTGGAGAGGGCCTCGTTGAGAGTGGGTTCCCTTGGCCTGTCCTCCCCCTGTCGCACAGCAGCCCTCCCAGTTCCCCTGTGTTCCTGGGCCTCCGTCCCCTGGACCGTGTGTCCACTGCCACTGCCCCCAGGTCCCTGTTGTTGTTGGGGTGGTGGGTTAGCCTGGGTTCCCTGTAGTGGTGGACACACTGCTGATTGATGTGTCCTGGGGACGTAGGTAGGGGCCCGCTGGGTGGGTGCTGTGCTGGTGTTTCCAGAGGGGGGACGCTCTGTAGTGGCCTGTGACTGTGTGATGGGATCCGACTGTCCTGAGGTCCCCGATGGGCCGGGCTGGTCATCTAGATCCAGTTGTACAGAGGTGCTGTCATCACTGTGGGCCTCTTCTGTTGGTGGTGTGGACATGTATGGACCCTCCTGTCCGGTGACGTTGGGTAGAGGTCCTGCAGGGGTATAAAAGGACGTTTATTACATCTGTGTGCCATGGTGTGCAATGGATGGGTGACCGTGTACCCCCGTGCTGGCATTCCTGTGTGGGACCTTGTGTGATGATGGTTTAGGGGGGTGTATGTGTATGTGCAGTGGGCATGCTTTAGTGATAGGTGTCCACGCTTTGTTGTTGCATGCAGGGCTTGGTGTTGAGATGTGTGGGTTGTGATAGTGGAACATTTGTGAGGAGTAGGAGTGATGAGGGTGAGGGTGGGGGTATGTGATGGCATGCAGGTAGGGTGGGGGATGTAATAGTTAAGATTTGCCTTACCAGAGTCCATTCCTCCATCTAGTCCTGTGAGGCCCTCAGGATGCAGAATCGCCAAGACCTGCTCCTCCCATGTTGTTAGTTGCGGGGGAGGAGGTGGGGGTCCGCCGCCAGTCCGCTGAACTGCAAGGTGGTGTCTGCACCTTACCTCGTAGGTCGTTCCACCTCTTCCTGATGTCATCCCGATTTCTTGGGTTCTGTCCCACTGCGTTTACCCTGTCCACGATTCTTCGCCATAGCTCCAACTTCCTTGCAATGGAGGTGTGCTGCACCTGTGATCCGAATAGCTGTGGCTCTACCTGGACGATTTCCTCCACTATGACCTGAGCTCCTCCTCCGAGAACCTGGGGTGTCTTTGCCGTGCCATGGGGTGGTGTGGGTGATGTGTGGGGTGGTGTGTGTGGTGATAAGTGTGCTGATATGTAGTGGGGTGTTGTGTGAGGTGCGTGGAAGTTATGTGGGTGATGGTGTTGTGTGCCTGTGGATGCTAGTATTGTTAATGGTGGTGTCTCTCTCTGTGATTCTTTCTCAATTGTGGTCGTAGGGGTTTGTGGGTGATGTAGGTGTGTTTATATATTGTATTGGGTGTGTGGGAGTGGTGTGTGTATGTGTATCAGGTGTGTGTATTTTGAATTGTCCAATGTGGCTGTGTTTTGTATGTGTGTGTGTATTTTGAGCACGGCGGTGTGTACCGCCAATGGAATACCGCGGTTGAAAGACCGCCGCGTGGATTCATGGGTCGTGATAGTGTGGGCGTATTTCTGTTGGCGTGATGGTGGAGGATTTGTTTTCGCCAGTTTATCACTGACCTTTGGTGTGGCGGACTTGTGTGGGTGTCTAAATATTGGCGAATTCCGTGCTGTGGGTCATAATGGCTGTGGCGGATTTCCGCGGGCACGGCGGTGTGTTGGCTGTCTTCTGCACGGCGGTAAGCAGCTTTAACCGCCAATGTTGTAATGACCGCCTCAGTCACTTGTCTATTTGCGTCCGTTCAGTGAACTCCTTAACTAACATCGAATTGGCATTGGCTTGTTGGGCTTCATGCAAAACAATTTAGCAACACAAATTTAGAAAACATCTAGCTATGGTCTCTATCAAAAGAAGCAGTTGGTACCTAGAAGAAAAGGCAAACAGACAATAACAATTTCATCATCATATAGTTACCCTCTGTAATGGGTAAGCATACAGAGTCAGTCTTCGTCCTCAGGACATCAGTTGATTTGCCATCAGCCAGGAAACCCAGCAAAGTTCAGCAAGACAGAGCAATAGGGGACACTTCCCTCATAAGGAGGAAAAGTATGAAATGGGCAAGGCAAGGATGAGGATGGTTTAAAGAGTCGAACAGCACAGTCTTTCAGACAGAGCAAGAGTGGCTGGGTAATAGCAAAAGGCACGTAATGGCTAGGGCAAAAAGGTGGCTCGGAATGGCTGATTTCTCCTTGTGTCAAAGGACTATATCGATCTGGTTGTATAGTCCCCTAATTTCCAATTGGGCAAATGTTGGTGCATCATTATCTCCATCCAATGATTTACTTGTCGTCTCATTAAGATTGTCACCTTAGGACAGTTCTCACGTAGTTTATTGGGTCCTGCAATTGAGGTCTCCAACGGGTAGAATCTCAGGTACAAGTTTTACTCTCCCAGGCTCAGTCAGTAGTTCCATTGTCTATACCAGTTCAGGCGACCTTGTTTCTGTTGCAAGTTTACACTGTTGCATTCAGCAAGAATGTCTCCTTGAGCAATGCGAGTCTCGTGAGAAAGAATTTAGTACAGTTACACACATCTTCTAACTTCTGGAAAAGTACGGCTACATGTCCTTCAGCAAGTCAGCACATTGCACGTTACAAAAAAACACATTCAATATGAAACCGGGCAGCTAGGCCCGACTCATGCTAACTAAGGCCTAGTGATTAATTAGCAAAACATTAACATATAACTCTTAATACTAATACAAATCATACATTAGTACATAAATATTTCATTATTAGTCAATTTCATTTATCATCATATACATTGGTGGCCACTCCCCGTGGGCACATTTCAAACACAAGTTTAGTAAAAGTACATTAATACATTTTCTATGCAGCATCATTGCGCATTAATTTGCAAACATTTTATGTTAATTTTTAATATAAAACTACACTCCAACAATCCCTCCTCTGATGACACTTGTCATCACACAAATCCAGCCTTTAGCATTTCTTTCATTTGTTCATTTCCCTCAGTTCAATTTCCTCTTTTTGTTTCGCCTTTTCATATTTTGCTCTGAACATTTTCTCCCTTTTCTTGACTTCCCTCCTCTCTTTATGTTTTGCCCATTTTACTTTACTTCTTTCGCAAATTTTGTTCAATAACCATAGTCCAAATAAACAAGCCAATACAAATTACTATTCCCTGTATTAATTTTCCCAAGAACCCATGCCAAAGACCACTAAACCAACTTCCCACATGCGCAAATCCCTCTCCAAATTTTTTCCAGACTCCTGGTTCTTTTGGTTCCTTCAAATATGCACTATCTCTCGTTAGGTTAGTAAGCATACTTCTAATCTTATTACTATTATCCGGTATGTAGGCACAACAGTGGCGCTCATTAAGCATCTTACAGACCCCACCACTTTTCGCTAAAAGAATGTCTAAAGCAAGCCTATTTTGGAGAGTCATAGCCCTCTCCGTAGCAAGTTCAATATCCATCAGGAATATAGCCCCTGTGAAGTTTGTCAACATGTTATCCACAATAGTAGACAACTTTTGAATCTTTATGGAGTTCAAAACAACTCCCACTGAAGGAATTATTGCTCCAAATATATCTCCTACTACACCAGCAGTTTTTCTCTTTTGTCTAGCACAAAGTAATTCTGTCACTTTCGGAAATTTCTTTAGATCATCTAGTTGATAGATCTTTGGAAAAACTATTCCCAAATAACATGTCCAATACCATCCCTTAGGAAGACGGTAATAAGCACTAAGTCCACAAATATAATAGACCCCGGGGATCGCTTGATCCATTCCATGTAGCATGAACGTCCACTTATTCTGAAACAAAAACACATGCTTACACTCACTCGTTCCCACAAACACATTGTCATAGTATGACTTTGGTCGTGTAATGCAAAGCTTACCTATATGTTTGCATCTAAAGCTAACTTCCCTTGCTCCCTAACCCCATTACTGCTATTACCAAGGAATGTTTGTTGCTGCAAGCCCTTTTCAAATTTTCCCTTTAAAATTCTTCTTCTATCTTCAGTGTGATCTAGAAAGCTCTTTTCTACAGGTGTAAGCAAGCATGCCAAATTATTGCGGTGTGCACATGAAGTACTAATGGTCATTCTAGGCTCGAAGAAACCCTTAATCAGCTTTATAGCATAATATTTAGCTACACTATTCAAATCTTCTATGATAGGCACATAAGAAAACACTAAATCATAGTTTGAGTAAAAATATTGCACTTCTTCTTGATTGTAAAAACACGTTAGTAGCAGGCTACAACTAATCCCGTAAGTTAGTGGCAAGCTGTGATAAGTAACTCCCTCTTGGACTGAAAGTGGCATTTGTGTACACACATAACAAGCCTTCGCATCCATAGTGTCAACATACTCACTCAGCAAGCGATAGAAAATATTAGTAGACAGCTCCCCCTTTGCATTATTCTCGCCATGCAAATGCTTTGCATCCTGCTCAAACCTGTCCACGGTGATACTGTAGCAGTTTCAGAAATTATAGCATTGTTAGCTTCACTTTATTCCACCAAACGCATTTCCACAAATATAGCTATAATGAATATCACACATAAAACACCCAAAGCAACACCCAAATATTTACAGCACTTATTTCCCTCAACGTCATCTCCTGACCTAGGCATGATCTGTAAAGAATCAGAAAGTAAAGCACTATAAATGTAAACAACTAAAGTGAGGATGGTTAATAACTCTCCTTTTCTCTGCAACGCTAAGCAAAGTCTTTCTCCAGCAAGTATTTACAGCGTTCTCATTCACTCTCGGGGTCTTTGTCAAATCAGGTTAGCAGCTTGTCACAATCAGTTTTCAAAGTCAATTCAGTTTAACAGTGTCACATCTGGTAATTGATCAATCTCTTTTCTCAGGTTTCCCTTTATTCAGTTTCAGCTTAACACAGTCTCTTACTTGTAGGCAACTTCAAGTGCCATAATATTGACCTGGAACTTCACGATCAAAACAGATGCCAAGAACTCTTGTTGCCACTCGGCTGACTTTGCATACGCCCATTCAGGACCTGCGTATCTTCTGTTTGCATTTCTCTTTCTTTTCAACTTGCGGTCACCCTGCAATTCTCCTTCACTCAGATCTTCCTTCCTTGTGGTATCGACCTCTTCCTCTATTGTTTCGTTAATGACCACTTTCCCTTTCTCAGTTTGCGATTCTGGCCATTTATCTCCCTTCAGTATCTTTTTTTCTGTTTGGCTTTTCAGGTTGCTGTTCACTGCCCTCCTCTTGTGCTATGGTGTTTTCTCTTGCTGGCTCTGCAAGTGGCTCAGGAGGAGTCTGAACACTTTGATTTCCTTCTGCCTCAACTCCTTCGCCTTCTGGGTCTGTCAGGGGTTCAACTTCAAATCCGTACCCGTCTGCTTCTGGGAGAACCTCTCTTTGGGTTGGTACTCCTGGTGCCTCCGTTGAGATTGGCTCACCGTCACCCTTCTGGATCTCGTTTGCTGTTTGAGTGACCAAGCCGTCCTCAACGGGCTCTCCTTCAGTCTCATTTCCCCTTTGATTACTCTCCGGCCCTGAGATTTCCTTTTCTATAGCTGTTCTTTTCGACAACTCAAGTTCCAAATCAGTTGGACACGTCACCTTCTTTGTGTGACTGGCATGGATCCAGTTTGGAATTCCCGCACATTTCACAGCAGTAGTAGTTGTCAGTGTCACTTGATACGGCACCTTCCAACGTGGCTCCAAACACGACTTCCTCACGTGTTTCTTGACAACAACCCAGTCGCCAGCTTTCAGATTGTGACCTGGATCATTAATCGGTGGCAGTGTGGTTGCCTCCACCTGGGGAGAGAAAGAGCAGACCAAGTCAGCCAGACCCTTGCAGTAGTCCAACACCATATCATCCGTGATATTCACAAGAGCATTTGTAGGCACTGCGGGCAGTCTCATAGTTCGACCCATAAGGATTTCATGAGGAGACAGTTTTGTTTTCTTGTTGGGTGTATTTCTCATTGACATCGGCACTAAAGGCAATGCATCTGGCCATTTCAAATTCGAAGCTGCGCACATTTTTGCCATTCTCGATTTCAAGGTACCATTCATCTGTTCCACTAGTCCTGATGCTTTAGGACGGTAGCTACAATGCAACTTCTGCTCAATATTCAGTGCTGCACATAAGAGCTTAACCACCTCATTGTTGAAGTGACTTCCTCTATCTGATTCTAAAGAGATCGGGAACCTGAAACGTGGTATCAATTCCCTAAGCAGCAACTTCGCTACTGTGAGGCTGTCATTCCTACGTGTAGGGTAAGCTTCAATCCAATGACTAAAGATGCACACAATCACCAACACGTACCTCAGACCTCCACACACAGGCATCTCGATTAAATCCATCTGCATTCTGCTAAATGGACCCCCTGCTCTCCCAATATGGCTCAAATTCACTACTGTACCTTTCCCCGCATTCATCTGCTGATAGATGATGCACCTGTGACAAATTACTTCTGCAGCTTGTCTGAATTTCAGGTTGAACCAATCGATTTTGAACAACCTGATCATGGCATCTCTCGCAATATGTGCTTGACCATGGTAAAACCTTGCAAACTGAGACAAGAGACTGTTTGGCAAAAATATTTTCCCCTCATCTGAAACCACAAATCATCTGGCCTTTGTACACATTGTATTTTAAGCCAAGAACGTTTCTCTTCTCTTCTGGCACGTCCCTGCAACAATTTTCAGTTCTTCCATTGTGTCAACCACCCTTAATGCATAACGTGTGCATGTCTCATTTTCAGTTTCAGGTAACAATTCCCACTGATCCTTGAACGAAATACAGTTCAATGCACAGTACCTTGCGACTTGATCTGCATATCTGTTTCCCATTGACACAAGGTCTTGTGACTTCACATGAGCATTGCATTTCACCACTGCAATTTCAAGAGGTAACTGAATCGCGTGCAACAACTCCTTAATTCTTTCACCATTTTTCACTGGAGAACCAGAAGAGGTCATGAAACCCCTCTGTGACCATAACTGGCCAAAATCATGGACAATTCCAAATCCATATCTGCTACCAGTATAGATAGTGACTTTCAATTTGTCAGCGGTATGGCATGCCCTAGTAAGAGCAACCAATTCAGCCACTTGAGCAGAGTATAGTCTTTCGAGCAAAGACGCTTCTAGGATACCAGTGATTGTACACACAGCGTATCCGTCTCTCAGTACTCCTACTGAGTCTCTCAGACATGAACCATCGACAAAGATAATGTAATCATTTTCTTCCAATTGAGTATCTTTAATGTCAGGTCTCGGTTTGGTACACAGTTCTGTTACCTCAAGACAATCATGTTCTACTTCCTCAGCATCATCAACATCTGTATTCTCATTAGGAAGCAAAGTTGCTGTGTTCAATACAGTACAGCGTTTGAGTGACACATTAGGTGACCCCAATATAATTGTCTCGTACTTGGTCAATCTAGCATTTGTCATATGCTGCGTCTTTGTCCGGGTGAGTAGTATCTCGACTAAGTGTGGGACCATTACTGTTAAAGGATGTCCCCTCACTATGCCTTCACACTGAGTAAGGCTTTGACCAACTGCTGCAACTGCACGCATACAACCCAGTAAGGCAGCTGCGACTGGGTCCAGAGTAGCTGAAAAATATGCTACTGGCCGGTTTGCACCTCCATGGACCTGTGTCAGGACAGACAAAGAACAAGCATCACATTCATGACTAAACAAGAAAAAAGGCTTAGTGTAGTCAGGCATACCTAAATCTGGAGCCCTGCACATACACTCCCACAGCTCAATGAATGCCCTCATCTCTTTCTCGGACATAGTTAGGGTATCCGGGCCATCCTTAACCTCCTTAACGGTCAACCTCACCAAAGGCTTAGAGATAATTGAGAAGTTTGGAATCCACTGGCGACAGTAGCCCACCATTCCCAAAAACATCCTAACGTCTCTCTTAGATGTCGGGGGATTCATCTGCAATATGGCTGTCACTCTCTCTTTAGATATTCTCCTCGACCCTTTCTCAATCAGATGGCCTAAGTACTTCACCTCTTTCTGACAGTACTGTAGCTTCTTTGGGAACACTTTATATCCGTTCTTTCCCAAGTGGTTCAGGAAGGCAATAGCATCATACCTGCAGTCATCTTTCGTTTTAGGCGCAATCAACAAGTCATCAATGTACTGCAGTAGAGTCGAATTAAAAGGCAGTTCCAATCATTCCAAATCCTTCTTCAATATCTGATTGAAGATGGAGGGCGATTCTGAAAATCCTTGAGGAATTCGACACCAACTGTAAACCTTGTCCAAGAATTTGAAACTGAAGAGAAATTGGCTATCCTCATGAAGAGGCACCGAAAAGAACGCTTGAGACAAGTCTACGACTGTGAACCACTCTGCATCACATGGAACCTGAAACATGATCACGGCTGGAATTGGCACTATAGGACAACACTTTACCACTATCTCATTGATCTTTCTCAAGTCTTGGACAATTCGAACTTTCCACAAGGCTTTCTCAGACCCATTATTGGTGAATTACATGGGCTGCTCATTACTTCTTTTAGGACCCCTTGCTTCACAAAGTCTGCGATTATCTGCGTCACCTGTATAAGGACATCTTGTGCCATGTGGTACTGCGGCACCTGGGGAAACACGGCATTTGGCTTCACCTCTACCTTGACTGGTTCTACTCCTTTTATCAATCCTTCTTCCTTTCCTGTCAAGTCCCACACTTTTTCTGTCACTGTTCCCTGTAACTCGGTTGGCAAATCGGTCACTGTGAACATCGGGAAGAAGCTTATAAAAGGATACTCCTCATCTGTAGTATCTGTCTTTGACTCTGAGATCTGACCATCATCCCCTTCATCATCGCTGTTGGTCTGCACCTCAATTCCCTCATTGGAACAAGTGATCGAACACCTTGTCTGACACAGTAAGTCTCTTCCCAGTAGGGACACGGGACTTGAATCACAGACTACAAATCTGTGCAATCCCTGGAAGGTACCAATCTCAACTTGGACCGGTTCTGTAATCGGGTTTGTCAGGAGCTGATTTGCTAGCCCTACTACCTTCATTGTACGCCTCGAAAGAGGCAATTTCGGAACCTCTGCGCTTCTGACTGTCGAGCGTGTAGCACCTGTATCAACCAGGAATGAAACCTTGTGACCCATCACCTTTCCCTGTACATAAGGTCCCCTCTGATCTACTTCTAGGAATGCTGCAAGCCTGCACTCCTCACTATCTGAACAATCATCCGACCATTCATCGTTTATTCCATTCTCACCTCGCAATGGGAACTGTTGTACTGCACTATTTTGACTTATTGTTTGGCCTGTGACCTGATGAGGAAGCATCACCTGTTGCTGTCCCATCGGAGCTAAAGGCAACTGCATTTGCTGTCTAGGTACCACTGGAATTTGCACTGCTTGCATACGTGGCATTTGCATTTGCTGCATGAGATGGAGACCCTGCATCTGAACCATGTCATTCTGGAAGTTCGGGTTAGAACCCCTCGTTCTTGGACCCCTCACATTTTGAAATGCACCGACATCATTGCTTTGTTGAACAACAACATCCTGCACCATCATCGGACATTCCCACTTCCAGTGTCCCACGCCCCCGCACGCATGGCATGGTGACATCCTTTTCATCCCTTGCACTTCATTTTGAACCACAATGGTATTCAAATCTGGACCACGGTTCACAAAACCTCCTCGACCTCTGCCTCCCGGTTGCGTCTGAAACATCCCGTTCCCTTGCGGTTGCTGTACCATCTGCTGCACTCCATTTCCCTGCATCCCTGCTTAATCTGCCTTAATTTGCATCACCATCACCTTCTCTTTCAGCTTTCTTTGCTTCAATTCAATCTCGTCACTACAGTATTTCGCATACTGCAACACCTCATCAATCGGCTTCACTTGCCAACAGATCAAATGATTCTTAATCATCTGGCTAATCTCTGGCCTCAATCCTTCAACAAACCTGAACACAAGGTGATTCATGTCTTTCGGCTCTATGACCCTGTGCCGCTGTAATGCTTGAACGCCTTCAACAACCTCTCATAGTAAGCATGTATTGACTCTTTGCCTTCTTGTGCCGTTCAATCAATTTTCTGCCAGTCAGTAACTTTCGGCGACACTTTCTGTTTTAAAAACTCAATCACCTTATAGTAATACCTCATTACTTCAGGAGACGGTGCTCCAGTAATCTTGTCCCTTGCCGGTTCTTCTGTCGGCCAATCCACACTCCTCTTATATTCAACCCACAAATCAGCCGGAACTATAATCGCAAACAGTGTCTTCAAGTCTTCCCAAAGACACTTCGCAAGCTTCACAAACCTGTCTGTCTGCTGATACCATTCTATCGGCTTTTCCCTCAACCTGGTATAGTCATTCGTGAAAGACAAAATGTCTTCCCAAGACCAGGCTACATGAACTAGGACCCCTCCAGCTGTTTCTCTCATAGGTGACATCTTTATTGTTCCCGTATCTGGCACAGCTTTCGCCTGCTGCTGGTCCAGTCACTTTTCCTCTTATCCCTCTTCTTTGCCCATCTGCCTTCCCACTTTTCTAATTCTCCCCAAACTTAAGCACTCTGCAGTATTTCCTTAAGGTGTGCCTTCATCCCAGTAGACCTCATGTGCTCAAAATCTTTAGGCTCGAAGTCTAACCTGTAACTCCTCTTCAGGTGTTTAGTATTGTCCAGGTCTATGCCATATTTGTCCGCTAAGTTCGCTAACCTCTGGTGCACCTTACTTACCTCTTTGGTTATTTTCGGGCACAGACACCTCAGTTCTGCTTCAGTGTATGATTCTAATCTGTTCACTCCCATAGATCCTTCAACTAGCTCAGCCAACCTCACAAAATTCAGGTATTCCTCTCTCTCCGACCGCTCTGCTGTTGCAGGAGTATTCTGCGGAGTGTTAAGCTTGTCTAACCATTCATTCAGTTGTTGCGCCGTCAAACCTTGCAACAAGATATTTGCAGCTTGAACCATCGGTGTTTATGACATATTTGCACTCATTACCTGTGGAGTCAGTAGACCCAAACCTGCTTGTCTCATGGTCTCTAAAGGAACCCCAATCAGACTGAAGTCCAAGAAGGATCTAGATTTCTCGACTCTGTTCTACCGGTGTCATCCGTGGGAGCTTCCCATGAACCCTCCTCTTATCATCTCTTGAGTCATTACTCCTTGATCGCATACACTAGGTTTTGCCTGCGCCTATAGTGGTACTGGCGGACCAACAGTAATCGGCAAAGCTATAGCAGCTGGTGCCTGTCCGTTTCCCAATCCCGGTGGATCATTAACTCACATAGCTTGATTCATCATAGGTGCTGTAACTGACTGCGGTCCTGCGACCGAATTCGGAACCATCTGTTGGTGCAGTGGATACACTAGCACCATTCTGTACCGGAGCTAATGTGGTAACATAATTTGCCTGCATTGTATTCGTAGTCCCCTGGCTCTGTGTCGAATTTACAGGACCTGTACTAGTACTTGGTCTATTGTCGTTTATAGCATATGGTGGTGGTCGATCCTGTAACAACTGATTAAGAAACTCATCATCATCTGAGTCGTCTGCATCTGCCCAAGACTTCTGAGTCTCCTTTTGCTTTCTAGAGCCCTTGTCTGTTTTACAAGTGGCCTTTCTTCCCTGTGTTTCGGCTTCTTGAGTTATTGTCGGAAACATCCTAACTCCATCTATTATTTCCCTTCTTCACATCCTGGTCTCACTATCCCATCTAGCCTCCGCAAGAGTCTTTTCTGCATTCCTCATTCTCCTCTCGAATTTCTGTTGTCTGTGTCGTATGGCCATCAATTCCCAAATCGCTAACGCCTCAAACTGAGCTGGTCTCGGAGGCGGCTTTTGCTCATTTAGCGCTTTCCGCAAATTCTCTAGGACCCCCTATGTTAAAGGTTCTATTCTCTGGAAACGCCAAACACCCATCTTTCTCTGTTAATGTGCACCAATTCTTTAGCCAAAGACATGGCGCGACTCCCTTCTCCTCCATTACGTCATAAGCTGGAGTATCCTCTGGTGGTGTAGGGTCACCCACACTTGCGGTAATATATGTATCTCCCCTCAAAGCACTCTTTAAAGCCTTGAAAAACTTCATTTTTGCGTCTTTATTTTGGTTTAAAATCTAATCAGGAAGTGACTTTAATTCCCAGAACACATCTTCGCCTACCTTCTCAACCAATTGCCTCTCACGGACAGCTGCCAATCCGTGGGCGACCCTTCTCGCCAACTGACCTATCCCAGCGTGGCTCCAATGATACACACTCATACACACTGCGGCTGACAAAATCTTGTGGCTTGTCTTCCTCACTCTGAATCCACACAAAACTAATGCAATATATTGCGAGAACCCTAACAAAAACTCGAATTTGCCAGTTTACTACAGGAAGGGTAACACAATCGCTTCAGAACTTTACAGAGATTTCACTTGAAGCCTCGACCGCTACTCTCTCCTTCTCAGATCCCGCACTCGCAAGCAAAATTTGACCGACAAATTTCACTCTCGACTTGTCAATGGTTCATCCAAGTGCAATTTAGAACTTGCCAAATCTCCATCGAAGGTTTCACTCACACACTTTGACTCAAACTCGACTCGTCAACCACGCCCGATTGACCTATAAAACCGCGCAAATTACAACATAAACCAAGTGTCTCATACACTTATCAATATACTCGGGAGTCTTAGACCACGCTGGGTTCATACATCACCAACAACACCGCAGATAATTTTGAACACAAAGTGCCACACTCACATGAAGTTCGCCGACTTCCCTACTCCCATACTGCAGAGTATGCCCACTCCTACTAAAACATTACCTTGCCTAAATTCTCACAGCCCTCACAATTCACCTGCGATATGCATAAGCTGAGCAAGCGCAAATTCTACGCCACGCATACTATCACTAGAATGCCGAGAACATACCCAACTCACTTCGGCAAGCTCCGAGATTCTGGGAAAGTCATTTGGGACTTAGGGGCACATCATATATCCAATTTGCATTATTTCAAAAACTATTCTAAAACAATGGTCCCTCGTCCAAGGGCCCCAAAGGGCCTAAACCGCCCTCTGCTACCAGAACTGATAACGCGTCCCGTCTTAGATAATTTTATTTGTCTGGGACTCGTTTTAGGCCAATGAATCTTTTGACCCTGATTGAAGATACCTTAGGACGAGACAACTAGTCAGCATACAAATCACTAGGTCAATAATTTCCTCAATATTCAATATGTCAAAGTAAACCAATCTAGATAAATGCATCAATAAAGTTTGATCACACCATGACCTTTCAACCATGAATGACCACACACAAATTAGTAAGATTTACGTTATTTTATTCCCTATTGGTAACACTCTACTAGCAAATTTATTAATCTCAAAACCATAAAACACATCAACACTGTTATAATGTGGCAACTCGAATAAGATTTCATCAAGGCAAAGATCATAAACATTAGAACAAAGCACAACGCCAACATGGATTAATCTTAGCAGAGTATTATTAGGGCATTATTCAACAAAGCATAGATTCAGTCACTTGTCTATTTGCGTCCGTTCAGTGAACTCCTTAACTAACATCGAATTGGCATTGGCATGTTGGGCTTCATGCAAAGCAATTTAGCAACACAAATTTAGAAAACACCTAGCTATGGTCTCTATCAAAAGAAGCAGTTGTTACCTAGAAGAAAAGGCAAACAGACAATTACAATTTCATCATCATATAGTTACCCTCTGTAATGGTAAGCATAAAGAGTCAGTCTTCGTCCTCAGGACATCAGTTGATTCGCCATCAGCCAGGAAACACAGCAAAGTTCAGCAAGACAGAGCAATAGGGAACACTTCCTTCATAAGAAGGAAAAGTATGAAACGGGCAAGGCAAGGATTAGGATGGTTTAAAGAGTTGAACAGCAAAGTCTTTAAGACAGAGCAAAAGTGGCTGGGTAATAGCAAAAGGCATGTAATGGCTAGGGCAAAAAGGTGGCTCGGAATGGCTCATTTCTCCTTGTGTCAAAGGACTATATCGATCTGGTTGTACAGTCCTCTAATTTCCAATTGGGGAAATTTTGGTGCATCATTATCTCCATCCAACGATTTACTTGTCATCTCATTAAGATTGTCACCTTAGAACAGTTCTCATGTAGTTTATTGGCTCCTGCAATTGACGTCTCCAACTGGTAGAATGTCAGGTACAAGTTTTACTCTCCCAGGCTCAGTCAGTAGTTTAATTGTCTATACCAGTTAAGGCAACCTCGTACCTGTTGCAAGTTTACACTGTTGCATTCGGCAAGAATGTCTCCTTGAGCAAGTCGAGTCTCATGAGAAAGAATTTACTACAGTTACACACATCTTCTAACTTCTGCAAAAGTACGGCTACATGTCCTTCAGCAAGTCAGCATATTGCACGTTAGAAAAAAACATATTCAATATGAAACCGGGCAGCTGGCCCCGACACATGCTAACTAAGTCCTAGTGAATAATTAGCAAAACCTTAACATATAACTCTTAATACTAATACAAATCATACATTAGTACATTAATATTTAATTATTAGTCAATTTCATTTATTATTGTATACATTGGTGGCCACTCCCCGTGGGCACATTTCAAACACACGTTTAGTAAAAGTACATTAATACATTTTCTATGCGGCATCATTACGCATTAATTTGCAAACATTTTGGTGGTCATTACAACCCTGGCGGTCGGTGTTAAAGCGACTGTAAGACCGCCAACAGGCCGGCGGTAAAAAAATTGGAATTACGACCGTGGCAGAAACCGCCAACAAAGGCAGCCACTTTAACACTCCGACCGCCACGGCGGTACAAACAAACAGCTTGGCGGTCACTGACAACAGACAGGCGGAGGACAATGTACCGCCAACAGTATCACAAGCTACCAATCCGCCACCTTTTCCGGGGCGGATTCACCGTGAACAAAAACACGGCGGAAACAGGACTTCGAAGGGAAAACGCTCACCTCTACACACCCCACGAGGAATCTGGACACCATGGAACCCGAGCTCCAGATCCTGCCAGCCCTTATCTTCTTGCTCCTCTACCAGGAGCACGAACGCCGGCGGCGAAAACAACTGTGAGTACTGCACCTACGACACAGGGGAGGGGAAAAAACAGGGACACACACATGCAACAGCCCCACCCTCACCCACTACAACACACACACTAATACAGGATGATACATTACAGTTACACCCCCGAACCCCCTGGAAGAATGCAAAGACAAAAGGAAATGATTGTAACCATTGTAATATATTCAAATCCAGGACGCAAAGATATATATACACTATTAACAAATATATACACCAAGAATAGTAGTCCAGGTAGTGCTCCATTGAAGTCCGTGGAACACTGGGCCCACACGGCATGGGCGAGGCCCACACTCAATCCCCGAACATGACGGAGAGAACACTGCAGGGGCATCAGATAGCAATAAAACAGGCACCTCAGGGGGAAAGGAAAGGGGGGGCACCTCAGCCGGTTGAGTGCACGACGCCAAATCCACGAGTGGGTCACATGCCCACTGTTCCATCCTGGGGAGTGCAAAGCCACAGTCTCTCAAGTCTCTACAGTGGGTGGTTTGCCCACTGGTCAATCCTGGGGAGTGCAAAGCCACAGTCTCTCAGGTCTCTACAGTGGGTAGCGTGCCCACTGTTCAATCCTGGGGAGTGCAAAGCCACAGTCTCTCAAGTGGCTACAGTGGGTGGGTTGCCCACTGCTTCATCCTGGGGAGTGCAAAGCCACGGTCTCTCAGGTGGATGCCTTTCTCCACTGGTTCTGGAGGGGGCCTTGTGCCCAGGGTGTTTCATCCTGCCAAGGACAGAGGTAGTGGATGGATCTCTCCACTGGTTCTGGAGGGGGCCTTGTGCCCAGAGTGCTTCATCCTGCCAAGGACAGAGGTAGTGGATGGATCTCTCCACTGGTTCTGGAGGGGGCCTTGTGCCCAGAGTGCTTCATCCTGCTCGTGATGGACTCAGCAGCGTCAGTGCCCTTTGCGCTCATGGGCCAGCGGTGCTTGTTGCGGCGGTGTCCGTGGCAGCGGTGCTTGTGGCGGCATTGTCCTGTTCAGCGGTGGTTGTTGCGGCGGTGTCCTTGGCAGCGGTGCTTGTGGCGGCGGTGTCCTTGGCCGCAGTGCTTGTGGCGGCAGGTGTCCTGTTCAGCGGTGTTTGTGGCAGAGGAGTCCTTGGCAGCGGTGCTTGTGGCGGCAGTGTCCTGTTCAGCGGTGCTTGTGGCAGCAATGTCCTGTTCAGCGGCGCTTGTGGCGGCGGGGCCTTTGGCAGTGACTCAGCTGCTGGTGGTCCTGTCTGGCCCAGCGGGGCTGGTGCTGGCGGTCCCTTTTGGCCCAACGGGGCTGGTGCTGGCGGTCCCTTATGGCCCAGCGGGGCTGGTGCTGGTGATCCTGTCTGGCCCAGCAGGGCTGGCGCTGGCGGTCCTGTACTGGGCAGCAGGGCTGGTGCTGGCGGTCCCTTATGGCCCAACGGGGCTGGTGCTGGCGGTCCCTTATGGCTCAGCGGGGCTGGTGCTGGTGATCCTGTCTGGCCCAGCAGGGCTGGTGCTGGCGGTCCTGTACTGGGCAGCAGGGCTGGTGCTGGCGGTCCCTTATGGCCCAACGGGGTGGTGCTGGCGGTCCCTTATGGCCCAGCGGGGCTGGTGCTGGTGGTCCTGTCTGGTCCAGCAGGGCTGGTGCTGGCGGTCCTGTACTGGGCAGCAGGGCTGGTGCTGGCGGTCCTGTCCTGTGCAGCAGGGCTGGTCCTGGCGGTCCTGTCCTGGGCAGCAGGGCTGGTGCTGGCGGTCCTGTCCTGGGCAGCTGGGCTGGTGCTGGCGGTCCTGTCCTGGGTAGCAGGGCTGGTGCTGGTGGTGGCCTCCTGGGCAGCTGGGCTGGGCTGGTGCTGGCGTTGGCCTCCTGGGCAGCTGGGCTGGTGCTGGCGGTGGCCTCCTGGGCAGCAGGGATGATGGCGGTGGCCTCCTGTGCAGCGGGAATGATGGCGGGCTTCTCTGCCGTGCTGCTCTTCCCAGACTTGCTGAGTTTCTTGTGTCCCTTCCCCACCTTGGAAGGTGTCGCAGCTGAATCCACACTCCCACCTGTACCCCTGGGAGCGGCTTTGGTGGCTGGAGTCTTCCCCCTCTCCCGCCGGGCACTGGCCAACTTTTGATGCTTGACAGGTGGGGGACTGTCCGTGCTGTGGCTCCGTGCCACACTGGCTGCCCTGGTGGCCGGTGCACTCCAGATTCCTGTGACTACAGGCACCACTAGTCCCGGAGATGTTGTGGCTGTGGTGCTAGGTTGGAACCTGGAGAGATGGGCCCTAGGAGACTGACGGGGTGGGGGAGGTGAGGGAAAGAGGTCAAGGGTGGACAGGAAACGTTTTTGGGAAACACTAGGACGGGTAGCTGGAGGGGGTTTGGGGGTGGAGGAAGAGGTTGTGGTTGTAGGAGGTGTTCGTTTGGTGACTTTGGGTGAAGGTGCATGCGCTGTAGGCTGTCGTGAGGTGGATGGCTGTTGGGTGGGTGTGTGGCTGCGTTTGTGTATCTTGGGAGGTGGCGTCACAGACACACTGGGAGAGGACACAGGGAACGTGTGAATGGTAGTGGGGTGGTGAGTGCACGTGAGCGGGGTGTGGTGGTGTGTGTGCTGGTGATGGAAGTAGTGGCTGTAGATGTAGTGCATGCAGGTGTGAGTGGAGGCGAGACTGGGAGGGAGGAGGGAGACGAGGAGGAGGGGGACACAGTGGAGGCAGTGAATGTTGGTGTGTCTGCATGTGTGTGATGCTTGCGTGAGTGCCTGTGGGATGTGTGGTGCTCATGTTTGCCAGAGCTTCCCTTGTGTGTTGGCGTGCGTGCATGCTGGTCTGAAGGTGTGCTTGGGATAGGCTGAGGTAGAGGGGATTGGGTCTGGGTGGAGGAAGTTGGAGGGGGGAGGCTAGAGACAGGGACAATAGCTGCCATCAGTGCTGAGGCCAGAGTCTGAAAAGCTTGCTGAAGGGCCGCCTGACCAGAATGATGTCCCTCCAGGAATGCATTTGCTTGTTGCAACTGCCTTTCTGCACCCTGAATGGCATTCAAAATGGTAGACTGCCCAACAGTGAGGGGCCTGAGGAGGTCAATGGCCTCCTCACTGAGGGCAGCAAGGGTGACTGGGGCTGGGCCTTAGGTGCCTGGGGCGAAGGTGATGCCCACCCTCCTGGGTGAGCGGGCACGGGGCAAAGGCTGAGGGGCTGCTGGGAGGGCGGTGCTGGTAGGTAGGGTGGCGGCTGTACCTGTAGATGTGGGGCACAGATGTGGCCACCACCACAAGGGAGCTCCCATCAGAGGACGAGTCCGTATCACTGGTGTCAACTCCTGTCCCCGCTGTGGAGCTCCCCTCGCCCTCCGCCCCACTGGTGAATTCAGAGTCCGTAGTGTCGCCCTCCAGGGCCATGTGGGATGCAGCTCCCTCCTGCTCCGGTGCCACTGCTCCGCCGCCTGATGATGCTAATGCACACAAGAACAGGGAGACCACAAAAAGGAGGGGGGACGACAGAAGAAAGACATGTTGAGTGCATGCATTACCACTACCGTTGGCGGACACGACAGACACAGAAGCCCCCTGCACTACGCTGCGCACTTGGGCTCCACTGTTCAATCCCTGGGACATGGCCTACAAGGCTATGGCCGAAATCGGCACACATGGATGTCACAGGAGCCTGACTAGGTGCACTTGGCACTGTACACAGGTGGGGTGGGGTGCCACAGGGTCTGCCAGACCAAGGGGACCTAACTAGCACACTCGCCCTGGCCTAGGGAATCCCACAGCCCATCTCCCCCACCCAGACACCTCCACTGCGCGCACAATCAGCAGAATGAGAGTGTACTCACCCCCTTGTGGCTGCTGTGACGCCCTCAAGCGCCCATCCAACTCCATGTACGCCACCGCCAGGATCCTGAACATCAGGGGGGTCATGGTGCGGCGGGCACCCCTCCCACATTGGGAGGCCATCCCCAGCTGGGCCTCCGCCGTCTTCTTGCTCCAGCGGCGAATGTCCTCCCATCTTTTACGGCAGTGGGTGCTCCGTCTGTGGTAGACCCCCAGGGTCCGGACTTCCTTGGCGATGGTACGCCAAATATCCATGTTCTGGTGGGCGCTGACCTACAGGAATAGTACAGAGGAAAAGGAGAAGATATAACCGTCCGCACCGTCACAGTCATTGGCCCCCTTCCCTACCCTTGCCATGTGGCACATGCACTCACCGTCGTTTCATGCACGCCTCAATCTCCCCCCTCAATCTTTCATCCACCCCACTCCACACAGGCATAGCCCATACAGCATGCTCCCAGTGTACTTACCTGTTTGTCTGGAGGACTGTAGAGTAGCGTGTACTGGGGGAGGATCCCATCCACTAGTTTCTCCAAGGTCACAGCAGCACGTGCAGTGTAGGTCCTCTCCTGTCGAAGATCAGGTATCGAGTGATTGAACAGATAGAAAATGGCGGTCACGTCCGCGGTGGTGCGTACTTTTCACCGCCGGCGTACATCGTCATTGGCTCCTGGGACCCATAGGGTCCAATGTTAACCAATGCAGAATTGCGCAGCGGTCTTCGACCGCCTACCACGACGGTGTACAACGCCAGCGCAGTTACCTCATATCCCATTGTCCCACTTTACAGGTCAGGCAGCCGCCATTTCAGGGGTCCACATGGCTTAATTTTTCACTGCGTCACACATTCCTAGGCCTTGCCTCAAAGCTCATACAGGCCAAATTTTGGATTATGATTTGTGTTCTGTGTAAACTGTGGGTACGTACCTCTGAGTTGGTTGACTCTGTGCTCGCTGTTGTCTTTCATAGGCACCGTCCGCTGGGACATGTGAGGAGATGGCAGCATCGTCCGGTGTACAGACCGCTGGTGGACCTGTCGACAATGGAGTAAAAACATGCCTACAGTTAAATGTGACTTCTATGCCCTGGGACAGATCCCCAACATCATAGGTGCCATTGATGGGACACATATGCCTTTGGTACCCCCCCGCAGGAGTTAACAGGTGTACAGAAACCGGAAGAGTAATCATTCCATGAATGTGCAGATAGTGTGTTTGGCCGACCAGTACATCTCCCAGGTTAATGCCAAATTCCCTGGCTCAGTGCATGACGCTTACATCCTGCGGAATAGCAGCATCCTGTATGTGATGGGGCAACTCCAGAGGCACTGTGTGTGGCTATTAGGTGAGCACCTGGAAGCAAGTCAGTGGGAATGGTTGTCTGGGTCTGGGGATATCCCTACAGGTTAGTGTGTGTCTAACAGTTGCCCTCCCATTTGCAGCTGACTCTGGTTACCCCAACCTGTCAATCCCAGGACAAGGGCAGAGGAACGCTACAATGAGGCCCATGGGCGAACTCAGTGGATTATAGAGTGGACCTTCGGCCTCCTGAAGGCCAGGTTCAGGTGCCTCCATATGACAGGTGGCTCCCTATTCTAATCACCAAAGAAGGTGTGCCAGATCATCGTGGCCTGCTGTATGCTTCACAACTTAGCTTTGCGATGACAGGTGATTTTTCTGCAGGAGGATGGTCCAGATGGTGGTGTTGTGGCAGCTGTGGAGCCTGTGGACAGTGAAGACGAGGAAGCAGAAGAAGAGGACATCGACAACATGAACTCGGTGATCCTGCAATATTTCCAGTGAGACACAGGTAAGAATACAAACCTGCCTACTACATGTACTTTAACACTACTAGCACTCAACTGTCTGTCGTTTTCACCCAGTGTATGGTCACTGAGTTGTCACTTTCCCTTACGATTTCACAGATGTGGGTCCCACTGTGTGACATCTGCTTTGTTTCCTCATGGACTAGAGCTGTGTGACATAGGTATGTTGACATTACATTTGAAAGAGTATTTTGACACTGTAATTGATAATACACTATTTCGAAATCACAGACTGACTCCAGATTGTTTTGTGCTTCAAGGGTGTTTATTTAAGTGCTCAATAGTGGAGGGGGTTGTAAAATGGTGACGGGTGATGGTGGAGGAATGTCCATGGCAGAGTCCAGTCTATTAGTCTCACAGGTGCATTGCCCAAATGGGCATAGGAAGTGGAGCTGGGGCAGTTTGAGGATGGACAGGGTGATAAAGTGGGACAGAAGGATGACATTCAGGGTGGTCTCATTTCTCGGTGGGGGTCTTGGCATCGTTCTCTGTCTTTGTCCTGGATCTCAGGGGCCGTTTGCGGGGTGGTTCACCCTCTGCAGGGGGTGGGGTGCTGGTCCTGTGGCGGTGCCTCCTTTCCACTAGCGCCGGCGGAGGTGGTGGGCAGTTCATCGTCCAGGCTTGTGTCAGGGGCCCCTTGTTGTGCCACAGTGTCCCTCCTGGTGTTGAGGACTTCCTTCAGCACCCCTACGATTGTGCCCAGGGTGGAATTGATGGATCTGAGTTCCTCCTTGAAGCCCAAATACTGTTCCTCCTGCAGGCGCTGGGTCTCCTAAAACTTGGCCAGTACCGTTGCCATCGTCTCCTAGGAATGGTAGTAGGCTCCCATGATGTTGGAGAGGGCCTCGTAGAGAGTGGGTTCCCTTGGCCTGCCCTCCCCCTGTCGCACAGCAGCCCTCCCAGTTCCCCTGTGTTCCTGGGCCTCCGTCCCCTGGACCGTGTGCCACTGCCACTGCCCCCAGGTCCCTGTTGTTGTTGGGGTGGTGGGTTAGCCTGGGTTCCCTGTAGTGGTGGACACACTGCTGATTGACGTGTCCTGGGGACAGAGGTATGGGCCTGCTGGGTGGGTGCTGTGCTGGTGTTTCCAGAGGGGGGAAGCTCTGTGGTGGCCTGTGACTGTGTCAGGGGAACCGACTGTCCAGAGGTCCCCGATGGGCCGGGCTGGTCATCTAGATCCAGTTGGACAGAGCTGCTGTCATCACTGTGGGACTCTTCTGTTGGTGGTGGGGACATGTGTGGACCCTCCTGTCTGGTGACGTTGGGTAGGGGTCCTGCAGGGATATAAAAGGATGTTTATTACATCTGTGTGTGCCATGGTGTGCAATGGGTGGGTGACCGTGTACCCCAGTGCCTGCATTCCTGTGTGGGTCCTTGTGTGAAGGTGGTTTAGGGGAGTGTATGGGTATGTGCAGTGGCCATGCTTTGGTGATGGGTGTCCATGCTTTGTTGTTGCATGCAGGGCTTGGTGTTAGGATGTGTGGTTTGTGATGTTGGGTCATTTGTGAGGAGTTGGAGTTATAGGGGTGAGGGTGAGGGTATGTGATAGCATGCAAGTAGGGTGGGGGATGTAATAGTTAAGATTTGACTTACCAGAGTCCATTCCTCCATCTACTCCTGCGAGGCCCTCAGGATGTAGAATCACCAAGACCTGCTCCTCCCATGTTGTTAGTTGTGGGGGAGGAGGTGGGGGGTCCACCGCCAGTCCGCTGAACCGCAAGGTGGTGTCTTGAGACCACGGAACGCAACTTCCCCCGTAGGTCGTTCCACCTCTTCCTGATGTCATCCCTATTTCTTGGGTACTGTCCCACTGCATTGACCCTGTCCACTATTCTGCACCATAGCTCCATCTTCCTAGCTATGGAGGTGTGCTGCACCTGTGATCCGAATAGCTGTGGCTCTACCCGGACTATTTCCTCCACCATGACCCTGAGCTCCTCCTCAGAGAACCTGGGGTGTCTTTGCCGTGCCATGGGGTGGTGTGGGTGATGTGTGGGATGGTGTGTGTAGTGATAAATGGGGTGATATTTAGTGGTGTGTTGTGTGAAAGTTATGTGGGTGATGGTATTGTGTGCCTGTCGATGCTTGGTAGTTGTTTGTAGTGTCTCTCTCTGGCCTTCTCTCTGTAATTTTGTCGTTGGGGTTTGTGGGTGATATGGGTGTGTGTTTTATATTGTAATGGGTGTGTGGGAGTGGTGTGTGTATCAGGTGTGTGTATTTGCAATTGTCCAATGTGGTAGTGTTTTGTAAATGTGTTTGTATTTTGAGCGCAGCGGTGTGTACCGCCAATAGAATACCGCGGTTGAAAGACCACCACGTGGATTCGTGGGTCGTGATAGTGTGGGCGTATTTCTGTTGGCGTGATGGTGGAGGTTTTGTTTCCGCCAGTTTATCACTGAACTTTGGTGTGGCGGACTTGTGTGGGTGTCTGAATTTTGGCGGATTCCGAGCAGTGGGTCATAATGACCGTGGCGGAATTCCTCTGCTGCGGCGGTGTGTTGGCGGTCTTCTGCACGGCGGTAAGCGACTTTTACCGCCAATGTTGTAATGAGGGCCTTTATGTTAATTTTTATTATAAAAACTACACTCCAACACTTCCGAATCTAAGACAGTGTGTAAAAAAGACATCTATTTGAGAAAAAACCTGTAATTCACATGCTAGTTTGGGCACCCCGGAAATCAGAGATTCGCAAGTAACCACTGCTTCTCAGCACCTTATGTTGTGCACATTTTGGAAATACAAAGGTTTCCTTGATACCTATTTTTCACTCTTTATATTTCAGCAAATTAATTGCTGTATAACCGGTATAGAATGAAAACCCATTGCAAGGTGCAGCTCATTTATTGGCTCTGGGTACCTACGGTTCTTGATGAGCTTACAAGCTCTAGATATCCTCACAACCAGAAGAGTCCAGCAGACGTAACGGTATATAGCTTTCAAAAATCTGACATCGCAGTAAAAAGTTACAGAGTAAAACATGAAGAAAATTGCAGTTTTTTTCACCTCAATTTCAATATTGTTTTATTTCAGCTGTTATTTTCTGGAGGAAAACCTAGTAGGATCTACAGAAATGACCCCTTGACTAATTTTGTCTACTTTTCAGAAATGCTTAGCTTTCCGGGATCCAGCATTGGTTTCACACCCATTTCTGTCACTAACTGGAAGGAGGCTAAAAGCACAAAAAATAGTAAAATGCCAAATTTGTGTTGAAAAATAAGGTTTTCTGATTTAAGTCGGACTGATCCTGAAAGCTGGGAAGCTGGTGATTTTAGCACCTCACACCGTTTGTTGATACAATTATCAGGGGAAAAAAACACGCTTCTTCTGCAGCTCTTTTTCCCCATTTTTTAAAAAAAACTAAATTTTTGCTGTATTTTCACTAATTTCTTGGTCTCCTTCAGGGGAACCCACAAACTCTGGGTACATCTAGAATCCCTAGGATGTTGGGAAAAAAAAGGACGCATATTTGGCATGGGTAGTTTATGTGGACAAAAAGTTATGAGGGCCTAAGCGCGAACTGCCCGAAGTAGCCAAAAGAAAAAAACGGTTTGGCACAGGATTGGGGGGTGGCGGGGGGGGGGGGGGCCGGGGGGGAGCCGGGGGGGGGGGGTGGGGGGGATGAGGCCTGGCAACGAAGGGGTTAATACATCTGTGCTAGCACATGCGGTCGAACTTTTATCCTGGACCTAAAAAAGGCTGTAGAAGAACAGCAGCCAAGGGGTTAAATAGAAAGTGAAACAGTTTGGTACGTTTAGGTTTGTGTCACTGCTTTTCAGTTGTAGCCAATGGGCGCAGGACGGCTCTCGGCCAATCAGAGCCTGCGCTGCAGAGGGCACCTCTGAGAGCAAATAATTCGTCTCTGTTGAATCAGGCTAACTGACTTAGCTTGCCAATAGCTTTGTATACATGCGGCGGCCATCTTAGAAAGTAATATAATTCAAGTCTAAGCACCTTTAAAGCCACTTTAGAGAATCGTATAAATTCTATATAGTAATAAATACCTATTTATACCGCCATTCTTGATATCATATTAACGAATTTGTAAAAAAAAATTGTAAAAATATTAACTTTTTCGTTTTAAAAGCTACTACGTAATTATATTTGTTATGGGTCTTATTTTTATGTTACTTTTGCTTAATCGGCAGGGCTATCTCTGTCCATCAAGAGCTCTGTAAACTGTGTCGACTCTCACCTAACGGTGTGGTTCTGTTTTCGATCTGTTTTCTATCCGGAGAGACACGCTTCAAGTTGATTCTAATTTCAGGAGTGGTAACTGGTGAGTGCAACTGTCTCAATTGAATAATCGTATTATAGTCGTGTGTGTTTGTTTATGCTCATCTGAGTATGTAGAGCTGTATATCATATTCAGATCTAATAAACCAGAGACGAATGTTCGTACAATTTAGTAGTTGAGCTACGAGGCAAGCGTTTTATTTACGGGGCATTAGGCAGTGCTTTAAATGGGCCGGTACTCTCCGGTGCTGAGTACCGGCACTTTTTTATTTTGAGAGGTAGAGTACCTTCACTTCTCAAGAAAAAAAGTAATACTTTTCGTTGGAGAGTACCGGCATTTTTCAGAAACAAGCAGGTACTCTGATATAGAGTACCTGCCCTTTTATTTTTCCATTTCAAGCTCTGGCTTTAGGTGCAATATTTTTTTATGTATAGGGATTTGGGCATGGGGTGGGTAAAATCATTCAAATCTGTTATATCGAATGAGTAAAAGGTGACTGCATGTACCAAGGACAGTGCGCATCCCATTTCGTCGTGTGGTTGTTGTATACATATCACAGAAGCCACTGCCAGAAACTCTAAATAGCATTTGGGAAACCACAAGGAATGCGAGCAACATGGAGGTTATTTAGAGCATAACTAGAATGTTTTTATTGTCTTTATGTGTGACATTTTCGTGTTTATAGTGTACGTATGCGTGACTTTTCATTTCCCTGTTTGCAACACTTTGAGACTTTATCGCATGCACAACCAATTATTACCTTTCAATAAGTTAAATTACTTAGGTGTTATGTGCGACATTATAGTCTTTCTATAATCTTCAAATAGTCCTGAATGAAAAGCGGTCACGGCTAGAAGTCAGGAATCTGATCTCTCTGTCTATTGTACGGAATGTTCTAGGAAACAGCGTCTCTTTAATAATACTCTGTATTGTGTATGTCTTTTAGTCTGTTCTAGGGAACATTTTCTGTGTTGCAATGTTACTCTATGCTGTTTCTGAGTATGTGTTAGGGAGTATTCTTCCTGAGTTCTGTTCTCACTCACTACTAACGAGCCTGTTTGTGGAAGCAGTTTTTTCCTGTGTTCTGATGTCAGATTATATTTTGCGGTCTCTCACGCTCTTAGGGGAAACAGTCTCCCTTTGTGTTGTGAATGATGCAACTCTATACTGTGATGCAGTCTCGCTGCCTCTTGGATGGTAATTTCTCCCTGTTATGTGATGTCTCACTATACTGTGCTGTTTCTTAACCTAGTGTACAGGGGAGCTTCTCGGTCTGTTTTGTTGGGCAGTCCCTTCATGTGATCTCATAGGGCTTTGTGTCCACACCCTTTCTGGGGTGCAGTGTCGCTTTGCTGTAAATATCGGACAGGAAGGCGCAATTACCCAGACCAGATAGAGAGTAAAAGGCCGCTTGATTATTACAGATAAGTAGACTATCAAAAAAATAAAACTGTTGCCCCATCCATCATTCACACATTCATTCCACGCCATCTCCTTTCTTTAAATTCACTGCCATTCACACTCAACCCAACCACTTCTGCCCTGCATTACCTCTGCCTTGCCTATCCTGCAAGCTCTTTCCGGCCTGTCTAGCTGGCCTCCCTTTTTGCCATCTGTCCTGAGCAACAAACTAATTGTTTGATTACCTTATCCAAAAGCTTGCCCACAGCAGACCTGAAAAAACTTCCATTATGTGTATAAGGGAGGGTGGGGAGGGAGGTATGGACAAAAATTACCCCTAGCCTACTCCCAGGACCACGTTGATCAAACGTAAACGTCACAGAGGTGACAGGGGACGACTCAAACCCCGCCCTTGCCCTAAACTAACCGATAGGGGACTCCCTTGGTCTGGAACGCTCACCCGCCTGAAGAACTCCGGAACGGAAAACTTTTGGTGCCACCACCGGGACCAGGACCCCCGTTCTCAGTTCATGCTGGTGACTCAGCTATTTTTGTTGGAGCTCAGAATCCTCCAGCATGGCATCCCCGATAAGCTCTATCAGGCAAAGTCCTCTCCAAGTCGGACTCCTTTTCAGTGAAGTCCCACTGATGCTGCAGAGGTCTTTGATGTCCAAAAACTGTGTAAGTCCCAAATGTTAAACATTTCTGGAGGAGGTCCCCTTTGGTTACTTATATAGCCTCTAGTACGTCAGGGACAAAACTTAGTGGCCACGACTAATTGCATCAGAGGTTACCTGTAAAGCCCAGCCTAATCCCACTTGTTTTGGATCACTTGGTGTTAGACTTTTCATCCTTGACGTGGTCTCCTCTAACTTTTTGCCTCTGTTTCCCAGGTTGTTGATGTTTGCTGGACTCTGTTTTTGCTGTTTTTGTTACTCTGGGCACGTTACCACTGCTATTCAGTGCTAAAGTGCAAGTGCTTCTGTATAAAATGTGCATGTAATTTGCTTTCCATGATTGGCATATTTTATTTACTGGTAAGTCCCTAGTACAGTGCACTAGAGGTGCCCAGGGCCTGTAACTCAAATGCTACTAGTAGGCCTGCAGCACTGGTTGTGCCACCCACATTAGTAGCCCTGTAAACATGGCTCAGACCTGCCACTGCAGTGTCTGTGTGTGCATATTTTAACTGCCAATTAGACTTGGCAAGTGTACCCACTTGCCAGTCCTAAACCTTCCCTTTTCTTACATGTAAGACACCCCTATGTTAGGCATTATGTAGCCCCATGGGCAGGGTGCAGTGTATGTTTAAGGTAGGACATATACTAAAGTGTTTTATATGACCTGATAGTGAAATACTGCCAAATTCGGTTTTCACTGTTGCAAGGCATATCCCTCTCATAGGTGAACATGGGGGCTACCTTTAAATATGATTAAAGCTTAGATTCCCTTTGGGAGCAGATAGACGTGGAGTTTGGGGTATCTGAGCTCACAATTTAAAAATACACCTTTTAATGAATTTGGTTTTAAGATTGTGTGTTTGAAAATGCCACTTTTAGAAAGTGGGCATTTTCTTGCTTAAACCATTCTGTGACTTTGCCTGTTTGTGGATTCCCTGTCTGGATCAGTTTGACCTCTCTCTAGACAGTGACACAAAGGGACCTGGGGTGTAGCCTGCATATCCTGATGAGACATCAGTGCTAGGAAGGAGGGGAGGAGTGGTCACTTACACCTGAAAGGGCTGTGCCTGCCCTCACACAATACAGTCTCCAACCCCCTGGTGTGTGTCTGGGGCCTGGCCTGGGCAAGGTAGGATTTCACAAACAAGAGAGACTTTCCTTTGAAGTAGGTCTACTTCAAAGGCCAACATGGGTATAAGAAGGGCACCCAAAACCACAGACTTTCGATTACTTCTGGACATCAAGAGGAACCTCTGTCTGGAGCAGAGCTGAAGAGCTGAGGAGAAGTGCTGCCCTACCTGTGACTGTACTTTGTGGAGCTATCCTGCAGTTGCTGCTTCTGCCTGTGCAAGGGGACAAAGACTGGACTTTGTTGTGCATTCCTGCTTGTGAAGAAATCTCCAAGGGCTTGTCCTGAGCTTGCCTGCTGTTGTTGAAGTCTCAGGACCTTTAAAAACTTCTCCTGCCAGCACCTGGACTCTCTGCTGAGACTCCTGCCCTCCCAAGTGGTACCCTATCCAGGTCCTGGGGCCTTGGAAGATGAAGCTGGCAGACCAAGACTGAAAATCCACACACAGACTGCTGTGCGGGTAAAATATTGACGCACCTTCCGAGACGCAGCTGAAAAACGACGTGCCGCCGGCTTCGTGGCAGAAATCAACGATCCACCGGCATCGTGGCTGGAAGATCGACGCACGCAGCTGGAGAAACAACACGCAACACCCGCTGATGGAGGCTGATAACTTCGCAACCCACATTGCACGGTTTTACGAATACCGTGCAGCAGGATTTTTGATGCAAACCTTGCTGGGTGCAGAAAAATTACGCAAAGCCTTCCCGACCCGAGTGCTGCCCGGATCGACGCATCGCTCTCCTGCGGAGTGGAAAAATGACATATGCCGACTCGACCGGAGAAGGAGAAATGACGCACAGTCTCACTTGCGGGTGAGAAATCGACGCATCGCTAACCTTTTTCGATGCACACTCGTCTGTGCGTGTTATTTTGATGCTACCCATGTACTTTTCAACACTAAGAATGTTTTTACTGTTTCCTCAAGGATTTTAGACTCTTTTGGTTTTAAAATTAATAACTTGACTTGTGAATGTTGGATTTTTGCCGTTTTGGTCTTGTTTTGTTTAGATAAATATTTCCTATTTTTCTAAACCTGTGTTGTGTCATTTTGTAGTGTTTTCACTGAGTTACTGTTTGTGTTGGTACAAATACTTTACACCTAGACTCTGAAATTAAGCCTGCCTGCTTGCCCAAGCTACCAAGGCGGTGAGCGGGGATTAACTGAGGGTGATTCTTCTTTACCCTGACTAGAGTGAGGGTCCTTGCTTGGACAGGGGTACCTGACTGCCAACCAAAGACCCAATTTCTAACACCTGGTCAGTATAGGAAAAAGACATTCTGCATATTTTGGGGTCCCTATAGCCATACAGAAGGTTAGGTCAACTGGCCATGTTGGTCCATTTCTTAGTCCTGCGTACAAGTGCACGGAAGTCCAGCCCTTCAGGTCTCCACACAGGTTTCAAATGGCAAGTCCAGGATTCTTCTGTTCATACACAAGTTGACAGAGAGTTATGATGAGCTGTGGGTGCGCTGTTTATAGGTTTTACTCGGTAAAGGATGGGTCTGATTCCTGGACACTTGCAAACCAATGAGAAAAAAGATTCCCCAAAACAATCCGTCTCACTGTTTGCCTTACTGCGAACATTCCCATAGTACACCATTCTGATGCACATCCAGAATAACTGCACCATTTCACCCCTGGAATCTGCTGCTCTGCCAGCCAGGGGTGTGTTTAGAGACTCATCCTAGTCCCTTTCAAGTTAATGACATTTCTGAACGCTCCTCAGCTGCCTTACCTAACCTGATACAGCTTACTTACCTCACAACAGTTCTTCCTGCATCCTTTGCATTCCTGAGTCACTGGTAATCATATGTCAAGGAATCAATATGTATGTTTCGTGCACAGTTCGTGTCATTGTGCACATTATCAAGTGGCTCCAATATTGCCATACTCAATGGCCATACATTTTTTTCATTTATGATTCAAAAGTGTAACTGTTTACCCATTAAAGTGCTGTAATTGGAACCTCTAAAAATCTGTGTGCAGGGTGTCACAATGTATGGTCACTCACCCTAACACTGTCCTCGTCATGGCAGGTGGCATCTCCATGCTCCAGGGTACAGCTGGAAACGTTGCTGGGTAGGTTTAGGGAGACACAGTAAGACCATGACCTATTCACAGCATAAGATGGGGAAGGGAGATGTAGTCATGTCAACATGGTCCCCGTGACACCCTATACAGTGGTTTAAGGGCTGCCTCTAAACAACTATGAATGTCACATAACAGTACATAATACAAAATATTTTTACATACAGTAGATAGTACAAAATATTTTTGTCCATCAAGTTAATTGTATAAGTCATAATATGCAACCCAATCTAAAATCGGAATTCAATGTTGTCAAAACTATATAATTGAATATTTCTTTCGTCAAAATGGAACCTTAACAACCCCAATCTCAGTTTTACAGGCCAATAGCCTACAGGCAGGAATTCTCTCCAGTCATTTATTTGTTGCCATCTTATCAAAGACACAGAGGCTGATATTACGCATATTATGCTTTATTGCCCACTCACAGGAGCAACTTGAACAACCATTTAGAACTTAGAATACAAATATTTAAACATTTTAACTCTAGTATATAATCACAAGCCAGGCAGCCATCTTCCTTCTTTTTGCTGCAAACTGTAAGAACATCACCCATCTTCAAATCTGAACATCCTAAAGTTGAAAGGACCTTCTATCAAAAGTTTCTGTTCTCCTATTTACTTCTTAAATTCAACTTCTTCTGAAAAAATATAAAATAGATTATAGGGTGGGCTTAACGTGAGGAGGGTAATATCAGCCTCAGTGTCCTTGATAAATTCACAATTTTCTACACACCCCTGCTGTGGAAAATTGTAATTTTATGGCAAGGAACGGAGGACAATATTATCCATGTTTAAAGCTGTGCCTTAAAATTCCTCACAGCAGAATCCACTAGTTTGAAATAATACTTTTTAAACATTGATTCTGTTGACTAATCCGCTGCCACTAATATTCTACTCTTGCCACCTCCGGTCACCAAAGCCTTCGAAGGCATGCCCCCCCCCTTTCCAGAGTGTGCTCCAAATCTTGCAAGGTCTAGTCCTGTCTTTTTCATAATCTCCTTAACCCATCTAGCCAATGTAGAAATGGAAACAGCCTTAAAATGTTACCTAAATGAAATTAATAACTGTGTCTCTTCATTGTTTCTCAAGCTCTTTGTTCACCTCTCATACTCATGCAAACAGCTCACCACACATATTCTCCAATTCGCTTCCAAACTTGGATAAAAAATAGTCTCTTACATAGTCTTAGTCCCATTCCTGATATTAAAGTAAACTCCCATTAGTAAATACCTTTGCGATGAAACTTCCAATGCCTTAACATCCAACACCCTTCTAAATTAAACTAGACTAAGAAGCATGACTAATGTGTGTAACAGACTCTTTAAATCCAAAAATGTATTTTATGTCCAACTCGCCAGTTCCTTCAAAACTAGATCGACATCCCACAAGGAAGAATATTTTGGTCCTGGCATTTTCTTCAACCGCACTTTTCTCCACAACCATTTCACCACATCCTGCTGGCCTACCAGTAAACTATTCACCAACTTGCGACCTGCTAATATCAACAGAACCGTATGAATTTCCCTTTAAGAAAAACTCTGTCAACAAATTAACTACCTCTACCACAGGTGCTGATATGGGATCCAGTCCCCGAGAAGCACACCAACAAACCCATGTCTTCCATGCCAACCGGTGTGCCTGTGATGTTCCTGGAGCCCAAGACTGCTTGATGAGTTTTGAAGCCTACATCGATATACCTGATACCTGCCAAGCTCTTCCGAAATCCACCATCCCATGAGCTACAACTGTACCTTCAATACTTGTCTCTCTCCCATTGCATTCACTAAAAAATCTGTAAACTCTAGGTAAAGAACTGGATTGTTTATCAACAAGTCCATGACATCTGGATACCAAACCCGGGATGTCCAACCGGGGTATCAGCACCATATCCACACGCTCTCTTCTCACTTTCAACAATAACCTTTGAAGCAACGCAAATGGTGGAAATGCATAAGTGAAAGCATCTCCCCAATGCTGCAGAAATGCATCTACGGCCTCTAGTCTCCAACTATAATACCTGTTCACCTGAGCATTTACTCTGTTCGCGGACAAATCTACCATTACCAGTCTTTATCTGTTGTTCAATGCCCTGAACACCTCTTTGTTCAACATCCAGTCACTAAAATCAAATCCTTCAACTTCCTGGAATTCCAATCGGCTATCATGTTGCTCATCCCAGGTATGTACTGTGCTTGAACCAAAATATCCTTGCTCAGACAAAAAATGGCAACATTCCTTTGCTAAATCTGCTAAAGCATTTGAATCAGGCCCTCCCAACCTGTTGACATAACTCACTGCAGATATAGTCCATATTTAATAACTCAACATTTCACCAGATTTTTTGACAAAACTCTTTATCGCAATTGATCTTGCCAACAACTCCAGATAGTGGATGTGCATCTCTGTAGGAAACTGGCCCTTGTTGCAGTTACCCCCCCCTCACTTTTTGCCTGATACTGATGCTGACTTGATTGAGAGTGTGCTGGGATCCTGCTAACTAGGCCCCAGCACCAATGTTTTTTCCCTAACAATGTACCATTGTCTCCACAATTGGCACACCTCTGGTACACAGATAAGTCCCTTGTAAAAGGTACTAGTGTTACCAAGGGCACTATCGCCAGGGAAGGTACCTAAGGGCTGCAGCATTATTTTGCCACTCTAAAGGACCCTTCACCAAACACCTGCACACTGACATTTCAGATTGTGTGTGTTGGTGGGGAGAAAAAGGCAAAGTTGACACGGCATCCCTCTCAGGGTGCCATGCCCACAAAACACTGCCTATGGCATAGGTAAGTCGCCCTTCTAGTAGGCCTTACAGCCCTAAGGCAGAGTGCACTATACCACAGGTGAGGGCATCACTGCATGAGCAATATGGCCCTACAGTGTCTAAGTCCATTCTTACACATTGTAAGTGCAGTGTGGCCATATTAAGTATATGGTCTGGGAGTTTGTCATTATGAACTCCACAGTTCCATAATGGCGTCACTGAGTACTGGGAAGTTTGGTATCAAACTTCTCAGCACAATAAACCCACACTGATGCCAGTGTTGGATTTATTCTAAAAAGCACACAGAGGGCATCTTAGAAATGCCCCCTTTATTTTACCCAATACTCTAGTGTAGGACTGACTGGTCTGTGCCAGCCTGCCAGTAGCTGACAAGTTTCTGACCCCATGGGATGAGGGCCTTTATGCTCTCTGAGGCCAGAAACAAAGCCTGTTCTGGGTGGAGGTGCTTCACACCTCCTCCCCTGCAGGAAGTGTAGCACCTGGTGGTGAGCATCAAAGCCTTAGGCCTCATGTTACAGTGCCCCAGGGCTCTCCAGCTAGTGTCAGATGCTCCCCCAATCCAGATCAAAGCCCCACTTTTGGCGGCAAGTTCAGTGGGAAACTTAGGAAAAACAAGGAGGAGTGACAACTTCAGCTGGGACCACCCCTAAGGTGTCCAGAGCTGAAGAGACCCCTCTCCCTGCAGAATCCTCTATCTTGGTTTGGAGGACAGGGACCAATAGGGTTAGGAATGTGCTCCACTCCCCCAAGGGAGTGTACACAGGAAGGATGCAGCCACCCTCCGGGACAGTAGCCATTGGCTACTGCCCTCTGACCCCTGAAATGCCCCTAAATCTTGTTTTTAAGGGCTTCCCTGAACCCAGCTCACCAGATTCCTGGCGACCTGACAAGAAAGAAGAAGGACTACTAAGCTGAAACCTCAGCAGAGAAGATGGAAGACGACAACTGACTTGGACCCAGCCCTACTGGCCTGCCTCCTGCTCCAAAGAACCTGCACAAGAAGAGCAACACGTCCAGCGGGACCAGCGACCTCTGCCAAACTCCAGAGGACTGCCCTGCACTAAAAAGGACCAAGAACTCCAGTGGTCAGCAGCCCTGTCCAAGACAAAACAACAATCAAGGACTCCAGTCCCACTCCGGATGCGTGAGTCCTGGCCACTCTGCAACCGACACCCACTAGAGAGGATCCCCAGACAACTGCGAGCAAGTGCCCACCCTGGGTTGACCTCTCCACCCCTCCACGACGACACCTGCAGAGGGAATCTCGAGGACCCCCGTGACCGCGAAAGCTCTGGACGAAGATATCCAATGCCTAAAAACACACTGCACCTGCAACCCCCAGGCCTTAGAGAACCCAACCTCTGGTGCAGCTTTGTTTGGCAGGTGGCCCTCCTCCCTGCCCAGCCTGTGGTTTACCCAAGTCGACCCCGTGGACCTCGCCTACAGCATCTGAGTGATCCCCGGGATCCCCTCATAGAGAATCATTGGAAACCCGATGCCTTGTTTGCACCCTGCACACAGCTGCCCCAGTGAAGCTTAGGGGTATGTTTGCTGCCTACTTGTGCCCCCCTCCCCCCAGTGCACCTCTAAACCCCCCAAGTCTGCCCTCCAAAGACGCAGGTACTTGCCTGCCTGCAGATCTGATTCCGAGTGCCCCCAATCTCCTAGGAGCCCATGTTAAATTGGCCTCAATTTTGACCTCTGCACCCGGCTGGCCCCATGTTGCCGGTGGTGGGTGTTTGGGGTTAACTTGAACCCTACCCTGTGGACTTCCTAAAACCCAGAGACTGGAACTGTAAGTTTTTTACTTACCTGCAAAACGATCCAACTTTTCTTCCCCCCCCCCGAACTGTTTCTGAAAATTGCCCTAAATGCCAACTTTTAAATCAGATAATTGCCAATATTCTCAAAACTGTATAACCTTTTGATTCCAAACAAAGTCATTGAGTGTGTGCCTCTTCTATTGTCTGTGTGTGGACAACAAATGCTTTGCCCTACCCTCTGATAAGCCTAACTGCTCGATCACACTAGCACCAAAGAGAGCATTAGTATTATCTACTTTAGCCTCTGTGAAGCATGAACTCTGTGCACACTATATCTCATTTTGATATAGTATATATATAGAGCAAGCTTTCTACAATCTCTTTTTTCCTGTACTGTCTGTTTCCCCCCTGTTGTTGGTGAACCACACCTTGCTCCCCAACCATGAAGGCTGGCACCCAACTCTCTAACCATGTCTGGAATATCGCCAAAAATAGCCTTTGCACTTCAAAATTTCCCAGCCACCACTCCAGTTCTCCTGTTCTCTCTGCATCTAACTGTACCTTCTGTGAATATCTCACTCCCTTGAATTTGGCACCACTTGGCAAGTCAGGACTCCAGCAAGAGAGCCCAGGTGCTGTCAGATGAAGTCTTTGATGTACCTGAGACTTCTAACAGGAGTCAAGCTCAGACCAAGCCCCTGGAGATCCTTTGAAAACAGGACGTAGAAAGCTGAGGCTAGTCCTTTTCCTCCCTGGACAAAAGCAGCTGGCCAGCACTGCAAAGCAACAGGTAGAGTGGCAGTCCCTCCTACATCCTCTAGCTCCTCTACCTGGAAGAAAGTCCTCAGTCCAGAAGGATTCTAAAGTTGTGATCTCAGAAGCCAAATACTTATTCTTGTTTCTGCCTTTGAAGTAGGCAAACTTTAAAGGAAAGTCTTTGTAGTGCACAAGACCCTGCCTTTCCTGCCCTGGCCCCAGACAAACAACAGAGGGTTGGAGACTGCTTTGTGTAAGGACAGGCACAGCCCTATTCATGTACAAGTGTCAGTACCTCCCACCTCTCTAACCCAGGAAGACCCATCAGGATATGCAGGGCACACCCCGGGTCCCTTTGTGTGACTGTCTAGAGTGAATTCACAAACACCCCAGCTGTCACCTTGACCCAGACATGTATTCCACAGACAGGCTGAGATACAGAATGGTTAAGCAAGAAAATACCCACTTTCTAAAAGTGCCATTTTCAAATTTATAATTTAAGACTCTAACTTTATCAAATGATGTATTTTTGAATTGTGAGTTCAGAGACCCCAAACTCCAAATCTCTAACTTCTCCAAATATGAAATTACACTTGACATTTATTTCAGGGCAATACCCATGCTGACCTATGGTAGAGATAAGCCTTGCAATAGTGAAAAACAAATTTAGCAGGATCTCACTATCAGGACATGTATAATAAACCAGTACATGTCGTACCTTTTTAAATACACTGCACCCTGTTCATAGGGCTGCCTTGGGCCTACCATTAGGGGTGGGTTACATGTAGTAAAAGGAAAGGTTTGGGCATGGCAAGTGGGTGCACTTGCCACCGAAATGGCAGTTTACCACTACACACACAGACACAGAAGTGGAAAGTCTGAGACATGTTTATAGTGCTACTCATGTGGGTGGCACAATCAGTGCTGCAGGCCCACTAGTAGCATTTGATTTGCAGGCCCTGGACACACACAGTGCACATTACTAGGGACTTACTAAAACAGCTGCATTTCTTCAATAAGTAAACAATCCTGATCAAATGATGTTTTTTATTCAGTAAGATGAATATACAGCCAGCCCAGAAATAAGTCCACAGCAACTGTCCCTTCGTCTCTCCACATTCTACTTTTACATTCTAATTGTCATAGCAACCTATTCATAAAACAACATACATTTAACAAATTGTAATATACAACATATCTCCCTTATCAACAAAATAAAACAAAATGTTACCTAAAGTGAAACATTAAGTATTTACATAATAAAAAGTTTCTAATTTTTAAATTCAACCTCTAAATCTTCTTGGAATTTTCCCTTGACGATTGCTTCCGTGTATGTCTCCAACTTCATAACTCATTTTCTTATACTTTATAGTATCTTCGTTTACATTTGTTTGTTCTGTTATTAATTCATGATTTTTCCTTTTCAAATTTCTCAATCTCAGTGCTGCACTTCACAACGTTCCTTAGATTCCATCTCTTTCCATCATCTAAAATTACTGAATATTTCATTACCTTTTATGATGTTGTATGATGATTCCAAACCATTTTCTTAATTTCTACCTTCCAATCCAATTTGATTTTCACAGCTTATTGTATGTTTTCCCCCAACACTCTATTAACCCCTTGGGTGTGGGCGTCGGCCACTGTCTGACGCCCGCACTACCTCCCTGGTGCGGGTCACGACCAGTGGCCGACACCAGGGAGGGGGTTAATAAATCCTTGGGTGCGTCGCACCCGAGGATTATTATTATTCTTTTTTTAATCCCCGGGAGACACAGTACCTTTTCCGTGTCTCCCCCCCACCCGCCCCTTGGTGACGTCAGTGCGCTGCGAGGCGCGCTAACGTCACTTTGTTGATTTCCCCATCGGAGCAGGAAGCGGCCCTGTACCACTAGACACTGGGGGGGGGGGGGTCGGCCTCCTCCGAAAACGCCCCCCCCCCCATCCCTGGGAGCATATTTAAAAAAAAAAAAAAAGAAGGTTTCCCTGGGTGGGGGGTTTGGGGGTATTTAGGGGGGCAAAATTTTATTACAAAAAAAAAAAAAAAATGGGCAAGGCGACCCCCTGTGGAGGCAATTTTTTTTTTGTTGTTGTTGTAGGGTTTCCCTGGGGGCCATTTTGTCCCCCAAGGAAATCCTACAACTACTAAAAAAATATATAGATCTCTCTCTCTCTCTCTCTCTATATATATATATATATATCTATATATATATATATATATCTATATATATATATATCTACATGGATATATCTACAGGGAGTGCAGAATTATTAGGCAAGTTGTATTTTTGAGGATTAATTTTATTATTGAACAACAACCATGTTCTCAATGAACCCAAAAAACTCATTAATATCAAAGCTGAATATTTTTGGAAGTAGTTTTTAGTTTGTTTTTAGTTTTAGCTATGTTAGGGGGATATCTGTGTGTGCAGGTGACTATTACTGTGCATAATTATTAGGCAACTTAACAAAAAACAAATATATACCCATTTCAATTATTTATTATTACCAGTGAAACCAATATAACATCTCAACATTCACAAATATACATTTCTGACATTCAAAAACAAAACAAAAACAAATCAGTGACCAATATAGCCACCTTTCTTTGCAAGGACACTCAAAAGCCTGCCATCCATGGATTCTGTCAGTGTTTTGATATGTTCACCATCAACATTGCGTGCAGCAGCAACCACAGCCTCCCAGACACTGTTCAGAGAGGTGTACTGTTTTCCCTCCTTGTAAATCTCACATTTGATGATGGACCACAGGTTCTCAATGGGGTACAGATCAGGTGAACAAGGAGGCCATGTCATTAGATTTCCTTCTTTTATACCCTTTCCTGCCAGCCACGCTGTGGAGTACTTGGACGCGTGTGATGGAGCATTGTCCTGCATGAAAATCATGTTTTTCTTGAAGGATGCAGACTTCTTCCTGTACCACTGCTTGAAGAAGGTGTCTTCCAGGAACTGGCAGTAGGACTGGGACTTGAGCTTGACTCCATCCTCAACCCGAAAAGGCCCCACAAGCTCATCTTTGATGATACCAGCCCAAACCAGTACTCCACCTCCACCTTGCTGGTGTCTGAGTCGGACTGGAGCTCTCTGCCCTTTACCAATCCAGCACGGGCCCATCCATCTGGCCCATCAAGACTCACTCTCATTTCATCAGTCCATAAAACCTTAGAAAAATCAGTCTTGAGATATTTCTTGGCCCAGTCTTGACGTTTCAGCTTGTGTGTCTTGTTCAGTGGTGGTCGTCTTTCAGCCTTTCTTACCTTGGCCATGTCTCTGAGTATTGCACACCTTGTGCTTTTGGGCACTCCAGTGATGTTGCAGCTCTGAAATATGGCCAAACTGGTGGCAAGTGGCATCGTGGCAGCTGCACGCTTGACTTTTCTCAGTTCATGGGCAGTTATTTTGCGCCTTGGTTTTTCCACACGCTTCTTGCGGCCCTGTTGACTATTTTGAATGAAACGCTTGATTTTACGATGATCACGCTTCAGAAGCTTTGCAATTTTAAGAGTGCTGCATCCCTCTGCAAGATATCTCACTATTTTTGACTTTTCTGAGCCTGTCAAGTCCTTCTTTTGACCCATTTTGCCAAAGGAAAGGAAGTTGCCTTATAATTATGCACACCTGATATAGGGTGTTGATGTCATTAGACCACACCCCTTCTCATTACAGAGATGCACATCACCTAATATGCTTAATTGGTAGTAGGCTTTCGAGCCTATACAGCTTGGAGTAAGACAACATGCATAAAGAGGATGATGTGGTCAAAATACTCATTTGCCTAATAATTCTGCACTCCCTGTATAGATAGATCTATATATATATATATATATATATATATATATATATATATATATATAGATCACTTTTGTCAATACATGTGTGGTTTCCCTGGGGGCTGCGACCCCCAGGAAAACCAGACCCACATATAAAAGTGATATATATATATATATATGTATATATATATATACATATATACATACATACATACATACCACCAGTTGTCTTGCAGTTGCAGCTTGCGTCTTCAAAGCAATGCACATACTTCAACTGTAGCTTTTAGGCAGCAATAAAAAAGTCAAGTAAGTATTGTGATTATGTTTCTGCTACAAAAGGATCAGACTTTTGTCTAGTGGCAGTTTTAGTGCCATAAAGAAGCGCAGAAGGTTTATATGCCTACTGCAAAGAGCAAATCTGTATTTTATGTAAATAGCTGAATACATTAGTAAAGTCAGCCACTACATGCGCTATAATACAAATGAAATGTATGTGCGGGGTGGGGGCGGCTATGGAGAGATGAAGGGCACTTTTGCTGGGTGGTAATGAGGGAATCCGAGGAGGAGGGAGTGGGAGCACCAATAATGATTGTTGGACTGGGCACAGGAGGTGCTAAAGACTGTGACAAATGGTATGTGACAAGGTGTTTTTTTGAGTGTCTTGATAGAACGTGCTGACTGAGGGAAGAAGCGCAGGTAAGGTGGCCTCTACTGTTGCATGTATCTCACACAAACCATCAATTTTGTGTTTGTCTACGTAGGCTAGTGTTTTAGAGCAACAGTTTAGCCAATAGCAGAGATCGCATCTTGATGTATGACTGCTGCCGTCACTCGGATTATAGAGGACAGCTCTGACATAGGATCTGAGACATCAGATACTGAGACAGCATCTGAGGGATAGGACAATGGCTCAGACTCTGAGAGTGATTTTTCAGTCGGAGGAGTCCCATTCGATAACTCCTCTTCCAGTAAATTATGAGGGAGGTGATGAGGACAGTCCTGCTGTCCCTTCGCAAGCACAGTCTGTGCAACAGGGTAATAGTGGGTTAGCCCAACCCAGAGAGCAGGTGAATGCGGCGGCAAGCAGAGAGAGAGAGTGTTCTCTTGGGAGCTCCCCAATTTAGTTCAGCCCCAAATTCCACCGCCCAAATCGTATTGTGGAGACATCAAAATTATCTATCACAAAAACAAACTGGTTTTGTAAGGCAGGCACCTGTGTTCTTGGTCCTGGGTTCGGCGGCCATATAGAGAAACATACTAAACCTAAACATTCTGGAAACTAGACATTCGGGGGAGTCCACAGAGGTGTGACTTGTGTGGATTCCCCAAAGTTTTCTTACCCAGAATACCCTGCAAAGCTGAAATGTTGAATAAAAACTCTATTTTTCTCGCATTTCTGTCACACAAACTACAGGATTATGCTGGGATCCACAAAATTCCTACCACCCAGTGATTCCTCACCTGTCCTGAGAAAAACACTACCCCACTTGAGTGCCTATACCTAGTGCCTGCGTCAGGAATGGATCACCCCTGGGTCAACAGCTGCCTCATGTAAGGACCAACATTGACCGTTGTGTGATCTATTCCTGTCGCGGGCACCAGGCCTACCCACACATGTGAGGTACCATTTTTATCGGGAGACTTGGGGGAACGTTGGGTGGAAGGAAATTTGTGGCTCCTCTCAGATTCCAGAACTTTCTGTCACCGAAATGTGAGGAAAATGTGTTTTTTTTAGCACACGTTTGAGGTTTGCAAAGGATTCTGGGTAACAGAACCTGGTTAGAGCCCCACAAGTCACCCCATCCTGGATTCCCCTAGGTCTCTAGTTTTCAAAAATGCACAGGTTTGGTAGGTTTCCCAAGGTGCCGGCTGAGCTAGAGGCCAAAATCTACAGGTAGGCACTTTGCAAAAAACACGTCTGTTTTCTGTCAAAAAATGGGATGTGTCCACATTGTGTTTTGGGGCATTTCTTGTCGCGGGCAGTAGGCCTACCCACACAAGTGAAGTATCACTTTTATCGGGAGACTTGGAGGAACGCTGGGTGGAAGAAAATTTGTGGCTCTTCTCAGATTCCAGAACTTTCTGTCACCGAAATGTGAGGAAAATGTGTTTTTTTTTTAGCCAAAGTTTGAGGTTTGCAAAGGATTCTGGGTAACAGAACCTGGTCAGAGCCCCACAAGTCACCCCATCCTGGATTCCCCTAGGTGTCTAGGTTTAAAAAATGCCAAGGTTTGCTAGGTTTCCCTAGGTGCCGGCTGAGCTAGAGGCCAAAATCCACAGCTAGGCACTTTGCAAAAAACAGGTCTGTTTTCTTTGGGAAAATGTGATGTGTCCACGTTGTGTTTTGGGGCATAACCTGTCGCGGGCGCTAGTCCTACCCACACAAGTGAGGTACCATTTTTATCGGGAGACTTGGGGAAACGCTGAGTGGAAGGAAATTTGTGGCTCTTCTCAGATTCAAGAACTTTCTGTCACCGAAATGTGAGTAAAAAGTGTTTTTTGGGCCAAATTTTGAGTTTTGCAAAGGATTCTGGGAAAGAGAACCTGATGAGAGCCCCACAAGTCACCCCATCCTGGATTCCCCTAGGTATCTAGTTTTAAAAAATGCACAGGTTTGGTAGGCTTCCATAGGTGCTGGCCGAGCTAGAGGCCAAAATCTACATCTAGGCACTTTGCAAAAAACACGTCAGATTTCAATGTAAACATGCGATGTGTCCATGTTGCGTTTCCTGTCGCGAGCATTAGGCCTACCCACGCAAGTGAGGTACCATTTTTATCTGGAGACTTGGGGGAACACAGAATAGTAAAACAAGTGTTATTGCCCCTTGTCTTTCTCTACATTTGTTCCTTCCAAATGTAAGACAGTGTGTAAAAAAGACGTCTATTTGAGAAATGGCCTGTAATTCACATGCTAGTACGGGCACCTCGGAATTCAGAGATGGGCAAATAACCACTGCTTCTCAACACCTTATCTTATGCCCATTTTGGAAATACAAAGGTTTTCGTGATACCTATTTTTCACTCTTCATATTTCAGCAAATGAATTGCTGTATACCCGGTATAGAGTGAAAACCCATTGCAAGGTGCACCTCATTTATTGGCTCTGGGTACCTAGGGATCTTGATGAACCTACAAGCCCCATACATCCTCGCAACCGGAAGAGTCCAGCACACATAACGGTATATTGCTTTAAAAAATCTGACATTGCAGGAAAAAGTTACAGAGTAAAATGTGGAGAAAAATGGCTGTTTTTTCAGCTCACTTTCAATATTTTTTTATTTCAGCTGTTAATTTCTGTTGGAAAACCTTGTAGGATCTACACAAATGACCCCTTGCTGAATTCTGAATTTTGTCTATTTTTCAGAAATGTTTAGCTTTCCGGGATCCAGCATTGGTTTCACACCCATTCCTGTCACTAACTGGAAGGAGGCTGAAAGCACCAAAAATAGTAAAAATGGGGTATGTCCCAGTAAAATGCCAAAATTGTGTTGAAAAATGTGGTTTTCTGATTCAAGTCTGCCCGTTCCTGAAAGGTGGGAAGATGGTGATTTTAGCACCTGAAACCCTTTGTTGATGCCATTTTCAGGGGAAAAACCACAAGCCTTTTTCGGCAGCCCTTTATCCCATTTAAAAAAAAAAAAAAAAAAAAAAGAAATCACTGTATTTTGGCAAATTTCTTGGTCTCCTCCAGGGGAAACCACAGACTCTGGGTACCATTAGAATCCCTAGGATGTTGGAAAAAAATGACGCAAATTTGTCGTGGATAGCTTATGTGGACAAAAAGTTATGAAGGCCTAAGCGCGAACTACCCCAAATAGCTAAAAATGGGCTCAGCACTGGGGGGGGGGTGGGGGGTGGAGGGGGGGGTTCGAGGGGGAAGGCCCAGCAGCTAAGAGGTTAAATCTCTCAACAAGACCATTTTCACAAGAATGGTATATTCTTCCTGTGCACAATTCCACTATGTTTTAAGAATTACTCAAAATCTTTTGCTACAAATTGCGGACCATTATCTGAAACTAAAATCTCCGGATAACCTTTTCTCCTAAACTCTTCTTTACAAAACTCTATAATTACCTTTGCTTTCACTTCCCTAACAAAAGTAATTTCTGACCATTTAGAATAATAATCCATCAGCACAACATCATACCTTTTTTCAGTTCCGAATATATCAAATGGACCACATACATCTACACCTAATCTCTGCCAAGCACGTTCAGGATAATCCATAACTGTCACTGGTGTACTAATTGAATTATGTGACTTGTCACTACACACACGTGCCATACACTCTCTCACAAATCTTTCCACATTGTGATCTAAACCTGGCCACCAAAAATACAATTGAACTTTGCGCTTCACAGCAGACATACCACCATGTCCTTCGTGTAGCGCAGATAACACTTAAGATCGTAATGATTTTGGAACTAACAATCTATCACCTCGCCTCAAAATCCCATTAATGCATGATAATTCTGCCCACACAAATTTGTAATTAGCAATTTCATCCAACTTGTTCCATTCCAATTTCCAATGACTTGGCAACATACCTATTATCTTCTGACGCACTTCATCTTTCTCTATTTCAAGCCTCCACTTTTGTTCAGAAAGTGCTTTGAAACTTACATTTTCCACATCTGCCACTAAAATGTTTTCTTCCTCTTCATGATGTATTTTTTCTAATGGACAACGTGACAAAAAATCTGCATTGACATTTTTTATTCCTTATTTCATTGTGAAGGTGTATTCTTGAAATCTAAATAGTCATTTTGCAATGCGTGGAGTAGCCCTTCCTGCACCTTTCATTGTGAATACGTCAATTAATGGCTTGTCAGTCCAAAGTTCAAAATCTGTGCCCTAAACAAAATTTCTAAAATGTTAAATACGTCACCAACACGCCTTAGTTTCCTACTCAATAGTAGAATAATTTAATTCTGCGCCTCCTAATGTTCTTGACGCAAACAAAATTACTCTTTCATGACCATACCTATTCCTCTGCATAAGAGCAGCACCTAAACCGTGCATACTTGCAATAATTGATTTATCATCTGGTTTATATGGTGCTAAAGCTACTGCATTAATAATACAATCCTTTATTTTATTAAAAGCTCTTTCACATTCTATTGATCATACAAACTTACATCCTTTTTTCATTAATTGTCTCAAATGTCTGGCTTTATCCGCAAAATGATCCACAAACTTTGAATAAAATTCAGCCAGACCTAAAAATCATCGTAACTTTATCTTTAACCAATGGATTTGGGGCCATTTCAATAGCTTCCATAAATTTATACTTAGGTTTTATACCCTGTTCTGACAATGTGTGACCCAGGTATTCCACTTCTGGAACAGCAAATTTACATTTGTTCAATTCAACTGTCACACCAGCTTCATCCAACACAGACAACACTTCATATAAAATTCTGTCATGATCTTGTTTGTCAATACCCCAAACTAATTCATCATTCTGAAAGAATCTTACTTGTTTAAAATTTCCCAACAACTTTTGCATCATTTGCTGAAAAACAGCTGAGACAGATGTCAAATCAAACGGCATTCTTTTAAAGCAAAATGCCCCTTCTGGTGTAACAAATGATGCCAAATGACGAGAATCTTCATGTAAAATAATTTGATGGTATGCATTTGATAGATCAATAGTTGAAAAATATCTTCCTTCAGTCACACCTGACAACAGTTCTGTCATATTAGGCAAAGTATGGCAATCATTCCATGTACATTTGTTTAAGCCCCTAAGGTCCACACACATTCTTATTTTTCCACTCGGTTTTGTTACTATAACAATTGGACTAACCAATCTGACGCTCATTGGTTCAATTATATTATGCTTACATAATCTATCTAATTCCTCCTTCAAGGGACCCCTCAACATTAAAGGCACACTTATCACTTTGTGAACTACCGGTGAGACGTTTTCCTTCAATATAATTTTATGAACAAATTTTATTTAAACAACCTAAATTTTTACTAAACAATGTAGGAAATTTCTGTGCCCAAATAGTCATCTTATCCGAAGCTGTTACCAACACTTGATCTTCCTCATTTGTATCTAACTTTATACCTAAAGCACGTTGATCTCTCCATCCCAACAATAACTTCCCTTTATCCACTACATAAACCATACATTTAGCACTACTGTCCTTAAAGGACATTTTGTCAGTATTTTACCTCCACCATAACCTTCAGTTTAAATGTGTGTTTCTTGTAATTCCATGCCTCTTAACTCATGCCATACATCTTTGCTAATTAATGTATAAGGGGAACAAGAATCTGCTCACATACATATGTCCTTCCCACATATATTTACATAACATTTTATAGGGCGATATTCTGTATTGTATGATTCCAATTTTAGTATGTTTTCCACTTCCTGTACCATCAACACTTCCACTTCTTCTTCCGAGTCTGATTATTTTCTGCACAAATTTAATCAATTCTTTTCTGGTCAGTTACACAATTCACATTAGTAACACTCCCTTCACTCTTACGTACCTTGGTAAAATGACCTATTCTTTTACACTTGTAACACTTCACTTTCATTGCAGGATAATTACTAGCTGATGCTAAATGTTTTACACTCCCACAGCGATAACAGACTTTCTTATCATTCTCATTCATTACTAATTTTTTTCCTTCTTCCTTAAATTTATTTCTAGGTCCAGTCTCTTTTATTTTGCAAATACTGTCACAATGTTTTAAATCATCTACATAATTAGATGTGCTCTTCACTCTTTTAGCCACAGCAATAGCTTTTTCTAATGTTGGTTCTTTCGTCCCTAGTAACTTTTCTTGAACTTTAACATTACTTGTTCTATTAATCAACTGATCCCAAATAATCTAATCTTGTAAACCTTTAAATTTACATGTAATGGCTAAATTACGTAAGACAGACACATATTGATCAATGGAGTCATCCACACTTTGTGCTCGAGAAATTAATTTATGCCTCTCCACCACCACACTCACTTTCCGACCAAAATGTTCTTCCAAAAGCTCCTATCGCCTTATCATATTCATCAAACAATTCCTCTTCCATGTCAGAATTATCAATGTTCACTTGTTCTGTGTTTTCATTACCCGGTAATGTTTTCAAAACCTTTATACCCTCAACTCCCAAATTATGTTTCAACATGGCCAACTTCCTTTTAGCAGTGAATGCACACCTGTCCATTGCCTCCAAATACATCTTGAATGCTTCACGCCAATCCTCTCATTGCATAATCGGATTCCCAGGACCCTATAAAAATGTAGGTGGTGGTAGAATCAACTGCATATTATTTTTCTTTTCTTTATGTATGTGTAAGCAACTTGTTCAGCTAATTAATTCCTATGTTAATGCCTATTTTGACAATACAAATATTCAATAACATAATAAATTAACACAAATAAAGTTGTCACTTTTGTCTACTTAAAACAACAGAATAATACAAACGAAGTTGTCACCGTTGTCTAGACTTTCCTTTCACCTTCACTCATGACAATCGTAAGCCTTCTTTTAATTTCTATGAATCTATTTTTTTTTTTATTTTTTTTTTAGCCCTTTTTTATTTTCTGATTTACCGTCACAGTTGAATACACAGGCTCCAATGGTATCCACACCAACAAAATTCCTGGTATCGAAGGTAACTGTACATTAAAATTCAGCAATTGTACGAACGCAGAGCACCGCACACGGTACTTCACGTACTCTCCTCTTCCAATATTAGAGTGTGTGTTGCCCGCCTCAGCATAGAGCACCGCACACAGTACTTCACACGCTCTCCTCTTCCAATGTTAGAGTTCGTGTCACGCGCCTCTTTGTTTTTACACTCTGCACATTCGACATTTGAAAAATAGCATGTTCATGTTTCTTAACTCCTGACGCGGCAAACTTAATCATAACGTTTTTGTACTAAATTGCAACAGTTCCTTTTACCCAAATAAGCCTTATGAAGCTTCCGCTTCCCACTGCGTCTCTTTCAATCTTCACTATCTCAGTGTACAAATCAAGGTCTGTACAAATCCAAGTCCGTATGAATGCACGCTGTCTCACAATAAAGTCACACACCTGCTTACACGCACTTGCTGCTCGTGACTCTTCCCGACAATTTCCAATGTCAAATATAGTAATAACAGTCAATATCCGTGCATAATCCATTCCAATATTTCACGGGCTGGCTGACTTCAAGCGATCCCATCATCGTCACCACTAAAACAGCTGCATTTCTTCAATAAGTAAACAATCCTGATCAAACAATGTTTTTTTTATTCAGTAAGATGAATATACAGCCAGCTCAGAGATCAGTCCACAGCAACTGTCCCTTCATCTCTCCACATTCTACTTTTACATTCTAATTGTCATGGCAACTTATTCATAAAACATTACTAGTAAAGCAAATATGTCAGTTGGGTATGAACCAATGTCACCATGTTATACTGGAGAGAACATATGCACTTGAGCACTGGTTAGCAGTGCACAGAGTCCTAAAACCTGCAAAAACAGTGTCAAAAGTGGAGGGCGGCAGGCAGTCAAAAAGTTGGGGTTGACCACCCTAAGGCAATCCGGTCAAACAAAGCCCTAGTGTGCAGCTGGGGCAGTCCTTCGGAGTGCAGTGTCCAGGTGAAGGTCAGGGATCCAGCAGGGCAGTCCCTCTTCTTCTTGGTCTTGTTCCTTGTAGGGGTCTGAGGTGTGGGTGCAACTCTGCCATATGTATCTTTGCTTCTGGGGTGGAAATAAGGGGGCCTGACTGTCCAATCACAGGCAGGCTCCTTCCCCTTTGAAGACCACTTCCTGGGAAGTGTGGCAAAAATCAATCACAGGGAGCAACATTGTTAAAAAATGCAAGATGGTTAAAACTGATTTTTGGAGGTTAGATCTGGCTGGGTCCACCCACTGGTGTGGCAAAAAATCTTAGACACACCCTTTTCCTGCCCTCTCCTAATCTAATCAAGATGGCACCTAATTGTCTGAGCACTGGTCACCAGTGGTAAAGTGTCCAGAAGCCTAAATGCAGCAACAATTCAATTCAGCACAGGATCAAAAACAGGAGCTCAGAAGCCAAAAGACAGGGGAAACCCTGGAGAAAGGGACATTTTTAACAGTTATCATTCAAACATACAATTTTACTCATACAATTTCAACACAATGTGATTGCAGAAGTTCAAATATCTTGTACTTATCTTAGCAGTGAGCAGCAACAAAGAAGGAAGATGGCTGCCTGGCTTGGGATTTTATACTGGAGTAGAATGTTTAAGGAGTTGTATTTTAAGTTCTAATTGTTTGTTTAAGTTGCTTCTGTGAGCTGGCAATAAAGAAGATATGCATGATATTGGCCGGTGAGTCTTGCCATAAAATCTCATTTTCACTACATGGAAAGACCGCCGTACTGAGCAAACTTGGTATCAGCAGATACCACCTAATAAGCATATTACATTTCAGACCCGCCGATAATGCGTTAGTCCAGCCTGTGAAGTGTGACACTTGACAGACTGACAGGCTGTTGAAGGTAACAATCACTAACAACAGGCAAAATGTTTCACCTCTTGATATTGGCTAGAATCTGAACTCAAAACTTTTTTGAATGCAGAGAAGCTCCTGGGAGCTGTGAAGACTGCAGGCAACAAAACCAGCACAGTGGAAATTCCCCTACAGACTACTTAACTTGAAATGAGAATATTCTTTAGGCGCATTACAATGCTGCCACAATACCTGAAGTTTTGGTGTAAATTTATGTGGCATTCATTTTTGTTGATTTTTTTATCATTTCACCACCATCACTTTTTGTGCTATCATTGAGTTGGAAGAATTACATTTTTATACAGTAAATACATTTCATTGGCATTAATTTGTTAAATTAGTGTTGTCAAATCCTGTTCGCCGGGATCACTAGGCAAGAATAGGGTACTGGACAACAGCCTTGGGAGTTGGGGTAGTTTGCTTCTGCTGTGCCAGAGTCTACCCTTCTATGGAGCAACAAACGTTTGTCCAAGTACAGTCCTTTCAGCTCTTGACTCTCAGTTGTCTTTCAGGAAGGTTGATGGTAAGGTACATGTGCTCAGCACTCAATACCGCAATGAGAAGCTCAATAAGATAATTGTGCAACCCATGCTTCAGACTTGAAAAAGACGCAAAAAGAAATATTGTTCAGAAGATCCAGTAGTACATGCTGCAATACTGCACAAGATACTCTGATTCGAGCCCCTGTGATTTTAGGAGCAATCTTGGCAATGCACTTTACCCCTATTCTTTTATGGCTTGGGATTCTAGTAGAGTAATGCCTAGGTCAGGTGCCTCCCTTACCCTCTTTTAGCACACAGGCACTTTGTTGGGCTAAAGAACCTGTTCCTTCTTGGTTGTGCAGAGCTGCGCTGGTCATCTAATGTGCGGGCAGGTTCACCAGTGTTGCACAGGAATGAGTGCACAACTCGTGTCAGCTCTGCCACGGTTGAGTGGCGGCTGGCTGTATAGTGAATCTTCGGAGGGCGGCAACTTTTGGCCTTTTGGACTTTTTCTGCTGGACTCCGCAATCTCTCACTTTGTGGCCTGAATTATCCTGTGAGTTTGCTGCCAGCTCCACTGGGACCTACAAGGGTGGAGGCTATTCAGCAGTCCTGTTCTCCAGAGGATGATGGGATACTTCTTAGTTTTGTTAGGAGTGTGATTCACAGCAGTCCGATTAGGTGGTTGGGTCCTCAGTGCCTTGGTTACTGGGCAGTAATTTGGCACTTAGTGACTCGACGCCGCGACCTCGTTCTTCAGAGTAACATAGATGACTTGGCATCCTTGGGGATACTGCCAAACTAGCCAAGCCACTCCGAGCTTAAAAAATCATCTTTGATGCTCTCTATGGTGTCGGGATTTTCAGCAGGGCTCAAACTTTCGTAGGCGTACTAGTCCACTGGGTCGAGAGGACTACTACAGTAATGGCAAGAAGCAGTGCCTGCTGCCCCTAACTAAACCCTTTTTCATTAAATATCAAGGTTCAGCAACAGTATACAGGGCACGCAGCAGCAGCAGCACATTTACTCTTGACTCCTTCATTTAGAGTGCAGGTTGTCACTCAAGTCTTGCCTCCGAATAAGAGTGTGTAAACCTGCCAATTCAGAAGACTAGTCAGGTGCCTGCACTAGCTTCTGTGTGCAGAAAAGTCTGAGACTGTAGCCTTTTGGTCATGCACTGCTCCTGACCCCTCCACTCCATATGCAACACATCACAGTGGCCTAAGTCACTCTGACTCAACTCCCGCCACATTTTGTAATCATGCCTTTGATGCCTAAGCTTGTTGCCTGTTAATGATGGTCACCAGTTCTTCTATTCACTGCAGTATTATATGTAGATATTATTTACAAGTTCTGCATTTTGGTGCCCATTGATACATTCTCAGGTTTACTAATCTGTTTGCTGCAAAATATGACACACTTTTTGCCTCAGATATTTATGCACGTAACTTTCAGTAACAGTTAAGGTCTGCATCAACACACTTTCTGCAGGGCATGCCAGGCCATTACAGGTAGCAATCCACCTTCACCTTGGGATGATGCTCCTCTGCACGGAGTCCAGTCTGCGCCGTCCGTTTAATCTAAGGCTAATTGTGTAGAATTGTTTTGCGCTATATTTTAGTTGTAATAACTCCGGGTATCTTCCTCTTTAATGGACATGGCACTTTTCGCATGATCAGCCTTTAATGTTTTGGGCTCATACTGCAGGTTTTTTTTAATTTTTTTTTACTCTTAAAGTGCACGGATGCCTGCTAACTAGAATGCACTGATGCCTGCTAACTAGACCTCAGTGCCAGTGCCTTGAAACTTAAAGTTGTATGTTTAATTGGCTTATACTCAATTGGCATGAGTTAACTTACATATACGTCACTAGTATTTGTGACAGAGACCTGTAAGTTAGTGTCCCTCACTGGCTGCAGTACTTATTTTACCACCCAGAGTGTGACAAAGTAAAACATGTCTCCCACCCTGCCACTGTAGATTGGCAGTGCAGTTTTAAACTGAAAAGTCGAATTTGACATTTAGTGCATGATGAAGTCCAGACCATCCTTTTTGATATATGTCTCCTCTGAGGTAGGAATGTTAATCCTTTAGGCGGGGTGTTGTATGTAAAATAATAGGAAACAGTAAATTATTGTAATTGTAATTGTAATCGTATTTATATAGCGCTTACTACCCCTGACGAGGCGTCGAAGCGCTTTTCGATGAGTAGCACGCTACTCCGGTACCCAACAAGAATTAGTGATGGATTAGTATGATTTAATAAGGAGTACAGTTTTAGTATTATTATGAGTTAATTTGAGTTGCGGATATGAGAGTTTGTTAGTTAGATTGACTGGAGTAATGGAGGGGTGGAGGAGGAAAGAAATCCAGAAGTGTTAATTGGGAGTTTATCCTTCATTTACTCAATCCAAAGGCTTGATATGAATAAAAGGGGAGCGGAGGGGAAAGAGGATGTGGAAGGGTTAGGGAGAGCATAGTAGCAGGGTGAGATGAATGCAGAAAAATTTAGTAGGGTTGTGTGGGGGGTCACAGAGGTAGAGTGAGGTTTGGTGAGTTAGATGTGGAGGTGGAGGGAAGAGCTTAGGCAGAGATATTTAGGAGATGAAAGTGGTCGAAGGGATTTGGGATGAGTCCGAGTGAGAATGGAGGATAGTTTGATAGAGACATGACATAAGAGTGATGAGTAGATAAGTGTGATAAAAGAGAGCAGAAATTCATAGATATCTAGTATAACAACCCAAAAAAAAAAAACAGGAGCCATGCAATGATCCACAAACATGCCAGGCACAGAAACAACATATACACATACATACACATATATATATATATTTATACACACACACACATGAATACACACACATATGCACATACAATACATAATTAGAATCATGGGTAAAAAATACTTAGTCAGACAGGTTTAAAAGAGTGTGTGTGTACTTTATTGTTATTGGTTTAGTTTCTGTAAAATGAGCATCGTGGCCTACCCAACCGGAGTATTTTCTACGAGTATGTCAGTAAGCGTAACCTAGCATGTTTTATACGCCCCGTTTATATTGTACACTAAGGGTACGTGATGGGCCACGGGGTAAAAAACGTCTCCAGCAACCTTGTGTGCCTTTGGCAATGTGATTGTTACTAGTGCGTCTTTGTGGAGATGTCCTTGTGCTTCTGAGCATCAACAACGCACCACCTGGAATCGGCGGTAAACGCATTGGGGTCGTTTTGTAAAGCTGTCCATCATCCTGGTAAAAGGCGGGAATTCCTTTACCTACTTCGAGGGTGGACGGGGCGTGGCTCAGCGGGCGGAGCTTACAGGTGCTTTATAAAGGGAGAAACCTTCTACTCTGTGTCTCTAGCAGAGGAAGATAGAACCCGCGTGTCACAGTCAGATACAGATTACGCTCCAGTACATAATCAGTTCACCTCCAGGAAGGGTTCTAGATCTTTTCCTGCTATGGGATCTCTGAGCGCACAGGCTTGCTTTATCTTTATCTTTGCTAAATTGTTGTTTTAACTGTTGAAACGCTAGTAGCCCCATTGGTAATTACAGAGTTACACCCTGACTACTCAGCGTGCTAAGTTCTGAATAGAACTGCTAAAGTTAGAACTTTGAGGTATCAAAAGAATTGTTGTATTAGGATCGACTTGATGCCCAAATCGAATTTACTGTAACTTCTGAATAAAAGGCAACTGTAGAAACTTGGCAGTCGGTTGCCCTCGTTTTCTGCTGATCATGAGACAGACCTCTGCGTTCCTGGGGAGATATTCGAATGACTCCACGGAAAGGACACAATAGACGCCTGTCCTTGGAAAAGATGTTGCCTTTCCCTGGCAGGAAGCCAAACAGAATGTAAGCCCAAAAGGCGAGCTTCAAAGGGGAGTCTGTCTTTGAAGGGCAAATGGTGGAAACTCACGAGAGAGGCTGCTTTTTTTCCCCTTTAAAACAGGGTGGCTTCATGGACAGAAACCGGATTCTCCATGGGCCTGAGCCATGAGGTAGCAACCAGTCTAGGGAGGGATGCTAAGCTCCACACAGAAAGAGAAGGGTTCTGTCATATTGGGAGTAGGCAAAATATTGCACTTTGGAATAGCTTGATGCCACACATTGTAGGACATCGTCATCAGGTGGGAGGGACCCAGTAGACCATTGGCTAGCAGTTACCGTATCCCCGAGCGAGGTTGTTGGCATAAAAGTGGCACGCCTGGCACCCAGACCTCCAATCCCGTCTGCACTGGAAAGAGGATCGAAGAAGGACTGCTCTGCTTTCCCTGGACCCAGCATAGAGAGGTTGCACCAAAGGATGAACTACACTTGCTGATACTTGAGCAAAGAAAAGAAAGGACTGTGCCTTTGGTGCCCTTCTCTATCCACTCCACCTCCCCAGTTTTACCGCACTTTACGACAGTCTAGCCCACTCTACTCTACCCCAATCAAGTCTATCCAAATCTGCTGCACACCAAGCAACACCACTTCACTCCAACCTACCACTCTGTTTTCCCAGTCTACCCCATTCCAGTCAACCCCACTCTACCCTACCTCTCTTCACTCTACCCTAATCTACCCCACCCTACCACCAGTCTATCCCAATTTACCCCACCCTATGCTAATCAAACATTGTCTACCACAATTTATCCCACTCCACTCTACCCCACCCACCTAACTCTACCCTACTCTACCCTTCACCTCCTCACTCCACTCTACCCCAACCATCCCACTTCAATATGCTCCTCTCTCCAGTCTACCCCACTCCAATCTATCCAATTCCACCCCAGTCAATCCCACTCCACTGTATCCCGATCTGTCCCACTCCCACTCTAATCCAGTCTACCCCACTTCACTTCATTATACCCCAGTCTACTCCACTCTACCCCACTCCACTGTATCCCAGTGTACCCCACTTGAGTCTACCCTAATCTACCCCACTCCAATCTACCTCCTCCACTCCAGTCTACCCCACTCCAGTCTAGTGCACTCCACCTTAATCCACCCCACTCAATCCGACTCCTCTCCACTCTACCTCACTCCACCCCTCCTAGTCTTACCCCAGTCTACCCTGATTCTATCCCACTCTACCCATACTTTATCCTACTTCAATATATCCCACTCTACTCCATCCTACTCTAATCTACCCCACTCGACTACAGTCTGCCCCTACTCCAATCTACCCCAGTCCACTTCACTGCAATCTACCCCACTGTACCACAATCCACGCAACTCTACCCCACTCCACTATACCCAGCCGCACTCTACCCCATTCAGTCTTACCCAATCTACCCCCTCTCTACCCTACTCTAATTTACCCCACTCTGCTTTGCTCCAGTTTACCCACTCTTCCCTATTCCACCACACTCTACTCCATTCCACTCTACCCCACTCAACTCTACCTCAATCTATCCTTCCACTCTACTACACTCTACCCCAATCCACTCTACTCCATTCTACCTTGGTCTTCCCCTCACCCGTTCACCCCAATCTACCCCAGCCCACTCTAATCTACCTCAATTCACTCCTCACCAATCTACTCCACTCCGCTTTACCCCAGTCTACTCCACTCTACCCCAATCTGCAACACACTACTCCACTCTAACCCACTCAAATCCCCCAACCCACTTTACACACTCCATTCCAATCAACCCCACCCCACTAACCTTCAGCCATACTGAACAGAAGCCACACTAGTGTTTAGAATGGCTAAAACATGCTGTCAAAGCCAATAACGTTTGCATAGACAAGCCCTATTTGCGTTGCCAATGCTTATTTAGGCTCCTGTTCTAAACAAGCGTTGAGCCTTGTCTTCAGTCCAGGTTGAAGTATTTCCCTTGATTCGCCCCCTGTGTGCCACTCCCCACCCATCAGAGGATGATTCAGGAGGAATAACAAAATATCTACACATAATGATCCATTTGATAATGACCCTTACCATCTTGAATATCCATATCGGAAAAATAAACGGCCCGCAATTGCTCAAGTGGCTCTGGTCATTTGAATGACTGCATAAAGAACAAAGGGCGTTCCACATCATTAAGAATTGTTATGTTAATTGTTTTAACAATTTGTCAAATCTTCTGAGTTCCAACTACAGAAAAATATTCTATGTTGGTTCTCCGGACTTGGTTCTTGTAATGGCTATGTGGTTTGTGCAAAAAATGCCAACTCATCTAAGCAAGGCCAGCTATCTGACCAGTTCATTGATTCTGGTTTCAATTGTTTGGGGTAAGAAGGTGCTGAAACTGAAAGTAACTTGTAGTTGAGTTCTGGCCTATTACATTAAGCCAAACGATTCTTATGATCCAGGGGGACGCGCTGGAACTTTGCCGAGGAGGAGGTGGGCAGTAGCTGTGTGCTGCCTTCAATCAGGGCAGGAGCCCTTTAAAAACACGTAAGCGCTAGCCTTCAATCAGGGCAGGAGCCCTTTGAAAATACGTAAGCGCTCCCGCTCCGCGGGACGCGCGCGGGCGGCGCCCGGGCGAAGCCCGGGCCAAGGGCAGGCCCGTCCTTGCCCGTCATTGCCAGGAAGAGGCAGGGCAGGGCCACCCCCCTGTCATTTACCTTAAACTGTGGTCCCAGATAACCACTCTCCATTTGACTGCCCGAAGGACAAACTCAAGCCTATTTACACTGCGGTGGGGTAGCTTTCCCCCAAAGCTCTAGGCCTCTACCTAGCTAGTGGTCAATTACCAATATTAACCTGCCTTTGCTCGCCCCGCTGTGATCTTACTTGAATCTCCCACTAAATTTAAGGCCCTTGGTTTTTAGTAAAATGGGCCGACGACGTGGGGGGGGGGGTTGGACGGGAAATTGCACTCTAACAAAACCCTGGACGGCTTTTTACAAAAGGCCGTTGGGGAATTGGAAAGAGAAATAGAATTAGTGCAACGTCGTCTTGCTGCCCCTCCTTCTGCATCCATTAGTTCAGCCCATGATAGCCCAGTCTCACAGCCCCACCCGCGACTAGAGCTCCAGTCTGTCCCGATTATCCATTCCCCTTCTCCGTCCAAAATTCCTCAAGAGATCCAAGATGACACTCCAATTGCACCTGCCATTTGTGCCGCACCAACTTCATTGGTCCAGTGTCCCCCAATAGAAGGTTCCCTTACTTTAACTGAATCTAATACCAAAGGGAAAAGGAAGCGTAGGGAACCTGTCCTCAAAAATAAACGATCTAGAACCTTGAGTCCCTCTAATCTGGCCCAACCTTCTATTAATGATATGGCATCAATCTCCTTACACAATACCAATAACTCCCATGCAAATGAGTTTATTAGGGATCTCATAAGAGATGAGCTCTCTAAACTACTTCTTCCTATCTCCAACCGTCTTCAAATAATTGAGGACAAACTTGAAAGTCTTACGAGCAGTCAGCTACCAACAATTTCTTTACCTGTAGAAATTCATCCTAATCATGACTCTATTGTTGCCATTAGTCACACTGGCCAAATACCTAAAACTTTTCCTCCTATTTTAAATCACAACTGGCCTAGTTCTGCTAAAACCCCCAGTATCCTGACGAACAAGCCCCATATGGCCTTAGCTCCCTTATTAAAAGGAACCGCCTCATGGAACAATCCAGCAACTAATTCGGGAGATGGCCCCCCCATTAGGGAACCCTCACAACCAGCATACCAGAAGAAGGATAAGAGTAGGGACTCTCAAGAACCCAAAGTGCTTCATTTACCACCTGAATCATGCCCTTATGTGCTTATTATATCAAATGTTCCTGAACTCAAACCTCATTTTTTCGAATCCTTCACCGAACTCAAAAATAAGGTTATCCACTGGTTGCATGTGAATGCGGGGTTTGCTTTTTCCATGTCATCTTCAATATTGATGGTGAGAAGGGTAGGGTGGGTGGGCCCTCTAGCGAAGATCGGGTGGGTGGGCCCTCTAGCGAAGATCGGTTTTGGGGATTGTATCGTCATTAATTTTAATTCCCCCGATCTTGTCCAGCGACTTTCTTTCAATGCTAACAGACTTTATCCTACAACTGGCAAAACTTCTCTTTGCAGGTTACAAGTGTTTTATCCACCTTCTATGTCGTCCTGGAGTACTCAATCACCACCATTATACGGGGCCGGCTCGGCTACTCACACACTGCCTACCCCCATAATTGGTCCTAGACGTCCTCTATCCTCTCTCTCTGAGGCAGATTGACTAGGAGATGCCTTTCAGGATGTGGTATTGTCTAACTGCGAAGCTGAGTCCATTTGCCCTATTGGTCTTAACATCTCGGCCGATTTTGTTGTCCCGGGTTCACCCAAAAGTTTAACATGTCAAGCATCTGAGGAATGCATTTCTAATCAGTCAAACGCCCCCTATACCTTGGGTCACATCTGCATGGTCAACTCACCAAATCCAAACACTATTGAGGTTATACCCAGCGAGGTTCTAAAGACTCAGAGTGAGAAATCTTCTGATCTTAATCCACCCGAGGGAAGCACCATGGTCCCTAACAGTCCCCCCCCTAGTATTCTATATGCCCAGAATAAAGTTGGGTCCTCATGCTCAGAGGATCTCGATAAGGTGCTCAGCTGGAATATAGCTGGATTGGAAAGCAAATTACATAGCCCAGGTTGGGGTAACCTTATTGATGATCACTTGATTTGTCTTTTTCAAGAAACATGGGCATTAGAACCCAAATACAGACTCGGTTTCAAAAGCTTTTGGGTTCCGGCCCGTAAGTCATCTTCTGGGAGACCTTCGGGAGGGTTGCTCGTGTGGCTAAATACTTCTCTCAGGTGCAAGATAGAAGAATTAGACACTGGTTGCCCGGACTTGCAAGCCCTATTGTTAATGATTTCTGAAGAAAAACCCCTCCTTTTAATTAATATCTATAACAGGAATGTGAGTCCCCACTTTGAGTCTGACGTTCTGTCAAACTTGGACTATGTTCTTAAAAGTAATCCCTCCTCTTTTGTTTTAATTGGAGGAGATTTTAATGTTACCTTCGAACCTAATCCTTTAGTCCAAGGAATTTGTAAAGAAGAGGATGCCCATTGGGGCATCCCCCAGTTAGTCTCCAACAAAAAACCAAGATTGAACAAATCTGCACGCTTTTTGGCTGACATCGCACTAGCTCATGGCCTCCGAGCCTGTAATGGCCGCTCACACTCGGATGCTATTTTGCGACCTACTTTTAGGCGCGGAGAACATAGTAGTCGCATTGACTACATACTTCTTGATATCCGTCTTTGGCGTTACATGGAAGATATGAGGGTAGATGAGCAGCCCGTGAGCGACCACGATCCTCGATTCTATCAACTAGAGGTCTTTTTCCTTCGTTTATAGCGCCTTACTCTAGGTCCAATGTGTCCCAACTGGCCCTAACCAATAATAGATGCAATCTAAAATGGGAATCTGTTATCTCCTCCCCTAAACATTTAGCATCTATTTACAGCTTGCTTGCGAATCATATGGAGTGTATGATCCGGTTAGATGAGTCTGAGGAGGGCGATAGCCTTCTTACAGCCCACACTGATCTGTTCCAATCTTTAAAACAACTTTTCACAAAAGAGACTGTTAACAACTCCAATAAAAAACACAATGCCCCATGGTTCAATAATTCCTGCAGAACAGCACAACTAGCTCTCCTGGATGCAATTAAAGAAGGCCATGCTACGACGTTGAGAATAGCCAGGGGCGCTTACAAGAAGGAATGCTCAAAGGCACGCAGAAGCTGGGAGGAGGCCAGATGGGCCACTATTCTGGTTTCAGCCTCATCTAATAATACTTCCAAGTTTTGGAAACTAATAGCTGATAATGACAGTGACTCCCCAGCCGCGCCCGGCTCTACAATCCTCTCAGCAACTTGGGTAGAGCATTTTGGGCAACTTTATGGAGGTCCACCAGAAGTTTCTCTGTGGCCCCCCAATGATTCAACAAACCAAGAGATCATTCCAATTTCTTTTTCTCTTTCTGAAACTAGAGCTGCAATAGACTCCCTGAAATGGGGGAAGGCTCCTGGCCCAGATAAAATTCCAGGTGATCTATGTAAATCTAGACCTGATATATGGGCTCCCTACCTCAATTTTATCTGTAATGCTATTGCAGCAGGCGCTCCAGTTCCATCTACTTGGAAAGGGGCTGAAATTGTACCGATCTTCAAAAAAGGAAATCCAAACATTCCGGCTAACTACCGTCCAATTAGTCTCCTCGATAACTTCCAAAAAATGTATGCGAAACATCTTCTGTCCCACCTTGAGGAATGGATTATTGAGTCTGAAGCCCTTTCTGATTTACAAGCGGGTTTCAGACCCGCAGTGAGCACAGTTGACCAAGCTCTAAGATTTATGTCAATAAAATGGAAGAATGTCGACCTGGGGGGGGGTAACCTTTACGTGGTCTTTATAGACCTAAGAGCCGCATTTGACCTGATCCCCAGGAATCTGCTGTGGTCAACATTATTAAACATGGGAGTGCCATTTGGCCTCCTGAAACTCATAGCTCAGTTGCACCAAAATACCTTTGCCCAAATTAGGTGTGGACAGGGGGGCGAGCTGACTGACCCTGTAGCTATCAAAAAAGGAGTTAGACAAGGTTGTGTTTTGGCACCTACTCTTTTTCTGCTCTACATTAATAATTGCATCCACTACCTAGAGAACTGCATAAATGATTCTCCGAAACTAGGTGGGAAAAAAATCCCCTGCCTGCTATATGCAGATGATACGATCCTACTATCAAAATCGCCAATGGGAATTCAACACCTAATTAACCAGTTCTGTGCTTACTGTAGTGATTATGATTTAGATGTAAACATTAAGAAAACTAAATTTATGATATTCACTACCTCTAAAAAACGATTGCATACTAATATTGAGATGAATTCGACCCCATTGGAGAAAGTTGAAGAGTTTGATTATTTGGGTTTCAGATTATCTACATCAGGCAAATGGAAGGCAGCTATTGACAAAGGGGCTCTGATCATAAGCCAAAGAGGTGGGGCCTTAGTCCGCAGATCTAGAAAGGCTCCGAGCCCCCCTCTGAACATTCTTGCGGAGATCTATAATGTTCAAATCAGAGCAGCAGCCCTATATGGAGCGGAACTTTGGGGGTCCCATAAAAACCTGGACATTCTGCAAACTAAGGAAAATATCTTCCTTAGGCAGGTGTCCAGGCTAGGTACGGGCACTCCAATGACCCCTTTAAGGCTTGACCTTGGTTTAAATGGCATTAAAACCATAGCGGCCTTAAGACCCCTTTCCTACTGGATTCGTGTATGGAAATCTGCTGAACTAGAACCATATAGGCTGGCTATAAGAGAGTTGATAGCCGCCCCCAAGGCATTGGAGAGAATCCCTTGGCTGAAAGAGATGAAAATTGCCTGGGACAAAATGGGTCTTTCCCATTATTGGAATCACCCGGATCAAATCCCTGATAAGGCTAGGAGATTTGTTACGAGCAGATATTGGGAGAAAGTTAACGAAGATTCCCTGCACCAAAAGAGGGCGGGTAGGTTAACAATGGATTTTCTTCAAATTAAGCATGAACCCTGGGCTGAGAATTTCCTGAACCTCCCTATCCCTCCGTATGCCCGTGCTCTATACCTGCAGTTAAGATATGGTACATTGCCTACCAATGGTTTCACGGCCCATTGGCCATCTAACATCGCTACAAATGATAGGTGTATCTTCTGTCAACATTGTAAAGAAACATCAGAGCATGTATTATTCTTCTGCCCTTTGTATAAGATACCAAGAAAGAGGTGGATTATTCCCCTCTGTAAAAACATGTCATTTCAGGACAGAGTAACAGCCATTAGAATCTGTACGCATGATTTTTCTCCCAGGGTTGCCATTCCAGTTACCAAATATTTATCGGAGGCCTGGTACATCCGTCGCAAGTTCATTGCACCTAAATGCTCCTGAGTCATTTCTATAACAGTCTTCAGAAGGATTTTAATCTTCTCTTTTTATCCTTTTTGTATTGTTTTTAGTAGGAAATTTCTATTACGAATTTGTTGCCTTCTTGATGACTATTTTCTGTCTTTTTTGTCTTCTGGTTGTGCATACTGGTCCTCCAGACAAAAAGTTCTATATTTTAGTTTTTAGCTCTGTCCCCTTTTTTACTATATCTATTTATGGTTTATTTTATTGTATTTATATATATGATGAAATGCTTTGTCCTGTTGTTCTTATTGTTACATTGTTTTGACGTCTATTGGTTTTATATTGTTACCATGTTTTTATCACATTCTTTTTTAAGTATGATTGTTATTATTATCTTAAATGGACTAGATTTCTAGACCGAATGAACTTAATAAATAAATTATGATCCATGTGCTTATTTAAACTGTTGTATACATTCTGCCAAGAGCTACTTCCTTTGCTGCTGTTCTAGAAATATTTAACAACGATTTGTGTTATCTACGTTGTCATTTTCCAAACTCAATCTTTAATCTGGAAGGTGATTTTAAGTTGAAATCACCACTTTGCCACCCAATGATCATCAAAATAATTTACTGGAATTTACATACCTTATGCGGTGGCAGGTGGGGATGACTATTCAATTACATTTCAAGTGATAGCCCTGCTCAGGATACTTTTAGAGATGGTAAATGTAAGTATTGATAGACTATATTTTATAAAGTTAGAACAGTCTAAACATCCAGAACATTTTAAGTTTGTTAACCTGAGTATTAGCGACCATCATAGATATTATTTTCCCGGGCTCCTAGCACAAGAAGAAGTTGTCTTTTCTAATGCTAGGACCTGTATATAACCATAAAATCAGGGTTTCAGTTTTAGAGGAAAATTTACATGAGCTGTTTTGGATTAGTATTAACTTGCTCAGTATTGGTGGCCTTTGTGATAGTGAATGGTTCTTGCAACTTACAAAAACAGTATTGCCTTATTTAAAGGCTGTGTACCAACCATGGCTGACTGAAAGTGTTAATAAAATTAGACCTACCAGAGTGTAACTTGATAAGGAATGCATGTTGCAAAGAAAGATGTTAAACAGGATGCAACAGAAATTAGTTAACAATCAAAAAACAGAGTTGTTATACAGGAGTATAAAGTAGTGACAAGAAAATGTCATAGATTATTAGCACAAAAAATAGAATTTTATAAATCTAATTGGGCCTAAATACAAGAATCAATATCTGAAGTCAATGTGCAAAAATGTTGGTGCCTAGATAATACTGAACTAACAATCTTGCTGAACTTTGCATTCCTGATCCAGGCTTCCCCTCTGCCTGGTTCCTGGTGTTCGCACAGCTCCTGTGCAACCAGCCAGAAGAACACCCTCCTGCCAACAGCTTCAGGCACCATGGTCTTATGACAATCTTGCAGGGCACCTGTGGGGGCAGTGGAATCCAGGACTTCCCCCTCAACTGGTGCACAGGTGACATAAGGTGCCAGCACCACTAGCCCTGTAGATACCCATTCAAGTCCTGGAGGTCGGCTGGAGTCAAAAGTCCTTATTCCATCCATGCAGGACATCAGGTGGCTTCTCCTTCCAGCTGGGTCTCTTTTCTGATGATATCGGCTCCTAGCTCCAGGGGTTCTTAGCTGCCTTTCCCTTATACCAGGTTTTTTCATTGTTAGTGGAAATTGTTGGGCATCACTGGCAATCCTGCAACATTATTTCTCCACCCCTGTCTCAACCCTCCTGCACAGCTTTCTGCCACAATCAAAAATGGCAACTCCAAATTCCCTCTGGTAACAGCTCGGGTCCTATCTGACACCACTGCCTAATTTCTTCCCATCATAACTTCAATGGTGAGACCCTCATGTTTTGATTACAGGAGTCTGGGCTCCCTACTTTGTTCCAATGAGCCTGAGATGTTCCAGCCCAGATGCAGTTTGACAACCTAATTATCAGATGCAAATTTCCCAATCGATCACTGTTGAGTGGCCTTTTGTGAAGGGAGGCCTTTGATCCCTTTGCTGGACAGCAGAGTAATTACCTTGGCCCATTAGTGGGGCAATTGCATCCAATGAGCTGAGCCAGAGAACTCTGACAAATCCTGAAGTCCCGTAAGATGTGAATGTGGGTTGTTGGGATCTGAAAATTTGAACTCGGCATGCATGTTATACCCCAGTTTGGTACCATGCTGGATCCTGTAATCCTAATTAGAACTAAACTATACTTTAGGACCGATTTCACCTATATGTATAACAATACAGTGAGCCTAAATGTGTAATACAGTGAAAACCCCACAGATTTTCCAGTAAGCAGTACAGAACTACACTATACATGCCCAATTGTATTAGGAGGCCTACGCCAGGTCAGCACCAATCCTTGCAGAGTCCATTCTGCAGCAGGTTACCTGTGTGCAGATACCAAGTTGCGCACACCAGTCTCACACGCATAGCCAGCACACTTGTACACATGTGCCTCTTACTCTAGTGGCCTTATCCGAAAATGCAGACACTAGCTTTACCATATATTTACTGTGAGTTGTACTTGGGTAGTGAGACTTGTGCACTGTAAAAGTACAAAAACTGGATAATCATTGGAAAGCGAAAAATCCCAGTATACAAATGGGCAGAGCTCAAATGCTATATCTTCAATGTAGATACTTATATTTATTAAATAAACAAATTAGAAAGGATAATGTGGTTATTTTCTCAGTATTAATCTAAGTTGTGTTTTCAGATGAATAACATAACAGTTAAAACAATTGAAGATATCTTTGAAAAAGTTTATAAATCTTAGTAGTTGTAATGATATGTGAGTTTTGACCACTGACTCCACGTTGCACTTAGCCTAGCATTCCCACTTCACATTAGTGACCACCACCTTCATTTTGCCTATTGACTTTATTTTAGCAGTAGCCACTGCCACTTTAAAAGCTGCAAGTAATTTTCCACATTGTACTGTGCTCATGTTTTTATTCTTCATGGTCTTTTCCCACCAAAGGCTTAGGCTAATAAGAATGTACTCAGTCGGTGGGGACAGTCTTGTTTTGAATTGGCACCTTGGGATTGTGGCCAAGTCCCGATGTGTTATTTTCAAAGCTGGCCTCGAGCAATATGTATTTATTGAATAAATAAACTTCTGCAGTGAGAGGGATGTTCTAGACTTTTTCTCTCTTGTTTGTTCAAAGTATAAGAGGCCGAGACCAGATGGACCGGGGACCGAGAGTGTTTGCAGATATCAGGCACATCCAGGACGCTGGAGTGTGCCATCCTTCCCGTGAGGATAATTGATCTCTCTCTCCTCGATCGATTCTGGGATCTGGCACTCTGATGCTGAATAGGAGGGAGATGAAGCAGTGATGTCCTTTTCTCATGGTGATGCATATTTTTTAATTCATTATTTGCTTTGCATTATAATATAGATACATATATTTGTTGTGTATATTGCAGTGGAGAATCATTTGTACATTCTTTCATTTCATTGCTGTGACCATTTTTGAACATATGCTTTCAGCATGCTAATCTCCTTTTAGGAACCTTGCGTAGTGAAATAATACATGTCTTCTTTGGACTAAGAATCGCATTCCAGCGATTTTTGTCAGTGCATGAGTGTTTCAGCTCGGTCATTAGTGAAGCAAAACACTAATGTTTCAAATTACAAACCCGACAGCATGTGCACAATTTTTTACCATTTGGCTTGCATCCAAGAGATAGGGGCTTAATGCTAAAACTGTTGCAAATTAAATGATTTCCACTCAAGTCATGTGATCAGGGTGTTTAGTACAGGGCTACATGTGCAACAGTGTTCTTGTATGAACTTTGCTAATGGATAATTGTGCTTCTATAGAATATGGTCCTTTATGTAAATATCAACATGTATCTGAACTTTCATAGTACTTAAAATGACCTAATGTGAAAGAATAATAATTGCATGGACAAAGAAGTACTTTGAATCAACTGGTCTTAAGAGTGAATGTTCTAAATTGCTGTTAAATTATTTTGCTAATTAGATGCTTATTTTCATACCTCTTTAAAACAAATCAGGTTTTTCATTGCCATGTCCATTGGAAAGAGCCTGAGGACCGCATGTCTCTGGGGGAAACACAAATGGCCTGTTACCTCAAGGTACTCAATAAGCAGACACCAAAGCACAGGAGCGTCCAAAGCTGAAGCAGTGTTCCGCTCTAAGCTTGCAGAAGGACCCACCTTCCAAGACTTCTTGAAAAATTCCATTCAAACAAATGAGGTTCCAATTGAGATACAAGAAGATCCTCCTCCATATCTCACAGCCATTCCATCAACAGTAGGCAACCAACAAGGTTAGTTGAATTCCATTTTTCTGGATAATCCTGTCTTCAGTAGGTGCCCTGAAGTGCTTGCCTGTTCATACTCAACTTGTTACTAGAGCAGTCATGACACTTTAAAGTACATGATTCTTTGGAAGTGTATCCAGAAAGAGCAGTAAATAAATACTTGAGTGTAGGTTTTCAGGTAGAGCGAGCCAAGACTAACTATACATATTATTATTTTATTTCACACAAAAAGTCACCTAAGTGAGATTTTATCATTTTACAACATATTATTATTTCATAATTACCTGTCCATTCCTAAACACACACACACACACACACATTTTGATAAGATGTCCTTTCACACCTACCATGTGTCATGCTTCGTCACAGGATATCCCCTGCGCTCTCCAAAAACTTTTGATTGGTGGAGGGCGGGCCTAGGTGGGGCCTGTGAGAGCATGCGATAGCACATGCATCTCGCTTGCGAGAGACTGTTGTTAATTAAAAAAAAAAGGGCTTGGAGCCTCAGTTGCTTGTCACTTGTTGGCTTGCATGGCACTCTTCTTAACAGCCTTGTAATTAGTCACTGCAGGCCTAAAATTATTTCCGTTCCTCTCTGTAGACTATGGACCAGGCACTGATTGATTTAACTCAAATCAGTGCTCGTCCGCTGCTCCCTCCTTGGTTGAGGTACTGTTTTGTTCTTCATGTCATGCAAACAGAAGGTGTGTGACTGGCAAAATATGTACCCAGCAGGACAAACAATATTGGAGGTATTTATTTTCTATAGTTAATTATCTTTTATTTTGCCACGTCTTCTCTTCTCACTTTCTACTCATGTTTTCTTTTGTTTTTGCTTGTGGGCATTGTTCTCAAAAGACAAAGATTATCTTGTTTTAAATATTGGAAAGTGACATTGATTCTTTCTTATGTGTAATTTCTGAAACAGTGCTTTAACTCATAATCATGCGTCCCCCTCCAATCCACTCCCACCCGCCTCACCCCATACCAATATACTTCAGATCCAATCCACCCTACTCCAGTCCAAATCATTCAGTCCAAACCAATCCACCACACGCTAATCCTCTCAACCTACCCCACTCCAATCCAAACCAATCTACCCCTCTCCAATCCAAAACAGTCTGCCCCATTCCAATCCAAAAAAGTATGGCCCTTTAAAAAACCAAAACAGTCTACCCCTCTCCAATCTGCCCCACCCCAGTCTGCCCCACTCCAATCAAAAATAATTCGCTCCACTCTTGTCTGTCCCACTCCAGTCCAAAACAATCTGCTGCATTCCAATCCAAACAGTCCACCTCACTCCAATCCTCAACTATCCACCCTACTCCAATCTAAAACAATCTGCCCCACTCCAGTCTGGTTTACTCTAATCTGCCCAATCCTATCTGCCCCACTCCAATGCAATCAGCTACACTCCAATCATCCCACTCCAATCTTCCCCACTCCAATCCAGAACAATCTTCCCCCACTCCAATCAAAACAATCCTCCCCCACTCCAATCCGCTCGACTCCAGTCATCCCCACTTCAATCTGCCCAACTCCAGTCCTGTAAATCTCTGCCACTCCAATCCAAAATAGCCTTCCCTGCTCCAATCCAAAGCAATCTGTCCTATGCTAATCCCCAAAAATCTACTGCACACCAATCCAAAACAATTTGCCCCACTCCAGCCAACTTGAGACCCTGCTTCAGTCGAGTCCCAACAAAAATCTTTAAAAAAAAAAGTAAAAGGGTCTAGGGTAGAGTAACCCTGACCCCTTAGCTCTGGTACTGGACTCCCCTACGGACCCCAGTAGAGCAAAAAAACATGTTTTTAAAAAAAACAATTACCTCAAGTTTGTGACGTTGTCGCAAATTCACACACATGTTTTTTTTTTTTTAAAGTGCGGTCTCCAACGCTTGTTTTATAATAAGCCCCTGGGAGGGCCAGATCCTGGGGGCATTGAAAAGGAGTCACACCGGGACTCACCCCCCCCCCCCCCGGGCTTCTTCTTGCCCGGGGACCACCACGTCCCCAGGGCTTTAATGAAATGTAATGCAGCTTTGCCGTGCCACCCTGAAGTGCCAGGCCCTGCCACCTCCCCAGGGCATAAATGGAATGCGATGTGGCAGGTCACGCCGCCCTTCCTCAGCCCCAGGAACCGCCACCTCCCCGGGGCATAAATGAAATGCGATGTAACAAGGGCGTGATAGTTAGGAAATAGAGTAAAAAAAAATAAACAAGGAAATTCACTTTAAAAAACCAAAGGTTCCAGGGACGTTATAGTTAAGCTCACATTTTAAACATACAGAACCATAAAAATTAACCAGTTAGAGTTATCTCAGGTAACTAGTACTCATGCCCTAAGGTAACTATAACTCCCACCCTTGCCATGCACTGCTAATTAGCCCACACATTAGGTCACTAATAATATCCTTGATAACATCATTGATAATATCAATTTAATATTTGCAGGTAAGTTTTTGTCAAAAAAACAGTGCATGGCATGTATTACCTAGTGGCGGTCGCCACTAGGTAGTTATAGTTAGGACTATGTTTCCATAGGAAAATCGTTTTTTGACCTGACTATATCTTTGTCACGGTTTGACATATTTTCACAAAATGTTCCCAAAAAAGTGTTGCAGTGATTTTTGGTGCACATGGAAAGTTTTGGGGTGATCTGTTAAGTGGGGTCAGAGAAAAAGGGGGCTGAAAAAAGGTTGCGTATCCCATGTTAATTTCCATTGGACTCTATATACGCGACTACATGCCGAACCACTGGGCGGAATTACACCAAATTTGGCAGAAAGCTAGCTGTTGTACGCCGATTATGCTTTCACTTCTTTGGTGTGAATCTGGTCAGTAGTTTTAGAGATATTGAAGGGAAAATAAATTTGTATATCTCTGGCTGAGAATTTTTTGCAAATACCCATGCAAAAAGAAGCGTTGCAATTGTCTGACTGCAAACTGACTACAAAGTTGCGGCCGCCATTTTGTTTCAGGAGACACGGTCCCTGGGGGTGAAAATCCAAATTGAAAGTGACATAAGGGGTCAGGGTGAACGTACCATGACCACAAGGGTATAATATATAGTTGTGTTTCAGGTGCAAATTATGGGTTTAAAATATTTTGCATCACCATGCGAGATATTTGCAAAAAGTTTTCGCAAATATGGAAAAATTTGAACGAAAAACCACAGTCATTCATATGCACTCAGAGACTCGTGCGTCTACTCACACAGACACTCATGCACCTTACTCACACCCTCTTCGACTCACACATTCACTTTCAGACCGACTCAAATACTTATGCACCCCACTGACAGAGACACGCGCTGTGGGCAACTTGCGTTGCCCACAGCCAAAATGTGTGCGTGGCGTGGGGTTGGGTGGTTATAAGGGCTTTGGCTGTGCGATGCAGGGGTTGGAATTACGTATGGTAATTAAAATTGACTTACATTAAAAAAACATAGAAATTCACTGGAAAAAAACAAAGTTTACTGGGACGTTATAGTTAGGTTCTGAATTTACTCGTACAAAGCCATAGAAATTCAAACTTTATAGTTAGAGTTCTTTTAAGTAACTACAACTTGCACCCTAAGGTAACTATAACTATCGCCTTCGCCATGCACAGCTAATTACTCCACATAGTACATCATTGATGAGATCTTGTATGGCATCTTTGAAATTATCACTGCAACATTTCCAATAAAATTATTGATAAGAAAACTGTGCACAACAATGGTGCAAGGTATAGTTACCTTAGGGTGCAAGTTATAGTTACTTAAAAGAACTCTAACTCTAACTTCTGAATTTCTGTGTGTATATATATATATATATATATATATGTTCGATGGCATGTGTAGCTGCAGATACACATGCTTTGCACATCCCGCCATCTAGTGTTGGGCTCAGAGTGTTACAAGTTGTTTTTCTTCGAAGAAGTCTTTTCGAGTCACGAGATCGAGGGACTCCTCCCATTTCGGCTCCATTGCGCATGGGCGTCGACTCCATCTTAGATTGTTTTCTTTCCGCCATCGGGTTCGGACGTGTTCCTTTTCGCTCCGCGTTTCGGTTTGGAAAGATAGTTAGAATCTCAGAAAATTCGACGGTATTGTTTGCGTTCGGTATCGGGTTAGTTACAACAGATCAACACCGATATTTGGAAGAGCTCCGGTTGCCCTTCGGGGTTTTTTCGATCCCCAGTCGGGGCCTGGTCAGCCCGACCACGTGCCTCTTCAAGGCTGATGGAACGGACCCCATTCCGATTCTGCCCCAAATGTCACAACAAGTATCCTTATACAGATCAGCATCTGGTCTGTAACTTGTGTTTGTCTCCAGAACACAGAGAAGATACTTGTGAAGCCTGTCGAGCGTTTCGGTCGAGGAAGACATTAAGAGACCGAAGAGCAAGAAGACTGCAAATGTCGTCGGCGCCGACAGGACAAAGACACTTTGAGGAGGAAGAAGAAACCTTCTCCATCCAGGAGTCGTACTCGGACGAGCTCGATCCCGAAGAAACACCTAAAACTGTGAGTAAGACTTCGACACACAAAACTCACGAGAAGACTGCAAAATCCCTGGGGACGCCACCACCAACAGGCCATGGCTTAACCCGAAAAATAGGTGACCCATCATCGGCACCGAAAAAGGGCACGCATGTGTCGAAGTCATCCGACTCCGGTCGAGATACCGGCACACAGCAACCTCGACCCTGAGACATCGGGTCCGAGCAAGTTCGGCACCGAGAGGGCGGCACCGAATCAAGTCGGCACCGAGAGACCGGGACGCTGAAAGTAAAGAAAGTGTTGTCGGAGCCGAAAAAGGCTACAGAAAAGGTTTCCATTCCGAAACATCCAGCCTCGGAACCGAAAACAGGTTCCTACACAGAGGAACAGGGACTGTCCTCACAAATGCAAGGACATAAGTTCGCACAAGAACTAGAGTCAATGGAGCCAGACTACACTCAGAGAAGGCTCCACATCCAAAAGGACACAGGGAAGATAAGTACTCTTCCACCAATTGGGATGAAAAGAAGACTTGCCTTTCAAGAAAAGGACAAGCAGCCACAGGCAAAGGTGGCAAGACAAACAACTCCGCCACCGTCTCCACCACCATCAACCCACACATCACCGGTAGCCACTCCACCACTGATGCAATCCCCAACTCATACTGGAATGAGTCAGGATGATCCCGACGCATGGGATCGTTATGATACGCCGGTGTCAGATAACAGCCCAAACTGTTACCCAGCGAGGCCGTCGCCACCTGAGGACAGTACAGCCTACACACAGGTGGTGTCAAGAGCAGCAGCATTTCATAATGTCACCTTGCACGCAGAACCTATTGAGGATGACTTTTTGTTTAACACACTGTCCTCCACTCATAGCCAATACCAAAGCTTACCTATGCTACCTGGAATGCTAAAACACTCAAAACAGGTGTTTCAGGAGCCCGTGAAGGGCAGGGCCATTACTCCAAGGGTGGAGAAAAAGTACAAGCCACCGCCAACAGACCCTGTATATATTACGCAGCAATTAACACCAGACTCTGTGGTAGTAGGGGCAGCTCGCAAGAGAGCAAACTCTCACACCTCGGGAGACGCACCACCTCCAGACAAGGAGAGTCGCAAATTCGACGCTGCAGGGAAAAGGGTTGCAGCACAAGCGGCCAACCAATGTCGCATTGCCAATTCGCAAGCACTGTTGGCAAGATATGACAGGGCTCATTGGGACGAAATGCAGCATTTCATTGAACACTTACCCAAAGAGTTTCAAAAAAGGGCACAACAAGTGGTGGAGGAAGGACAAAGTATCTCAAATAATCACATACGGTCAGCAATGGATGCAGCAGATACAGCTGCTAGGACAGTAAATACAGCAGTAACCATAAGGAGACATGCATGGTTGCGTACGTCAGGATTCAAGCCGGAAATACAACAAGCCGTGCTGAATATGCCTTTTAACGGACAGCAGTTGTTTGGGCCGGAGGTGGACACTGCTATCGAAAAACTTAAAAAAGACACTGATACGGCCAAAGCCATGGGCGCACTCTACTCCCCACAGAGCAGAGGCACATTTCGCAAAACACAGTTTAGAGGGGGGGTTTCGAGGACAAACTACAGAACCCACAACCTCACAAACAAGGCCCACTTATCAGAGCCAGTATCAGTGGGGAAGTTTTCGGGGACAATATAGAGGGGGACAATTCCAAAAGAGTAGAGGGAAGTACCAAAGTCCCAAAACTCCTCAAAACAAGCAGTGACTTCCACGTCACAAATCCCCAACACATAACACCTGTGGGGGGGGAGACTAACCGAATTTTACAAACATTGGGAGGAAATAACAACAGACACTTGGGTCCTAGCAATTATCCAGCATGGTTATTGCATAGAATTTCTCAAATTCCCTCCAAACGTCCCACCGAAAACACACAATATGTCAAAACAACACATGGACCTTCTAGGACTAGAGGTCCAAGCGCTGCTACAAAAAGGAGCAATAGAATTAGTACCAATTCAACAGAAAGGAACAGGAGTTTACTCTCTGTACTTTCTCATACCCAAAAAAGACAAGACTCTAAGACCTATATTAGATCTCAGAACATTAAATACCTACATCAAATCAGATCACTTTCACATGGTGACATTACAGGACGTAATCCCACTGCTCAAACAACGAGTCTACATGGCAACACTAGACCTAAAGGATGCATATTTCCATATACCGATACATCCTTCACACAGAAAATACTTAAGGTTTGTATTCCAAGGGGTACATTACCAATTCAAGGTGTTGCCATTCGGAATAACAACTGCGCCAAGAGTTTTCACAAAATGCCTGGCAGTGGTAGCTGCACATATCAGAAGGCAGCAAATACATGTGTTCCCGTACCTAGACGATTGGTTAATCAAAACCAACACGCTAGAACGGTGTTCACAACACACAAAGTACGTCATAGAAACCCTCCACAAACTATGTTTCTCAATCAACTACACAGTCACACCTTCAGCCGTGTCAGACACAGCAATACTTAGGGGCGACAATCAACACAACAAAAGGGATTGCCACTCCAAGTCCACAAAGGGTACAAGCATTTCACAATGTAATACAGGCCATGTATCCAAAACAAAGGATACAGGTCAAGATGGTGATGAAACTACTTGGCATGATGTCCTCATGCATAGCCATTGTCCCAAATGCCAGATTACACATGCGGCCCTTACAACAGTGCCTAGCATCACAATGGTCACAGGCACAGGGTCAACTTCTAGATCTAGTGTTAATAGACCGCCAAACATACACCTTGCTTCTATGGTGGAACAATATAAATTTAAACCAAGGGCGGCCTTTCCAAGACCCAGTGCCTCAATACGTATTAACTACAGATGCCTCCATGATAGGGTGGGGAGCACACCTCAATCAACACAGCATCCAGGGACAATGGGACACTCACCAAAGACAGTTTCACATAAATCACTTAGAACTACTGGCAGTATTTCTAGCGTTGAAAGCATTTCAACCCATAATAAGCCACAAGCACATTCTTGTCAAAACAGACAACATGACAACGATGTATTATCTGAACAAACAGGGAGGAACACACTCGACACAGTTGTGTCTCCTGGCACAGAGAATATGGCATTGGGCGATTCACAACCACATTCGCCTAATAGCACAGTTTATTCCAGGGATTCAGAATCAGTTAGCAGACAATCTCTCTTGGGATCACCAACAGATCAACGAATGGGAGATTCACCCCCAAATACTAAACACTTACTTCCAAAGATGGGGAACACCACAAATAGACCTATTTGCAACAAAAGAAAACGCAAAATGCCAAAACTTCGCATCCAGATACCCACAGGATCAGTCTCAGGGCAATGCGTTATGGATGAGTTGGTCAGGGATATTTGCATACGCTTTTCCCCCTCTCCCACTCCTTCCATATCTGGAAAACAAATTGAGTCAAAACAAACTCAAACTCATACTAATAGCACCAACTTGGGCAAGACAACCTTGGTACACAACACTACTAGACCTCTCAGTAGTGCCTCATGTCAAACTACCAAACAGACCAGATCTGTTAACTCAACACGAACAACAGATCAGACACCCAAATCCAGCATCGCTGAATCTGGCAATTTGGCTCCTGAAGTCTTAGAATTCGGACACTTAGACCTTACACAGGAATGTATGGAGGTCATAAAACAAGCTAGGAAACCAACCACTAGACATTGCTATGCAAATAAGTGGAAAAGATTTGTTTATTATTGCCATAATAATCAAATCCAGCCATTACACGCATCTGCTAAAGACATTGTAAGCTACTTACTACATTTGCAAAAGTCAAATCTAGCTTTTTCATCCATTAAAATACATCTTAATGCAATTTCAGCTTATCTGCAAATTACGCACTCAACTTCATTATTTAGGATACCAGTCATAAAAGCGTTTATGGAAGGCCTAAAGAGAATTATACCACCAAGAACACCACCAGTTCCTTCGTGGAACTTCAACATTGTCTTAACACGACTCATGGGTCCACCTTTCGAACCTATGCACTCATGTGAAATGCAATACTTAACATGGAAAGTTGCATTTCTAATTGCTATCACATCTCTAGGAAGAGTAAGTGAGATACAGGCATTTATTCAGATACACAAGCATAAAGTAGTCTTACAAACAAATCCTAAATTCTTACCAAAAGTCATATCACCGTTCCACTTGAATCAAACAGTAGAACTACCAGTGTTCTTCCCAGAGCCAGATTCTGTAGCTGAAAGAGCACTACATACATTAGACATCAAAAGAGCGTTAATGTACTACATTGACAGAACAAAACAAATTCGGAAAACAAAACAATTATTTATTGCTTTCCAAAAACCTCATACAGGAAATCCAATTTCAAAACAAGGCATTGCTAGATGGATAGTTAAATGCATTCAAACTTGTTATCTCAAAACAAAAAGAGGACTGCCTATTACACCAAAGGCACACTCGACTAGAAAGAAAGGTGCTACCATGGCCTTTCTAGGAAATATTCCAATGACTGAAATATGTAAGGCAGCCACATGGTCTACGCCTCATACATTTACCAAACACTACTGCGTGGATGTGTTAACGGCACAACAAGCCACAGTAGGCCAAGCAGTACTACGGACATTGTTTCAAACAACTTCAACTCCTACAGGCTGAACCACCGCTTTTGGGGAGATAACTGCTTACTAGTCTATGCAAATCATGTGCATCTGCAGCTACACATGCCATTGAACGGAAAATGTCACTTACCCAGTGTACATCTGTTCGTGGCATGAGTCGCTGCAGATTCACATGCGCCCACCCGCCTCCCCGGGAGCCTGTAGCCGTTTCGAAGTTGATCTTGAACATTTGTAACTTTGTAAATATATCACTTTAAACTACATTATGTACATACATATTCACTCCATTGCATGGGCACTATTACTATAATACACAACTCCTACCTCACCCTCTGCGGGGAAGACAATCAAAGATGGAGTCGACGCCCATGCGCAATGGAGCCGAAATGGGAGGAGTCCCTCGATCTTGTGACTCGAAAAGACTTCTTCGAAGAAAAACAACTTGTAACACTCCGAGCCCAGCACTAGATGGCGGGATGTGCAAAGCATGTGAATCTGCAGCGACTCATGCCACGAACAGATGTACACTGGGTAAGTGACATTTTCCATATATATATATATATATATATAATATTTAGTGTGGTGGTAGTTGCTCTGCAATTATAGTTAGGATTCTGAGAGAGAGGAATTCCTCTGATTTTTGATTGGTAATAACTTTGAAACTGACGAATCTCCGCAAAAGTCTGCAGACATATTCCTTTTTATACATTGGCTGATGATGCAAAGTTTCATGGTCATTCGTCAAGGGGGCGCAAGGAAAAAAGGGAGGGTCTCAAAACAATTTTTTTTCACTAATGCATTTCCATAGACATGCATAGCACCAAATTGGCCGGTCAGGTTTTCATTAAAACTTGAAAGGAATAAAGTTTATTGCGAGAAAGGATCCTTTTTGATACTAAATGTAATTTGGTTAACTAGTTTTGTAGTTATAAAGAACTAAAATGTAGTGCTATAATGGGTCACTGTAATCTCACAGTATACTGTGGTACATGCCACTGACAAGGCTATGATTGGCTAATGGCTCCCTTTGCAAAAGTAAGTCAGCTATGTTGTTTATACTGCACCCCAAAATGCCACCCAGGTTTTATGTCTTATAGGCCTGATTCACAATGGTAAATGTATACCTTTGTGCAAGTTTACAATTGTTTTCAATTTACAAAGGTATTTCTACTAGTGGTATTTTTATGGCCGCTGAGTCTCTGCACATACAAATATATGACCACAGTTCCTTCTTAGATGACAGTTCCAGCTAAGATTGCCCCCCTGTGCGTCCATGCAGATTCCCTCTTGATGTCGCGTACAGACATGTTTGAGGAGCGCAAACTCGCTGAAATCATAAAGCTAATTTAGATTATTTTGCTGTTTGTAGTATCTCTTGTATCTGTGGGAGGTAAATTGTTTCGAAACATACAGGTTTCTTGTCATTTTACAAGGAAGACAAAAAATAATGAAACCGTCTTTGAATGAAAAGTAGCCTGCTTCCTTCAAGAGATGAATGATAAGTCAGTTTTACAAGTTTTTGTTGTTCAGTTGAAAAGTGAGTTTTTCCTGGCTTCTGAAGAAGGGTTTGGTTGTCCTGAGAATACGTCTTTGGTAGCAAAGAGGAAAGTGCATTCTCATGTCATCATCACTGTTAAAAAGGAATTGTCTACTGTCCTAGCAAATATGTGTAAAGAAATCACCAGTATAACGTTATAGTATGTGCAGTTCAAAACTGTGGTTAAAGCCACATTAGCTGGCTCGGTACACACAGCCCTGTGAAAATTCTGCCTTTGGCAGGATTTTCTTGGCTATAAGTTTCATGGTTACTAGTTCAACTTAAAAAAACTTACATTTGCGCCACGGGCGGATTATGTCTGAAAGATTTTTAGCATTTCTTTTCACCTTTGTGATTTTGTTACATACCATCAAAGCACTGTAACAACATATGTGGATATACCGTAAACAGTACGTGCTGATAAATGCAACTCTCACACAATTAGTTTAATATGCCACAGTGATCCCATTTTGGCATATTAATATTCCGTAACTCAAAGGCACTTTTATGTTAAATCCAGAAAGCTTAAAACCGGAGCAGAGAACGGCTTGTGTCAAATCTGTGACTTGCAGAAGACTTCCCACGTCCTTCATCCATTTTACCAACTGAGTTTGTTAAACAAGATGCAACCAGAAGTGCTCGAAACAGTTCACGTAATTGAAGAAAGAGTGACATGACTCACATATTTGTTGACCTTAACGCCACAGGCCTGAAGATTGGTAGACCTTTAAACAGTTAATGTTGCTTTTATTCACCATTGTTACCTTCTGTGAAGGATGAAAGGGTGGGGGGTCAGAGCTACCAGCATTCAAATTTGTTATTTACTGGTAGGCTGCCTCACCAGCATGATTACAACCGAACTGGCGCTTCATTGATGTGGACCAGTCTTCAGTCCCACTTTATGTATTAATAGATGTATTACAGTCATTTTAGTAATAGAAATAGTAATAGCAAATAAATAATGCATATATGAGTATCGAATTGTCTGGGCTATCTGTCTGCAGGTTAACAACGGTAGCTAGTAGTAGGGAGTAAGCCAGTCAGAGTACAGCAAAATGTTGGAAATGCCCGTTTTTTTTTCTAGCTTTACTCAACGTACAGGTACCACAGGAACTGCTAGGAATTTCCAGTGATACCAAGGCCAGTCCATTAGGTGGCCTTTCAAGAAAACCCATTTATGACAACTTTTCACAAGACCACAGAGGTATGTATGTATATGGCAACTGTAGAGTGCAAACCTAGCTGAAACAAAGCAGAGCACCAAACATGTTGAAGGCAACAATACAGTCAATGCGTTGTAAAGGGGTAGTTGAGCTCTGAGCGCGGAAGTCAGCTTTTACTGCGCCACAAAGAATGGTGCTTTCAGCTTTTTCCGAAGTTGGAAGGGGTATTGTGATGCCGTCCCATGTGACGTGACAGTGGCTTCCCAGGGTCTATTATTTCAGTTACTCATAGCTCTAATTTTCCATTTACAAATCCACAACTAAACGTAGCAGAATGCAAAAAAAAAAAAACAATCATGCATGAGTTTTGAAAAACAGACATGTCCACTTGCCCTCCAAATACAAAAAAGGAAAAATAGAGCCATAGAATATACTTGATTCAACCAATTCTTTTGTTCTTTGCTGAAAAGTAACACTCATTTGCTAGCAAAAAGACAATGGGGTCATTACGACCTCGGCGGTCTTGCAAAAAGACCGCCGAGGCCGCGGAAGACAGAATACCGCCATTGCCGGCGGTATTCCTGGCTCCCTATTATGACATTTCCGCTGGGCCAGCGGACGGTAACAGTGTTACCGTCCTCTGGCCCAGCGGAAATGTCACATCAACATTGCTGCCGGCTCGTAATAGAGCCGGCGGCAATGCTGATGTTCAGCGGGTGCAGTAGCACCCGTCGCGCATTTCACTGCCCGAAATTCGGGCAGTGAAATGCGCGACGGGGCTATGCCTGGGGGCCCCTGCACTGCCCATGCCAAGTGCATGGGCAGTGCAGGGGCCCCCAGGGGCACCCCAAGTCCCCTTACCGCCAGCCGTTCCATGGGTGCTGAAGTGCAGCTAGGCCACAATCTCTACCTCATTCTTATGAGGCAGTAGTTTGAGTCTTCAAAATATGCACTCTTGCTCATTTCGTTTTTGTCCTTGGCTTCTGGTAACTACATCTGGGCACTCTTATTTTGCTCTTCATGCTTTATTTCAATGTCCTTCACACATTTTTGAAAATATGCTAAAGAGAAGTAGCAGGTGATAGGTTTCAGTATTTCTGCATAAGCATACTGCAGTGGGCATACATATCAATTGTACACTCATTCAAGGGGAGATAAGTTTGTTGAATATTGGGCTACAAGCATATTGGAAGCAACAGATGACACACTAAATATTGTATTGCTTGATGTTTAAAAAAATATATAAATATTGATTGATCTCTGTTTTTCTTCACACTCCTTCTCCCACCCTATCCAATGTGACCTGCTTACTGTGATCGACCCCCATAAAGATTCACTACTCTTCTCGATTCGGCAAACAGACTGGACAATCCGCACTCACAAGCATTAAATAGAAGCACAAGCAGGAAGCTATTCAGAGAGGATATTGGATAGGACTGTCCTGTCTTTGATTGTGCGTAGACTCTACATTTGTAAAGATACTACTCACAAAATACCTGTGTGAATAGCAAACAATCCAAAACTTACCCAAAAGTGTAAGTTTACCTTTGTGGCTCAATCCCTATAACTTTAAAACTAATGCAGTAATTTAGGTCTACTCCCAAACAGTACCCTTTACAGCATGTAATCTACATTTCAGACAAATTACAAGGAAATCTATTTAGTCATTTTCAACCTGTTAATATTGAAAAAGTCACTGTTGATGTACACAATGATACACTGATAAATAAGAATGAGATCACATCATTATTAGCGAATTCACCTGTCATGACTCTCCAACTACAAAGTACATTGTCAAGCTCTGAGACCTAGGCCTGAGGTTACTGACTCACAGGTCACAAGTAGGGCAGCATGTAGCCAGGAGACTAACGCCCAACCAGGAATCTTGGATCACAGGTCGGCTCAGCGCACCACAATGGTCCCAGACGGTTGACCCCAATAAAATACACCTGAAGTTAGGAACACGCAGCCAGTCAGAACACAGCATGCACAGATTCACGTTTGCACAACAAGGAAGGTGAACAGATGATGCAATTGATTGTAAGTTCTGCTAAATATGCAGGGCGGAGGTCCTTCCTGAGCCGCTGTTAGAAGGGTAAGAGACTATAGCAGAGTCTTAGTCCTAGCATATGGTATATGGCAAAATAGGGAGAAGGATAACCAGCAGAAGTCACCTTTTTTTCGATAGTCAACACGCTAGGCAAGGTGAATGTTGCTTGTCACTTGGACAGTTGGGCATGTAACAGATGGTATGCATAGAAACTGGGTGTGATATAGCACAGGCACCTCAATTTTGAGAGCTGTCTATCACTTGGACTGCTGGGCGTGACACAAATGGTACGCTTGTCCACTGGGTATGACACAGGGTTGATCGCTTGGACAGCTGGGCATGACAACAGATGATACGCTTGTTCCCTGGGTGTGACACAGGGTTGAAGCCTCACTGCTATGACCGCTGGGCGTGACACAAATGGTACCGCATAGACCCTGGGTGTGATATAGGGCTGGCGCCTCAATTTTGAGAGGTATCGTTTGGACAGCTGGGCATGACACAGATGGTATGCATAGGCCCTGGGAGTAACACAGGGCCCACACTTCAATCTTATTTTTAGTCCAAAGGGTTTCTCAGTGCCACTAGTTTCTTAACACTGTTGGTATCTGAAAGAAATGAGAGGTGTTTTTCGCTTGGACAGCTGGGCATGACACAGATGTTACACATGACCCCTTTGTGTGATACAGGATGTGATTCCGATGTTAGGGAAGAAAAAGGTTTGGCTCAGGAGATTAAGCATAGCTTGTGTTTATCCAAGAAGGGCCTATGGTTATCGAGTTATCCCTTTTTTCACCTCACAAATTATCTTTGTCCCGGACCTGGTATTGACAAGACTATCAAGCTCACTTAGTCCATGTACCAAGCAGAGCTTCCCCTAGTCACAGGAAAGCATGCGCTAGGAGCGAGCTAAGGTATTTTTCACAAAGTCATCACTTTTTTTAGCTTTCAGATTTTGTTTGTTCCATTTCACAATGATGTCTCTTATATATTTTGGACCTGGTAAAGTAATGCAACTGTGTTTTCTCATGAGTATTGTCTTTTGTTGATGACTCAATGTGCTATATGAAGGTGTTGCTAATTCTCACAAATCGCTATTTGATGCTAAAGTAAAGTTTGCTATTTTGAAGCCAAATTTTATGATGTTTGAATTACCAACTGCACTTTCTTCTAGGTTGTGACCCTTCATATGCATTATTTGTGCTTGTGAAATGTTCATGTTGATGCTTCTGTAAATAACACTGAGCTCATAGTAAGTAGTTAGAACTAGTAATCCCTATGTATATATTTCCCCATTTCCCTAAAATCATAAAAGGTAGAAGTGTATCAGTCCCCTAAAAACTGCCTAAACCTATCATGGAATTGCAAGTAAAGCATGTGCAAACCTGGTTCTCCACAAAGGCTAAACCACGTAACAGGTTTTGACTCAAATTGTGCCCACACACTCACACTCACACTCTCACACTTACACTCTCACACTCACTTTCTTTCCCCATCTCCCTCTCTCTCTCCCCCTCCCCTCCTCTTCCTCGGCTAGAAGACAGATCCTTTGACATTAACATAATCACACACATGAGGACACAAACATGGACCAAATACGTATGGCAGAAGGACAAGAGAGAAACCGATCCCCCAATCAGCAAGCAAGGCGTCCACACCTTCCCTGCCATATGTCCTGCCATATGCAGGAATGGAGGTGCTCTTCCTGATGCCATGCTATCCCTGCATTGAGTAATACCAATCTGCTGGTCAAGGGAGCTGAAGGGGCCCCTACTGAACAACAAACTGTTAGGTGTCGACCAGAAGGACTAACTGGCCAGTAGTTGCAGGCAATCCCAGTGCCACCCCAGTCCAGTGCGAGAGCTCCTTTGAAGCACTATGAGAGAGTAGAGCAGCGCACCCTCCAACTGAGGAGAGGAGAGGTAGATTAAGAGCCCCGTTTGAGGAAGAGTTCGAGGCAGAACTAGAGGAGAAGCTTTTGGCTGGGATCCGAGCCTCACCAGATCGTTAACGTAGGAGAGGGGCTGACCAGGAAATAGGAGACCAAGGTAATCTGGTCCAAACTCAGTTTAGACGCAGGAGAACCAATATGGCTCATGTAGGAGGCTGTCTCAATTTATGGCATACACCTATGGTGTGGCTCCCTATACTGAGTACAGGCAACCCTCAGTGATAGTGACTAGGTGTTCACATAGCAAAAGCTCTCTAGGGGTAGCTGAGGTGAGCAGATGAAGGTTATCCAGGAGGAATGTCAAGCATTTGCAATACCACAGTAGTCAGAGGGTAACTCACTCACAAGAAAGAACCACACAAGTGTTGCAAAAATAAAGCATACCTTTTTGAAGCCCTACTACTAGACCAGCATTGGTATATCTCCCTTTGTAGATATCTACACATAATATATATACAAAATAACCAACAGAAATAGCATACAATATACAGGGCCCTATGGGAGGGCCAAACCATAAACTAAGAAAATGGAATGTGAAATAGTGAACCCAACCAAGGTGAATGTGGTAGTTAGCTAGGGCTGGGGGTAGATGAAACCACCAGAGGTAAGTGTCCCGAGCAACCAGGTGCAAGGTAATTACCCACCCAGTCGCCCCATAGACTAACACAGGGAGTAGTGGTTGGAGTTTGGGGGATTCAGAACCCTTCCCAGTGGACTCAGAGGAACCCAGCAGACAAGGCAAAGGTTGGAGAGTGCCCCCACCCGAGAATGCCCAAAAGACAGGATTACCTACAACAGGAACCCGGATGCAGAGGGGAGAAGGGACTCTCTCTGAAGTCAGTGGAAGCCTCTGATTGTCCAGCTGCTGTAAACGACCCATGGACCAGGCCGGCTGAACCCAAGGACGGATTCTGGACATGATGGACCTGAAAAGGAAGGAGACAGAGTCCAGCACCCTTGTAGGTGCCCAAGTGGTGCTAGTGGCAATGCCCACCCTTCTAGAGATGAAGTTCCTGCAAATCGGTGGAAGAAGTCGTCCAGCTGCCTGGTCCAGGAGGTGCAGAAGATTCCAGGAGTCGCCTACAAGCTGTCCCTCGATGTTTGCTGGACTGTAGGAGGGTCAGTGACCAACCAGGTCACCAACAAGCACTGGCAAATGCAAACAGGAGCTGAAGAAGTATTTGCTGAGTTTTGGAGACCCAGTCTCAGGAGTTGCAGGACAGGGACTGGTCTTCGAGTTGCAGGGTGCTGGAGGCCTGGGCTTCTTTGAGCCTGAAGATCTCCTGGAGGAAGAGTCGACAAGCCTTGGCAAGTGCAACAGTTGCAGTGCACAACAGTCCAAGTCCAGTGGCCGGAGCAGAGGCCCAAAGTCTGCCAAGTTGGTCAGAAGACAAGCGGGACCCAGAGGAAGCCACATACTCACCACCTGTGAAGCAGAACCTTTTGATGTTCGTGGAACAGCAGACTCCACCAGCCATTCGATGTTGCCCTGAGGTGCCTGTGGTTGCAGGGGAATGACTCCTTCACTCTAAGGGAAATTCCTTTGTGTTTCCAGTTGCAAACAGAGTCCTTGTGACCCTGTTGGATGGACAGCCTTGAATGATGCAGAATTCTTGCAGGATCTAGAAAAACAATGTTTCAATTGAAGCCTTCCCACCAGAAGCAGACGTGTTACGGTTCCAAAGCAGACCAGCAGCGGTTCCAGAGGCCAGGCGCAAAGTATGTCTTGCAGAGAGTTCCTTGAAGAGTCTTACTTGACGAATCTGAGGACCCACCATCAGGGGAGCCTTTAAGTAACCCTAAAAGGGTGTGGTCACTCTCTGAAGTGACTCACCTGTCAGAGGTGGTCAGGGACGTCATCTTCCTGGCCTAACCAGTCAGATACTCCCAGGGGCCTCTCCCCATTTTGTTTCCAAGATGGCAAAATCAAGTTGCCACCTGGTAGAGCTCTTTGCACCTCCCTAGGGGAGGAGCTAGACAGGGGGGTACATGGTATCATGGAACTAACACTGGAATCAGTGTAATTGCATGATTCCAACATATTTGATACAAACATGCCTAAGTTCGGGGAAGCCATTATTTAGTTTGATTACTCATGTTGACCAGTGTCCACTACATACCGTAAGATGGCTTCCTCGCACTAACCAAGCCCAGGAAATGGCCTGGGGTCTGTAGGGGCACTCTGCTTATGCAGAGGTATCCTCTCACTTAGAGGCATGCACCCTGCCCTTGGGCGGAAGGGCCTGCCAGAGGGATGACTTATAGTGTCGACATGCATTAACCAGGTTCAGTGGCGAAATGGTGCATGCACCATTTCACGCAGGCTGGAATGGCAGGCCTGCTGACACAGTTTACGTAGGCTCCCATGGGTGGCACAATATGTGCTGCAGCCCATGGGAGACCGCTAATGTCCCAGTGCCCTGGTTCTTAAGTACCATATACTATGGACTTGCATGGGTGCACCATCATGCCAATTGTGGGTGTAAAAACATTTACCAGCAACCAAACTTAGGGGAGAGAGCACAGACATTGGGGTCCTGATTAGCGGGATCCCAGTGAACTACAGTCTAAACACACTGACATCAGGCAAAAAGTGGGGGGTAAATATGCTAGAAAGATGGCACTTTCCTACAGCACCTTTGTGTGCACACGAGGGAAGCAGCAACAAAAAGGTGTGCTGCTCCTTCTGAAGGCGCAGGACAGACTAACTAACCCCTAGAAAGATAGTGGCTCTAGAGGAAGGCGAGATGTTTGCACAACCATTTTGTCACCTGCTAGCTCCCTGGACGCTATAAAAAAGCGAAGTGAGCATTATAATAAGTAGCATTATAATAGACCCTGACCGGAGGATGGATCCTTCGAACCAGAAAATATAGCTGTTGCGAAAAACTGCATCTGGCACGGAGGGGAGATTCCCAAGTGGAACATCCCCTACATGCAGGATTGTTTAAGAATATGGGAACGCAATGATAGGGAGAAAACAGTGGAGCTACCCAAAGCTAGCTACTGTAAAAGGGCAAGTCAAGAACCATCTATGTGCCTTGGGCTCAGATTGATAAAGAAGGGCTAAGTACCAAATTGCCAACATTGTTGGATGGGGCGGGGAAATGGGTATCATGTTTTGAAAAGCACTCCCGGGAATACACCTAATGATATGCATCATCAAAAGTCTGCTAAGTAGTCTTATCGGAGAGCAGGCTAACATGTTCACCTGAGCCTGCATTTCAGCAATCACACTGACAAACTCCGAGCATGAAGGGGCCACATTCAATTCGTACAAGCACCAAATCTAGACGACCCGAGGGAAGTGTTCTCTGACTGCCCAGATGTAGGAGGGTTAATGGCTAAAACCATTAAACCAGGGGAGACCATCAACGATTTTCTAGATAGGATGAGAAAATGATGGGGACATGAGACAGGATATCCGTGGACTGATACGGGCCCCAAGTCACATTCTTTTACAATATCCTCAAAAAAGGGCTGCCAACTGAAATACAAAGCAGATTGGACATCGAAGTGAGGCTATACACCAAACCCTGGCTGGAGATACTAGCTCACATATCACAAAAAAAAAAAAAAAACAAGAGAAGGATAGGGACAGACAGGAGCCAGCGCAGAGAGAGACACCACTAAGCTGGTACAACACAAATTGAAAAAAACTACCCTCGATGGGGCCACATTGGCCACAATCGTGCAAATGGCACCAGTTCTGAAGGGATCTCCGCCCAAAACCCTAGAGCGTTTCAACCTAGCTACAACGGGAGAAACTGCAGGAAGGTTGGCAGAAGCCAGACCTTATAGAATGTTAATATTGCCACAAATGGTCCACATGACCGACAGATGCCGGCTGAAGGCATATCTTGAGCATAAGTCAATGAGCCGGGGCCAAGCCCCACAAAATTTCCATCCACAAAACCAAGCCCAGGGAAACCTGAGTGTACCTTACACTCAGCCTCTGGGAAGTCAGTCCACTGTCACACCACCACATCAGGGGTCAGTTAGTTGGAAAAATACATGGCAACAACAAGAATGTACAGGGAATCCGAGGTTGCAATCTTGACAGGGAGGGATAACTGTTTGCGGAAGTAATGCCTTTGCACAAATGCAGAACCCAAAAGAGCAGTAAGTTAAAACCTTTAATGCAAAGCATCCATTTCACGCACACCTCACAACTTGCTGTACCCAAAACTCAAAAGAAGGACTAACAAGCCAACATTAGGGATTCAAATCTTTACTTGTGGTTGGCAAGTTCAGGGCTGCTGTACGTGTTTTGTCGAATGGGTGTCCTCACTAGAGTCTGCCATCTGGGGTGCCTGTGAGAGCCAAGGCCCCACTATGCTGCTGGTCCCCCAGGGTGGGGTCGGCTGGCCACACCCCAGGGGGAAGGCAGTCTGATGAGGGGGACAGGGCAGCTCCCCAACACGTGCTTAAGAGCAGGCACCCAGTTCCCTGCACCCACAAGTTAATTGGGATGGGTTCCAATCACCAAGTCAGAAGTTATCCATTCTTGGTCATGCAGCCGGGACCAAAATTTCTATTTGACATGTAGTACCAACAGCAATAGTGCCCCCAAAAATGCTAGCGGCCTCCAGCCAAATGGAGGTCCTCTTTAGTCATCCAGTGTTGGCAGCCTGGTTTCTGAAAACCCAAAACCAGCCCCAAAAGAAGTTTCTAGACAAAGGGCGTAGTGAAGACACCTATTGCCACTAGGGAGGATCACGTTGCATGCCACATGTCGGGACTAGAGGGGTATACACATGACCTCTGGGCATATTGCGATTGCCCAACACTGTTAAATTGCGAGGTGCCTCCGCTATACATCACCCTGTGCATGTGTATTTTGAAACACCGCCCGCAACAGTGGTACCCCCAGCACACACTAGGATACTGGAGGGCCTGTGATGCTCAAAGAATGGTAGTTAATAACTGATATCACCCACATGCTCACAAGATTGCCCTATAAGAAATGCTTTACTGCTGCACACCCAGTTAGGCATGGAGAGCTGGAAGGCCCAAGGACCAACTCCTGTATACATGTGACTCAACTGTACACCGCTCTACTCTACCCCACTCCACTCTGCAATACAACACTCCACACTACTGCACTTGACGACAGAACACTTTATGACATTTCATTCTACACCACTCAACTGCTTGCTACTGTAACAACATCCACACCATCCTTTGAAACACCACTTCACTCTACCATATACCAGTGCACTGAAAGACACTCCATTCCCCTCTATGACGCTCTATGGCACTCCATTCTATGGCACTCTCCAACACTGTATTCCACTCAATGCCACTGTACCGCAGTCTACAACCCTCAACGCAACTCCTTCTACTCCACTCTACTCCACTTTATTCCACTCATGTGTATGACACACTACTCCACTCTGCTATGCTCTACTACTCAACTCCACTGTACATCAATCTACTGCAACACACTGCACATAATTACACTTTGGAACGTCATGCCACTCCCCTATCTACTCCACTGTATGCCCCTCCACGTACCGGCAATCTACTCCACTTTAGGACAATGTAACACATCCCATATCACTCCACTGTAAAGCATGCCACTTCACTCTCAAGCACCGCTTCACTCTGCGTCATGTCACTACATTGTATGGCATCCACTGTACACCCCTCCCCTTTTTGACATTGTACTCTATTATATGCCCCTCCACTCTGTGAAATGTCTGCTTCACTATACCACTTGCCACTCTGATGCACCACTGCATTTTACTATACAAGATGCCACTCAAATGTACGCCATTGCATTGTATAATAGTCTACACCACTCTGTGCCACCGTAAACACGCCACTTCACTCCACTTAAGGACACACCACTCCACTCTGGGACACTTTATGACATGCCATTCCATTATACAATGCACCACTCTACTGTCCTTACTCTATGACATCAACTCCACACTGCAAAATGCCACTACATTGTACACCACCACACTCTGTCCCTCCACTCTATGACACTCCAGTCACAACACTTTACTCCACTACGCTGCATGACACTCTCCTTTACTGTACTCTAAGGCACTCCTCTTTGCAACTCTTGACTCCTTGATTTTAAACACATTTTAAACCAAAGGTTAGTTATAGTTAGGAAAAACATATTTTTTCTAAACAACGCCTGCTTAAACTACACAAATATTACAAATGCTAAAGTTATTGTTGTAACTTAAATTAATAATTTATTCTTTCTATACAAACCCAACCTAACCTACACAAACATTAGAAATTTTAAAGTTATAGTTATAACTTACATTTATAATTTACGAGGCACCTTCAAATTACTATGTCGCTCACCTCTGTACACAACGCTGTCAACTCCCTAGCCTCACTATATTAACTATACCTCGTGCCTTTAGGGTGCACTGCTTATACCCTTTTATTTTACATCACCTATACCATGTGAAATCATAGCATTCATAACCACACCTATGACACCGCAAATGACATAATTTGTGATAACTCTGTGCATGGCAGAGTGCCAAATTATAGTTAATGTAGTTAGGATGGTGTTTCCATATTGGTTTGCTAATACCTTTGGCGCCATTTGACAAATCTTTACAAGACTTTCCAAAAGGTTCTCTTTTCATCCTCTTGCCTTTGAGAGTGTATGCGCTAGTGCCTGCGCTCTCACTTGCAAGAGGTATTGTATTCTATAAGAAAGGGACTTGGAATATGCCCATTGCCCAAGTGACATGTCCAGGATCGCAGGATGTTAAGCTGATACCAGGACCTGAACCTGGTTTCCTAGTTGCAAAGGCAGCAAATCTGGCTGTGAAACCACATCCTCTCCCATTGTAGTACCTTTGTTTCATGTTTCTTAATGGCAATAATAGATAACAGCTTCCTCTCTAACAAATACGCATTTAAACTCCATTGTCGGGCAATCCCCACCCTTTTGCAAGTGCTTGTTGCATTTGTCTCTAGCTGTTCCTTCCTGTCTGCAACACAATCACTTTTTTTAAATTAATTGCAATACATCAGGCTCTTAGCCCTGTTTGCAGCAGTTTGTCTGTCAACAAGCTGTTATTTTTAGAGATGAATTTGTACAGTGATTATCAGAATGCAAGAGTGTGCTTTTAACTATGAAAAATACACAGCATGCTCCATCACCAGACGCTTAATGGTATAACTTAATTGCCATTAAAAGATACAGTGACTCTTTAACTACTCACTGGCTCTCGGGCCTGTCATTCATCCGGCTTCCACTAGTAAGTCTGGAGTCTTGTTGGTGATGGTTCTCAATAAATGCTGCCTCTCCGTTACTGATGTAAAAAGCATAGGCAAAGAATGTAGCTCTCGCTTATCAGAGCTATTAGCCTTGCTAGTGATCTTAGCCATGTTGCACAGCAGCGTGTCTATTGTACAGCATGGCTACATTAGGCAGAAAAGTGCCACGACTTGCCTTGTCATGGCAATTTTTTCTGTAGCTTAGCTGTGGTGCACAACCACGGCACTGCTGTGTAACATGGTTAAAAATTTGAAACAGCCAATAGCTCTCATGGGTGAAAGCGATTGGCTTTGCTGATGATTGCTTTGCTTAGCTCTGTCCCACCTAGTGAGCCGTAATGCGAGGCTGAAAAAAAGAGGTGTGTTGGTAACAACTTTAAATCCCTAAGCATTTTCCGTAGACTTCACGGAAACATGATAGCGCAAAAACGTTGGAACACCATTTCACCAAATTTGGCTGTGTCAGAAATGGGGTCTCTATCTGGCAGAGGCATTCGCCTTGGTCCAAGTAGGGACCACAATACTAGTCACGGTAAGTCATGCACAATCCAAATTATCCTGTGCCCACCCTCTGGTAGCTTGGCACTGAGCAGTCAGTCTTTACTGAGAAGGCAATGTGTAAAGTATTTGTGCAATAAACCATACAGTAACACAGTGAAAACAGCACAAAAATACATCACACAGTTCTAGAAAAATAAATGATATTTACCTGGTTAAATTAATGTCAAAATGATAAAGATTCAATAAGCACAAGTTGAGATATCACTTTTGCAAGATTAAAAAGTGTCTTAAATCTTAGAAATCAACATTTGTCTGTTGTCTGCACAAGGTACCTGCTTTGCGTCAAAAATAACATGCACGGAGACCGCAGAGCAGGAGATGTGTGGAAAAATAGAGTGTGCGTTGGAATTTCCAGCATGGCTCAGACGATGCGTTGTTTCTCTCCATGCTGCAAGGGCTTTGCTTCAATTTCCGGCATGCGGTCTTGGTTCCTCACTGCAATGCAGGGATCTTTTTGATGCTGAGGGATGATGCGGATAAAATCCTGGGTGCGTGGGAAGAAGTCACAGGCACTGTGTTGATCTGGTAGGCGATACATTGAATTTTCTGTTGCACAGAAGGCGCTGCGTCGATTCTTCACTCTGGAAGTCGGGCTGCTTCGTTCTGGTTCAGCTGTGTGTCGATCTGGTAGGCTGTGCATCAAATTTCCAGCCACAAGGCAGCCACTGCTCGATTCTGAACTCTGGAAGTTGGGCTGCATCGTTCCGGCTTACCTGTGCAGCAATTTCTCTGTCGCAAAATGGCTGTGCGTCGTTTCTGGCAGGCTGTGCGCCGATTTACGACGCACAAGGAGTTTCCTGAAGAGATGAAGTCTTTTTGGCCCTGAGACCTCAGAAAACAGGAGGCAAGCTCCATCCAAGCCCTTGGAGAGCACTTCTCAGCAAGTCAGAGGGCTGCAAGGCAGCAGGGCAACAGCAGGGCAGCAATCCTTCTCAGCAATGGAGTCCCGGTGAGTCATTTGGGCAGCCAGGCAGTTCCTCTTGATAGGTTGCAGGTTTAGATCCAGAAGTGTCTGAGTTGGTGGGGTCAGGGTCCCAGTTTATATACCCCAAAATGTCTTTAAAGTGGGGGAGACTTCCAAGAGTGGTTTTGAAGTGCACAAGGTCCCCTTTCAGTACAGGTCTGTCTGCAAGGGTCCCAGTGGAGGGTTTTGCAGTCCATTGTGTGAGGGCAGGCCACTAGCCTTCGAAAGGTAAGCGTCAGTCCCTCCACCCTCCCAGCCCTTGAAGACCCATTCAGTATGCAGATGAGTGCAGGTGTGACCGAGTATCCTGTGTTAGTGGTTGTCTGGGTGAAATGTACAGAAGGAAGCTGTCAACCAGCCCAGACGCTGATTGGAGACAGTCTGTAAGGTGAAGAGAAATGCTCACTTTCTAAAAGTGCCATTTCTAAAATAGTAATATAAAATCTAACCTCACTAATAAGCATGATTTTCTATTACCATTCTGGCCATACTAAATATGACCAGGTTATCCGTTTCTGATCAGAATCTACCACTACAACAGACTATGAGGGTAGTCCTAATGTTATCCTATAAAAGGAGCAGGCCTCACAGTAGTGGAAAAAGAATCTAGGTGTTTTCAACTACCAGGAGATATAAAACACACAGGTACATGCCATGCCTTTTACGTTCATAGCACCCTGTCCTGTAGGTTACCTAGGGCCCACCTTAGGGGTGACTTATATGTAGAAAAAGGGGAGTCTAGGTCTTTGCAAGTACTTTTAAATGCCAAGTCGAAGTGGCAGTGAAACTGCGCACACAGGCCTTGAAATGGCAGGCCTGAGAAAATGGTTAAGGGGCTGCGCATGTGGGGGGCACAATCAGTGCTGCAGGCCCATTAGTAGCATTTAGTTTACATGCCCTGGGCACATGCAGTGCACTTTACTAGGGGCTTACAAGTAAATGAATTATGCCAATTGGGTATAGGCCAATGTTACCCTGTTTTTAGGGAGAGAGCATGTGCATTTTAGCACTGGTGAGCAGTGGTAAAGTGACCAGAGTCCTAAACCCAACAAAAAATGAGGTCAGAAAAAGAAGAGGAGGAAGGAAAAAAGTTTGGGGGTGACCCTGCAGAGAGGCCATTTCCATAAAGGCAATAAGCTAGACCTGTGTCCAGAAAGCTTGCTTTTAAGATTTGGTGTAACTCACTTCCATTTGTTTTTCAAAATTAAGGTTAAAAACATGTTTGGGTGCCTAAACGGTTTGGTTTGAGGCGCTCTTGTTAGAGACCCATTAGCACAGCTTCAAAAAACAGTGTTCTGATTGGCTGAGGGGGCGTTTTCCCTTTGAGCCACCTTGTTCCTGCAAACGCACTAATTGGCTGGCTGCAACATGAACAAACATTTTGAGCCTTCCATTATGTGACTCGGTCTCCTGTGCTAAATGTGTATGTATGGTCCCCTGTCCTGAAAATAAATAAATAAATAAAGATATATCTATCTCTCTCTCTCTCTCTCTATATATATATATATATATATATATATATATATATATATATATAGATAGATATATAGATATATGATATATGTATATTCCAGCAAACTACGGTGCCCACTCACTCAAAGCAATGTTTTTTTGTTATGGTGTACTTCCGTTCAGTCGTTTTTGAGAAGTTAAGGGGAAAACAAATCTGTATATCTAGGGATGTTATGGATTTGCGCCCTCTCTTGATCTTGTGCAAGGATCTGATTGGCTGATAAGACTTCAACAACAGCAGTCGTTGAAGTTTTGTCAGCTATCTTGTGAAGCCAAGTCCAGAAAGAAAGTAATAAAAGAAATAAAAAAGGAAACGTGGCCGGCGTACAAACACCCTGACCCTTAGCTCTAGTAGTGGGTGTCCAAAGGGGACCCCCCCAGGGCTAAAAATCATTTGTTTTTTATTTTACAATCGGAGATGCAGTGGAACCACAGAGACCCCATAAAATCAAAACAAAAATGAAGCCCGGTTATAGTTACCTTAGGGTGCGAGTTATAGTAATTTAAGAAAGCACAGGCTCCCACGCTACCAATATAAACCCCCCCCCCCGCCTAGGCCAGGTGCAGTGTTACAATTAAATAGTTAATGGGGCGGACCCTGTTTCTGAGACTCTAGGAGGCCCTGGGAGCCCCCATCCCGGGGGTTGATATTATCACAAAGGCCATGGGAACTCTGTCCTCCAGGGCCACATACAAAATAAAGGAAAAAGGGTATGTGCCCCCCCCCCTCCATGAGCATTGAATGGCCCCAAGGACTCAATTCCTCAGGCCTAACATTTAAAGGAGAGGGAAGCACGTGCCCCTATCTCCGAGCCTAAAGAGGACATGGGGACCCGATATCCGAGGGCCGCAATGTTAAAAATGGGGAGGGTGGTGCACGGCCACATCCCAGAGCCATTCAGTGGCCCAAGGAACCCTACTCTGGAATAGCTCAGGGAAGGTATCCCGGGGTCCCCGACCCCAGGGGAACCATCTTTTCTTGCCTGAGAGTGCAGGAACAGAAAGTGTATTGTCCTCCCACCCTGCAGGAGCACAGTGCTGTTCCAGCCAGGTGGGAACCCAAAACATTTTCTCTATCTGTGTTCTCGGGCAGTGAAAAATGCAGAATTGCCTGGTGGGAGCAAAAGAAAATTGATCCTATGGGGTGGGAGTAATGCTGGTTCCTGCTGCACAGACAGTGGGTACAGATAGGGTAGCCAGCTTAGCCTCAACATCTTGATTCCAGCCCCCGCCCACTCCCCGGCCATCATCGTAAAATATGCTATTGGATGCCCTGGGTGGATAACAGGACACCCAAAAGTTAAAAACAAAAAAGAAAACATGGCTCCTGAGTGGCCCAGTGAAATGGGGTCGCATTCATGGAGCCGCAGGGCCTCTGGTCTTTTCCCCAGCACCCCCAACTTGAAATAAATCTGTGGGTATTCCAGGTTGGTTGAGGACACCCACTAAAAGAGTAGATTGAAAAAGTGAATAATAAAAGAGTAGCCAGAGCTGCTCATCTATTATTGATAGCTCCTACCAAGGGGCGCACCATAATGCCCTATGACAAAGTAATGTATTTTGTAACTAGAGTTTCCCGTTAGAAGAGACAGGGCCCCCACCCAATATTTTTTTTTAATGTTGTTCGGAGCTGCAGGGATTTTCGCAGCCCGTCACCAACATTAAAAAATAAAAGTAAGTCTCCTGGGTCATTAAATCCATGACCCCAGGAGAGCTCACTGTATTTTCGAAAGCACTTTTAGTTGGAGCACCATGCTCTTTAGCTGGAGGGCAGAGCCACTACTTAGTGTATTTTATAGCTGCCTTTTGTAGCTTGGAAATTGTGGAAAAAAACAAAGAACATCAATGACATGGTAATACATATTTTAATAAAACTTTCTTACATTTTTAAAGGCAATGTTGTCAAACATTGCACTGTATGAATTAGTAAAAAAATACATTTCATTAAAAGTATTGGGCCTTTTTTGACAAAGACAATACATGTGCTTATTCAACGAAATAAAGGGTTGTGATATTCTGATATCCTGACGACTTCATAAAGCCAGTAGGCCCAGTTTTTTATATTTCGGTGTTCTGACCCTTTGCCAAATTCAGTAGGTCTGCTTTACTTAAACTGACACCAAGGCTCTGCACCCAACCCCCAACTGTGCATGAGTCATGTACAAGGGAGGGTTGGGCGTCAGGCCTGTCTCACTGCCAACCCAATGCCATGCACAGACAATGGCTTTGTGTGGCGTGACGGGCGGCCAGGCCCTTTGGCCAAGCCCGTGCACATAGTGGGGTTGGCATTCCATATGGTAATAACCTATTACTTTACCTTAAAAAAACCTAGAAATCCACTGAAAGAAGGTTAAATTAACGTTATTGTTTGGAATGGTAATAATATCTTACTTTGCAGAAAAAAGGCTAAGAAATTCCTTGAAAATAATGAAGGAAAATGGGTTGCTTTTATTAGAAGAAAATGCTAGTTAAAACATATTGTTTCAAATTAGCAAAACCACTTAAATTCACCCCACCATGCACTGCTAATTACCCCCACATCAGTCATGGCATGTTCTATGACAGCATTGATAGTATCACTGCAACATTTGCAGTTAAATCATTAGTGAGAAAGTTGTACATGGGGGGGTGTGTGCATTTATAGTTACCATTGGGTCCGTGCAATCTTTGGAGTGGGTACCCATGTGAGACTCCATAGGATGACTTTCTTGAGACAACTGCTAATTGGCTAAAGTCTTATAGCTCAGGTTCAGCTAGAACTTGGTTAGAATGTCTCTCCTCTACTGGCTGCGGGTGGGTGGTAGAATGAAATTTAGGGTTTATACCCTGGTCCTCATGTGATCCGGAGCAAAAGTCCTGCATTTATGAAGGTTATTTTTCAAAAACATTTGTCTATTAGATGTCTGCAATCTGCTTTGGACCGCATTAGTACCTTCTATGTTTCTGAAAAAGTTGTTCATTGACCTCGCTTTTATGGTTCTTTGCCCCAAGTCTTTGGAGTCCAAAATGATCCCTAACTGAGAAGTCTATCAACAAGGCATGTTCTGTAGCCATATACCATAAGGTCAATATGACAGTAAATATTGCAATATACCATAAGGTCACAATGACAGTAAATTGGGTGTGCCACGAGACAGCCACCCTTTGATTTATACTGTTCAGCATCCACAACAAAATGACATACCAATTTTTGAGGCGCTTTCTTAGAAATGGGCTCTGTGGTTGGCAGTCAGATTACCCCCTGTCCAAGCAAGGATCCTCACTTTAGTAAGAGTAAAGGCAAATCACCCTCTGTTAACCCCCACCCGCTCCCTTGGTAGCTTTGCACGAGCAGGCAGGCTTAACTTCAGAAGCAATGTGTAAAGTATTTGTACCAACACACACAGTATTATAAGTAAAACACTACAAAATGACACAACACAAGTTTAGAAAAATAGGTAACATTTATCTAAACAAAAGACCAAAATGACAAAAATCCAACATACACAAGTCAAGATATGAGTTTTAAAAACAATAAGAGTCTTAATCCTTAGAAAACAGTGAGAAAGCTGTAATTGCTCAAAGTACCTGGGGAGCATAAAAATAAAGACGCACGGGTGAGTGTGCGTCGATAAAGGTCAGCGATGCGTTGATCTGAACACTCGCAAGAGAGACCGTGCGTTATTCCTCTTCCAGTCGGGGTGCATTGTTTCTTCTCTCCTGCAAGAGAGAGATGCGTTCATCGTGGACGGGCACCTCGGTCCGGGCAGGCTTTGCGTTGGTTTTCCGCACCCAGCGATGTTGCGTAGAAATCCGGTCGGACAGTGTCAAGAAACTGTGCCGCGTGGGGTCTTGTATCTATAACAGCAGCTGCACGTTGTTTCTCCTGCAGCGTTCTGCCATTCTCCCAGCTGCGATGCAGGTGGAGCGGCAATTTTAGCTGCGAGGCTGGCGGCGCATCTTTTGTCAGCCACAGGGCAGGTAATGCATCGAACATTTCCCCGCACGGCGGTCTTTGCGTGTATTCCGGTCTTTTTCCACCAGCTTCACCCTACAATGGCCTAGAGACAGTTTAAGGGATCACTTGGAAGGCAGGACTCTTAGCAGAAAGCCAAAGGGCTGGCAGAGAAACGTGTTTTTGGTCCATGAGACTTCAACAACAGGAGGCAAGCTCAGTTCAAGCCCTTGGAGAGTCTTCACCAGTGGGAAGTCACACAAAAGTCAGTCTTTATCCTCTCTCAGGCAGAAGCAGTTACTGCAAGCCAACTCAGCTAAGCACAGTCACAGGCAAGTGGGCAGTACTCTTCCCCTAGCTTCTCCAGCTCTGCTCCCGGGCAGAGGTTCCTGTTGTTCCAGAAGTAATCTGATTTTCAGGGGTTTTTGGTCCACTTCTTATACCCCTTTTCCTTTGAATTAGACCTACTTCAAAGAGAAGTCTCTGTTGTTTACTAGATCCTGCCATGCCCAGGCCAGGCCCCAGACACACACCAGTGTGTTGGAGACTGCATTGTGTGAGGGTAGGCACAGCCATTTCAGGTGTCAGTGACCAGTCCACCCTTCCCCTCTAGCCCATATGGCTTATCTGGATATGCAGGCTACACCCCAGCTCCCTTTGTGTCACTGTCTAGAGGAGATTAACAAACAGCCCAACTGTCAAACTGACCCAGACAGGCAATCCACAAACAGGCAGAGTCACAGAATGGTTTAAGCTAGAAAAATGCCTACTTTCTAAAATTGGCATTTTCAAACACACAATCCAAAAACAACCTTTACGAAAGATGTATTTTTAAATTGTGCGTTCAGAGAGCCTGAACTCCATATTTCTATTGAATCTGCGCTTTAATGATATTTAAAGACAGCCCCCATGTTCACCTATGAGAAAAATAGGCCTTACACAGTGAAAACCTAATTTGGCAGTATTTCACTGTTAGGACATATAGGGGGTCATTCCAACCCTGGCGGTCAATGACCGCCGGGTTGGAGGACCGCGGGAGCCCCGCCGACAGGCCGGCGGTGCTCCCAAGGGCATTCCGACCGTGGCGGTAAAGCCGCGGTCGGACCGGCAACACTGGCGGTCTCCCGCCAGTGTACCGCCGCCCTTTGGAATCCTCCAAGGCGGCGCCGCTAGCTGCGCCGCCGAGGGGATTCCGACCCCCCCTACCGCCATCCAGTTCCCGGCGGTCCGCCCGCCGGGAACCGGATGGCGGTAGGGGGGGTCGCGGGGCCCCTGCAGTGCCCATGCCACTGGCATGGGCACTGCAGGGGCCCCCGTAAGAGGGCCCCTACAAGTATTTCACTGTCTGCTTGGCAGACAGTGAAATACGCGACGGGTGCAACAGCACCCGTCGCACCTTCCCACTCCGCCGGCTCGATTACGAGCCGGCATCCTCGTGGGAAGGGAGTTTTTCCCTGGGCTGGCGGGCGGTCTTTTGGCGACCGCCCGCCAGCCCAGGGAAAAACTTAGAATACCCTCTGCGGTCTTTCGACCGCGGAGCGGTATTTCGGAGGGGGGAACTCTGGCGGGCGGCCTCCGCCGCCCGTGAGGGTCAGAATGACCCCCATAATACGTTATTATACACCGTACCATAAACATATACTGCACCCTGCCCGTGTGGATACCTAGGGCCTACCTTAGGGGTGCCTAACATGTATGGAATGGGAAGGTTTAAGCCTGGCAAGTGGGTACACTTGCCAAGTTGAAATAACAGTTTAAAACTGCACACAAGGACACTGCAGTAGCAGGTCGGAGCCATGTTTACAGGGCTACTAATGTGGGTGGCACAACCAGTGCTGCAGGCCCTCATAGTAGTATTTGATTTACAGTCCCTAGCCACCTCTCTTGCACTTTACTAGGGACTTACTAGTAAATCATATATAGCAATCATAGAAAGCCAATCAGCAATACAATTTACACAGACAGCATATGTACTTTAGCACTGGTTAGCGGTGGTAAAGTGCCCAGAGTCCGAAAGCCAACAAAAACATGTCAGAAAAAATAGGAGGAAGGAGGCAAAAAGATTGGGGATGACCCTGCAAAAAGGGCCATTTCCAACACGACCCCCCACTAGCCTAAAGCCATGGGAGACCAATCAGTACCTTTATGGACTTCCCCGATTGGGGCAATTGAACAGGGACCCAGGCCCACAGCAGCAGGGGCGTATTCCAGCTCTAAGCCTTCCTGACACCAGTTGCATCCCTCTGTCCATACTCTCAGGGCCCACTAAGCTAACCCTTTGGGAACGCCTCTCCTCACTTGCAGATACCATCTGTGCAGCACCTAACCTTACTTTGCTCACAGATGTATCCGAGGAAGCAGACTACCACTATGGCCAACACAGTGGTGTGGCTCCTGCCCCGCCTCCCCCAGGGGCAACTCTGTCCACCAGGACAGCAAGCCGCAGTGGCCACTGACAGCTGTCGGGTGAGAGCCAGGCACCAGGCCTTTCTAGGCTCTCCAACCACTGTGACTGGAGAGTGGGGGGCAGAAACCCCAGGCAACTGGCACTCTTTGACCACTCTCCCTTCCACCAGGCCAGGAATGACAGCCTGACCCTGGTCCTTCCCTCTGGGGCTCTGTACCCTCCCCCTAGGAGTGGCACCCCCAGATTCCAGGTTTGTCAGGCTGCTTGTGGAAGCAGCCCTGTACAATCCTCCCACCAGTGCAGGGATGTTAACCTGCAACTGGTGTTCCAACCTGGGGTCTGTACCTTCAGATTGGAACAGGGCCATGGGCAAGGCTTTTCTCCCCTGCCCTCCCTTCTGGGGTTCTGCACGCCCCCACTAGAAGTGCCCCCGGATACAACACTGTGGGGGCACTGTTAGCAGTAGCCCCTCCCTCCAGGTCAGGGGGGACACCCTGAACCTGGCCCTTCAACCCAAGGTCTGTACCCTTGGATTGAACTGAGATCGGTGGTGAGCCTCTCTCTCCCCTGCTCTTACTCTCAGGGTTCTGCAGCCTCCACAACCGTGAAGAGTACCCCTAGAAGTCACACAGGGGGTGGTGGTGGTGGTAGGGGCGGGGCTGATTGCGAAAACCGTCCCCCCATCAAGGCAGGGTTTACCCCCTGACCTGGAGGGAGGGGCTACTGCTAACAGTGCTCCTACCGTGTTGTATTCTGGGGGATGGGGGCACTCCTAGTGAGGGGTGCATTGTTGTTGGTCAACTTGGCTTCAGTGGTTTTGTTTTGCATAGCCATTCTGCTTTTCACATCAGAAAGATCTTCATGAACAGTGCTGTCCATAGCTCCTCATCTTAAGACATTAGATAGAGGTTAGACTATAAATTTATAGAACACTAATTTATCAGATTACATAGCCACTGTAGACTCTTTTCCCTATGTTCATGGGGTCCAGCAGAGCTTACCCTCGGATGCACTCCCAATCCTTTGCCTTACCAAAAAAGGACTGCGTTTTAACCATTAGATCCATCCCTTTGGATTGAATCTCATACAACAGCATGTTGCAGGAAGCAGAATTTGATAAAGGAACCACAGGCAAGTAGTGCTACTTATTTAGTTTGAGTGATGATCCATGGCCACTGTAGATACGGTGATCTCCTGGTTACACATAGAGGATGTGCCAGTACATGACTAAGCTATCCATTCATCTTTGCCAATAGTACATTCGCTAGATACCAAAGTTGTACCTTTTTTAGTGCAAGAGTGTATATTTCTACTCTTAGGCAGCTGAGCTCCTACTTGCTCTTTGCTCATTGCCCTAACTCTGAAGTCATTTTTTTACTACTAGAAGTGCTCAAAAGTTTACAAGAGAGAGGGCAAAATGTCCTAAGTGGATGGTAAGCTTTAGTTAGCAAATTGAAAAGAAGCACCTGGTAACTTTAGGGATGTCGAAATCCACTCAGTACTCATTCTTCCGTAGTTGTCTCTTAATGCCCAGTTGTCTTTAAAGGGCTCTCATAGTCTGGCCATTTCTATTGATTTCAGTGTATTTGGAGACCTATGGCTGCCAGATGAATGTTAATGATGCGGAGATAGCCTGGTCCATCCTCCAGAGCTGCGGTTACAGAAGAACATACACACTATCAGAGGTATGAGGAACTACTCTCTTATGCATGCCTCTGCACAGTTTGCTTTCTTCAGATTCATAGTATTAAGTAATTAGTGTTTCATGTTAAAGTTTGCATTCTGAAAGCTGGTTATGGGGAAGGAACAAATGAGAAATGTAGGGCATTAAAATGTTCGTTAAATGGGAGAAACATAACACGTCTGATATGACCCGGACTAAACTCGGTCGTGATTGTAACCCAGAGTTAGTTTATTTTCTGTAAATAACTTTTGCCGCACCTTTCGTAGCTTGATTTAAGGAATAAGGCTTTCCCTAGTGGCAATGTGTGGTATCTATGCAACAAACCAGGTTAGCTAAAAAGATTAAAATGTAATAAAATACATTGTAGCTCACTGGAGGCTTTTGATAACAAGCACTGGCAAAGCCAACAGGTCTTGCCTATACAAGAGCTATTGGCTTTGCCAATGTGTTTTAGTCAGGTTGTACATCAGCAGGGCTGCTGTTCAGCATGGCAAAAAGTTAGTGGTGTAGAGAAGAAGTGGTCTTGAGTGTCGTAGAGTGAATGGTGAAGACTGGGGTATAATGTTGTGTATTGGAGTGGTATAGAGTAGAGTTGCATAGAGTGGTGTACAGTGGAGTGGCATAGAGTAGAGTGGACTGCTGTAAATGGCATTGGTGTAGAGTGCAGTGGTATAGAATTCAGCAGCATGTAATGCACCATTAGAGAAGGTAGTGGTGTGTATTTGAGTGTTGCATAGTAGAGCGCAGTGGTGTAGATTACTGTGGTGCTAAGTGGTATAGAGTAGAGTACCATATAGTGCAGTGGTGTAGAGTGGCACAGGGTTCGTTGGCTTATAGTAATGTAGAGTGGCATAGAGTAGGGCAAAGTAAAATATAGTGCCATTGAGTGCAATGGCATATAGTGGAGTGATGCAGAGTAGAGTGTCATAGAGTGCAATGGCATAGAGCGTGTTGGCATAGAATGCAGTAGTGCAGAGTAGAGTAGCATAGAGTAGAGTTCAGTGAGGTAGAATCCAGTGTCGAAGAGTTGATTGTCATAGAGTGAAGTGTGTAGAGTGTCTTAGAGTCCAGTGGCCTTAACTAAGTGGTGCAGAGTAGAGTGTGGTGATATACAGTGGAGTGGTGTAGAGTGCAGCGCCATTGATTTCAGTGTCATAAAATAAGCACCGTAGAATGCAGTGACAAAGATTAGAGTGGTGCCCAGCAGACAGTAGAGTGCAGTGGCGCAGAATAGAGTTGCATAGAGTGCAGTGGCGTAGAGTGCAGTGATGCAAAGTAGAGTGTTGTAGAGTGCATTGACAAAGTGCAGTAGTTGCAGAGTAGAGTGTTGTAGAGTGCATTGGTGTTGATCACAATGATGTAGAGTGCAGTGACATAGAGTGCAGTGATGTATAGTGCACTGGCATAGAGTCCACTGGTTTAGAGTAGAGCAGAGTGGCGTAGAGTGGAATAGAGTGCAGTGGCGTAGAATAGATTGTTTCAGAATAGAGTGAAGTGACGTAATGTGGAGTGGTGCAAGATGGAGTCGTGTGACAGAGTGTAATGGCGTAAAGTGGTTTAGGATATAGTAATGCTGAGTAGATTAGAGTGTTACAGAGTAAAGTGCATTGGCGTACAGTGTACTGGCATAGAGTGCAGTGTTGCAGAGTGGTGTTGTGCTATCTAGTTTGGAGTGGCCTAGACCGGAGTGGTGTAGAGTGCAGTGTTGAAGGGTGCAGTGGTGTAAAGTAAAGTGGCGTAGAGGTCATTGACATAGTGTAGAGGCATAGAGTAGAGAGGCATAGGATAAAGTGGTGTAGAGTGCTGTGGCATGGAGTAGTGTAAAGTGTATAGGTGCAGAGTAGAATGCAGTAGTGTGGATTGGTGCAAAGTTGGATGGAGTGACGTAGAGGGGAGTATACATGGTATGGTAGCACAGTACCATTACAGACAACACATTTTCAATTGAAATGACCATTACATTTGCACAGACATATTGTTGCTGTGCTCCCAGCCAGCGAGAGCAGCTTTTGTTTCTGATCCAGCAGGTGAGAGCAAAGCTGAGTTCCTTCCCTGTACAGAACGTGGACAGATGTTAGAAATTTGGTCTCTAGGTGGCAGAGGTATGCACCTCAATCGTAGTTAGGGTAAGTCACAACACAACCTAAATTATCCTGTGCTCACCCTCGGGTAGCTTGGCACAGAGTGCTTCTTTGAAGAAAAACAACTTTTAACACTCCGAACCCAACACTGGATGGCAGGAAATATGCAGAGCATGTGAATTTACAGCACTAAATGCCCCAAACAGATGTCTACTGGGTAAGTTGCATTTTCATTCTGTTCCCTGCCTGCCATCTCTTGGAAATGGATCTCTGGGATGCATTTCCCCAACGAGTTGCAGGAAATGTGGGCTCTGAGGTCTTTTTATACCACAGAGCAGGGGTCCCCCGTCCCCGAAAATGTATTTGGGCCGCAGGGGTGGGTCCTTGGGGTTTTCCAGTGGCTGCAGGCTCCCAACCTCATACAAATAACATCAGCCCCGGGGAATGGGATCCCTGGGGCCTTCAAACGGCTTGAGGGAGAGAGCACCCCCTCCACAAGAAATGAACAATGCGCTGACCCCCGGGGCCCTGTCACACCCTGTGGGGCTTTTTTTTAAAATGTCAATGTGGATCCCGTACAGCTTCAAGGTAAATTTTATTTTTTTAAATTACATTTTGGCCCCAGAGGAAGTCCCTCCTGGATCCCCTCTCCCTGTCCTTCACCCAACACAAGACCAAGGGAGTCAGGGTATCCCTTACATGCCCCCTATATGTTTTTTCAATTCTTTTTTTCAGGACAGGGGACTGAGTATCTGAGTCTTAAAATGGCTGCCAAACATCTTTGAGGATTTTGATGGCAGCTAATCAGATTTATGGCCTGATTTAGAGTTTGGCGGGTGGGGTTACTCAGTCACAAGCGTGACAGATATCCCATCCGCCGGATTACGATCCCATTATATCCTATGGCAATCATAATAAGGTGGATGGGGTATATGTCACGTTTTTGACGGAGTAACCCTTTTGCCAAACTCTAACTCGGGCCCTTAATCTTTTTATCTATTTGGCTGCAGTGCCTATGCAGCATGAAATATAGATACATTTTGAATCTTAATTTCTCAAAAACCACCAAATGGATTTTGCAACAAATTACAAAAAAGCACGCTTTTTGTACAAAGATCTTGCTTTCTGGCAAAATTTGGTGTAATTCAGTTCAGCCATTTATGTGGTATCGCTGTTTGATTTTCCTATGCAAAATAGCATTGGGAAACACCTTTCAGTCTCCCACCCCCACACCCCTTTTTCTCTGGCCCTCGAGCACCAGAAAGCTTAGGAGCTAAGTGAATGAGACATTTTTGAAAAACCAAGTGGTGATCTTAAGCAATGGCTCTTAAAGTTAAGAAGTGCTCTGGGCATGAACAGGCTTTTTAAATAAATTCCCGAGCTTAGTGAACATGATCCATTAGAGCTATTACCATAGATTGGGGTTTATATACATTAAGGTATATTACTGTATATACTGTTTATTTTTCACTTGAATTTAGGATTAGTTTTGTAGTCCTGTCATGATCCTTAAACAGGTGTGTGGTTCAAGTGTAGTACAAACGAGAGTCTGGTCAGTACATGGCTGTAGAGCGCCCAAAAAACATTTGTGTTTTGTCCTTTTCGTAGGCTGATGTTGTCCTACTGGTGACCTGCTCTATTAGGTAAGTTTTGTCTGATGACTTGTTTAATATGTTGAGCAAGATGTTTCTGATTGGCAATGTATTGCAAGGTATGTTCTACATAACAGTATTCTTTCAAGCAAAGACTTAACCCTGCTAGTACATCATTTTCTCATACATGCTGAAATGGTACAGCAGACAGATGTTTCACCCACTGTAGTCCAGTATTGGCATTAATGAGAGGTAGTGAAAGAATACTGTTTTGGGGGCTGTATGTACAGAAATGTTTTTGGCCCTTAGAACTTAATTTACAGGTGGACGCTAATGGGAAATCCACCAAATTTTGAGAACTCACTGTCCTCTCACATCAGTTCCCTGCATCATTTAGAGTTGAGAATTATTTGCTTGGTAATGAGTTACCATCCTCCAGTTCATCTGTTGAACACCCTTACCTGGCGGTCCATCAGCCACAATGTGGTTGATTGTTTAGCATCTGGAGGCATGTCCCTTTTAGGGCTGGCTTTTTGACCCTCCCCTCACAAAGCATCGTGATTGTCTCTGGTCAGGGGTGCCCATTGCTTGGTTAGTGTGCCTTAAAGCCTGTAAACAGTGCTTGTGTGGAAGACCTCTCCTTTATTCATTCATCTAATGATTGAATCAGTCCTATAGTCACCCAGTCTCCCTTCCAGAGAGACACACATAAAACCAATCAATGAAGGATTACTTTCAGTTATAAACAGGGTCACAGGAATTATGTGATTCTATGACCACTGCATTTTCTGCATAATTATAAATATGATACATATGCCACATACTTAATCAACTGCTGCATAATCTGTAGGTTTTAATAAAAAAAAAAAATCTATTATTAGCGTAAACAGATTCAAAGTTACTGAAAAGGCAGTGGCATGCGTTCCTGCTGCATACTCTGGTCCTCCCATGCTGTGTAACTCCAGTTGCGTAGTTATAAGCCAGACCTATTGGCTCTATCAGTAGTTTTTGAAATATGTATGCCTGGGTAATCTAAGGAAATGTTACTTATTTGGACTGTGCTAGATTTCTTTTCCAGTAGTGCTCTTGGCCAAATCATGTTATAAGTACTCCCCAGCATTTTATAACATGGTCCTCGTTGCCAGTTTTTCTTCTCCAATTTAAATTTACTAGTTTGTTACTAGCAACAGCTTGTGTTGGGAAGACCTGAACTACCCACACACATATGGCCATTCCTGAAATCATACTTGTGTTATTTGTTTTGAATCTGCAATTATCTGAGCTGCTGCTAAAGAAACAGGAGATGCTTTCCCGCCTGTTAAAGACAGAAAACATATCGACAAAGCTGGTAAAAGAGTAGTTTTTGGATCAACTGCACACTGGTGCAGTACAAATTCAGTAGGTCTCATCTTGTATTAAGACAGGGCTATGGGGGAGGCAACGGAGGGCCTAATCCAACGCCTTCTCTTGGCGTTTAGGAAGAAGGTGGAGAAGATTTCTTTTTTTTCTAGCAGAACAAGACAATCTCTAATGCCAGTAAACAGTATGCCTGAGACACCGAGGGGTCAATATACCCATCATATTCTGCTGCCACTTCTAGATCTGTACGTTGAGTTTCAAGCTGGAAGTGCAACATCTTATCAACTTGCCATTCAGTGAGGAACATCTTTTTGGCACGCAAGTATGAAATATTTGAGAAAATCAAGAAAGACTGCAATAGCCAAATTTGTGGGTCACCTTGACCCAGCATTCAGAGGTTCTTTAGGGATTAGCAATATAAGGGAGAAACCAAAGCTACTTCCCCTGAGCAGTCCCAGCACTATCAAAGGCCACAGCAGACTTACCACCAGAATGGGGGCAGAGGGTACATGCGGGGTACCTTCAGGGGCAACAACCTCAACAAGGGCAAGGGTAGAGGAACTCTTGGTAAGGAAGCCTCCACCACCAAGTACCGACATGCTTTATATCCCCCGAACCACACAACACATGTCGGCGGGAGTCTGCAAGGTTTCCTGCTATGTTGGCCGGAAATCACCTAAGACCGGTGTGTACTAACAATCATCAAGCACGGTTATTGACTAGAATTCCTTTCAACCCCACCAAACATCCCTCCCTACAAACACACCCTTGGTCGGAACACCTTTGCCTGCTATGACATTAGGTTCGGTAGCTCCTCCACAAGTGATCAATAGAACTATTGCTCCCACAACATCTGGCCCAAGGGATACATTACTTTTACTTCCTCATTCCTAAAAAGGATGGCTCCAACAGCCCATCCTCAGCCTTAAACCCCTCAACAAATACATCCTCTTAGAATATTTCTGTATGACTACCCTACAGTACATCATCCCTCTGCTGTCAAATACACATCCATCTAGATCATTGGTGCTACTTTCACTTCATGGTAAGTGGCTACAACTATCAGTTCCAGTCTTAGGGCCCATCCATTGCTTACCTTTGTTTGGCTTTATTATCACTCTAATTTGCCTGCTTCTAATGCAATGGCTTTCCTTCCTCTTCCTGTGTGTGTCCCTCCTCTGGAGCATAGCCTATTTACAATTCTTTTGATTGGATGACTTCATACTTTCACTGCTCACACTTAGGGAAATATTTTTTTCTTTTTCTTTTTCAATAAGCCCTCCAGGAGTGCATGTATGTTTCTTCACGTCCTCATGTGCTCCTTACCCTCCTCAAAAACGTCCCTCTGCCCTTTGCTCCCCCTTCACCCAACCCTCACCCACTCCTCCATTGCGCCCCCTTCACCCACCCCTCATCCACTCCTTTGTTGCTTCCGTACCACTTGCGGTCCTAAAATAAATACCTTAATTGCTTTACATATTTTGGAGGGCTTGGCACCTGGCCTTTACTGCCAGGCCACTACAGATTGTAAATTGTGATATTGGGTGCCACTGTTTCTTCCTTGCCCTCATCCAATTACATCCCATTACATCCTCCCTATCTGCTTCTCTGTTGTTTCATTTACTCTTCTTATTTACTGATCTAAGTGGTGTCTGCCATCTTATAAATGAAATAAAAAATAAAATATTGCCCGTGACATTCCAAAGATGCACACATGCATGTGCATAACAGTGACACAGCCTGTACAAGCGGCCTCACCATGAAACCTTTTTTTCTCTTTTATTTTGCTGATGTTTTGCACATCAAGGCAAGACTTATTAGCTTTGCCAGTGCTTGCTTACTAATATCATTAGTATTAACAGTTTCACAACTTTGCCACTGGTTGATGTAGTCATACACTGGAAAACGATACACCTCCGTGTGGTGGATGTGGGCTTTTTTTGGTTTTCTCAGACGAAATAGAGAAGTGAAAGCCACGTAATTTTCTTTATCATTCCAGAATTATAATATGGAATTACTAGTCATTCAACACCAGCTTTTCTATTAAAGGCCCATGATAAATAATTGATCTGGAGTCTCCAGAACATATATGATACCGTCTTTGACCATCATCATGTTTTATCTGAAAATTTCCTTTTTTGACCCAGTGCTTTCAATCACTTCCTTAGAGAGAAAGCTGAACAAACAATCTGGAAACGGCTGCGGGATATTGGAGCTCTCAAGCGCAGACGCCAAAGATCCCAGTTACCTCTCCGCATTGGGATTCTAGGTATGATAATTATCAAATATCTCTCTTAGAATGTCTGGAGAAGATGTAGCAGCACATTTCCCTGGTGGGATCACCTGTGGGCCCCAGCCAGTAACACTGAGAGGGAGTCTGAGGCATGATATTTACAGGGATAGGACAAGAACATCTAGAATCTCAACTAAAAGGGCCTCAAGTTTCTTCTGGAAATAACACTGTGCTTTCAGACCTCTCATTGCCCTGGGGACAGGCCACCAGTGTGAAGACCACTTATCTAAATGAACCATATCTCTCAGCATTGGCAAGTGTAGAAAATATATATTTTTTATTTTCTTTAAACATAGGATGCATGGCAGAGAGGTTGAAAGAGGAAATCCTGGACAGGGAGAAGATTGTGGATGTGATAGCAGGACCAGATGCGTATCGTGATCTCCCCCGGCTCCTAACTGTGGCAGAATCTGGACAGCAGGCTGCTAATGTGCTACTTTCGATGGATGAAACCTATATGGACATTATGCCTGTACATAGGACCTGCAACACTACATCAGCTTTTGTGTAAGTAAGCCATATATGTTTACAAAATATATGTATGTAAAAAGAGCGGCTTAGTTATCTAGCTTTGACAGCTGAGAATGCGTAGAATGTGCAAAGGACAACTTGTTTGAGTGTTATTAAACACACCATAATAATATTTAGAGTTAGGGAGTTGTGTCTTTGAATGATATATGACAGTAGAAAGCCTTTAATTCTTCATACTTCATCCTCCATCTTTTCTAACATTTGAAAGTGCTATGGGAGTAAGCCAAATATGTCACCCTAAGAATGTGAGACGCTGCAATTTATTGGCAGGTCCGTTATGAATGTCATCATGCTTAAAAATATAGGTTTCAGTCTTGGAAAAAATTTGTCAATTATTTCCCTACTCCCTGAGTAAAGAAGCAAGATAAAAAAAACTGGTTCCATTTTAGAACTGTGGGGATCATGCATGCTTTTTGAGTCTCTGCAGTAAAAGCTATGGCACAAATAAAATCGTAGTCCCCATTAAGCTGTACCTTGAATTTACAACCCTAAGAAGACTTGCTTCTCTGGCATTACATCTTAGCTCAACCATTTTGTTGTTCAGATTCCAGATGTCTAAGAACTTCTACTAACACCTTTTTATATGGAAGCTGCTTTACTTCTTAGCAGAGGAGATGGCGAATTTCATTTAATTCTAAAGCATTTTTATAAAAACCAGCAATTCTTTTCAATAGTCTGTGGCTATGAAGCTTTCTTACCACATCCATCCAAGCTAAAAGTCTTACTTATTTGTTTCCAATTCTAAAAAAAAAAAAAAATCAAAAGACTTGGTGAGGCTGCGTTTTAAATGTCTCAGTAAATTCTAATTGGCACTACTAGTTTAACTAGGGTAGACACTGAAGGCTGCACTGTGCACCAGATCACATACCACACGACCAGTTAATAAACAGTTATTGGTGGTAACATTTTCTTCAACAGGGCCATGTGACAAAGAAGGGAGAGCATTCCCTTAGGTGTTTTTAGGCAGGACCATGTGAGTCGTGGATTGGGGAAAGAAGGAATCACTTTCAGGAGTTGCGGAGAGGGAAAAGGGGAAAAATAAGATGTTTTCATAGAGAACGGAAGCCTGTATCAGACATTTGGATACTGTATCTCACCTTTGCTAGAGGTAATGTTTAGTTATCTAAATACTGCCTCATGGGAGTTTGCACAAATACAAGTATAGAAGCACTACTCCATTAACGTTTCTTGAATCACAAGCAGACATTTTCCTTATACAATAAACCCATATCTCATTTGAAGAGCTTAATTTATTAAATACCAGATATGACACCACAGTGTCTACATCTTCATAAAAGTTTATAATTCGGGCAGTTACAGTTTCGGTTAGAAATACAGAACCAATAATGGACGGCAATTATGTCAAACTCATATGTGAGATAGGTCGTACTAGCACTAAAATCTGATAAACAACCTATTTAAAGTAAGCAGTTTATAGGCGTTAATCACGCTACAAGTCTCCAGATAGAGTCGGAACTTTTATAATTCCAGTGTCTATTCTTTGTAGATTGACTTCTTCGAAACTAAATCAGGGTCCAGCTGAGGTAACGTCTGTCTCAAAATAGCTGATCACACTACACTTGGGATTGATTTTGCCAGCTGACAAAATCTTCCGAAGAACAATTAGGGTGTTGAAGAATAATTTCCTCACACACCTACTTGAGGTCTGGGCAACTTTATGTGTATAACAGTTTTCCCTCATAGCAGTGAGCATCTACTGCTACCCTCTCCCCCAATACATGGAGATTTTTATGGATGTTTTGCATGCAGGCACCAATGGTATACACATTACAGAAACCAAAACGCTGACATCATAGCAGGTGTACAACATTCTTATGAGGAAGGTGCACAAATCCTTGAGAATATAAAGAAGTATGCCATCAGCTAACATAGTTACATTAAGGCAAATATCTGTTAATTCTCAATTCTTCCCTTTGCGCATGTAAGAGAAACCCTTGCACCAATTCTTTTGACATCAGACAATTTACCTCATTGCCCTCATGGCTTAGTTCTCTTTATCCTTGCGGCTCTCAATAGCATAATTAATAGTACCATCATTGTCGTCAGGAATAGTAAATGGGAAGGACAGGAATTAACTTGTTGTTGTTGGCGAGACCATGAATAGCACATACATAGACTCACATATGTTTGTAAAGAAGAATGAGGACAACAAAAACAGTATATGTTATTTCAATATTCTTCATTCCCTATCCATCAAAGATGCCTTTCATCCAGGACCAAATATTACACCCATTTAAATCAAACCTGTTTATTAGACTAGGACCATCACACTGGCCATAATATTATTTACTCATGAACATTAAGGGAGACATTGATAATGCACGAGCAGCATTCTTGTTCCACTGTGACAAGAACTCAACCTTTGGCAGCCAGGACAAAATGCAGAGCCATACGATTTTCCCGAACTACAGATTTTTGTGCCTCGATCTGTCTTAGATATGCTCCCAGGAAAGTGCATGACTTTTTCCAAAGTCTTCACAACAGTTCTAACTTTCTTCACTGTGATACTAATCCCATACATTGTGAACAGATGTTCAAAAAACCTAGCAGTCTCTGATTTTGCTCTGACAAGTCTGATTCGATTAGGAGATTCTAGTGGAGTATGTCGAACAGCTGGACTACATACGCTGGGTAACATCATCCGGAGTAGTCTGTCTGCAACCAAGCATAAGCCTCATTCCCACATAAATAGTAAGTTTCAGATTGTTCTTCCAATTTAGTTTGAGAATATAGGACGCCTGATGGCAGCCATAAAAAATTAGAACGGAAGCACCAGTAACTGGTAGACCCTTAACAGAACAGTGACAGTCACCCGTGTCTCACACATAAACTGTCATTATGCTGTTCACAGTAGGATGCTTGTGCAGAACAAACAACTTTCAGGTAGGGTATTGTGACTAGGAAACTGATACTCTGTAGTAGATAATGAAACCTGATTGCACCTTGTTAGGCTGTCACACTCAACATGAAGTTTCCTTTGAACTAGCAATTCAACACAATGGGCCTGATTCTAACCTTGGCGGACGGCGGAGGCAGTCCGCCAAGGTTCCGCCGCCAAATGACCGCACCGCGGTCACAAGACCGCGGCGGCCATTCTAACATTTCCTCTGGGCCGGCGGGCGCTCTCCAAAAGAGCGCCCGCCGGCCCAGAGGAAATGCCCCTGCAACGAGGACGCCGGCTCAGAATTGAGCCGGCGTAGTTGCAGGGGTGCGACGGGTGCAGTTGCACCCGTCGCGTATTTCAGTGTCTGCATGGCAGACACTGAAATACTTTGCGGGGCCCTCTTACGGGGGCCCCTGCAGTGCCCATGCCATGGGCATGGGCACTGCAGGTGCCCCGCGGCACCCCCTACCGCCATCCTGTTCCTGGCGGGAGACCCGCCAGGAACAGGATGGCGGTAGGGGGTGTCAGAATCCCCATGGCTGCGGAGCGCGCTCCGCAGGCATGGAGGATTTCCCGAGCAGCGGAAAGTCGGCGGGAGACCGCTGACTTTCCGCTTCTGACCGCGGCTGAACCGCCGCGGTCAGAATGCTCGTGGGAGCACCGCCAGCCTGTTGGCGGTGCTCCCGTGGTCGGTGGCCCTGGCGGCCACCGGCCGCCAGGGTCAGAATGACCCCCAATGTTCTTATTAGTCACAGAGCTCCTCCTTGTGCCTCCACAGGTAGTAATCAATCAAGAAGGGAGGTTACGAGTATATTGATATTGTTTAATCAACTGCAAATTGGTGTTCACCCGATATATATCGAGCAAGTTGAGGTTCTCTTCGGAGCACACACCACATCTCACTTTGATCCGTGGCACAAACAAGACTTGCTGAAAACACAGCCAGACACATTTTCCGCTGGATCTTGTTGCAGGAGGTTTGCCATCTACTGTAGTGGGAGCTAATAACAGTGAGATGGAGAGTCTGCTTCCTGGAGCAGGTGAGAGCGTGAGGACACTGCAGCTAAAGTCCCTCCCTGCAGCTTCAAAGAGTTGGTTCAGTAATGTGTGGCCTGGAGTAGACGTTGGGTGACAGTGGTGGGCACAACCCGTGCAGTGGTGCCGGAGCCTAGAGGATATGCACATCCATTCACAATGTGAAGATTCAATCTAGGTGGGAATTTGGTGGCACTTCACATCGGTGTTCGTGGTGAGCTGCATTTGAAAGGGACCTATCCACCGAGGCTGTAGTGCAGACTTTTGTAATTGAACAGCCACATAATCCCACTCTCCAGGTTGTGGATTGTGGTAAACTTCGACAGCAAATCAGGAAAGCCTTTTTGAACCTAGAAATGGAAACTGCAGAGACAGTGAATCAGTTGTGTGCAACATTGCAGAACCACCTTATCATTACAATGCAACTTCAGTGGATCTGGAGACACTGGAAGGTTAGAACGAAGCAAGATGGGATGGCCTATCACAACTTCATGGGAGCTATGTTTAGTTTTCTGGGACGGAATGGCTGTGATTGACCACTGTGCCAAGGATAGTGTGTCTGAGCACTGTCTTTTTTTTTCAGAGTTCCACTGTACCTTTCAACTTTGCCAGAAGACTTTGGGTGAAAGGCACAGTGGATGTGTTGTCTAATTTCTAAAGCCTTGCACAGCCTCAGCAGTACAGAATAGACAAAGTAGGTTCCTATGTCACTCAGCGGCTGCAAGCCACATCAAATCTAGGTATGAGGTCCAAATGTAGTCTTTTGGCTACTGTGATAGGGTCTGCACACAAGCAGCAGTACGTCTCAATCCAACCAGAAAATATAAACAAAATCATGGAAACCTAGACGTTAGAGCTGCACCTGAATGAAGTTCATCTATAAATGCATGAAGGCACCCTATGGTTAGCAAAAAATGTCTTAATCCCCATTCCAATACTCTGGGCATAGCGAGAGGCACATGATTAGCAATATTGACTGGCGAGTGAGGGAACGAATTGCACAAACTGCTGGGTCTCTGCAGCACGGATTATAAAGTCCCTCCCAACATGAGCATGACAGGGATACATGCATTCAAGGTTAGGGCACAGAAATTACTGGGTCACCACTTTCCTGGTGGTGTCCCTTCACGCTTCAGCAAGGTCCCTTTTATAACTTTGTTTCATCCATGCCGGATTCTCAGACTCTTACTCCTGTAATACAGAGAAACCTTTGAATGTAGATACTGGGGATGCTTCAGTTCGCTCAATACACATAGTTACTCCAGAATATAGTGATAAAGTAGCTTTCCAAGCAGTCTGCTCTGCAAATACTTTGCTCCAAGACACCTTGTCTTGAGGAGACTGGTTGGGAGCACATTTAATTATAGCTGCTTTATATGGTAGCTTACAGTGTCTAATACATTCTCTACAATGGTACCATTTTTATGGGTGGTCTGGCAAAGAAAAGGAACCCCCATTGTTGTGGGAGTCGCTATCTTGGGCATTAGGGAAGGTAGGTTCAGTGGAGGATATTGATTAAAGTGATGTTGGAGGTGAAGAAGAAAATAATTTCATAATGACACAATCTCACTGTGGTTTAATGTTGGGTTTTTGTGGTAAGCAATAACGCCGCTACAGAATGGGAAAGAGCCAGAGTGAGGATGTTTTCAGTGTTTTCAGAGGCTTCCAACAAGCAGGCGGCAGCGACCACAGATCAGAAACAGGATGGGAGACCTGCTGCTGTGAGATCAAGAGCAAACAAATAATATGCTATCTGTGTTTTGTGGTCTCCAGAACAGGCACCAGTATCCCAAGAGAGTACCCATCACATTCCTGATAGTGCGGAGTGAAAGGTTTAGAGTAGTCATGCACTCAGTAGTGGCTGAGGAGAGCGCCTGTATTACTTGTACAAATTCTTGCTCTGCCCCCTGAGTCCAATGCAAGAGCTCAGGGGTATCCTTTTTAACCTAATCCTGAAGGCAGAAGTGTAACAAAGGCCCCTGCAGCCCTCAGGGTACGGGGGCCTGATGCTCAGGGGGCCCTCTGAGCACAGTTCTCTGGCCTGAGAGCGTCTGAGTGAGTCCGGAGGAGGGCCCCCTCTATGTACTGTGCAGGGGGGCCCCCTCTCAGGTTCCATTACGCCACTGCGTGAAGGTGTTTGGCTACCACGCAAATCTCTCAATCCTTTGTCCCTGGTAACCCGCCATACCCAAAAAGGTGTGTACATGGTAGGCAGCACCTGAATATGCTAACCTATCCTTCAAGATATTCTGGCCTACATATTGGAACACGGATGTGACAAAATTGTATTCTGTCTCGAAGGCTTATGCCCGTTTTTGCCCAATTCAATGAGAAGGTACAGGAAGGCAACCTTTCTTTGATCTAGAGTGGCAGATCAAGTAACCGATCATGTACATGTATCATGTATTGACCTAGCATTGAACCTTTGGGGAAGACCAGGGTATTCAAGGCCCATTTAAGGGCTTAGGAAAAGACGAATGGTGACTCAGCAAAAACCTGGAGAACTCAAAACCAGGTTGTTTGGCCCCACTTAGAAAATTGGAATAAAAAGAGGAATTGACTTTCCTCAAGTAAGGAAATGGAGAAGAAGGCAGAACATAGAGAAACAACAGTAGCAGGGAAGCATGGCAAAATTGTAACATGGTTATGCACCACAGGGAAAGTCAGTATTGCAATTTCTTAAATTTCCTGTATAAAATGGTAAGCATCCTTGCCCCTTTTTTTGATCTACCAAATAGGGGTATTACATACACTCAGAGTGGACACTAAGACCACATGCTTTATCAAGGCATCGATGACTGATTGAATCCTTGCTTCAGCTTCTGGTTGTGGAGGATACTTCTGGAATGTGAGGTAGCTTAATCAGGAGTTTAATTTTAATTTTCACTGTTATGGCTGAGAGAACTCGACCTCAGCCATGTCCAGGTCAAGGCCTCCCACCCAATGAAACCACCACATACAATGAGGTCATACAATGAACAACTGCATATCACAGAGTCGATATGCACACCATGCTGGAGGACAATGACTTCCTCATCTAAACACTTTCTAGGACAGAGAGCTCAGTGCACTTTCTTCCTATACTGAAGGAGATCGCTAAACATGCCCCTGGCATCTTACAGGTGCCTGTAACAGCTTAGGTGGTTACTTTTGAGTGGAGAAACTTAAGCCTTATCCCTTGTGGCACATACTCCCTTGTGGTACATACTCCCTACATATGTAGTGCTGCTCAAGGTATAGGCAATGCTCCACTACCTGTTAAAGAGAGCAAGCAAATTGACGAGGCTTGTAAGAGTTGATGTTAGGGAAAGTACACACTGATGCATTGCAAATTAAATAGGACTCCTCTCGCGTTCTAACAGGGAGCAGTGAGAGGAAATGGAGGACCTAATACAACACATTCCTGAGGAGTTTAGGAAGAAGGAGGATCAGATCAACTCGAGGATCAAGATAATCTCTAATGTCACCATACGGTGCACCCTAGACAGCTGATGGAGATCAGTACTCCACCATACTCCACTGCCATCTCTTCAACCTGCCTTTTAGTGGGGATCATCTTTTTGGCCTGCTTTAGAAAATCAAGAAAGATGCCACAATAGACAAGCATGTGGGAGCCCTCCAAATCATGGCTACTAGAAACTCCTCTTGAAAGCAGTAATATGGGGGAGTTGCCAAAGCTACTTCCCCTGAGCAGTCCCAGTCCTATCAAAGGCAACATCAGATCTACCACCAGTAGGGGGGATTGATGATAGATGTGGGGCACCTGGAGGAGCAACAGCTCCAACAAGGGCAGATATAAAGGAACTCCCAGTAAGGGACCCTCTACTGCCAAACACTGACTTGCCCCATGTCCCCTTGCTCACACAACCGCCTGTCAGGGGAAGAACAAGGTTTCCTGCTACACTGACAGGAAATCACAGCAAACTGGTGGGTTCTATCAATCATCAAGCATGATTATTATCTAGAACTCCTTCCAGACTCACACACATCCTCAACCCAGGACACATGTGCCTACTTCAAGAGGAAGTTCAGGCGTTTCACCACAAGAGAGCAATAGAACCAGTGCATTCACAACATCAGGCCGAGGGGTGTATTACCTTTACTTCCCCATTTTCAAAAAAGGATGGATCCTTCAGGCTCATCTTAGACCTCAGAGCGCTTCAACAAATACATCCTCCCAGAGCATTTTCATGTTACTACCCTGTAGAATGTAATTCCTCTGCTACAACACAGCAACTCCACGAAAGCATTAGACCTGAAAGACTCCTATTTTCACGTACTCATTCATCCAGCTAATCAGTGCCACATCCTTCATATTAAGTGCCACTAGTACCAGTTCAAGGTGTTACCCTTCAGGGTCACTACTGCCGTTAGGGTGTTCACAAAATGTTTAGCAGTAGCAGCCGCCCACCTCAAAGCAGAGTGAATTCATCTGTTCCCCTACCTAGATGATTGGTTGATCAAGAGCACCCACTTGCACCCCATGGGTGGTAACCACACATGCAAGCTGCAATCCCCCTTCCCCAGAGCCTTGAATTTACCATAGAGTCCTCCAGGTCTCACCTCCAACCCCTTCAAATCCAGCCCTTCCTGGAATCTATCATAAATGTCATCACAGGCAAGGCACACCCACACCAACAAAGGTTGTCTGCATTACAGCAACTACTGCCTCTCTTTGAGCCATTGTGTCTCTTTGCTGTCAGGACAGTAGTGCCCTTTCTGGGGATCATGTCCTCCTGTGTAGCCATAGTTCCACATACCAGACTTTGCATGTATTCCCTGCAAGTATGCCTCTCGGCACAGTGGTCATAGGTTAAAGGTCACAGGGATGATCAACTCTTGATCGGGTCAGCACCCATTGCTCACTGCAGTGATGGTATAGCAACTACCTCTTGCAAGGCATACCCTTCATGGATCTCATTCCGCAAGTTAGCATCACCACTGGTGCTTCCCACTCTTGTTAGGGGGTGGCATATCTCCGCAAAATGATGGTGCATGGCCTGTTTTCACCCCACCAAGGTCTCCAGATCAACCAGCTGGATCTTATAGCCATTCAGCTAGCTGTCAGAGCCTTTTCCAGGACATACAGTGAGAACAGACAACATGACTGCCATGTACTGTCTTCACAAACAGTGCAGAACACAATATCCACAGCTCTGAGCTCTCGTGCAGCGAGTTTAGTATGGGCAATACATCATTGGATACTCTTCCTAGTGGAGTATCTCCCTGGAGCGGACACCCATCTGCCAGGTCTGTTCAGCAAGATACATCGAAAAGTCCACGTGTGGGAAATTCTGTTTCTGCTGCTGGGGTATTCCGCACACAGACTTGTTTACCACCAGTGAAAATGAAAAATGCCAAAGCCTTTCAAAAGCATGATGAAAAACAGTGCTTCCCTAGGAAGGTGCCATGCTCCTACATTTGGGGTCAGGGGTGCCAACTTTCCCAGGCAAAAGTGACAGCCATTTGATCACATTGTAAATTCAGACACAAGACTTATATAGTAGGTTTTGTTTTATAAAATTGTGTATATTCATTTTTAACCTGGCCTTTCAGTCTTTGTTTACTGTAATGCATAGCATTACAATCTGCTTAGTCAACATTACAATATTTTCGCTCGAACAAATATAGCTGCCTACGAAAAGATGCCCAAAACAAGTACAACCTACACAATGGGTGATCTAGGTGTTAGAGTTGTTATGCATGTTCACCTTTCTTGGTGGTGTTTTCATTACGAATTTGTGCTTGTTCACAGTAATTATGCAAAATTAAAAGAAAGCCCCCACAGTTTTTTTCTTGTGGTACTGGCATAGTCATTGAAATAACATTGTGCCTATCCTGGGTTCAGCCCACCACTTTGGAGACCTCTGTGCTAAACAATTCACAGACGTGTTCAGATTTATACAGGAACCAGACTGAAATGTCTTTCCTTCCCTTCATGTTTGTGATTTTTATTAAATGTCTAGCATCTTTCGATGATGGCACAAACAAGGACAAAGGTCCATTCATATCAAGACGTTATAAAGGTAAAGCTAAACCTGAAAGCCACTTAATTTTAATAGACACAGTGGCAGTATGTTCTTATGTGGTGGATATCCTTTTTTACAGTGTTGCTCATTTTCTAAGTACAAAATTACTCTAATCGACAAGGAGTCATGACTTCCACCATGTATATTACCTGATCTGGTCATTTGCAGTGGAATCAGATAATCAGCTATCAATATCTGGATAAATCAACAGAACTCAAAAAGTTGTTATATCAAAACCAGAATCCTTCCGTAAATTGATTGGGGGGGGGTTGATTAGGTTAAAATGCTCACTTTATCTAAAATATTTTTATTTTAACATCTAAAAGTAGCGTTGAAATCCTTCTCTTCAGAAACATGCAATCACATGCAGACCACTTTATATAGCAAAATAATGCTGCAAAAATCTAAACATATTCTGTAAATGGATATATGAAGCAGGGCTTTCCCATCCAGACTTAGGACACCGTATTTGGGTGGCACTCATTATTCAATTTGATTTGTATTGACAACTGAAAGATGCACTTCTTTGGACATTTCATACTATGCTGGCTTGGTTAATCCCTAAATCCCTAAGGCCTTTCTTTTGAAATAATTATCCCGCCTTTTTAAAAGATAAAATTCAATTCTTTCCAGAACACCACTAAAATCTGGCTTGTCATACAGGAAGTATCTACTAATTTCACAAATTATACAGTTGCCTAACTTGTGCAGTAATGTGATTGTTTTCCACATTGCAAAATAACCATGTGATCCCAATAAATATTAGCACTCGTTGAGAGACATGTATGAGCTGCAGGGCAATTAACCACCATTGTAAAATGGCTTTGTATTGGACCTGGAACTCTCAAGTAGTCAGAAGAAAACATTCGGCTCAATGAAGGAGATCAAGAAGCTCTGGTTGTAGCGCATCGCAGCACCTTCACTAATGACAGTATGTAAAGGCCATACATCAAACATATTATGCCCCATGGGATGTAAGCAAAATAACCAAAGATAAAACCTAGGCTTGTTCCAGATGTAACACCTCAATTCAGATCCTTCTCATACGTTATAGTACCCTCTTTTGACTGCCTCTTGGAGCCAGGTGTTTACTTACTTCGCTAGCAAAATGAGACACTCGCTGAAGTTAGATCAATGGATAATATTGATGGAATTCTACAAATAGTAATTTCCAACGCTAATTCATAACAGGATATAGGAGACCAGGGTAGTAGTGAGAAAGTTGAACTGCCGAGAAACACAACAGCTTAAAAAGATGAACTACTGAAGGAATATTCCGGATTTGAAAGGAGCCATAATCAGCATCAATTCGAGATAGCTCTCGGACTGATCCAATAACCTATCAATTTTTTATTGAATTATTTTTTTGCAACCTCAGAATTTATGAATCTGTAAAGATACATTCTCATTCTTCTGGACTGTTTCTGAGGCATTGAGTATGGTTAATAAGGATGCAAAAAATAGTTTTCCCTATTTGTTATTAACCTCACACACATATACCGTAGGCGAGCACTGGATAAGCTCCTAACTCACTAAGTTGTGGAAGGTAACGTAGTCTTTTGACCACATCACTGATTCACAATGTGGCACAAAAGGTTTAAGGGGAAAAAGTGTGTAGAGTATGCTCTAAGAAACCACCTTTGGGCAGACATGAACTTCGCAGGACTCAGCATGATGTGACATCCTTCATCAGATGTAAGTGTTAGTGAGACTAAAGATGCCTGTGAGAGCTCAGTGAATTTAATGAAAATATCTAGGATGGGGTAACTCGTATTACGGCTAAGTATTTTTTTCTTTTTTCAAGTCCTGAGTCCTGGGTGCCATTCAATATGTGGTGATTGCATCTGTCAACATGGCCTCATTACTGTTTCTTGTTACAAGGGTATTTAATGGGTGTTGTACTAGAATATACCAGATGGTGTTTCTTGACCCACACAGTTTATGGCCTGATTTAAATCTCGCCTGGCGGGTTACTCAGTCACAGTGGTGACAGATATCCCGTCCGCCAAAATATAAATCTCTTAGGATGTAATGGGATTTATATTTCGGCAGATAAGATATATGTCACAGTTGTGAAGGAGGAACCCGTCCGCTGAGATCTAACTCAGGCCCTCAGTCCTCTCTTTGTATCAAAGGAAATATTGTTTTTTGTTCTCCTATTTCTGCACCACATTTCCATGAATGTGCATACCTATCGCCTTGTGAAGTTGCAGTACTTTGGTCTGGTATTCCCCATTTCTGACTCTCAGACTGAAGGCAGAGCAAAATTAGCACAATGGGTTAAATCATTTAAACTCTCTATGCCTCTATTTCCTTATCTGTGTAGACTGGGAAAGCTTAAAACCAGCAAGAGTGTTCAAACTAAGTGCAGTATTAAGAACTGGTAGGGTTATCTTATGTATTAGTGATAAGTATGTCATGGTATGTTAATTGTAAAGAAAAAGCAAAATATGTCCTTTGTTGAACGGCCACAGTGATTTGATGAACAAAATAATGCTGTCTACAGTGGAATAAGGAACATATAATTGTGTGTGATAAATTCTGCAAAAACTGTGTTCTTATGCTTGCTATTACCATACTGACTTGTATTATGGGTATTTCATTACAGTGCTTCAAACCCCTGATGATTGGTTAAAGTCATCTCATGGTGTGAGGAATGACTAATCATCTACTGATATACAGTAATTTAGTTATGTAGTGTGAATGATTTGTTCTTTGGCATGTACTAACATCGTTGCACAGCGGAGATTAAGGTTAGCATGTGTGCTGTACACTATAGCCTGAGAAGTGAGATGTCTTCTTGATCTGGAAATAGACTGAGTAACACCATTAATTTCAGTCATGTACGGTACAGGACTAGATATCATACCAGCATGTTTATTTCAAAAGCTCTATCATGCGAGGCTGTGACAACATGTGTACTTACTGCATCGTCCCTTTCACCCGTGGTCGAGAGAGGAGCCGACCCATTTCCTCCATCCTTCAAGAAATTAGGATGCTTTCTGATCAGGTATGCGCTTTCTTTTTTAAGTGTATTTTTACTGTGGCTTTTAGTCTGTTAAGCTTCCTTTATGTTTTCCCTCTTATTTATAATATAGAACAAAATAGAATGATGGCCCTGGATCTCACCGTTCTGGTCAAACAGAATGATAATTGTTTATGACAAGTTAAACAGAATTATAAATAGCTACTCGTCAGTATCAAGAATCATAGTTACAGTTATTTGAGGGAAGCAGGGCGTCAATCAATTAGTCCAACAATGGCAGAAGCTAGTCATAACACAATAAATACGTTTTTTTACTGCACTAAGCAATATAGATTAACACAATTGATTACATTCGTGGAACTTTGAGTAAATAAGTCAAAGCTAAGTTTACAAGTCTCAGGAAGAGGCTTTGCATAGTGTAAAGGGGGGACACTGCTCGGTGGCAGTGCTGTTCTAGATGCATAGGTAGAGACATAACAGAATCTGAAGATAAAATAGCAGTTGAAAACATTACCATAAGTAAAACCCTGGGCACAGACCACCTTCCAGACGAACTGAATGTGGTATACTTAAACCAACTTGCACCTATATTGACTGAAATTTATAGCATGTTGAAAGAACAGGGAAGACTCCTACCATCCACCAGGGAGACAATTGCAGTACCACTGTCAAAGACAGTCTGAGATGGAGAAGAGGTAGTATCATCCAGACCTCTACCTAGGTTATAAAATATTTAGCAAGATCTACGTAGGAAAATTGCTCCCATTTATGCAAGGACTGATATCAGTGTGGATTTATTATAGAAAGAAACACTGTGATACATAACCAACAGCTATTCCTGGTTAAGAAGATTGGCTTTCCACTGATAGTGAAAATATTTGAGGTAATGGATGAGAATTAGTTGGGGGTTGGATTTATAACCTGGACGACCTTATTATGTACTGACACTCTGACACTGAAAGCCTGAGTTTGCATGATACAGACCATTACAGAGTACTGCAAGGAAGGAAGGGGGACACAGCAGGGGTGTGTGTTGTTGCCACCAGTTTTTTTGCTTTAGGTGTGGAACCATTGGCAGGTCAAGTGTAATGTGGTAGGTAATTCACGGGCATTACTGAAAAGGAACATATGTTTTTATATATATATATATATATATATATATATATATATATATATATATATATATATATATGTTCGGTGGCATGTGTAGCTGCAGATACACATGCTGTGCACTGTTCCTGCCATCTAGTGTTGGGCTCGGAGTGTTACAAGTTGTTTTTCTTCTAAGAAGTCTTTTCGAGTCACGGACCGAGTGACTCCTCCCTTTTGGCTCCATTGCGCATGGACATCGACTCCATCTTAGATTGTTTTCTATCCGCCATCAGGTTCGGACGTGTTCCTCTTCGCTCCTGGTATTCGATTTGAAAAAAGACTAAATTCACTGAAAATAGTCAGTGTTGTTTTCAATCGCGAAACATCTTGCATCAACACCTCTACACCGGCAAAACACCCCTTCGGTTGCCCTTCGGGGCTTCTGCGCCCAGCCAGGGCCTTGTCGGCCCGACTGCAGAAAACGTCGAAGCCTAATGGACCGGACCCCATTCCGTTTCTGCCCAGAGTGCCACGCCAAGTATCCCTACACAGACCAACACCGGGTCTGTAATCTGTGTTTGTTACCGGACCACTGAGAGGATACTTGCGAGGCCTGCAGGTCCTTCCGTTCGAAGAAGACCTTGAGGGATCGAAGGGCGAGGCGACTGCAAATGGCGTCGAAGAGTTCCGATCACCTCGACGTCAAGGAAGAGGAGATGGCCATCTCCATCCAAGGTTCTGAATCGGACGACTCCGACGCAGACCGACCACCTACAGCAGGCCAGCACGTGGGTACGCCTGCCCCGACCCAAGTCCAGAGTCAGTCCAAAACAAAAATAAAGGCCGCGTGGACGCCACAGCCGGAAGGCCATGGCTCGACCCATAAGAAATCAAGCGGTGACCAAGCAACACCTTCGGCACTGAAAAAGGCCAAATCTGTGACGAAGTCTTCGGACTCGAGCCTAAAAACCGTGACCGAGAAAACTTGACATCGAGTCGTCGAAGCCTCGAAAGAGTCTTTCGGAGCCGAGGCCTACTGTCAGCATGGGCATTTCGGTGCCGAAAAAAACGGCTTCGGGTCTGAAAAAATCCTCGTACACCGAGGAACATGGACTCTCAAAACAAATGAAAGAGAGAGACAGATTTGAGGAGGAACTTCACCAAATGGAGGAGTTTGATGAAACACAGGCAAGGATACAGATCCATAAGGATACTGGGAAGATCCAAACGCTACCTCCTCTCAAATGCAAAAGGAAACTGGGTTTCCAAAGACGTTCAGACGCTGAGCAGCCAAAGGCTAAAGTGCCTAGAGAACAATCTCCGCCACGCCAGTTTTCTCCATCACATTCTCCTCCGCATTCTCCTTAGAGAACTATTTCTCCCCTTGCCACACCCACTGCACAGTCACCCACACACACTGTGCAGTCGCAACAGGACACGGACCCTCTATGATGACCCTGTGTCGGACAATAGCCCGGAGTGCTATCCTTCTAAACCCTCTCCACCTGAAGATAGCACCTCCTACACTCAGGTCTTGGCGAGGGCGGCTGCATTCCACAATGTGAGCATGCACACAGAGCCATTAGAGGACGACTTTCTTTTTAACACTTTTTCCTCAACGCATGCTTCTTATCAAAGCCTGCCCATGCTCCCAGGCATGCTTAAACATTCCCAACAAATTTTTTAGGAGCCCATGAAGAGAAGACCCTTAACACCACGGGTGGAAAAGAAATGCAAGCCACCACCGTCAGACCCAGTATTCATCACCCAGCAGATTCCCCCAGACTCGGTAGTGGTCAGCGCAGCGAGGAAGAGATCCAACTCACAGTCATCGGGAGATGCACCACCTCCAGATAAGCAGAGTAAGACGTTCTATGCCGCAGGAATGAGGGTAGCGACACAGACTGCCAATCAGTGGCGCATAGCAAACTCTTAAGCCCTCCTCGCAAGATATGACCTAGCTCATTGGAATACCAGAAAAGAGCTCAGCAAGTTGTAGAGGAGGGGCAAGCAATCTCTAAAAATCAAATACGATCTGCATTAGATTCCCCGACACTGCCGCAAGAACAGTGAACACTGCAGTGACAATTAGACGCCATGCTTGGCTGAGATCCTCAGGTTTCAAACCAGAGATTCAACAGGCTGTCCTCAGCATGCCATTCAATCAACAACAGCTATTTGGCACACGAGTGGACTCAGCCATTGAAAAAATTAAAAAGGACACTGATACAGCCAAAGCAATGGGAGCGATCTACTCGTCCCAATACAGAGGGACATTCAGAAAACCGCAGTATAGGGGAGGTTATAGACCACAGTCAGCAGAAATATTCACCTCTCATACAAAACCCTCCTATCAATCACAATATCAGAGAGGGGGGTTTCGCGGGTCCTTCAGAGGACAATTCCCAAGGTCTAGGGGAAAATTCGAGAGCACAAAGCAGGCCACTAACACCAAGGTGTGACTTTGCCATCACCTTCCCCCAACACACATCCCCTGTGGGAGGAAGACTGGAAATGTTCCACAATCATTGGTCAGACATAATAACGGACACATGGGTACTATCAATTATCCAACATGGTTACTGCATAGAATTCACACATTTTCCTCCAGATATTCCCCCAAGAACACGCAAACTATCGTCGCACCATCTCACTTTGTTACAAACAGAGGTGCAAGCACTTTTAACAAAACAAGCCATAGAACTAGTACCTCATGCACAAAAAAGAACAGGGGTCTATTCCCTGTACTTCCTTATTCCAAAAAAGGACAAAATACTAAGACCAATCTTAGATCTCAGGAACCTCAACCTATACATCAAATCAGAACACTTTCACATGGTGACACTACAAGACGTAGTCCCATTACTAAAACAGGGAGAATACATGTCAACACTGGACTTAAAAGATGCATATTTCCATATACCCATCCATCTCACAGAAAATATCTCAGGTTTGTTGTACAAGGAAAACATTACCAATTCAAGGTATTACCTTTCGGGATAACAACAGCCCCCAGAGTAGTTACAAAATGTCTTGCCGTAGTAGCGGCATACATAAGGAGACAACACGTTAATGTATTCCCATATCTCGTCGATTGGCTAATAAAGGCCAACACTCAACAACAGTGTCAAAATCACACACGTTACATAATAGATACCCTACATACACTGGGGTTTTCTATAAATTATCAAAAGTCACACTTGCAGCCATCCCAAACTCAGCAATGCTTGGGAGCTACACTCACACTCAAAAAGCGATTGCAAGTCCAAGCCCACAAAGGGTACAATCATTCCATACCATGATACCAAAAATACAACCAAATCAGCATTACACATTCAGATTTGTGATGAGACTCCTAGGCATGATGGCATCATGCATAGCAATTGTCCCAAACGCACGGTTACACATGCAGCCCTTACAGCAGTGCCTTGCAAAACAATGGTCGCAGGCACAGGGTCACCTTCAAGATCTAGTGTTGATAGACCGCCAAACACACTATTCGCTTCAATGGTGGAACCCCATAAATTTAAACAAAGGGTGGCCTTTTCAAGACCCTGTGCCTCACGCCATTCTCAACAGACGATCAATGATTGGGTGGGAAGCACACTTCAACAATCTCAGTATACTGTACAAGGACAGAGGGACAATCAACAAAACCAGCTACACATAAACCACTTAGAACTACTAGCAGTTTTTCTAGCACTAAAAGCTTTTCAACCTCTTCTAGCTCACAAACACATTCTTGTCAAAGCAGACAATATGACAACAATGTACTACTTAAACAAACAGGGGGGGCACACACTCATCACAACTTTGCCTACTAGCACAAAAAAATTGGCATTGGGCAATTCACAACAATATTCGCCTAATAGCGCAATACATCCCAGGCATTCACAATCAATTAGCGGACAATCTAAGTCGAGATCACCAGCAAACTCACGAGTGGGAAATACATCCCCAGGTACTACAAAAATACTTTCGCCAGTGGGGGACACCAGATATAGATCTGCTCGCCACAAACCAAAACGCAAAAAGCCGAAGCTTCGCGTCCAGGTACCCACACCCTCAGTTCAAGGGCAATGCTCTATGGATCAATTGGTCAGGGATATTTGCTTACGGTTTTCCGCCTCTCCCACTCATTCCTTTTTTTAGTCAACAAACTGCGTCAAAACAAACTCAAACTAATACTCGTAGAACCAACGTGGACACGCCAACTGTGGTACACAACACTGTTGGACCTATCAGTAGTACCTTACATCAAACTTCCAAACAGACCAGACCTGTTAACACCACACAACACAACAGATCAGACACCCCAATCCAGCAATGCTCAATCTAGCAATCTGGCTCCTGAAATCTTAGAATTTGGATATCTAAATCTTCCAAATGAGTGTATAGAAGTTATTAAACAGGCAAGAAAACCTACCACCAGGCATTGCTATGCTAATAAATGGAAAAGATTTGTTTTCTACTGCCAAGTAAAACATATCACACCATTGGATGCGTCCATACAGGACATCGTAGGATATTTACTACACCTACAAAAAGCAAATCTTGCTTTTTCATCCATCAAAATACACCTCACTGCAATTTCGGCTTACTTGCAAATTAAACACACAAAATCATTATTTAGAATACCAGTCATTAAAGCCTTCATGGAAGGACTAAAGTGAATCATACCTCCAAGAACTCCACCAGTAACGTCGTGGAACCTTAATATTGTACTTACACGACTCATGGGTCCACCTTTTGAACCCATTCATTCTTGTCAAATCCAATTCTTAACTTGGAAAGTGGCATTTCTAATAGCTATCACTTCATTACAAAGAGTTAGTGAAATACAGGCTTTCACTATTGAGGAACCCTTTATACAAGTACACAAACATAAAGTTGTTCTCCGCACAAATCCAAAATTTCTAACGAAAGTCATTTCACCGTTTCATTTAAACCAAACAGTGGAACTCCCAGTCTTCTTCTCACAGCCAGACTCAGTAGCAGAGAGAGCACTGCATACATTAGACATAAAAAGAGCTATAATGTACTATATAGACAGAACAAAACCATTTCGTAAAACAAAACAATTGTTTGTCGCATTCCAGGAACTCCATGCTGGGAACCCTATATCCAGACAAGGCATAGCCAGATGGATAGTTAAATGCATACAAACTTGTTACCTTAAAGCCAAAAGCGAACTAATCATTACACCAAAGGCACACTCCACTTGAAAGAAAGGAGCAACAACGGCCTTTCTAGGTAGCCTTCCAATGACAGAGATTTGTAAGGCAGCCACTTGGTCCACACCTCATACTTTTACCAAACACTACTGTGTAGATGTGTTAGCAACACAACAAGCCACAGTAGGACAGGCTGTCCTAAGAACATTATTTCAAACAACTTCAACTCCTACAGTCTGACCACCGCTTTCAGGAGGACTACTGCTTTGTACTCTATGCACAGCATGTGTATCTGCAGCTACACATGCCACCGAACAGAAAATGTCACCTACCCAGTGTACATCTGTTCGTGGCATGTTCCGCTGCAGATTCACATGCGCCCTCCCAATTTGCAATTAACATTGTATATATGTAAATAAACATTCTATTACCTCAAACTATGTACATTCATATCTATTCCATTGCATGGACATCTTTACTATTCTCATTCTACTACTCCTACCTCACCCTCTGCGGGAAAACAATCTAAGATGGAGTCGATGCCCATGCGCAATGGAGCCGAAAGGGAGGAGTCACTTGGTCCTGTGACTCGAAAAGACTTCTTCAAAGAAAAACAACTTGTAACACTCCAAGCCCAACACTAAATGACAGGAACAGTGCACAGCATGTGAATCTGCAGCGGAACATGCCACGAACAGATGTACACTGGGTAAGTGACATTTTCCATATATATATATATATATATATATATATATATATATGTTAGATGGCATGTGTAGCTGCAGATACACATTTGCTGTGCATACTTCTGCCATCTAGTGTTAGGCTCGGAGTGTTACAAGTTGTTTTTCTTCGAAGAAGTGACTCCTCCTTTTCGGCTCCATTGCGCATGGTCATTGACTCCTTGTTAGATTGTTTTCTTTCCGCGGTTGGGTTCGGACGTGTTTCCTTTCGCTCCGATAGTTTGATTCGGAAAATCTTGAAAACACGTTGTTTCTCGTCGGTATTGTTTCGATCGCGTTACACCTTCTATTGACACTTCGGTACGTCGGAACAAACATCTCTACTCGCCCTTCGGGGCGCGCGTGCCCAACTCGGGCCTGGTTGGGTCAACCGCGTGGAAGCCTCATGGATTGGACTCCATTCCGATTCCGTCCTCGGTGCCACACTAAATTCCCTTACACAGACCAACACCTTGTCTGTAATCTTTGCCTCTCCCCGGAGCATCGGGAAGAAAATTGCGAGGCCTGTAGATCCTTCTGGTAAAAAAAGACACTTCGGGACAAAAGAGCACGAAGGCTCGAGATGGCGTCAAGAAGCTCCAAACATCTCAACATGGAAGAGGAAGAGATCATGCAGACCGCACTCTCCTTTCGAGGATCCGACTCCGACCAGGATTCCGAGGAGGACCGACCAGTCACGGCAGGACAGCCCATGAGTACGCCTGCCCCTGTACTATCTAAGCCAAAACATTAGGCCTTGGGGACGCCACTGCCGGAAGGCCATGGTTCGACCCGAAAGAAGAAACCAAGTGACCAACCCACCAGTTCGGCAAGAAAAAGGCCACTCCTCCGAAGCCATCAGAGTCGAGCCAAAGCTCCGTCTCCGAACTGAGCAAACAGCATTCTTCCGAGTCCTAATCTCGAAAATCTTTTTCGGAGCTGAGACTATCCTCAACCCCATCTTTTTCGATAACGAAAAAGGCAGCTTCGGAGCTGAAAAGACCTGGTTATACTGAGGAGCATGGACTTTCAAAAACACTTAGAGAAAGCCATAAAACAATTGAGGAGGACTCTCAAATACAGCCAATCATGGAAGTAATGGATGAAAGGCAAGCCAGGATTCATATCCATAAAGAAACTGGCAGAATTTTAACAGCACGTCCTCTAAAACCAAAGAGGAAATTAGGCTTTCAAGAGGAATTGGACACTACACAGCCTCCAGCTAAAGTGCCAAAAACAAAGGAAAGACCTCCACCTCCTCATTTTTCTCCTCCTCAGTCTCCTCCTCACTCTCCACACCTACATATCTCTCCTCCTCCCAGCCCTACACCAATGCAGTCACCATCACATTCATTTGACTCACAGCAGGACAATGTGGACCCATGGGATCTTTATGATCCAGACCCCATTCCCGACAATAACCCTGATTGCTATCCCTCTAAGCCGTCACCACCAGAGGATAGTACAGGCTACAATCAAGTGCTAGCTAGGGCGGCTCCATACCATAGTGTCACCATGTACACTGAATCATTGGAGGACGATTTGTTGTTTAATACACTCTCCTCCACCCATGCAACATATCAGTCACACCCTATGCTCCCCGGCATGCTAAAAAATGCTGATCAAACATTTTGTGAGCCTGTAAAAGCAAGAATAATTACTTCTAGAGTAGAAAAGAAGTATAAGCCACCTCCTTCTGATCTTGTCTATATTACTCAGCAACTCCCTCCAGATTCATTAGTGGTAAGCGCTGCCAGGAAGAGGGCAAACTTGCAGTTGTCAGGTGATGCACCCCCACCCGACAAAGAGAGTAGGAGGTTTGATGCTGCAGGGAAGAGGGTGGCATACCAGGCAGCCAACCAATGGAGAATAGCCAACTGACAGGTGTTGTTGGCTAGATATGACAAGGCCCATTGGGACGAGATGAAAGATATAATCCAGCACCTCCCCAAGGAACAGCAAAAGAGGGCACAGCAGATAGTGGAGGAAGGGCAAGCCATCACCAACAATCAGATTAGGTCTGCCCTAAACTCAGAAGATACAGCGGCCAGAAGCATCAACACTGCTGTAACCATAAAGAAGCATGCATGGCTTAGGTCCTCAGGATTCAAATCTGAAATCCAACAGGCAGTGTTGAATATGCCATTCAACAAAAAAACGGCTTTTTGGCCCAGAGGTCGACACTGCTATAGAAAAAATGCGTAAGGATACAGACACCGCAAAAGTGATGGTTGCACTATATACCACACAATACAGAGGATCCTTTCGCAAACCCCAGTTTAGAGGTGGATTTAGGGCTCAAACTGCGGAGGCGTCCACATCACAGCCAAAGCCAGCCTACCACCCTTAATACCAACAAGGTGGTTTTAAGTGCACATATAGAGGCCAGTACCCCATAGGCAGGGGAAAATATCAAACACCTAAACAAGCCTCACAACAAAGTAAACAGTGACTTGTGCCATTCCCCTCCAATCCACACCTTCCCTGTGGGAGGAAGACTGCAAAAGTTCCACAACAGTTGGCTAAACATTACCACAGACAACTGGGTATTATCAATTATTTGCAATAGCTATTGCCTAGAATTGATACAAACTCCACCAAACATTCCACCAAAACCACACAAACTATCCACAGAGCATATCACTCTGTTACAGGTAGAAGTCAAATCTCTATTAACCAAACAAGCAATAGAACCCGTGCCAGAAAATTAAGTAGGGACAGGAGTTTACTCTCTGTATTTCCTCATTCCCAAAAAGGATGGCACCCTAAGGCCAATATTAGATCTCAGGACCCTCAGTCTTTACATCCTGTCAGAACACTTTCACATGGTAACTCTACAGGATGTTATCCCACTACTTCAAAAACACGATTTCATGGCAACATTAGACCTCAAAGATGCGTATTTTCATATACCCATCCATCCCGCGCCCAGAAAATATCTCAGGTTTGTCATTCAGGGAAAGCACTATCAGTTCAAGGTGTTACCCTTTGGAATAACAACAGCTCCAAGGGTATTCACAAAGTGCCTAGTGGTAGTCGCAGCCTCCCTAAGAAGACAACACATACATGTCTTTCCATATCTAGACGATTGGCTGATAAAATGAAACAGTCATACGCAGTGTCAAAACCATGCGCATTACGTAATACAATCCCTGCACACACTAGGGTTCTCAATAAAGTAACAAAAGTCACACTACAGCCTGCGCAAATACAAGTATTAAGAAGCAATACTAAATACTCAAAAAGCGCTTGCAAGTCCAAATACGCAGAGAATCCAAACATTCCAGAATATAATAACACACATACATACAGGTCAACAGTACACTTTCAAATTTGTCATGAAAATATTAGGGATGATGGCATCATGTATTGCAATTGTTCCACATGCAAGACTAAACATGCGGCCCTTGCAACAGTACCTTGCACAAGAATAGTCACAAGCACAGGGTCAACTTCAAGATCTAGTGTTGATGGACCGCCAAACATACATGTCCCTTCAGTGGTGGAATTCCACAAATCTAAACAAAGGGCAGCCATTTCAAGACCCTGTGCCTCAGACCATAATCACAAAGGATGCATCAATGATTGGCTGGGGAGCTCACCTCAACAATCACAACATCCAAGGACAATGGGATGCCCAACACAAACAGCTACACATAAATCATTTTTGCTAGCTGTCTTCCTAGCACTCAAAGCTTTTCAGCCTCTTCTCATTCACAAAAATGTCCTGATTAAAACAGACAACATGACCACCATGTACTACCTGAACAAACAGGGAGGGACACATTTATCCCAACTCTCCCTCCTAACTCAAAAGATTTGGAAATGGGCAATACACAACCAAATTCACCTGGTAGCACAATACAGTCCAGGGATACACAACCAATTGGCAGATGTTCTCAGCAGAAATCATCAACAAACACATGAGTGGGAGATTCACCCTCAAGTACTTCAAAAATACTTTCAACAATGAAGAACACCAGACATAGATCTGTTCGCCACCAGCGAAAACGCAAAATGCCAAAACTTTGCATCCAGATGCCCACATCCCCTATCCAAGGGGAATGCTCTATGGATCAATTGGTCAGGGATATTTGCTTACGCTGTCCCCCCCCTCCCACTCATTCCCTTTCTAGTCAACAAATTGCATCAAAAAACACTCAATATGATACTTATAGCACCAACGTGGGTACGTCAACCCTGGTACACAACACTATTAGAACTGTCAGTAGTACCACACTCCAAAGTCTCAAACAGACCAGACCTGTTAACACAAAACAAAGGGCAGATCAGACACCCAAATCCCAACACACTCAATCTGGCGAATTGGCTCCTGAGGTCATAGAATTTGAGTATTTACAACTACCATCAGAATAGATGGAAGTAATTAAGCAAGCAAGAAAACCCACTTCTAGACAGTGCTATGCGAACAAATGGAAATGATTTGTATATTATTGTCAATCTAAACAAATTGCCCCTCCAACAGCATCAATACAAGATATTGTATGCTATTTACTTCATTTCCCAAAATCAAATTTAGCATTCTCTTCCATAAAAATACATCTCACTGCAATTTCTGCATATTTGCAAAATGTACAGCACATCTCTTTGTTTAGGGTTCCTGTTATCAAAGCCTTCATGGAAGGCTTAAAAGGCATCATTCCACCCAGAACACCTCCAGTTCCTTCATGGAATTTAAACATTGTGCTTACGTGGCTTATGGGCCCACCATTTGAACCTATGCACTCATATCAAATACAATTCTTAACATGGAAGGTTGCCTTCCTAGTCGCAATTACATCATTGCAAAGAGTTAGCGAAATTCAAGCTTTCACTATTGATCAACCGTTCATACAAGTACACAAACATAAAGTCGTACTACGAACTAATCCTAAATTTCTTCCTAAAGTAGTATCACCATTTCATATCAGTCAAACAGTGGAACTACCAGTCTTCTTCTCACAGTCAGATTCTGTGGCAGAAAGAGCTCTACATACACTAGACATTAAAAGAGCACTAATGTACTACATAGATGGAGCAAAACCATTCAAAAATCCCATACTGGTAACCCCATTTCAAAACAAGGTTTAGCAAGATGGATAGTAAGATGCATCCAAACTTGTTACGGTGAAGCCAAAAGACAACTCTTAGTCACTCCTAAAGCACATTCCACAAGGAAGAAAGGTGCTACAATGTACTTCTTAGGAAACATACCAATGGCTGAAATATGTAAAGCAGCTACTTGGTCAACACCACATACATTTACTAAACACTATTGTGTCGATGTTTTAGCTGCACAGCAAGCCACAGTAGGTCAGGCTGTACTAAGAACATTATTTCAAACAACTTCAACTCCTACTGGCTAACCACCGCTTTTATGAGAGGACTAACTGCTTTGTAGTCTATCCACAGCATGTGTATCTGCAGCTACACATGCCATCGAACTGAAAATGTCACTTACCCAGTGTACATCTGTTCGTGGCATGTTCCGCTGCAGATTCACATGCACCCTCCCACCTCCTCGGCAGCCTGTAGTTGTTTAAGTTAAACATCACTTGTACATATGTATGTGTGTGTGTGTATATATATATATATATATATATATATATATATATATATATATATATAGTTAGCATTCCATTAGCATGGACATCTCTTCTCTTTATACTCTATCACTCCTACCTTACCCTCTGCGGGAAAACAATCTAACATGGAGTCGATGCCCATGCGCATTGAAGCCGAAGAGGAGGAGTCACTCGATCCCGGGACTTCAAAAACGCGTCTTCGAAGAAAAACAACTTGTAACACTCCGAGCCCAACACTAGATGGCAGAAGTATGCACAGCATGTGAATCTGCAGCGGAACATGCCACGAACAGATGTACACTGGGTAAGTGACATTTTCCATCTCTTTCTACGTGGTATAGTGATGTATATATGAGATGCAAATACAGAATTGAGACGCATGAGAGGTATGGGGAGCTCCCTGGGCTAAAAGTTAATTGAGGGAAATCAAGCAGATTCCCGGAAGAGAGATGGAGAAGGAAGACCAGCCAGAAGCGCTTGTTTGACCAAAATGGAAAGCATGCACTTTTAAGTACATAGGGATCTGGGTATACCATAAGAAGGTGGTCTACTGGAGGGAAATATTGGAATTGGAGTGGCAGTATTCCAGTGTGCTGTGGGAATCTGGAAATCACTACCATTGTCAATGGCTGATTGAATCTATGGGTTGAAGATGGTGGTAGTGCCCCAGTTTGTGAGCCACACTCCGAGTGGAGAAAAAGAGTCTTTCAGAAAATAGTTTCCATCTATTAGAATTAATATAACTTTCTGATAGGCGTTACCACAACTAAGGCTTCCAGAGCACGAGGGGGGAATTGCAGTACCAGATTATGATCTATGTTATTTTGAAGTCCAAATTCAGTGGGCAGTCAAGCAGCTTGATGAGCATAAGGGCGAAGCTACAGTCAATAGGAGTCAACCCCACATCCAAGCAGTTTATCAATATCCTCCTAAATCACAGGAAGGGCAATACTAATAAAGCTTGTATCATGAGGACCCTAGTATTGGAAACTCTGCCTGCAGGAAACAAAAACAAAGACCCCTAACTCCCCCCAATACACTGCACAATTACCAATAGAAAGTGTGTCAGGGTAGGTGCAAGAGATTGATAGGAGTTAAACCACCAGTAAATGTGGCCTGAAAATGATTTTCCCTAAAAATTGCAGAAGGAAAACAGGAGCACTATTGCAAAAGTACTGTTGAATAAAACCTAGACTACCTTAAGGCCTGATTAAGAGTTTTGCAAACAGGTTACTCAGTCACAAACATAATAGATATCGTTTCCCCCGAATTGCAACTACCAAGTATATAATGGACTTGTATCACGGCAGATGGGATATCCATCAGGTTTGTGACGCGTTAAACTGGTCCACAAAACTACTAAATCATGCCATTAATCATGAAATGACCTTTAAATATAGGAAAACAGATCATGATGAAGATTGAAACTTAGGGTCTGATTTAGATCTTGGCAGAGGGGAATACTCTGTCCCAATCATGACAGATACCCCGTCCGCCACATTACAATCCCATAAAATCCTGTGAGGATTGTAAAACACCAGACAGGATATCTGTCACGTTTGTGACGGAGTAAGCCCTCTGCCTAGATCTAAATCAGGCCCTTAATATTACATGCTGTACCTAAAATATCTAGGAATACAAGGAAATATTTAATCCATATAAATCACTTACACAGTCTAAGGTAGAATAAGTATGTTTTCCCCAAAAGCATAGATAGACTTCTCTTGATTTGGAAAATTATAAGCAATCATTATCAAATAGTATGGGGCTGCAGGGTAATCTTAAAGTAATCGGAAGCAATCATGAGACAAAATCACAGCAACAACTTATAATCTTGAGCTGAACCCACAGGCATATGTACTAGTGTCATTTCCACACCCGAAGGACTAAAATGGTTTGCTGATCCAGGGCTATCAAAAAGACAAACAGCATTGAATTGGAAATCCCCCTAAGGGAGTGAACATAAATAGGCAGAAAAAATAATTAAGTGAGCAGAATGTGGAGGACATCATTGAGTATTGTAAAAGATATAAAACAACCAAGTAAAACATTTTTTGAAATCCTATACAAGGTAAGGGGTTGTAGTTGCAGCATGATTACGAACCACATTGGATGGAGCCAGTCATGTTTGGTCGTGTGCAGTGATTGTACTATGGGACCATCAGCTAGTGTGTGACATAAGAGAGTGGCCATAGTTGCTTTGTAGCATAATACAAATAATGGATGACTAATCATTATTATATCTGTTATGACACTGTTTTTCTACAACTCACAGAGGGTTGGAGAATAATTGACACATCCTTAGATCAACTCACTGTAGTAAACATTTCATTAATTTCAAGTGACAATTATTATCTTTGGAAATTTTCATTAGGCGATAATAAACTCAGAGAGGGCTATGGTACTGAAGAAAGCTCCTGGACTCAGTCACGGCTGCTAGACATGAAACCTTCTATACAGGGCCAAACTATTCCCCTACATGATAGTTTTAATCCTACACACTGGAGACACCGTTAAGGCAGATAGTTTAACAGTAGGAACGTTTAATATTTTTTTCATCCTCTGGTTTCCTAGGGAATCCTCAAAATGACTCACTCATAGGATTCCCTTTGAAAAAGGTTTGCAGCCTCATCTGCCTCAGTATCTTACCATTCTGAATAGGAATCAAATGAGGAAGCATGCCACCCAAAAGACGGGTAAGTGCTTTCATTCTTTAACCAAAAGGGTTGTTTCAGAGATTAGAATTAGATCTAACACACACACTATTCTACTTAGACTAACTATAGTTGGGTGTGTTGGATAGTTTGAGGATGTACTCTAGGATTGACGGCCTGCCCCCCTTAGTTCTTTTTGTTACCTGTTACTCTTGTCAATCTTCTTCATCCCTCTGCACTTTCTTAGCCTTCTCTCCTTCCCACCAGAGCAGAGAGCCAGGAAGGATCATAATCCTAAATCAGCCAGGCCTAGATAAAATAGAACAGGGTCTGACCCAGCAGGCAGGGGTTGGCATCTCTACAATGTCACCTCATTCCTTCACCTGTCTCTGTTCTACAGAGACTCAATAGATGGGGGATAAAACTGACGATAGGGCAGATCTTCAGCTGCGATTTCCCAATCTTAGTGTATTTTAAACCTGTTGGATGTGGCAAACCAGTGTCTGCACCAGCTTTGAATCTGTTTTTCTCTACTGTATCACAGCAGTGAATAACTGGGGTTTGAACCAAGGGTTAGCTCTAATGGCTTACTAGGAAACTCACATAGAACATTTGTATTTGTGGCAAGAAAACTGGGATGGCACCGTTGAATAGATAAATAAGGACAACCATAGGGAGTAAAAACAGAGATAAATGTCTTACTATAATTAGCTTAGTCCTCTAATCTTCTAAAGCATGCTTTAAATTCTCTTCACATTTGTAATATGGAGATACTTTGATCTAAACTTAGGGCCTCATTACGTGTGTGGTGGTCTACCAATTGCGACCTTGTTCTCCGCCAGCCTTTTCATGGCAGTTTCACCGCCATGAAAAGGCTGACTTAGAACAGGTTAGGGGGCCACAGGGGGGGTCCCTGCACTGCCCATGCACTTGGCATGAGCAGTACAGCTCCCACCCAACACCCTCGCAATTCAGACAGTGAACATTGCGAGGGTGCTGGTGACCCTGTGGGCTACAGCATTGCCGCTGGTTCAATTACGAGCCGGAGACAATGCTGTCGCCTGCGGGCAGAAATTGAGGTTTCTGCCTGCCGACCTAGCAGGAAACTGTTGATAACTCCGGCGGGGAGGTCGCCATGAAGGCAGCGGCCACCCTGTCTGAAGTTTGGCAGATGGGCTTTCCTGTCCATCAAAATCATAAAAGGGCCCTTACTGTTTTTTCCTAAATCCCAAGCCTATTTTTAAATTTTCAAGATTTTTTTTGTGGTACGTTTGTCAGCTTTTGGTGTTTGTTCAGCTTTAGTGCAAATGGCCTGGCCTGAATAAAGGTTAAGCGTATTGATATCTATTCATTTGGGAAATGCTTCTTTTATGTTCTTACACAGTACATTTACATTTTTTTTAATATAATTTTCCAAGGGATAAAACGAAATAAACAAGTTACTATTTTTGACGATCTGGTGTGAATTACTGATAGTTGCCCTCACAAAAAGATTGCTTACTGGTGTCTGCTACATTACCATTGCCTCTGCTACATTACCATTGCCATAATTGTTGGGAAATCTTGCATCATTACGCAATCCAGAATCCTGATCAAGTGCATGTGTGTGGTTATCTGGCCTTGCATAGTCTTTATGTCGTAAATTTTTGTGCAAGTTTTATTTCATCCTAATTCTGGTGCTGCGGTGACCTAATATCAACCACACTAGTCTACTGATTCACAGTTAGGAAGGGGTGTGATATAAGCGTCTCTTCCGAATTACAAATGTGTATCCTGTATCTTAATGGTTTATGACTGTCACAAACAGTTAGGAGCGCACCTGCCTGACATCCCAGCAATTAATCTGCCCCATTGCATCATGGTAGATGTAGTATCTTCAAAAAACGAACTCCATTACTTTTTAAATATTTCACCTTTAAGTAGGTACAGCCTTTACTGTGCATCTCTGGACACATGTGTTTCTGGGTTAGTCCCTTCTTCAGCAGAGAACATATTTGCGGGGTGCTGGGAATGCTGCCATAAATCCCCCGGTTTCAGTACCTCTTTCCTGGCATGCTGGTGCCTGCTCCAGAGCTCGTCAGCCCAGTAGCTCAAGGGAGCCTTTAAAGTCACAAACAGTTAGGAGCGCACCTGCCTGACATCCCAGCAATTAATCTGCCCCATTGCATCATGGTAGATGTAGTATCTTCAAAAAACGAACTCCATTACTTTTTAAATATTTCACCTTTAAGTAGGTACAGCCTTTACTGTGCATCTCTGGACACATGTGTTTCTGGGTTAGTCCCTTCTTCAGCAGAGAACATATTTGCGGGGTGCTGGGAATGCTGCCATAAATCCCCCGGTTTCAGTACCTCTTTCCTGGCATGCTGGTGCCTGCTCCAGAGCTCGTCAGCCCAGTAGCTCAAGGGAGCCTTTAAAGTCACAAACAGTTAGGAGCGCACCTGCCTGACATCCCAGCAATTAATCTGCCCCATTGCATCATGGTAGATGTAGTATCTTCAAAAAACGAACTCCATTACTTTTTAAATATTTCACCTTTAAGTAGGTACAGCCTTTACTGTGCATCTCTGGACACATGTGTTTCTGGGTTAGTCCCTTCTTCAGCAGAGAACATATTTGCGGGGTGCTGGGAATGCTGCCATAAATCCCCCGGTTTCAGTACCTCTTTCCTGGCATGCTGGTGCCTGCTCCAGAGCTCGTCAGCCCAGTAGCTCAAGGGAGCCTTTAAAGTCACAAACAGTTAGGAGCGCACCTGCCTGACATCCCAGCAATTAATCTGCCCCATTGCATCATGGTAGATGTAGTATCTTCAAAAAACGAACTCCATTACTTTTTAAATATTTCACCTTTAAGTAGGTACAGCCTTTACTGTGCATCTCTGGACACATGTGTTTCTGGGTTAGTCCCTTCTTCAGCAGAGAACATATTTGCGGGGTGCTGGGAATGCTGCCATAAATCCCCCGGTTTCAGTACCTCTTTCCTGGCATGCTGGTGCCTGCTCCAGAGCTCGTCAGCCCAGTAGCTCAAGGGAGCCTTTAAAGTCACAAACAGTTAGGAGCGCACCTGCCTGACATCCCAGCAATTAATCTGCCCCATTGCATCATGGTAGATGTAGTATCTTCAAAAAACGAACTCCATTACTTTTTAAATATTTCACCTTTAAGTAGGTACAGCCTTTACTGTGCATCTCTGGACACATGTGTTTCTGGGTTAGTCCCTTCTTCAGCAGAGAACATATTTGCGGGGTGCTGGGAATGCTGCCATAAATCCCCCGGTTTCAGTACCTCTTTCCTGGCATGCTGGTGCCTGCTCCAGAGCTCGTCAGCCCAGTAGCTCAAGGGAGCCTTTAAAGTCACAAACAGTTAGGAGCGCACCTGCCTGACATCCCAGCAATTAATCTGCCCCATTGCATCATGGTAGATGTAGTATCTTCAAAAAACGAACTCCATTACTTTTTAAATATTTCACCTTTAAGTAGGTACAGCCTTTACTGTGCATCTCTGGACACATGTGTTTCTGGGTTAGTCCCTTCTTCAGCAGAGAACATATTTGCGGGGTGCTGGGAATGCTGCCATAAATCCCCCGGTTTCAGTACCTCTTTCCTGGCATGCTGGTGCCTGCTCCAGAGCTCGTCAGCCCAGTAGCTCAAGGGAGCCTTTAAAGTCACAAACAGTTAGGAGCGCACCTGCCTGACATCCCAGCAATTAATCTGCCCCATTGCATCATGGTAGATGTAGTATCTTCAAAAAACGAACTCCATTACTTTTTAAATATTTCACCTTTAAGTAGGTACAGCCTTTACTGTGCATCTCTGGACACATGTGTTTCTGGGTTAGTCCCTTCTTCAGCAGAGAACATATTTGCGGGGTGCTGGGAATGCTGCCATAAATCCCCCGGTTTCAGTACCTCTTTCCTGGCATGCTGGTGCCTGCTCCAGAGCTCGTCAGCCCAGTAGCTCAAGGGAGCCTTTAAAGTCACAAACAGTTAGGAGCGCACCTGCCTGACATCCCAGCAATTAATCTGCCCCATTGCATCATGGTAGATGTAGTATCTTCAAAAAACGAACTCCATTACTTTTTAAATATTTCACCTTTAAGTAGGTACAGCCTTTACTGTGCATCTCTGGACACATGTGTTTCTGGGTTAGTCCCTTCTTCAGCAGAGAACATATTTGCGGGGTGCTGGGAATGCTGCCATAAATCCCCCGGTTTCAGTACCTCTTTCCTGGCATGCTGGTGCCTGCTCCAGAGCTCGTCAGCCCAGTAGCTCAAGGGAGCCTTTAAAGTCACAAACAGTTAGGAGCGCACCTGCCTGACATCCCAGCAATTAATCTGCCCCATTGCATCATGGTAGATGTAGTATCTTCAAAAAACGAACTCCATTACTTTTTAAATATTTCACCTTTAAGTAGGTACAGCCTTTACTGTGCATCTCTGGACACATGTGTTTCTGGGTTAGTCCCTTCTTCAGCAGAGAACATATTTGCGGGGTGCTGGGAATGCTGCCATAAATCCCCCGGTTTCAGTACCTCTTTCCTGGCATGCTGGTGCCTGCTCCAGAGCTCGTCAGCCCAGTAGCTCAAGGGAGCCTTTAAAGTCACAAACAGTTAGGAGCGCACCTGCCTGACATCCCAGCAATTAATCTGCCCCATTGCATCATGGTAGATGTAGTATCTTCAAAAAACGAACTCCATTACTTTTTAAATATTTCACCTTTAAGTAGGTACAGCCTTTACTGTGCATCTCTGGACACATGTGTTTCTGGGTTAGTCCCTTCTTCAGCAGAGAACATATTTGCGGGGTGCTGGGAATGCTGCCATAAATCCCCCGGTTTCAGTACCTCTTTCCTGGCATGCTGGTGCCTGCTCCAGAGCTCGTCAGCCCAGTAGCTCAAGGGAGCCTTTAAAGTCACAAACAGTTAGGAGCGCACCTGCCTGACATCCCAGCAATTAATCTGCCCCATTGCATCATGGTAGATGTAGTATCTTCAAAAAACGAACTCCATTACTTTTTAAATATTTCACCTTTAAGTAGGTACAGCCTTTACTGTGCATCTCTGGACACATGTGTTTCTGGGTTAGTCCCTTCTTCAGCAGAGAACATATTTGCGGGGTGCTGGGAATGCTGCCATAAATCCCCCGGTTTCAGTACCTCTTTCCTGGCATGCTGGTGCCTGCTCCAGAGCTCGTCAGCCCAGTAGCTCAAGGGAGCCTTTAAAGTCACAAACAGTTAGGAGCGCACCTGCCTGACATCCCAGCAATTAATCTGCCCCATTGCATCATGGTAGATGTAGTATCTTCAAAAAACGAACTCCATTACTTTTTAAATATTTCACCTTTAAGTAGGTACAGCCTTTACTGTGCATCTCTGGACACATGTGTTTCTGGGTTAGTCCCTTCTTCAGCAGAGAACATATTTGCGGGGTGCTGGGAATGCTGCCATAAATCCCCCGGTTTCAGTACCTCTTTCCTGGCATGCTGGTGCCTGCTCCAGAGCTCGTCAGCCCAGTAGCTCAAGGGAGCCTTTAAAGTCACAAACAGTTAGGAGCGCACCTGCCTGACATCCCAGCAATTAATCTGCCCCATTGCATCATGGTAGATGTAGTATCTTCAAAAAACGAACTCCATTACTTTTTAAATATTTCACCTTTAAGTAGGTACAGCCTTTACTGTGCATCTCTGGACACATGTGTTTCTGGGTTAGTCCCTTCTTCAGCAGAGAACATATTTGCGGGGTGCTGGGAATGCTGCCATAAATCCCCCGGTTTCAGTACCTCTTTCCTGGCATGCTGGTGCCTGCTCCAGAGCTCGTCAGCCCAGTAGCTCAAGGGAGCCTTTAAAGTCACAAACAGTTAGGAGCGCACCTGCCTGACATCCCAGCAATTAATCTGCCCCATTGCATCATGGTAGATGTAGTATCTTCAAAAAACGAACTCCATTACTTTTTAAATATTTCACCTTTAAGTAGGTACAGCCTTTACTGTGCATCTCTGGACACATGTGTTTCTGGGTTAGTCCCTTCTTCAGCAGAGAACATATTTGCGGGGTGCTGGGAATGCTGCCATAAATCCCCCGGTTTCAGTACCTCTTTCCTGGCATGCTGGTGCCTGCTCCAGAGCTCGTCAGCCCAGTAGCTCAAGGGAGCCTTTAAAGTCACAAACAGTTAGGAGCGCACCTGCCTGACATCCCAGCAATTAATCTGCCCCATTGCATCATGGTAGATGTAGTATCTTCAAAAAACGAACTCCATTACTTTTTAAATATTTCACCTTTAAGTAGGTACAGCCTTTACTGTGCATCTCTGGACACATGTGTTTCTGGGTTAGTCCCTTCTTCAGCAGAGAACATATTTGCGGGGTGCTGGGAATGCTGCCATAAATCCCCCGGTTTCAGTACCTCTTTCCTGGCATGCTGGTGCCTGCTCCAGAGCTCGTCAGCCCAGTAGCTCAAGGGAGCCTTTAAAGTCACAAACAGTTAGGAGCGCACCTGCCTGACATCCCAGCAATTAATCTGCCCCATTGCATCATGGTAGATGTAGTATCTTCAAAAAACGAACTCCATTACTTTTTAAATATTTCACCTTTAAGTAGGTACAGCCTTTACTGTGCATCTCTGGACACATGTGTTTCTGGGTTAGTCCCTTCTTCAGCAGAGAACATATTTGCGGGGTGCTGGGAATGCTGCCATAAATCCCCCGGTTTCAGTACCTCTTTCCTGGCATGCTGGTGCCTGCTCCAGAGCTCGTCAGCCCAGTAGCTCAAGGGAGCCTTTAAAGTCACAAACAGTTAGGAGCGCACCTGCCTGACATCCCAGCAATTAATCTGCCCCATTGCATCATGGTAGATGTAGTATCTTCAAAAAACGAACTCCATTACTTTTTAAATATTTCACCTTTAAGTAGGTACAGCCTTTACTGTGCATCTCTGGACACATGTGTTTCTGGGTTAGTCCCTTCTTCAGCAGAGAACATATTTGCGGGGTGCTGGGAATGCTGCCATAAATCCCCCGGTTTCAGTACCTCTTTCCTGGCATGCTGGTGCCTGCTCCAGAGCTCGTCAGCCCAGTAGCTCAAGGGAGCCTTTAAAGTCACAAACAGTTAGGAGCGCACCTGCCTGACATCCCAGCAATTAATCTGCCCCATTGCATCATGGTAGATGTAGTATCTTCAAAAAACGAACTCCATTACTTTTTAAATATTTCACCTTTAAGTAGGTACAGCCTTTACTGTGCATCTCTGGACACATGTGTTTCTGGGTTAGTCCCTTCTTCAGCAGAGAACATATTTGCGGGGTGCTGGGAATGCTGCCATAAATCCCCCGGTTTCAGTACCTCTTTCCTGGCATGCTGGTGCCTGCTCCAGAGCTCGTCAGCCCAGTAGCTCAAGGGAGCCTTTAAAGTCACAAACAGTTAGGAGCGCACCTGCCTGACATCCCAGCAATTAATCTGCCCCATTGCATCATGGTAGATGTAGTATCTTCAAAAAACGAACTCCATTACTTTTTAAATATTTCACCTTTAAGTAGGTACAGCCTTTACTGTGCATCTCTGGACACATGTGTTTCTGGGTTAGTCCCTTCTTCAGCAGAGAACATATTTGCGGGCTGTACCTACTTAAAGGTGAAATATTTAAAAATTAATGGAGTTCGTTTTTTGAAGATACTACATCTACCATGATGCAATGGGGCAGATTAATTGCTGGGATGTCAGGCAGGTGCGCTCCTAACTGTTTGTGACTTTAAAGGCTCCCTTGAGCTATTGGGCTGACGAGCTCTGGAGCAGGCACCAGCAGGCCAGGGAAGAGGTACTGAAACCGGGTGATTTATGGCAGCATTCCCAGCACCCCGCAAATATGTTCTCTGCTGAAGAAGGGACTAACCCAGAAACACATGTGTCCAGAGATGCACAGTAAAGGCTGTACCTACTTAAAGGTGAAATATTTAAAAATTAATGGAGTTCGTTTTTTGAAGATACTACATCTACCATGATGCAATGGGGCAGATTAATTGCTGGGATGTCAGGCAGGTGCGCTCCTAACTGTTTGTGACTTTAAAGGCTCCCTTGAGCTATTGGGCTGACGAGCTCTGGAGCAGGCACCAGCAGGCCAGGGAAGAGGTACTGAAACCGGGTGATTTATGGCAGCATTCCCAGCACCCCGCAAATATGTTCTCTGCTGAAGAAGGGACTAACCCAGAAACACATGTGTCCAGAGATGCACAGTAAAGGCTGTACCTACTTAAAGGTGAAATATTTAAAAATTAATGGAGTTCGTTTTTTGAAGATACTACATCTACCATGATGCAATGGGGCAGATTAATTGCTGGGATGTCAGGCAGGTGCGCTCCTAACTGTTTGTGACTTTAAAGGCTCCCTTGAGCTATTGGGCTGACGAGCTCTGGAGCAGGCACCAGCAGGCCAGGGAAGAGGTACTGAAACCGGGTGATTTATGGCAGCATTCCCAGCACCCCGCAAATATGTTCTCTGCTGAAGAAGGGACTAACCCAGAAACACATGTGTCCAGAGATGCACAGTAAAGGCTGTACCTACTTAAAGGTGAAATATTTAAAAATTAATGGAGTTCGTTTTTTGAAGATACTACATCTACCATGATGCAATGGGGCAGATTAATTGCTGGGATGTCAGGCAGGTGCGCTCCTAACTGTTTGTGACTTTAAAGGCTCCCTTGAGCTATTGGGCTGACGAGCTCTGGAGCAGGCACCAGCAGGCCAGGGAAGAGGTACTGAAACCGGGTGATTTATGGCAGCATTCCCAGCACCCCGCAAATATGTTCTCTGCTGAAGAAGGGACTAACCCAGAAACACATGTGTCCAGAGATGCACAGTAAAGGCTGTACCTACTTAAAGGTGAAATATTTAAAAATTAATGGAGTTCGTTTTTTGAAGATACTACATCTACCATGATGCAATGGGGCAGATTAATTGCTGGGATGTCAGGCAGGTGCGCTCCTAACTGTTTGTGACTTTAAAGGCTCCCTTGAGCTATTGGGCTGACGAGCTCTGGAGCAGGCACCAGCAGGCCAGGGAAGAGGTACTGAAACCGGGTGATTTATGGCAGCATTCCCAGCACCCCGCAAATATGTTCTCTGCTGAAGAAGGGACTAACCCAGAAACACATGTGTCCAGAGATGCACAGTAAAGGCTGTACCTACTTAAAGGTGAAATATTTAAAAATTAATGGAGTTCGTTTTTTGAAGATACTACATCTACCATGATGCAATGGGGCAGATTAATTGCTGGGATGTCAGGCAGGTGCGCTCCTAACTGTTTGTGGTTTATGACTGTAATTCTGGTAAAGACCATAGAAATGTGGCTGACTCCCACATTGAGGTGGTAACTTTCGTAAATGGGAATGGGCCCACTTTGATCCCTTTGTGTATCAGGGTGGCCGCCCAGTGAATCATGGTAGCCTCTTCAGGGTGGGAAGGCAAAGGTCTAGGGGACTATGCCCAATTGTCCCTGACATTTTTCCAAAATGAAGAAACTTTTTTTTTTTTTTTTGGTTATAAAACTGACTGATTTAAAAAAAACTAAAAATCTTTTCTGAAATACATGTATAAGGATACTGATCTGCTATGCGCTTCAAGGCCACTATTACTGTGAAGGTAGCCATTCGGTGGAAATCTCAATTTGCGACCTGGCTAACTGGCTAATTAATATTCATTAGGGAGGACATTCTGATACCCCTCCAAACCATAATTTTATCTACCGATCCATTAGTACGTAGGTCGGTTTGCAAAATAATTTTCTGGTCGCAATAAGTTAGTGTGCAAATTGTGACCGCCTTTTCTTACTAGTACATTCGTACATGTGGTCCTTAGTTCCCTGTATGTATTTCTGTTGCAGCAAAAAATCTGAGTCACCCTAACCTCAATCGACCACACAGTTTAGCCAATGTGATTTCAAGGGGGACTTTAGCCTTTGCAGGGCCAGTACAGTGGTGGGAAAGCTTTATACTTATGTTGGAGGCTTGTATTCTGCATTGACTGAACAGCATGAATGATTTGCCACTACAAACATCGGGGAGCTTTAGGTAAGAGAATAGTTTATACAGCTGTTCTCTGAGTCACCATTCTTTACAAAGTATCATGGTGCATTTTGTGATATAGAGGAAGGTGAAATGGAGGAGTAAGAAAACTTTTAACTGATCTTTTGCAAAGATGCAGTCCTTGAAATAAGATTTTAAACTATGAAGTACATACAATCTGTTGCAGGTCTGAAGAATTGTGAGATAAGGGGTGGGTTGGTGGGTATCTGGGTTGTGTTTTGGCGAAGAGACAGGTTGAGAGCGATCACATAAATTAAATGGCTACATTTAATTCCACCCGACTGCATTTCTGTAATATTTAAAATTTGCCATGCAGGGGGTGAAAGAAGTGACACTGCTGGGGCAGAATGTGAACAGCTTCCGAGACTCCTCCGAAGTCCTCTCTTACTCCTCCAAACCCACAGAGTTGAGTCGTGGTTTCAACACCATCTACAAAGCCAAAAATGGGGGACTGCGCTTTGTTGACCTTCTGGACCAGGTCTCTAGAGTCGACCCCGAAATGCGCATCCGCTTCACCTCTCCACACCCCAAAGACTTCCCGGACGAGGTTAGTTGTTTGGCTGGACATAAAGAGCTTCTATGAAATGTGTTTTACTTTTTCAAAGCACTCAAAAACAGGTGATGAAAACTCCTATGTGGCTGGCAGCACATTGTTCTCCCACAAATGTAACAGTATGCCTTAGAATTAGTGTTTCGATTAGGGAAGAGTTCTAGAGAAATCAGTGAATAATTATTCATCTTTCAGCAACAGCTACTTTGATTGTATTTTAATGTGATATAACTGGAGGAAAGTCTACACAATATGTTCAGTTATCCTTCTGTGTATTAATTTAATGTTGTAAAAAACTTAAAGGGTTAGCCCCTTATGCTATTCTTCAGTATACACTGATCATCATCTGAGAACCAGGGATTAATGTGGGATAAAGATTTATTCTGTGGGGCTGAACTCCATGGACAGTTACACTGGGAGGTTAGCAGTGGGCAAAGTGTCCATTCAAGGATCAGGTGACCTCATGATCTGCTATAAGCTATTGGATTGGTGCTGTAGGTTGGCAAGGACAGCAAGAAGACATTAATAGAAAGGAATTGTTTGTCTTTAATAGTAGCTGGCAGATCTACGTAAGGAACCTGAGAATCTGAACTATTTTGAACTAGGCTACAACTTTGCTCAGTTGGATTCTAAAGGTTCTAAAGTAAAGAACTTTTAGACCAGTGTGATGCAAGAGTGTTATCAGTTAAATATATTAGAAAAAATATTATTGCTCTTTGCCGATTTTTTAGACCTCCCTCTTTTACTCACTGCCCTTTAACCTGTCATTTTGTAAATGTAGGTCCTCCAGCTTATTCAGGAGAGGAATAACATTTGCAAACAGATTCACCTCCCTGTACAGAGTGGAAGCTCTCGTGTCCTGCAGGCCATGGGTCGAGGGTGAGTGCAGTGTTGAAAATCTTTTTTGTAAAAACCAGCGCCCTTTACATGGGATACACATGTTCAGTTTGCAAGGAATTGGACCTTATGTTTCCAGCAACCATGGTGGTGAACTTTGGGATGCCCCTTGTATCGAAACACGGTCTCTGTAAAAGTAAATTCAGAGTATTTGTCACTGGGATCCTGTTAACCGCCAATAACAATGTTCCTCCTTTTTTGTGATCATAAAGAAGAAGAAGAAGGACTTTAATTCATGCAGAGAAAGTGAGGGGAGAAAGGTCTGTACCCTGGAGAACGACAGGGTGCTTTTGTTCATATTCCAAGAGTAAGTGCATCCCTGGGCATTTGTTTACGGAAGCTGAGACCATGCAGTGGGTATAAAAACTGTAAGTGCAGGTCTTACACTTTACTAGCAACACTGGGTCCATGTAGTTGGTAGGCCTGCATGTATTGATACATTTTGAGTGCTGTGTTTTCACCAAGTAACCTTTTGGAGGTGAAACATACTTAAACTTGTGGGGGGAAAAATGGTGATTAAATTCAGATACATGTGGAATTTTGGTGTAAAAAGTATCAGTTCCACACACCATTTCCAATTATTGTTTTGGAAGCTCAGATTAGGGGCTATATAGCTGACCCAGTAAATACCTCACTCCCTAATGTCACTATATACTGTTTCCAGTGAATACCTCAGCCATCTCTAGAGCACTCGTAACGGGCTGTGAGAGATTGGGTTGTTGGTTGTGGTGGGTGTGAGCCCTTCTGAAGCAACAGCCACAATCCTTGTCAGGGTAGACAACAAAAAGTCACTAAATGAACCTGTGCTTAAACCTCTGGTAGCTTGGAATAAAATCAGTCAGGCTTAACTTAGAAGCAATGTGTAAAGTATATGCAGCATTTAAATAGTATTGAAGTGAAAACACAACACAAGAAATTCACACACCATATTAGAAAAATGGAGTAAAATGTAATACATTATTTCACACCAAAAGGACAAAAATCCAATCAGTAGAACTGGGGATCTGGAGTTTCAAAGATTTAGACAAGTATGGTGCCTAAAAGCACAAAGCGCCACTCCTGGTCATCTGTTTTTTGTACACTGGGTGAAAGTCACAAGTTCAAGCTGGCCGGACACCAGGAGCACGTTTGTCCGGCTGGCGCAAATTGTCCAGTTTGCTGTTCAGAAGGCCGCGATGTTCAGGGAGAGCATTACGTATAGCTGTCGCTGTAGGAGTGAAATGCATGCTGGATGTCATGGACAGTCGTCGCTCTAGCACGAACATCCTGTCGGGCATCCAGATGGTCGTAGCTAGAACTTCGTGTTGTTGGTCACCGTGGGCTGCTGTTGTTTCTGTAGTGAGAAGTGTAGATCTCTCATTACCAGTTGTCTCCAGCAGTGCAAAGAGTTGGGTTCACAGCAGCTTCACATTGACAGTCCGGGCACATGGCAAGATCTTGGCACAAACTAGTCAGTTTGCCAACACGAAGAGCCCAAAACCTCAGTATTTCACCTTTTCTTCCAGGGGGAACTCTACCAATGCCAAAGCAAGGGTCTAGGACCTGAGAGGCACCTCTTGGGGATCAGTACCTCACTTCAGAAGAGGCTAGCAGAGCTCAGGCAGGTCCAGATGCATGTCCAATGCAGCAGCCACTTCAGGTAGCCTGGGATGAAGGGAGCAGGTCCAGTCTTCCTTTTTAGACAGCAGAGAAGGCCTCTGGCCATAAGGTAGTCTTCTGACAGCAGGGCAGTTCTTTGTAGTACCCCCAGATCCAGGAGTGTGCTGAAGAGTGGATCTGAGAGTCCTAATTGTGCACCCGGTGCCAGCTTTGAAGTGGATGACACTTTTGGATTTTTCCCCCTCCAGAGGTGTCCGGAACTTCCTACCTCATTGCCCTGGTCCCAGGATGTATAGGAGCACAAAAGGCTATTCTGAAGGTATTTCGGTGTGGGCTAAGGCAGCTGATTTGAAGTGCAGGTGGGGCTTTGCCCAGCTCTGCCCCACCCATGCTGTCAGGCAGACCCATCTTGCCACCACCCAGTCCATATATTATGTGACTGTCTGGGAAGAATACACAAAGGCCAACTGCTAACTACACCTAGTCATGTGTCTCAGGACATAGGCTGCAGGCACCAAATGGTCGGGACAAGAACATTCCAACTATCTAAAAGTGTAAATTTCATAATTGTAACTTAAAATCTGACTTTGCCATTAAAGAAAATTTTAAATTACGATTCCTTAGACACCCAACATAAGATTTCTACCTGCTCCCAAACAAAGGTTATCACTTATTAATCATAATAAGGTAACCCAGTGTTATCCTATGGTAGAGGTAGGTCTTCCAGTAGTGATAAACTAGTTTGTGAGTTTTTCACTACCAGGACATGTAAAACCTAAATATACATGTCCAACTTTTGAATTTCAGTGCACCCTGCCCTAGTGGCTGTTTAGGACCTACCCCAGGGGTGAACTACATGTATTAAAAAGGGAGTTTTAGGCTTAGCATAAGGTTTATTTTGCCAGGTTGATTTGGCAGTTTAAAAGTGCACAAGGGCTACAATGGCAGACGTGAGACATGTTTTAAGGGGCTACTTAAATGGGTGGTACACTAATTGCTTCTGTCCCACTAGAAGCATTTAATTTACTGACCCTGCGTACACGGTATACCACTTTACTAGGGACATATCAGTAAATTAAATATACCAATCAGGTGTAAGCCAATTTTACCATGTTTTAGGGATTGAGGCCAAGTACTTCCGCACTAGTTAATAGTGCTAAAGTGCACAGAGCCAGCAAAAACAAATTCAGCAAATCAGGAGGGTAGAAAGCAAAAAGTTTGGGGACAGACCACACTAAGGCTGACAGGTCTAACAAGGGCCTATACAAGAGGTTGAGGATAACTGTAGGGGACATTATATTTATTAATCAAAGTGAATGCACACATTTGGCTCCCCTCATGCAGAGCAATAGAATGTTAACAAGACAGACTGGATAATTGAGGTTACTTCAAACACAAAGGATTTTCAGTTGAAGTGCAAAGCGTGAGTCAGACTGTTAGTTGCTGTTGGACAACTGCAGCCCAGAGATTATGTATTTATGATGACTGTAGCTCTATGATAAAGATTCAAAATACTTGGCTTATTTCGTCCATGCAGCAATGTGGTTAAGAGTCATAGGGGGAGGCAAAGTGCAAAGCATTTGTCAGATGGATTTCTACTGCGTGATGTATTTCTCTGATGTTTTATGAACATTTGGATAAAACTTCACTTCTATGTTAGGAACACATTTCTGATAGATAGTGGTCTTTTGATTAGAATGAAATTAAATGCTAGTCTGTGGTCTAGGTTTAGGTACCAGATGACCACTCCACTCAAAATCAGTATTACAGCAGACAAAACTGTTGACTATCTCAGCAGAACATCAGTGTAAAATGTCCTCAAGACGAGAAAGGATGCTGCTTTTAAACCTTATAGAGGGAACCTCATTTGAGGCACATTGGTGAAGTAGTGTCAAGAACCTTTTTACCTTCAAAGCCCGGCCTGAGCCTGATTTATTGTTCCACGTGACTGCTCATCACTACATTCACTACCATTCCAGTTTCTCTTTTTCATTTAAATTATGTATTGTGATTGCTCACTAGCTCTCTGGTCAGGTGTCTCAAAAGTTTGAGAACCTGACTGAAGTGATGTTTGAGTCCGAATTTCATTGACTTGGGGAGATGAGAAGCCAATTGTTTGGGATCTTTTATTTTAATTTTCAGCACCAACCACTGTTGGTTTTAGATGCACATCAAAACTTATCAGCACTACAACAACATTACAGTAGCTTGTCTTTCTTCTTATTCCAGATACACAAGAGAAGCTTATTTAGAGCTTGTACAGCACATACAAGAGTGCATTCCAGGTAACCTCATTTCTACCATAGCGGAGCTGTTGTGTCTTCCTTTTAACTGTCTTCTGTGTATTGTTTGCATATGCCTGTAAATCCTTTAGTTCCCATCTCCATTGTTGTCAATGTGGTCGCTGTGAATTCTGGTACTGTATTTTGTAGGTCTGTCTACTATAATAGAGCTTTCTGATTCTCTGGGAAACTTTATAGTTGCTCTTATATTTCTTATTCTCTATTACATTGCATTCTAAAGAAAAATAAAATTAATACCAACACAAAATACAAATGATCTCAGTCACTCAAACCTATATAGGGTATATAAACAGTAACTCCCACTGATGTTGTTTAGTAATCAGTGAAAACAAATGACACCCTGAAAAATATTTATATCAGTCCAACAGCATTGGTTAAGTTTGTCATGTGCTCCTATATTATTCCATAGAACCTGCTGAAACACTTGATGTCGTCTGAGTAGATCTAAGTAACCTGATGCTATCCTCCCTTCAGTGACTAGCCAAATTGGAAAAAACTCAGCTAAGTGAAATGAGCAAAGATAAACCTTTGGCAAATCCTGACTACTGTTTTGGTCACATACCACAAGGTATTCACAAATCTCTTGTTAGTATTATCCCACACACTTAGTTAAGTATATGGAAAACACAAATGTCTCCATACCTCAAATTGACTTAACAGGTATCAGTACCATCCCAAGCTATGATATGCATTCTAATTCCTCAGACAAAAAACTTCACTAATTGGCAGTGATAAAACTTAGCTGCAAAGGAACCCAAAATGCCAAATGCCCTCTTAAGTTGTAACTAAGGAACCAGAAATACTGTCATAACCGCAGTGAAGCTCCAGTTTGCTTCTTAAATTTACCTTAGACACTTGAGCACAGGTACTTTTCGCTGTTGAAAATAACTACTAAGACTGATGCCCACTGATCACGCTTAAAAGTTAACACCGTTCCCCCATATATTTATTTGAGAAAAAGAAAACAAAGCAGCAGGAATATATCAAGACAAATTTGAATTCTAAATAATGTTGCTTTACATGAAAGCAATAATGCCAGATGTTTGTAGTTTTTTAAATGTTTTAAAATTAGTTAGCGTTGTCAGTGATGTAGATACAAACATTTTACTAAATAGTTTCTCAATAATAAAAAGAATTAACAAATTGAACCGTGATTCTCTGTGCCGCAAAGCCATTATTATAATCCTTGTATTGCCGCATTCTCTGTCAGAAACTAGTATGGTTTGTCAAGATGTCTTCAATAAATTCAAGTATTAATCATTAAAATTAATACATCTCGACTTAAAACAACAGGAGGAACTATCTGTTTAAACCCTAGCTTTTCATATTAAGACTTATTAAATATACATGTGGACACCACTTACCTACCTATTATTTCTCGTTTAACTATAACTGGTTGGTCTGAAATCTTTACCAAGGTATAGAAAAGAATTACTAATTATTTGAATTTGATTCTCTTTAATCATACGCCATTGTTCTTTAGCTTGGGGCTATCATGATTCCTACTACAAAACGTAAATGTTATTCATAAAAATAATAATTAATCCAAAGATTTGAACCCCAGAAGAGGCTGTGTATTCAAACCCTTCAATTTATTATTGTTTCTCATCACCTGTTTACCCGGTGTTTTTCTATCTACTATTGTAGATTGTAAATGTGTGGCTCTATCAGAATATGATTTGATAGAGCCATATACTGTAAAAAGACATCCATCATTCCAGCAAATAATGGATCTGTATCAGAGCTATATGACACTCAAATCTTTTCTCTATACTAGATCAGCAAACTGTTTGTCGTACTAACATTATTCTTGAAATTACATTTATTCTCAAAAATAGTTTTGTTATATACCAATAACATTATTGGTAACTTTAGTGATGTAATGTTAATCTACCTTTTTCACTCAGACCACAAGCAGTGCATCAATATGGATGTTTCTCTTTCCGCAGTCACTGTTCTAGCTTCCTTCTGGCTGTTCACTGTCTTTTAGTATTCATTTGCATATGCCTGTAAATCTTTAGTCACATTCCCCATACTTGTCAGTGTGGTCGCTGTTAAGCATGGCACTGCCTTTTGTGGGTCTGTCTACTTTATTAGAGCTTTCTAACTATCTAGGAAGCTTTATGGCTGCTCTTGTATTTCTTATTGTATTAAATTGCATTCTAAGGAAATATTAACACCAACACAAAATACAAATGAACTTTTTCCACAGTCACTATACTAGTTGAGAAACCTCTTGACCTTCCCATAAGTCTGTTAGAAATAGGGCCTCTGGTTGGCAGTCGGTTTGCACTCTGTTCACGCAGGGACCCACACTCTAGTCAGGGTAATGGAGATGCACACTTAACATAACCCCTGCTCACCTCCTTGCCAGTTTGGCCCAAGCAGTCAGGCTTATCTGAAAGGCAATGTGTAAAGTATTTGTACCAATAATACAGTGAAAACAATACAAAACGAACACTACACCAATTTAGAATAATAGCCCATATTTATCTAAATCAAACAAGACCAAAACGACAGACGTCCAACATACACAAGTCAAAATATGAATTTTCAAAGTAAAAAAAGTCTTACTCAATAGAAAACAATGGAAATGTTGTTGTTACACAAAGTACCTGGTTTGCGTAAAAAATAAGGCCGCACGGGCAAGCGTGCATCGGCGAGTGAGGCCGTGCATTGTTTCTTCTCCAGGCCAGTAGGCAATGTGTTGTTTTTCTCTCCTGCAAGAGAGTGTTGTGTCAATTTCCAGACGGGGCACCTCAGATGCACGCAGGTTCACGATGATTTTGACACCCAGCGACGTGTGTGAAATCAAGCCGCACGGCGATGGAAAAACCTTGCTGCGAGGGATTGCTTCGTTTTTACCACCTTGTTGCAGGTGATGCGTGGATTTCAGTCCTTTTTCTACTAGCTTCATCTTTCAAGTCCCAGGGACTGGATGGGGCACCACTCGGCAGGGCCGGAGTCTCAGCAGAGAGTCCAGATGCTGGCAGAAGTCGTCTTTGATGGCCCTGAGTCTTCAGAACAGGAGGCAAGCTCAGTCCAAGTTCTTGGAGACACTTCACAAGCAGGAATATACCACAAATTCCAGTCTTTGTCCTCTTTGTAGGAAGCTGAAACTGCAGGCCAACTCAGCATAGCACAGTCACAGGCAAAGGGGTAATACTCCTCAAGCGCTTCAGCTCGTCTTCTTGGCAGAGGTTTTTCTTCGTTCCAGAGTAATCTTAAAATCTGTGATTTTGGGTCAACTATTTATACCCCTTTCTGCCTTTGAAGTAGGCAGACTTCAAAGGAAAGTCTCTGTTGTTCACAAGATCCTGCCTTGCCCAGGCCTGGCCCCAGACACACACCAGAGGGGTGGAGACTGCATTGTGTGAGGGCCAAGCCAACTCCCTTCAGGTGTAAGTGACAACTCCTCCGTCCACTCTAACCCAGATGGCCCATCAGGATATGCAGGCTACACCCCAGCTCCCTTTGTGTAACTTTCTAGTGGAGATTCACAAACAGCTCAAATGTCAGCCTGACCCAGACAGGGAATACAGGCAGACTCACTGAATGGTTTAAGCAAGACAATGCCCACTTTCTAAAAGTGGCATTCTAAAACAGACAACTTGAAAACCAACTTTACCAAAAGATGTATTTTTAAGTTGGGAGTTCAGAGACCCCAAACTCTACAGCTGTATCTGCTCCCAAAGGGAAACTGCACTTAAAAGTTATTAAAAGGGAGCCCCCATGTTAACCTGTGAGAGGGATAGGCCTTGCAACAGTGAAAACCGAATTTGGCAGCGTTTCACTGTTCGGACATGTAAAACACATCTGTACATGTCCCACCTTTAACGTACAATGCACCTTGCCCATGGGGCTCCCCAGGGCCTACCTTAGGGGTACCTTACATGTATAAAAAGGGAAGGTTTTGGCCTGGCAAGTGGATACACTTGCCAGATCGAATTGGCAGTTTAAAACTGCCCACACAGAATTTACAGGGCTACTCATGTGGGTGGTAGCTGCAGGCCCACTAGTGGCATTTGATTTAAAGGACCTGTCCCTCTCTACTGCACTTTACTAGGAACTTACTAGTAAATTAGATATGCCAATCATGGAAAAGCCAATTACACATACAATTTACAGAGGAAGCACTTGCACTTTAGCACTGGTCAGCAATGGTAAAGTGCCCAGAATAACACAACCAGCAAAAACAGAGCCTAGCATACATTCAAAACATGGGAAGCACAGGCAAAAAAGATAGGGGAGACGCAGCCAAGGATACTAGGTCTAACAGAATGCAAGTGTAGCATGTTCTGAAAAAACTAGGGAGACTGGCAAGATGGTATTTTGTACATAGGTTGTTGCACCACATCGTCAGTTATTCTTGCACACAAAGATTGTTTGCACAGTTATCTCAATGATTGGTCCAGATGTGCAGCCTAGATCATAAACCACCAATTTCTGCTACTAGTCGTTCAAAACATACTTAAAATAATACCTTGTTGATTGCATGACATGCCCAAGCTAATATCAGGAAAGGGACAAAGCACATTGGGACTTGTCTCCAATTATGTTTTCATAACTATATTGCTCTAGGACCCGAGAAACTGGAGGCACAGTCCAAGGTGCTCCTGGTCATTTCTGAAATTGAAGTACATGCAATGATGGTTATCTGATATCTCACAGCCTCATCCATAGCCTGCCTCAGTTAGCTCCAAATGACTCAATGACAACTCTGTTAAGGATATATGTGATATTGTACAGCACTGTCACAAGAATACTCCACATCTGAGACAAATTAATAAAACCACTCAAAGCTTTAGTGTGGATGCATATTTGGATGTCATATTTAAACAGAGCATATTAACATGCAGCCTCAACTGTCTGTGGTCATATCTTCATCGAGAAACACTATAATAAATGTCTGCCACAGCTTGAAAGGCCACAACTTGAAATAGGGCTGAGTCTCCTGAAAGTTACTTTGTTCGGTGACCAATAATGTTTTTGGATTGAACCTCAGGATAAGTAGCACTGTGCTATGGTTCTTGAATTCTTCTATATTTGGAGATTGTTTTTGGAATGTCAGACTGTGAGAGGTCTAAAACATTACTCAAACAATCCCCCTGTGTAACCTGTGCATTTAGTTTGTAGGTTCCCTGTAGTGGTTGTTGCTTGCTCCTGTATTCCCTATTTTGTTTCCTAGGTGTCTTGTAAGAGAAATTAATGTGAAGCTGTGCGTGCATTGTCACTTGTACATTTGTTTTGATGTGACTCACAATGTTTACTATGTGTTCTATTCATATCTGTCTTCAGGATGTTGTACTGTGAATTGACACTGAAACTATGCACATGCTGAAATGGGTTTGCAGGGTACCTGGACTGCCTGGAACTAGCTGCTCTTGGTGTCTGTCTTTATGAGGGCAAAATGTGAGATGGCTGTGAGATTGTACACTTTCCTGATGGTGGCCATGTAGGCTTTTGGCTTTCACTGTGTTTCGTTCCTGCCAAATATTCTGCCATCGATGTATCTTCATTGTAGTATATGTATTCAGGCCTGTCAATTTGTTTTGATAGGTGTGAACCTCAGCAGCGATTTCATTGCTGGTTTCTGTGGTGAGACGGAGGAGGATCACCAGCAGACAGTCTCCCTATTGCGAACAGTCTGCTATAACATGGGCTTCCTTTTTGCCTACAGCATGAGGGCGGTAAGACCTGGTCAGCGTTAGTGTGGTTCTCTGGCTTCTTCCAGCAATGAGGGTGGGAACACTGAAACAGGGTTGAATCCCACTTGGGCTATTTGTTCTTACGTTGAGACTTGTCTTTTGACTTTGCCTCAGACTTACCAGAGAACTGTGATCAGGAACAGACTTGCGACTTCGATTGGGACCCATCCTGCTTCTTGTACTTAGAATGTAGAGTTTAGTTTCATGCTACTCAATGGCCTTCAGGAGCATGAAGGAGCATTAAGTACTTGCTTTTGGGTTGTGTCTGAAGTCAAGGTTTTCTTTTATTCATAAAACAAAAATGTCTTGCTTGATAACAACATATTCTCAACAATTTTGACTTTTTTGTGGCAATTTGGAAGCCTCATTAAGAGCAACATAATTCTGAAAACGTCCATTCCTTCCTCTCACCCAAACGTTACTTACTACTTTCTGTACTACAGTACTTTCAGTGACATTTGTTTTAGACCCTTAGCTATTCCATTTCCTCATATTTGGCATATCAAAAGCCACTAGAATAATGCAGTGTGTTTTCATACATTTTTTAGAAATGAATGTCAGTTCCTTTTTTTCCACATGCTTTGACCATTGATCCAAAGCTCTACTCACATTTTTTGTTTTCTACCTATCCTTCCAAAATTCTTTTATGCCAGTGTACAGAAATGTCTCCCTTTAAAGCCACAGAGTTTAACAAAGCAGCGCCTTTAGAAAATATATGTTCGATGGCATCTGTCGCTGTAGATACGCATGTTCTGCAATAGCTCGCCATCTGGTGTTGGGCCGGAGTGTTACAAGTTGTTTTTCTTCGAAGAAGTCTTTCGAGTCACGGGACCGAGTGACTCCTCCTTTTGTCTCCATTGCGCATGGGCGTCGACTCCATCTTCGATTGTTTTTTTTCCGCCATCGGGTTCGGACGTGTTCCTGTCGCTCCGAGTTTCGGAACGGAAAATTAGCTAATTTCGGAAGATTTTCGTCGGTATTGTTGCGTTCGGGATCGGCGTACTTAGATTTCACACCGCATCGAAGATCGAAGAGCTCCGGTGCCCTTCGGGGTAGTTTTTCGATCCTCCGTCGGGGCCTGGTCGGCCCGACCGCGTGCTGAACAACGCCGATGGAACGGACCCCGTTTCGTTTCTGCCCCAAATGCCACAATAAATACCCCTACACAGACCAACACTTGGTCTGCAACCTGTGCCTGTCACCTGAGCACAGCGAAGACACCTGCGAGGCCTGTCGTGCGTTCCGGTCCCGAAAAACACTCCGAGACCGTCGAGCCAGAAGACTTCAAATGGCGTCCGCACCGACAGCCCAACGGGAGTTCGAGGAACAGGAAGAAGAAGGTACCTTCTCGATCCAAGACTCAGACTCCGAAGGATTCGACGACACACAAACCGTGAGTAAGACGTCGAAAACCACACAAAGAAACATTTACAAGGCCCAGGGGACGCCACTGCCACCAGGCCATGGCTCCACCCATAAATTCGGTGACCGACCGTCGGCACCGAAAAAGGCCAAAACAGTGCCGAGATCGTCCGACTCCGGTCGAGACACCGGCACGCAGCCTTCTCGGGACCGAGAAAGTGCTGGAGACAAGCCTCGACACCGAGATGCCAGTGTGGACACGGCTCGACGCCGAGACAGCGGCACCGAAACAGATCGACGCCGAGAGGTTTCGGCCCCGAAAAGGAAAAAAGTCACCTCGGAGCCGAAAAAACACGCAGACAAAGTTTCGACGCCGAAACAAACTGCAAGCGACCCAGCTTCAGGCTCTTATACAGAAGAGCACTCGCTAACCTCCCAAATGCAAAAGCATAGGTTTGAGGAAGAGCTACAAGCAACTGATGTGGACCATACGCAAAAGCGTATCTTCATTCAGCAGGGGACAGGAAAAATAAGCACCCTTCCCCCCATTAGGAGAAAGAGAAGGTTGGAGTTCCAGACGGAACAAGCACCACAACCAAAAGTGGTTAAAAGAATTACACCACCACCCTCTCCTCCGCCCGTGATTAACGTTTCACCAGCACAAACTCCATCTCACTCCCCAGCTCACACCACCATGAGCCAGGGTGACCAAGATCAGGACGCATGGGACCTATACGACGCCCCAGTGTCAGATAACAGCCCGGAGGCCTACCCTACAAAGCCATCTCCACCAGAAGACAGCACCGCGTACTCTCAGGTGGTGGCTAGAGCAGCACAATTTCATAACGTAAGCCTCCACTCAGAACAGGTCGAGGATGATTTCTTGTTCAACACACTCTCCTCCACCCACAGCTCCTACCAAAGCCTGCCTATGCTCCCTGGTATGCTCCGGCACGCAAAAGACATATTTAAGGAGCCGGTCAAAAGTAGGGCAATCACACCAAGGGTGGAAAAGAAGTATAAGCCGCCTCCTACGGACCCGGCTTTCATCACTACACAGCTGCCACCAGACTCTGTTGTTGTAGGAGCAGCTAGGAAAAGGGCCAACTCTCACACATCTGGAGATGCACCACCCCCAGATAAAGAAAGCCGCAAGTTCGATGCAGCTGGTAAAAGAGTCGCAGCACAAGCTGCAAACCAGTGGCGCATCGCGAACTCCCAGGCACTACTTGCGCGCTATGACAGAGCCCACTGGGACGAGATGCAACATCTCATTGAACATCTGCCCAAGGACTTCCAAAATAGGGCGAAACAAGTGGTTGAGGAGGGACAGACCATCTCCAACAACCAGATACGTTCCTCCATGGACGCTGCAGATACAGCTGCACGGACAATTAATACATCTGTAACTATCAGACGGCATGCATGGCTCCGAACGTCTGGATTTAAACCAGAGATTCAACAAGCAGTTCTCAATATGCCTTTTAATGAAAAAGAACTGTTCGGTCCACAAGTGGACACAGCGATTGAGAAACTCAAAAAAGATACGGACACTGCCAAAGCCATGGGCGCACTCTACTCCCCGCAGAGCAGAGGGAATTACAGCACATTCCGTAAAACGCCCTTTCGAGGGGGGTTTCGGGGTCAAAGCACACAAGCCAGCACCTCACAAGCAACACCGTCCACTTACCAGGGACAGTATAGAGGAGGTTTTCGGGGACAATATAGAGGAGGGCAATTCCCTAGAAATAGAGGGAGATTTCAAAGCCCCAAAACCCCTACTACTAAACAATGACTCACATGTCACTCACCCCCTCCACACAACACCAGTGGGGGGAAGAATAGGTCATTATTACAAAGCATGGGAGGAAATCACTACAGACACTTGGGTTCTAGCAATTATCCAACATGGTTATTGCATAGAATTTCTACAATTCCCTCCAAACATACCACCAAAAGCACAAAATTTAACAACACACCATTCCAATCTCCTGGAGATAGAAGTGCAGGCACTATTGCAAAAGAATGCAATCGAATTAGTGCCAAACACACAAATAAACACAGGAGTTTACTCACTGTACTTTCTGATACCAAAGAAGGACAAAACGCTGAGACCAATCCTAGACCTCAGAGTAGTGAACACTTTCATCAAATCAGACCACTTCCACATGGTCACACTACAAGAAGTATTGCCATTGCTAAAACTACACGACTACATGGCAACTTTAGACCTCAAGGATGCTTATTTCCATATACCAATACACCCATCGCACAGGAAATACCTAAGGTTTGTATTCAAAGGAATACATTACCAATTCAAGGTACTGCCTTTCGGATTAACAACCGCACCAAGAGTCTTTACCAAATGTCTAGCGGTAGTCGCTGCACACATAAGAAGGCAGCAAATACATGTGTTCCCATATTTGGACGACTGGCTAATCAAGGCCCATTCATTCATACAGTGCTCAAATCACACAAATCAGATCATACAAACCCTCTTCAAACTCGGGTTCACCGTCAATTTCACAAAATCCAAAATTCTGCCACGCAAGGTACAACAATACCTGGGAGCCATAATAGACACATCAAAGGGAGTAGCCACTCCAAGTCCACAAAGAATTCAAAATTTCAACACCATCATACAACGCATGTATCCAACACAAAAAATACAGGCAAAGATGGTATTACAACTCCTAGGCATGATGTCATCATGCATAGCCATTGTCCCAAACGCAAGACTGCACATGAGGCCCTTACAACAATGCCTAGCATCACAGTGGTCTCAAGCACAGGGTCACCTTCTAGATCTGGTGTTAATAGACCGCCAAACTTACCTCTCGCTTCTGTGGTGGAACAACATAAATTTAAACAAGGGGCGGCCTTTCCAAGACCCAGTGCCACAATACGTAATAACAACAGATGCTTCAATGACAGGGTGGGGAGCACACCTCGATCAACACAGCATACAAGGACAATGGAACGTACATCAAACAAAACTGCATATCAATCACCTAGAACTTCTAGCAGTTTTTCAAGCACTAAAAGCTTTCCAACCAATAATAGTTCACAAATACATTCTCGTCAAAACAGACAACATGACAACAATGTATTATCTAAACAAGCAGGGAGGGACGCACTCCACGCAGTTAAGCCTGCTAGCACAAAAAATTTGGCATTGGGCAATTCACAACCAAATTCGCCTAATTGCACAGTTTATACCAGGGATACAAAATCAACTCGCAGACAATCTCTCTCGAGATCACCAACAGGTCCACGAATGGGAAATTCACCCCCAAATTCTGAACACTTATTTCAAACTCTGGGGAACACCTCAGATAGACTTGTTTGCGACAAGGGAGAACGCAAAATGCCAAAACTTCGCATCCAGGTACCCACACAAACAATCCCAAGGCAATGCCCTATGGATGAACTGGTCAGGGATATTTGCTTACGCTTTTCCTCCTCTCCCTCTCCTTCCTTACCTGGTAAACAAACTCAGTCAAAGCAAACTCAAACTCATATTGATAGCACCAACTTGGGCAAGGCAACCCTGGTACACAACGCTGCTAGACCTATCAGTGGTACCCTGCATCAAATTGCCCAACAGGCCAGATCTGTTGACACAGCACAACCAAAAGATCAGACACCCAGATCCAGCATCGCTGAATCTAGCAATCTGGCTCCTGAAATCCTAGAATTCGGGCACTTACAACTTACCCAAGAATGTATGGAAGTCATAAAACAAGCAAGAAGGCCATCCACCAGGCACTGCTATGCAAGTAAATGGAAGAGGTTTGTTTGCTACTGCCATATTAATCAAATACAACCATTACACACAACTCCAGAACATGTAGTGGGTTACTTGCTTCACTTACAAAAATCTAACCTAGCTTTCTCTTCCATTAAGATTCACCTTGCAGCAATATCTGCATACCTGCAGACTACCTATTCAACTTCCCTATATAAAATACCAGTCATTAAAGCATTCATGGAGGGCCTTAGGAGAATTATACCACCAAGAACACCACCTGTTCCTTCATGGAACCTAAATGTTGTCCTAACTAGACTTATGGGTCCACCTTTTGAACCCATGCACTCCTGCGACATACAGTTCCTAACCTGGAAGGTGGCATTTCTCATCGCCATTACTTCCCTGAGAAGAGTAAGCGAGATTCAGGCGTTTACTATACAGGAACCTTTTATACAACTACACAAAAATAAAGTCGTCCTAAGGACCAATCCTAAATTTTTGCCAAAGGTTATTTCACCGTTCCATCTAAATCAAACAGTGGAACTTCCAGTGTTCTTTCCACAGCCAGATACCGTAGCTGAAAGGGCACTACATACATTAGATGTCAAAAGAGCATTGATGTATTACATTGACAGAACAAAAAACATCAGAAAGACTAAACAACTCTTTATTGCATTTCAAAAACCTCACGCAGGAAACCCAATTTCAAAACAAGGTATAGCCAGATGGATAGTTAAATGCATCCAAATCTGCTACCTTAAAGCTAAACGACAGCTGCCCATTACACCAAGGGCACACTCAACCAGAAAGAAAGGTGCTACCATGGCCTTTCTAGGAAACATCCCAATGCAAGAAATATGTAAGGCAGCCACATGGTCTACGCCTCACACATTCACCAAGCACTACTGTGTAGACGTGTTATCCGCACAACAAGCCACAGTAGGTCAAGCCGTATTAAGAACATTATTTCAGACTACTTCCACTCCTACAGGCTGATCCACCGCTTTTGGGGAAATAACTGCTTACTAGTCTATGCAGAACATGCGTATCTACAGCGACAGATGCCATCGAACTGAAAATGTCACTTACCCAGTGTACATCTGTTCGTGGCATCAGTCGCAGTAGATTCGCATGTGCCCACCCGCCTCCCCGGGAGCCTGTAGGTGTTTGGAAGTTACCTTCAATTATTTATATATGTATCATCTCAACCTTAAATAGGTGCATACTTAGTCACTCCATTGCATGGGCACTATTACTACAATTCAACTCCTACCTCACCCTCTGCGGGGAAAAACAATCGAAGATGGAGTCGACGCCCATGCGCAATGGAGACAAAAGGAGGAGTCACTCGGTCCCGTGACTCGAAAGACTTCTTCGAAGAAAAACAACTTGTAACACTCCGGCCCAACACCAGATGGCGAGCTATTGCAGAACATGCGAATCTACTGCGACTGATGCCACGAACAGATGTACACTGGGTAAGTGACATTTTCAATTAGTCACAGACCCACACAACGTCTACCTTTAAAACTTTGACTTTCACCCCAGGGAGAAATCATGCTGTCAGCATTTAAAATCTCTGATTTTGAGATTGGAGCCCATGCGCTGCAAACTTTACAGGCCAGTATGAACTCCACGGAAGATTGAAGCATTTAAGAAACCATAGGTGCAATTATTTTGGACGGTTCTGGTTCACTATGGTGCACTTACGGGCACCTTGAGTGCTACCAAGGGCTTCAGTTGGATGTCCAGCAGCTAGACCTCGCCATGCACTATGTGAACCCATTTAGTATCAATGATGCTAGAGCACTTCTCAACAAATTTGCCTCAGGCTTTGCTGGTCATGCCGAGCCTGGTGCTAGTCTCAGTTCCATAGGTCCTGGTTCTGGCCTTCCTCCGATTCCTTTGTTGGATCCAGAGCCTACTTTGGCTAGATCTCGACCTATGTCATGCTACAAAATAACTAAAGCGCATCCCGTAGCTCGGGAGGATAACCCTACTGTTCCCTTGCCTCATCACCTGTACTATCTAAGGCTGAATGCCTTTTTCAGTTCTGACTTCGATTGTGTTCTGACTCAGCACACTTCCTTGCAGTAAAGATGAAGATGAAAAAAATTGCTGATATTGGTCTCAAAATCACCCTCTAGAAAGCTGTGGTTTGAAAACTTCAACAGAAAAAGATTTGCATGCGTCCGTGCCCCCACCCCCACTGAAGACTGTGCATCTTTTGCAGTGGTTGAATGCAGGGCTACAAGGTTTTTGTATTTACAGTTGATCAAAATGAAGACCTGAACAAATTTACTATATGCAATCCTGCAGCCTGGTCCCTCAACTACTGAGTTTTACTGCCCTTTAACTGAGGCCCTTGGGGCTACCTTGCCCAAACTGTGTTAAGCACCACCTTTGAGCCACAAGATTGCTTGACACCACAGGCCTATTCCTGTGGACCCTTTCTGTCACAGCGTCCAATTCGGAAGAGTCTTATTCGTTCTTTCAGTCTTCAGTAAGCAGGATGAACACTAAGGTCCTGATTCATAAAAGTAACTTTACAATGTAAATTTACTTCAGCAATGTAACTTACATGGCTCCACCGAAATGAAAGACCTTACGACTATTCACGAAGCTAACTTACACTTTTGAGTAATTTACATGTGTAATTTATTCTTGCACTTTTCAGTAACTTACCACTCAGATTTTGTGAATAGCCAAAAGTAATAATGTTTCCCAAAAGCGTAAGAGTAACTTACACGTGTAAATTACTCCAAAGTATAAGTTACCTTTGTCAGTAGCCCCGGGCCCATCAGTTTGAAGAAGACATATAATTGTCACTCAAAAGTGTATGTTACCTTTGTGAATTAGGCCCTAATACTTTCCATGCTGCTCCTTCGGATGGGGGATCCAAAAAGATTGATGCTCTAAGTGAAAGGTTTATTTCTTCTTCCAGTTTGGCACTGTGTTCATTGAACACTCTATGCCTGTTGGTACTGTATACCTAAGCACTTTGGGGCTTTGGAGGGCAAGATTTGCCCACCCTCCATGAGGGCTTTCGGATTTATTTTGCTCAAACCATTCTTGACAGCCAAGATTTGACCAACTACATCTTTAGGGCCAGCCTCAAACTACAGACTAAGTGTACCGTGCCATGGGCATTTGCATTGTTGTTACACAACATGTTTGGTTGCATGCTAGCTGCTCCTCTGGAGATGCCTAGGTGTAATTTATGGACATGCCGTTGAGGGATCTAGGCTCTTTCGAGCAAAGGCTAATTTGGCTTTGGAGTGATTTTAGGATAGCCGGGCTACAGCCCACTCCCTGGGACTACTTTCCTGTGCTCACCAGTTTCACCAAAATTACATAAATTTTCACAGGGTACTTGAAGGGATTTGCTTAGGGACAATGTCATTTTTTGTGGCTCCAGTAGGAGAGATCGTGGCAAAGGCTGTGACCTTGAGCAGATACTGCAGTCATCAGCCTCTTCCTCACCAGTGACTTATGCCACCAAACTTCTTTAGTCTGCCCTCTAAGGGTGATATGGACTGCAAGGTGACAGTCTGATTTTGCCTGCCTGGCTGGCATGCAATTACTTCAACCCAGTGGGTTCTTCATCTAGTTTAGTTTTGGTTAGGCCCTCCCAGATTTGTCAACCCTGTCACATGTTTCTACAGTCTGTGATCAGACTTCAATGGAGAATGATGCTATTTTAGCCAGCAAAGTCCAGCCACTACTTGCCAAAGGTATGACTGAAATAGTATCCAAGGTGGAGAGAGGCACAGGATGTTACTCCTGATGCTTCTTGACCCCATATAAGGATAGAGGGTTGACCCTGGTAGTGAATCTCAGGCATCTGAGCACCATCCCCAGGATGGATGCTAACGTCAGCTGAGGTTCTAACAGCCTAGGATTCCAGGGACTTTGTGTCCTTGGGTTTTTCATTGCTGTCTCCATCAGTGAACAAAAATCCCATCATCAATTGGTGCATCACATTCCCTTTATAGGTACCTTCCTGGACACAATTACTTTCAAGTCCTTTCCACCTTTGCTGTGAGCCTGTCACATTTAGTCTATGATCTCGATCTTGCATGTTCACACCTTGGTTTCAGCCCAGATGGTTCTGAAGCTTCTTAGTCCCCTGGATTTGTGTATTCTACTAGCACCTCATGCTTGTTGGCATATGCGGGCTCAGTAGTGAAACCTTTGCCCTTTAATGGGCTCAACACAGGGGTTGATTCTTGGGAAATAGTGGTGGATGGCAGATGCCAAATGACATGCAGTACACAATTAAACTATTAGAGCTGTGCACCATCTTTCTGGTGCTCAGTGCTTTTATGTCTTCCATCAGGGGCAGGCCATTCCAGGTTCTAACAAACGAGACTGTCATGTTTCTGTTTGAAAATTTGGTTGTGTCTGGATTCCCCTAGGATCTCCATTACTGTCTGTCTCTTGTGAGTCCCCCGAACCTCAGGGTGGGCAAACTAAGCAGCCCACTCTTTTGCTGATAACGAATGGTGCTTGTTTCCAGAGGTAGCTAAGGGTTCCAGCCCATTTTGATAACCCTATCTTGGGCTCTGGGTATCTAGAATCCAATCGTCCTCGCTCTGACCATCTGCCTGTACTTCAGCTGCCTCTTTGCATGGACCTACAGTCCCAGGAGAGCAGATTTCTGACCCTGAACATCCACAATCCACAACTTGATGTGAATCAACTGAGTGACCGTGACTTGAAGCCACAGATGGTGGATATGATTTTGACTGCTCACTTTCCATCCACCTTGTCCATTCACTTTGAATGCTCATCTGAGTTTATCTGTTATGAAGACAGACAGGTTACTCCTCTTCAAGTCAAGCTGTCTAACATTCTGGGTTTTTTTTGTCTCTGGCCCAGCAAGACTTTGTTGTGTAGTCTATTAAAATGTACTTATCAGCGCTTTTGGCCTTTGTTGGTTTGCCTGATCAGCCCTTGTTGAAGTCACCTCTTGTGGTGCATTTCTTAAAAGGGCTTTCATATATTTTTCCCTCTGCCCCCTTTATTATTATACAGTGGGACCTTAATTTGATCCTTACCTTTTTGATGTGCATACCAATTGAGCCTATGGAGAGGTGCACCCTAATACTCTTGTACCTTGGTCAAATGAGGGTTTCTAACTGCCATCAATTCTGCTAATTTCATCAGTGAACGGCAGGAACTTTAAGCTCAACGTAGTATACCACCTGTTTCCTCTGTTTCGAAATAAAACATCCTTTCTCCCGAAAGTGGGCAGTCCATCACAGGTTCCACATTCTGCTACATCCTTCTAAGGAGGAGAGACTACACCCATTTGGATCATATGAGGGTCGGATTCACTGGTGAATAGATAGGAAAAGCTGTCCAGAAACATTCTTTAGTAAAATGAATTGTGAAAAGGAGAATTCTGAGGTCCTTTGAGCCCATTCCACATGGACGGGCCTGCGGCTACTTCCCTGTCTAAAGTTGTTTGATGCTAGACATTTGACTAGCTGCTACATGGTTCTCTGTACTTAACTTCACCATGCACTACTGCATCGACTCTTGGGTCATTAGTATGGTCATCTTCCTTTTCGCTATTGCAGCGCTTTCTGGAGTGAAGAGGCTGCTTCACCTGCCACCTATTGGGCCGATAATGCTTCAGTTTGATTCAAAGGGTGAGAAGCCTGTGGTTAGAAGTCAAATTTACTTACATTTGCTAATGCTCTTTATGGTGGATAACCTAATAACCCCAGATTACTCACTGCATACCTGCCTGTTCTGTGAAGTTGACTAAATATTTAAGGTCCCAGGTTCTATTTCGCAGTGTCAACATCTTAATTGTCAGATGATTCACATTCAAGGGCGCAGACACTTTCTGTTGATAAACTGACGTCAGCTTGAATCGATAGACCTCAATGCATCCCCATGTTGTCACTTCCTTGTGCCTATTGTGTTTATTCAGTTTGGTGGTGAAAGGTCATTCATTTCTAGCTTTAGCCCCCTTTCAAGCAAGCTCCGATTTGAGTGTCCAGAAATCTGCACGTTCAGTCATGGCATTCACATGGTAGATACTGATTGCAAGGGCAGTAGCTTTCAGAGAAGAACTCCCATAGATTTGTGGAGTGTATTGATTGGTTGGCATGTGTTTTTTGTTTCGTTGGCTTATTTTTAGAAAACCCGTGCCTATCACAGATTACAAGATGATGTCCCGCCAAAGGTGAAGCAAAGGAGACTTGATGAACTCGTCACTGTCTTTAGACAAGAAGCCTCCAAAGTCAACATGAAGGCTGTGGGCAGCACTCAGCTCATACTGGTGGAGGGAGTAAGTAAAACCTGAAAATGCACTATACACACAGATTGGCAAAAAAAAACGCCTCACAGAAACAGGGTGGACAGATGTTCTAGTCCATTATTTATGCAACACAAATGAAACATCTAAATATTGTTGTAAGGCAGTAAAATTGATCACAGGTCTCTTTCTACAAATAAGGAAAGAATACAAACAGACAGACTAATTGAAAGAGCTGATACGGGTTATGCAGAGAATCATGTGGGTCTGCGCTGCTGTGCAACACCTTTATATAACATTAACAAATCCAAATAGCTCGCAAGGAGCTATTTGGCTTTGTTAACTTTTTTTGGGGCCAAATTGCAAGAGCATTAGCTACCTCATGTGTATTGCTTGCGCAACACTTATTTTACAGTTTGTTGACTTTCCTGGCACTCTTCTTTCCAGCCTCATAATTTGTCACTGTAGGCCTGGCATAATTTCTGTTCGTCTCTGTGTAGCAGGGACCAGGCCCTCATGAATTAAACTTAATCATTGCCCGCCCGCTGCTCCAATCGTTTTTGAGGTACTATTTTGTTTGTTTTAACTTCTGGTGCCCTACAAACAGAAGCCATGTGACTGGCAAAAATGTGTCCAGCAGAAAAACAAAATTGCAGTTTTATTTTCTATAGCTAACTTTCTTTTATTGTGCCAAGTCTTCTTTTCTCACTTTGCACTCATGTTTTGTTTTGCTTTTACTGATGAGCATTGTTCTCAAATGATGACAGTTATCTTGTTCTACAAATTGTAAAGCAACATTATTTCTTTGCTGTGTGTATTCAAAACAGTGTTTTAACACATAATAATGCAGTACACCCCAATCCACCTCCAATCAAAGCTAATCCACCCCACATCATTCCACCCCAGACCAATCCACTCCACCTCACTCAATACAATCCACTTACCCCAATCCAATCCAATTCACTCTAATCTTGCCACTCCAGTCTGCCCCACTCTGATCCACTCCAGTTTGCCCAACTCCAATTCAAAACAATCAGCCCCAATCTAATTCAAAGCAATCTGCCCCACTCTAATCTACCCCAGTCCAATCCAAATCAATCTGCGCCCTCTAATCTGCCCTACTCCAGTCCAAAATAATTGACCCTAGTCCAGTCTGCCCCACTCCAATCCAAAACAATCTGCCCCACTCCAATCCACAACAGTCTGTCGTAATTTGACTCTTGCTTTAGGCAAGACTGCTGGTTTAAGGATGATAGTACTTATGTTTGTAGGTGACTAGGCCAATCCTACAACAAGCCACAACTGTCGTCCCAACCCTCCCGGCTCACAAGTAGTAACTCACCAGAACTCTAAACCTAAACAGTAAAAGGAGATTTGTGGCAGCCTTTACGCATGGACTCGAGTGTGACATCTCAGGAAGGTCATGGTTAAAGGGAGATTACCCCTTTCTCACATGAACAACATATCTCAGTCACACACAGGCAATGAAGGAGATGTAGTAATGTTCCAATAGGTTTTATTAACAAGGCTGCAATCTAGAATAAGTTGAATGGGCTGCAATGATTAGGAAAATGAAGAATGCAAGAAACAGAATGGTAAAAACAGGAGTCATGAATACAAAGACCCCCACCATCTTGCAATACCATGTAATATGAAATAGACGTAAAGTATTCTTTAATACCCTAGCATGATGAACCTAATCTCTAACCTAGGGAGAGCTAGGTGTGTTAAACCTAATCTGCCAGTACCATGTCCATGAGAAGAGCCCCCAACCCTCATTACCTTGGAATAAGGTCTCTAGATCAGACTCCGTGGGGACACGAAGTCTAGGTCAGCATCAAGGCGACGTGTAGCACAGATAGTGTCAATGGAATCTGGTAGGAATCCCTCTGATTATATTGTCTGTGTGAGATGTATTTATTCAGACCTAGTAGGACCCCTGACGCAGGTATGTTCCCAAACAATGCATAAGAAAGCATGCTTGGGGCAGCAATTATATAAACAATTCCCTGAAAAGGTACATTATGTTACTGTCACTCGAAAGTGGGAAAGTACATGATGTAAATACCTACATATCTCATTTATCTTTAACGCTGATAGTGATGCATTTGCAGAGTGGCACTGATAACGAGAAACTACAATATCTTCCTAACTATAAACATGGCAGCCATCTTGGAAAAAATAATTAAATAAATGTGCTTAAACAGAGCAAGCTAAGTAGGTTAAAAGTCACTAGGTGACAGATTCACAGGCCTGCAAGCCAAAGGCTAAGCTAAACTCCTGATTCCCATTAAAACTAAATAGGATCCACTACAAATCTGCAGCACTCCAATCTGCTGCACTCCAGTCCAAAACGATCTGCCCCACTCCAGTCCAAAACAATCTGCCCCACTCCCGTCTGCCTCACTCAAGTCCAAAGCAATGTGCCCCAATCCAGTCTGCCCCACTCAAATCCAAAACAATCTGCCCCACTCCAATCTCCCCTTACTCCTATCCAACACAGTCTGCTCACTCCAGTCCAAACCAATCTACCCCACTCCAATCCAAAACAATGTGCCCAACTCCAATCTGCCCCAATCAAAAGTAGTCTGCCCTACTTCAGTCTGCCACACTCAATCCAAAACAAGCTGCCCACTCCAATCCAAAACAATTTGCCGCATTCCAATCCAAAAGAATCTGCCCCTCTCCATTCCAAACCAAAACAATCTACCCCACTCAAATCTGTCCCACCCCACTCCAATCCAAAACAATCTATCCCACTCTAATCTGCACACTCCAGTCCACCCCTTCAATCCATCTCAATCCACCACCTCAAATCCATCCCACCCTACTCCAGTCCAATCCACTTCAACCCAGTCCACCCTACTCCAGTCCAATCCACCTACCCCAATCCAACCACCACACTTCAGTCCATCCAATCCAATCCCCTTTAATCCATCCCACTCCAGTTCAGTCCACTCCACCTTAATTCACCCCACTCCAACCCACCTTAATCCACCCCACTTCAGTCCAGTCAACTGTATTCCACCCCACTCAAATCCTGTCCACTCCAATCTAGTCCACCCCAAATAAATCCACCCTGTTTCAAAAGATTCCACTTAATTCCAACCCAATCCACTACACTCTAATGCAGCCCACCCCACTCCAATCCCTCCACCCTAATCCAATCCACCTCAATCCATTCCACACCACCTCAGTCCAGTCCATCCACCCAATCCTTTGCATCCAACCCTACATCAATCCAGTCCCATTCCAATCGACTCCAGTACACCCCACTTGATGCAATCCACTTCACTCCAATCCACCCCACTGTAATCAAATCCACCTCACCCCATGCCTGTCCAGTCCACCCCACTCCAATCCCCACCAATCAATCTATTTCACCCACTCCAATCCATTCCAAACCACTCCACCCCACTCCAGTGCACCCCACCCCACTTAAAACCACCCCAATCCAAACCACCCCAACCCATTCCCCTGCCTCATTTCAGTCCACCCCACTTCAATCCAGTCCAGCCCACCTCACTCAGTGTGCACATCACATACAAATCAATCACATGTATATAGTTGAATTGTATGCTGTACAGCATGGCTAAACCGTGAGATGCACAAATCGCTGGATAGCGGTCCTATAGGGCTGTTTTACTATTAATTATATATCTGTTTCAATAGTGATCTCTCTTGTATGGGGATGCGTAAATTCAAAATGCAGTGTTCATGTATGTTGCCTTATAGTGATTTTGTCAGGCTTGTTTTCTCCTCAGCCCAGCAAACGCTCTTTAACGGATCTGTGTGGTCGAAATGATGGCAATGTAAAGGTGATATTTCCTGACAGAGAGGTGGAAGATGAACACTCAGGAGCTGCATCTCGTGCTAAACCAGGGGACTATGTATTGGTGAAGGTAAATAAATATTTTGTAATCTTCTGTCTTGATCCGTATTAATTTCAAATGAAGGAGTTTAGCGACGGTTTGCTACAAGAGAGGGGCTCCACACTCAAGGGGGCAGAGCTCCCGCAAAAACGAATTCAGTCAAAATCTCCCCTTCGAGGTTCACTCAGTAAGCTCACTCATCTGAGAAACTTCATTCTGCCTTATCAAACATATGGACTCCTTGGTTTCCTGTCCATGAATTTAACTTTTTCAGCACCACTGGAAATTCCAGGATGTAAGGACCATTAATCTCACAAAGAAAACATTTTTTACACTTTTTATCAAATGGATAATGAGAAGCTTTTCTGCTACGAGCTGGTAAATTGTCTCACCAAGTGTAACTGCAATTAAAACAACGACAATATACGGCACGAACAATAAAAAAGTTTAGAAATAATATTACAAGCATGGTTTAGGAGAGACACATAAGGCAACCCCTCTCTGTCTTTATCAGTACTAATCTGTTAAGCTCATGATTCAAGACACATGACGTTTCCAGTAGCTGTATGTTGTATCTCAAAGTCCATCAGATTTAGTTAAGACCTCGTGGCTTTGTGCAAATATCGACCACCTTCATAGTACTGATAAAGACATAGGAGGATTGTCTTATGTGTCTCTCTTAAGGCATGTTTTTAATAGTATTGTTTCTTAATATTTGTTTGCGCCATAAATTGTTGTTTTTAGTTGCAGTTACACTTGGTGGAACAACTTACCAGCTGTTGGCAGTAAAGCTTGTCATTACCCATTTCATAAAAAGTGTAAAAAAAATATTTCTTTGTGAAATCAAAGGTCCTTACAACCCGACATCTCCTGTGGTGCTGAAAATGTAAATGTATTGGTAGAAAACAAAGGCGCCTGTATGTGTGATAAAGCAGAATGAATGTTCCCACATAAATGACCTTAATTACTGAACCTCCAAGGGGAAAGTGTGACTGAATATGTCTTTTTTCATTCAACACAAGAGGCACAATCCCCCTGGACAACGTT